>NC_080080.1:76665683-77290683 GCF_949987535.1 Balaenoptera acutorostrata | reverse complement strand
CAGTCACTTTACAGGGTTAGAATACAATCCATATCTTCATTCTACCGGGATGGCAAGACAAATCTGCTCTTGCTTATCTAGATATTATATTCTTTCTTCCCACAGCAAAAGGAAGGAGAGAGTTTACGGGGAAGAAGGCTAGTCCTAAAATACACAGATTTGAAATAAAGTAAACGAGTGGCTAGACTTCACCCTGATCAGTCTTCCATGAGTCTTCTAGACCTAGGAATCAGGACATGACAGCCTCAAGTCTTTGATTTTTGCAGCCATTTTCTGCTCTGCAGCCGCCATCACATCCGGAGCTTCCTCTGTCTCCCCTCATCTTCAATTCAGGGACAGCACAGAACGAGGAGCCTGCAGTAAGCCAGTTCTAGTACTTTCTTGTCCTTGTCTCAAGGCTGCCAGGATGCAATGCTGTAATTGAGCATCTACGCTGCCAGAGGCACAGGAGAGCTGATGGAAGTCGGTATGCCTCAGAGATCAGTCACAGAAACGTAAACAGCTACTTTTGAAACAGCAAGGTAACAATTAAATTAAGTGAAATTGCATTTTAGAAGTTACCTAGTATTTGAATGCAATTTGCAAACAAACTGGCAAAAGAAAGATTGGATTGAATAGGAGAACTTTCTGGAAGTCCTTGGAGATGGCCAAAGAAAACATTTGGGAAAGAAAGGTACAAAGGCTTGAATATAACTGAGTGACATCTGTGGGAACACAAGCTGAGCTGAGGGTAAGCAAGCACGGGATTGTAGAAGTGTCTTGTTGGGATAAATGTGCGGCAAGTTAGGAAATCTAGACTAGTGTTTTGGTATTCAAGAATAGGTAATGGGAAAATTAAAAAGGGAGTAAATTAAAAGTAAATAAATATGTGCCTCTATGGTTAAAAGATTGGTCCATTTTCTCTTTATTGATTTTCAAAATCAAACCATTTCCCCTTAATGGATTTGGGATTTTTTTTCTGCTGACGTGATCATGTTTATTGCACTCTTTTTAAAATTTCTTTTTACAACTCTTCAATAACGATGTTAACTCCTATTATACCAGAAAACTCCCTCCGCAAGCATGACTTACTCTTTTTCTTCTCTCCACCCCCCTACCCCATCCTGCCAATACAGCCCTGAACTTCGTTTCCTTTTTCCTTTTGTCTTAACTTGTATAGTAACAGCACACGTGAGCCTCCTTCATGGTGCACAAAGCAAATTCACATACACTACCCATTCATTCATTCAACAGACTCTCATTGGGACCATATTCTGCTAAGCACTCTACTCGGTATTAATAAGATAGAAACATCATATTAGGTACAAGGAGCAGGCAGGGTTGTCTTCCTTTTGTAGGCAAACTACACTCCCGAACAGTGACTGGCTGAGGTGAGTTTAATGGGGAAAGCATGGTACAGGACACCAACCCACTGGGGGCCGTTACTAATCAAAGGATCCTGAGTTCATGATTTAATCCCTTCAAGTCTCAGTTTTCTCGTCTAGAACTGGGAAACAGTGATGTTTACCTCCTAGTGTATTCTGAAGGTGAAATCAGACACCACGTGCAATGTGCCTTATGCAGGCGTGGCTCGTGTATGCACTCCGTGAGGGAGAGACCTGAGTCCCCTCGTGAAAAGTTAAAAGACTGCGATCCTGCAGACACGTGCTTGAATCCTTGCTCTGCAAAACAAACGTTTTTGAAGTATAATTGACCTACAACACTACTTACTTCCTGGTACACAACCCTGTGATTTCCATATTTCAATAAATTTCAAAATGATCCCCATGATAAGTCTAGTTACCATTTGCCCCTATACGAAGCTGTTACATAATTATTGACTCTATTCCCCACACTCTCCATTTTGTACCTCGGACTCATGTATTTTGTAACTGAAAGTTTGTATTTCTTAATGTATTTCTTTTATCCTCTGAAAAAAAATATGAAAATACTGATATTTTCTAAAATTGAATTGAAAAGATATACTATAGCACGAATGAAATAATATAGTTTCTCATCATTTTTTCCACAACGTCACTTGGTTTCAATCATGTCAGCTGGCAATCCTGACTCTGCAATCTCTTGGCTGGAGGTATGCAAGTTTGAAGATCTCCATCAGTAGAAAGCAGAGGGCTATTTTAAGGATATTATGGTCCCCATGAGAGCAAGGGAAAAGCTAGGCAGGGAGCTAAAATATTTTGAAGTTATTTGGGGGGAAAATGGTAGATCCATTTGGAAAAATTCATTTCTGGAGGCAAAACCATTATAAGTCATACTTCCTGAACAAGAAAATGAACAATTCTTATTGGGTGATGCGATAATGGCCTCGTGCAATAGTTTATGAGGCTTACGCTGTAGGTGTTTACTGTAAACTATTTGGCTTCTACATGTACGTTAAGGAAGAAACAGTTTGTGTCAAAGAAAAGCACAGCCTCCTCACCGTTGGTTTTTCCAGCAGCGTCTCTGCATGTCTGTGGTGGCCAGGGGATATGCCAGCCATTCATCCGTACCCAGGAAGAGAGGACACGCCCATCTGCCCGCATGGTTCATTTCCATGCTCTGAAACACTGTGCAATGCCACGGTCACG
This sequence comes from Balaenoptera acutorostrata, assembly GCF_949987535.1. Taxonomy (NCBI): domain Eukaryota; kingdom Metazoa; phylum Chordata; class Mammalia; order Artiodactyla; family Balaenopteridae; genus Balaenoptera; species Balaenoptera acutorostrata. The sequence goes on along the minus strand of NC_080080.1, from coordinate 77,288,116 downwards.
TTGAATGGCCCAGACAAAGTACAAAAGGAAACCTGCCATCCTTTTAAAACTATGAAGCACTGGAGAATGACGCTGGGAACAGAACGTCGGGAGCATGCATCTAATACACCTCTGAGTTCTCAAAACAAGCCAGGGTTGGTCCCCAGGAGCCCTATCCAGTTTACAAGCACAGCCTCCTGCAGAATTATGTCAGAAAATGCGCTTAAATCATTTCCTATATTTTTTTTTGAAAGAGCAGCATTGTCTCAAACTATCCCGAGCACTTTATTCTATAGCACAGGAAATATTTTTATCTTAAAGAGAGCATTGCTTCCTTACGTGGAAGGTGATCTAAGGATTAAAGTGGGCTTGGTCTGGCTGATTTTTTTTTTTCAGAAGAGGGTCTACATGCTATTAAGAGCAGGTAATCCTAATGCCTACTGGCTCCAAGGCTCCAATACTCACAATAACAAGACCTCACCACTACCGTCTCCCGCCTGAAATAGTCCCCACTTATTTCTTGCAGACCCCAGACGGGTTCCTGCCGGGGCCACAAACCAACCAGACAGCATTGCCTTCCCTATTGTTCTCTTCCTTCTGACCACACTTGCCACTTGGAAAAGCTTTGTCACCATCACATCACATGATGAAAATGCCACCGTCCATCCCCGAAAGGCATCTCTGAGTGTCTCTAAAATGTACAGGCCTCAACATGCCAGAAGCACAGGGTCCAGGGCAAAAGTATGGGAAGTTCTCTTTTCCATCCAATGACAGTCCTTTTGAGTCTTAAAAAGTGACACCTGGATGGTTCTGTTGACTCCTGGCCTTTGCTTCTTGCACAGAAAAATACCATGTTTCTCAGGAAAATTCGTTTCAAACATCCATAGTCCTGGTGTTGCAAACAAAATGTGTGGAATTTGAAGAGGAAGAGTTGCCATAACATTCCCTGCACGTTCTACCGCTTGACCAAAACCCCCTTCATCCTCACCAATTACACAGGCTCCCAGGTGGGCATCGGTAGAGTCCAGCAGATGCTGGGGTAGGGGAGCGGGAGGTGAGGTGGAGGAGAAGGACAAAGAAGTTTCTATGGATAACATCTTGGTCTCGGCTCAGCCAGACTAAAAGCCCCAGACGTCAGATTCAGGAATATTGGTTTATACCTGCACGCGAAGATGAAGGATTCCATTGTCAGGAGCATTTATCACACATGGGACTCGCCTTCCAGCTGAAATAATATACTGTAGGGTTCAGAGCTGTTGACCAGAAGTAAAGAAATTTTGATTCCAGTCCTGGTCCTGCCTCCTTCTCGCCTGGTGCCCGCGGACACACAGGAGGGAAAGCACTCTGTCATGTCTGGACCTCTGTCCTCACAGCCTGACAACTGTTTGATTAATACTTGCAGCTCAACGTCCTCTGAGCTCCCCGCATCCGTATCCATAGAGTTGAGATGATAACACCTATCTTACCTGCCAAATGGGGCTGTAAGATTAGATACATTATACGCAAACATGTCCACCAACTAGTTCCCTTCTTTTTTTTTTTTTTTTTTTATTAAATTTATTTATTTATTTTTGGCTGTGTTGGGTCTTCGTTTCTGTGCGAGGGCTTTCTCCAGTTGCGGAGAGCGGGGGCCACTCTTCATCGCGGTGCGCGGGCCTCTCACCGTCGCGGCCTCTCTTGTTGCGGAGCACAGGCTCCAGACGCGCAGGCTCAGTAGTTATGGCTCACGGGCCCAGCTGCTCCGCGGCATGTGGGATCTTCCCAGACCAGGGCTCGAACCCGTGTCCCCTGCATTGGCAGGCAGATTCTCAACCACTGCGCCACCAGGGAAGCCCTAGCTCCCTTCTTATGAGTCAAAACACAGCCCCCGTGAAGTTTGATGGGCATAGGATCACGCAGCTGGACCTCCTCACCCAGGAAAAGGACCAGCACCCAGCTTTTCAAATCCTTTCTGGAAAGCACTCAGACGTCTCCTCCAGAGACTCCTGGACCATCACAATATATGAGCACCTCTTCCTCAAAAGAATCTGCTTTTGTTCAAGCATGAGCATTCAAAAAGAATCTTTAATGTGTTTATTATTCATTTTATCCCAAGTGTCTTCTACTATTTTTCACTATAAAATGGCTCATGCCAGAGCCACCAAAAGGGCCACACGTGGCTGATAAAACAACCACAAGGCCATGGACCCTCTGCTCACGTGGGTTCTCCAGTGACTACAGAGAGCATGGCCCCTGCCGACCCTCACCGGCCACACAGCGAGAGCAAGGAGACAACTTCCCCTGCGTTCAGCCACGGGAATTTCAGGGCTAGTCTGTGGTCTCAGTGTAACCTAGGCTACTGGAGAGATTTAGGCTCGTGATAAAACCCCACTTTTGTTGGGATTTGATAATAGTTTGTAAGTATTGCATGAGTTAGGAACATGCTGCGGAACAGTGATCGCAGAAAAATTCTTGTACACTAGGGGTCAGGAGCCCAGACTCCAGCCCTACCTGGACCACTCACTGTTGTGTGGCTGTAACATCCCATTATACGATACAGGCCTCATTCTCTTTCTTTAATAAATGAGGAAAGAGGACTAGGTTGGCTTTAACGGCTTTCAGGTCCAGCATTTGATAAATCAATTTCTGGTTGCTTGTTTAGGAACCTACCCATTGGGGCAATATGCTTATTTAAAAAGTAAACAACAACAACAGCAAAAATACTGACAATTGTTTGGAACACAGCATATTCATGGGCATGGGATTACGTTAAAGTCAAAACCTCATTTACTGTCAGCTTACTTATAAATCCTGTATTTGTATGAAGTAGTTCTACCTTATGAAGCAAGTTTTGTTTGTGTGTATGTTTGCCTGTATGTGTGTGTGTGTGTGTGTTTTAACCATGCAACGAACACGCCTACAATTTATGCAATTTGAACACAGGAAACGTGTGTTCCAAATTATCAGTGAGTGAATTAACAAAGTGATAATAATAATACTCATATTCAGAGTAATAAAGGAGAAGATACTCTAGAAAGAAGCATAAATGAAAAATAATGAAATTAAGCTATTGTCACAGCAAATGGAACCGAGACTGTTAGGGAGCTTCCCATATGACAGGGAAGCAGGCCTTTCAATCCAGAAGGTCCAGTTCTGGCTTTTGATTCTTATGTCACTGAGCTTTCATAGAACTTTAGAAAAATTGGATTACAACAGGAGCACAAACGTTTCTGGAAAGGGTATGGGAAAGCCAAGCCTCTTTATTTTCATATGAATTAAGTTTTCATCTCTGGTTTGGAGCTGAACTTCTGGCTTTTGCTCAGGTTTTCCCTCTAACGTTTGCCTTGGCTGCAGAGCTAAGCTTCAACGGCATCAGTTAACATCTCACGCTTTGCCCCATGCATTTCCTGCTTATCACATAACATTTTACTTGAATCATTTTCAGATTCTCTCTTCTGAACAAACCTGTGCTTATCCCATGATTGGGCCCCAACATAATCAAGTCATGTTTGTTCACGTGTTCTTTCTGTTTGGGAAAAATGAGTACCTTTTACTTTTATAGAGTGGATTAAAAAATGCAAATGTGTGCAGGTTTAATTATATTCTAATATATATTTTTTTGCTTTCCAACACTACTTTGTATTTTATTAAAATATGTGTAAAACAAGGAAAATAAATATAAATGGAATAATATTTTGAAAATCATTTATGAGTTTTCCTTTTTGCCTTTCATGACCTTGTACCTTGGCCAGCCCGAAGCATATGTGTCTAGGAGGAGATTTGTATCTATTACAGGAGTTAAGGACAAAGACTGAGGCAACATGCAGCATCTGACGTTCATAAGATTTTACAGCAGGTCAAGGGTCTTGAGGGCCAGGGGTTTTTCGGGGAAAGGCCCTCCCATCCCCTTCTCTCTTCCCTAGGCTTATCTACCACAAAGCTGGAGGCCCCAAGCTCTGTGTATTCTCCTATAATTCAGAGATTCCCTTTCTGCCCAAGAGGTAGAGGCTATTAACTTGACGCTCTGTGGTGAAAAGAAGATAGATTTAGGGGAAATGAAGGAAAAGCCTACTCCTTCTGGTCCCCAGAGACGGTAAGAAGAACAAAAAGAGGCAGAGACATAAGCCTGACCCACATCCGCCCGCGGCCCAGAAAGGGGGTGAGGTAAAAGTCGAGGGACAGAACAGCAGCGATGGCTGAATCCTCTGGCTTCCATTCTCCCTGGGGGCTTCTGGGAGAATCCCTTCCTGATGACCACCTACAGTCCATGTGTAGCTCACCCGGCAGAGGCAGGACTTGAGGTCTTACTCTTCCAAACTGTCCTTGGCTTTATCACGGGATAGACAGAAAACCGTGGCCACTGAGGGTCTGGCTGCAGAGCTTGCCAGAGGGCATGCCAGAGTGGGACAGACAGTGTCCTGTGGCGAGGAATGCAAGGATTCAGCTAAAGATGCCTGACCCACAGCCACGTGGGAATCCCAACCAGGCCAGAGAGGAATCTGTGGTACCAGGGAGAGTAGAGCCGAGGAAAGCTGGGAGCACTGCTGAGAAATGACCACGTGTTCCCCAACCTCAGCCAGTGGGGACCCAGCACCCACTCACACTGGAGAAGCCAGAGGACCCTGGGCCCAGGGGCTCCCAATGTCTCCTCTGTGCTTTATGGTCAACCAAGCCTTAGACGTCATCTTGAAAAGAGGGAGCCAGGAGAGAGATGGACCACTGTTCAAATTGGCATCTCACTGTTCATCTTTATGGACTGAAATGTTAGTTATGTGTGCCCAATGACCATCAGTGGAGATTCATAAAGGAAACCAGATCACTATAAACGAAATAAATTACATTTTTTTTGCACATCTAAGCTGTCTTAGGAGTTAAAATATTCAGTGCACTACACAAATTAAAGGAAGTGAATCTAAAGTAGATTCGAAAGAAAATAATACTCTTGTGCTAACGGATGGTGCTAACTTACCTTTAAAAAACATCACTGTGATGGGATTGATTAGGTTTAAAAAGGCATGAAGCACGTACATCAAAGCAAGATTTTTACCTTCGGTGTCAGCTTTTGAACAGTCCTGTTAAAACTGCATTAATTAAAGTCATTCTAAAACCAAATAATAATAATAATAATACTCTTGTGCTTATTGATTCTCAAATGGTTCCATCTTTGGTCCATGGCAACCTTTTCAAGATGGGTCCTGAATCTTTGTGCCATGACCCTAGTAACCTTGGATGCCTTCCTTGGTTTGGGTATAAGATGTTCAAGGGTTGTTGTTCATCTCCTGCCCCGGACCTGGGCCCTGCCATTCTCCAAGAAGCCTCAGTTTCTTTAACACAAATCTGCACCCTCAGGTACTCACTGCAGCAGAGTTGGTCATTTTTTTCTAAATTTTTTTGATTAGAAAAAAGCTAGGAAATGTATGTTTTAAGATAGAATACATCATGAATTTCCAATTTTACATTCAAAATTAGCTCTACAAGATTTTTACATAACCTCATTCATTTTACATCTCAAACACTCTGAAAATCCAATTTTTAAGGTCAAAAAGCTAATTAGCTCATTTGCCCCAGCACACACACTACATACACAGCCTCAGAATAACAAACAAACACAGTCACCGAAAATCTAAGATTTGGGGAGGGAACCATTGTTACCACTGTTGGCCTTTTTCTCTCTATTTTTAGAAGTTTTTATATATAAGGAATAATCATATTTTGTGAATATGGTACAAATATTTTTCCAAGTGTGTTCTTTTACTCTCTCTTTTTTTTTTTGCTTATGTTTTATTGTTTTGTTTTTGTCTTGGCAATGGGGGAACTGCCACATAATAGTGATTATTTAACATACAAATTTATCAGCCTTTTTCTTATTGCTTCTGAGTTTTGAGTCATACTTAAGAAAGTTTTCCTTACTACCAAGTTACAGAGAAAGTCACCTACATTTTTGTCTAAAGTCTTTGCTTGATGTCATATTTTACATGTAAATCTCTGATCTATTTGCAATTTATCTGAAGTTCAATGTGAGGAATAGTTGTTTTTTATAGTATACATTTTCAGTAATCCCAGTGTGGTTTATTAAAAGTCCATCTATTACCCATGTATTTGAGTTGCTGCTTTTGTTGTATTGCTAAATGTCACTATGCACATGAATCTAATTTTCCATTTTGTTCCATTGCTCAGTCTATATAAACCAAAACCAAATTTTAATTACAGAGGCTTTATGTTATTTTCAATATTTTGTAGGGAGTAGTCCAATTCATTGCTCTTCTTTTTCTATAGGGTTTTCTAGCTATTCTTGCTTATTTTCTCACAAATAAGCCCCACCCCCCAAATCTGATGGCATTTTGATACAGAGTATATTAAATATAAAGATCATTTTTAAGAATAGTTGATATCTTCATGATGTTGAATCTTTCTATTCATAAACATAGTATGTCCTGCCATTTATTCAGTTTGAATTGTGTCTTTTAGGATGTTATACAGTTTTCCTCATAGACAATTATGAAATTACTTTTTAAGTTAATATTACAATATTTTTTTCTGTTTTGCTGTCATAAACACAGTCTTTTATTCCATTACATTTTATAACAGGTTAGTGTTTGAGTATATTAATACAAGAAGATTTTGGTAACTTACTACGTTACAAAATTTTTTACTAAATTATTATTTAAAGTAACTTTCCTTTCACTTCTTGAGGTTTTCTAAATATATAATCACATCATCTGCAAGTACAGACAGTTTTACCTTTTCCTTTCCAATTCTTATGCCTCTAATTGTTCTATTTTTATCTAATTGCATTGAGTAATTCTTCCAACACAATATTTAACATAAGAAGGCTTTTTCCCCCTGAATTTAACAAGAAAGCCTCTAATGTTTCTCCATTAAGATGAAGGCTTTGGAGATAGCACACACACACACACACACACACACACACACACATGCACATATGCACGCACACACACACACACACACAGTATAGATATTATAAGTTTTAAGGAAGTATTCATTGATTCCTACTTCATTTTGTCTTTTTCACATGAATGGTTGTTGAATTTGGTCAAATGTATTTCCTGTGTCTATAGAGACAATCATATTATTTTTCTCCCAAACTCTATTAATATGATGGATTATACAAATGCATTGCCTAATATTGATCTATCCTTGTATTTCTGAAATAAAACATATTTGGTCATAGTTTCTTAATTTTAATGTATTTTTAGATTGTATTTGTGGATAATTTATTTAAGATTTTTACATCAATACTAATAGGTGAAATTGGCCTGTAATTTCCTTTCTGTTGCAATCTTTTTCAAGTTTAAGGATCAATGTTACACCCACTGTATACAAAGTGGAAATTCCCCATGTTGTATATACTCTGATTTGAGTAGAATTGAGATTATCTTATCCTTAATAATTGGGTAGATAGAACCTATGAAGCCATATGGACCAGTTTGGTTGGAGGAACTCTGACTGATTTCTTTGCTCTGTTGTAATTAGTTTGTTTAGGCTCTCTATCTTTGCTGAAGTCAATTTTGGTAAGTTGTATTTTTCTTTAAAAATAATTATCAGTTTTATTTATTCATCATTCAGTTATTTCATTTACTATGTGATTTGTCTCAGACAATGCAATTTTGCAAATGTGACACCAGCTGAGGCTTGAAAAGCACTTGTGCACTGAGGCTTGCTCTCTTGCTGCTGTTGAAGTGTTGTGACCACCATGTAAATGAGCCTGAGCTAACCTGCTGGAGGCGGAAAGACCACGTGGGAAGAACCAGGATGCCGCAGCCGTCAGCCTGGCAGTGGACAGGTGCCCTAGTGAAGCCATGTTGGACCCTCCAGACACCAGCTGATCCATGAGCCCCATAAAGATTAGCCAGCGTGGTCTAAACCAGAGGACCATCCAGTCAAACCACAGAGAGAGGAAGAAAAGTTGATTATTTTCAGCTGCTAACCCTGAGGCTGTTTGTTTTGCAGCATGAGCCTATCGATATAGAAGTCAACATCAAACAGAATCACAGAATTCTGGGGGGTGAGCTATTTAAATAGAGAGTCACTGAAGAGGTGATGTTTAAGCTGAGATCTGAAGGGTGAAAAGAGCCGAGGTTTTGAATGACGTGAAGGTGGGGATGGGGATGAGGATGGAGAGGGAAGAGAAGAACAAAAGCTCAGGGTAGAGCCGTGAGACTGTGCAGGGGATTGTAAAACAACGTATGGAGTTTGGAGTTTACATGCGCTAAGAAGCCGTTTAAAGGGTCATGAGGAGGAATGTAACATGGGGTTTCTTTTAAAGCTTACAGATGATTCCAATGTATAAGCCAAAGTTGAGAGTCACTGGTTTAGAAATTAAAGGAAAAGCCAAAAGGGAGACTCTGAAATAAATCACTAGCTACTTTAGCCTTCCTTCATTTCTTCAGTCATTTATTTAGCGTCTACTCTGTACCAGGCATAGTACCTACAGCTGGTGATTTAGCCCATAGGAGCTCAAGATACAAAGAAGAATGATACTATGGAGAACAATATGGAGGCTCCTTAAGAAACTAAAAATAAGAGTTCCCGTATGATCCAACGATCCCACTCCTGGGCATATATCCAAAGAAAACTAAAATTCGAAAAGATACATGCACCCCAATGTTCATAGCAGGACTATTTACAATAGCCAAGACATGGAAGCAACCTAAGTGTCCACTGACAGATGAACGGATAAAGAAGATGCGGTATATATACACAATGGAATATTACTCAACCATAAAAATAAGAATGAAATAATGCCATTTGCAGCAGCATGGATGGCCTAGAGATCCTCATACTAAGTGAAGTAAGTCAGACAAAGACAAATATCATATGATATCTCTTATATGTGGAATCTAAAAAAAAATGATACAAAAGAACTTATGTACAAAACACAAATAGACTCACAGACATAGAAAATAAACTTATGGTTACCAAAGGGGAAAGGTGGGTTGGAGGGATAAATCAGGAGTTTGGGATTAAAATGTATACTATATATAAAACAGATAACCAACAAGGACCTACTGTATAGCACTGGGAACTATACTCAGTATCTTGTAATAAACTATAATGGAAAAGAATTTAAAAAAAAGAATAGGGGCTTCCCTGGTGGCACAGTGGTTGAGAATCTGCCTGTCAATGCAGGGGACACGGGTTCAAGCCCTGGTCTGGGAAGATCCCACATGCCGTGGAGCAACTAGACCCGTGAGCCACAACTGCTGAGCCTGCGCGTCTGGAGCCTGTGCTCCACAACAAGAGAGGCCGCGATAGTGAGAGGCCCGCGCACCGCGATGAAGCGTGGCCCCCGCTTGCCGCAACTAGAGAAAGCCCTCGCACAGAAACGAAGACCCAACACAGCCAAAAATAAATAAATAAATTAATTAATTAAAGAAAAAAAAAAAAAAAGAATAGATACAGATATAGGTATGTATAACTGAATCACTTTACTGTACATCTGAAACTAACACCACATTGTAAATCAACTATGTTTCAATAAACATTAAAAAAAGAAGAAGAATGATAAACGGCCTCAGTCTAGTGGGACAACCACATAAAAATAAATAACATTAATGCAAATCAAAATGAAAGGTTAACTTTGACTAAAGTCAATACCGCGGTTTATGTGCTGAGACCATCTTACACTTTCATAGTTTCGGTTATTCACTCGACCTGTGAATACTGAAGAGCAGTAGGAGGTGGGGAAGGAAGTGCCACAGATGGAAAATAAACGAAGGCATTGTTGTAAAATGTGCAGGCTCAGCACATGTAAGTCATGGCGGAGGGTAGAAAGAAAAGAAACCTGTCAACAGCATCTGGGGATCAACCCTACAGCCAAAATGTGAGTGTCCAGCGGGAAGGAAAGGGTAAGCTCAGCCAGTGCACGCAGGCCAGGCTTCAGCCTCCACCAAAGACTGATTCTGCTGGTAGCAGCTCAGGTTTCCGAAGGCCTGGGCATCCCTGATGGTGTTAGGAGGGCAGCAGCCTGGGGCCTGGGCACAGCAGACTTTGTCCAGCACAGCGGTTCAGCCCAGTCACCCTTGGGCCTGGCGTTCTCACCTTGCAATCTGATCCGACCAAGGCTGACTCAGGATTTAGGTGGGGATCACACGCTAGCCTATCGTTTGAAAGCGTATACTCTGCAGGGTGGACAAACCAAATGCCAAAAGTGCAGGAGCAAAGCAAGTAAAGTAAAAGAATAAAGCAAAAGAGATTTTAAAATTTGGGACATTCTACAGCATCCTACTTTTTAAAAGCAAGACAATAAGCCCCAAATGGAGTTGCTTATGCTAAGCCCCACCTAACCAAACTGAGACTTATTTAATTATAGTTTCAGTTTTCCCAGAAATGGAATCTTAAACCAGTCAATCAGGAATCACCTGATCAGTTAGGTCATCTGCCTGAGAGATCCCTGCCTTCCCCGAAAGTAAAATAACTTTGCAATAACTAACCTGCTTTTTTGCCAGGACAACTTCCTCATTCCTACTTCCTTCTGCCTATGGAGTCTTTTATTCAGCTCCTCAGAGCTCCTTTCCATCTGCTAGATTGGATGCTGACTGATTCAAATTGATTTTTGCTCCTATAAGCTCTTAACTTTTAAAATATGCCTCAATTTATCTGTTGACATACTGGTTTTGATTTTCTGTATTTCACCCCTGGGTTGGAGGGTAATAGAGAAAGGTGAGGACTGTAGCAAAGGGAAACAGACAGGCCCAACTAAAGGCAGCTGCCAGACTCCAGGAATTCAAGTGCAGAAAGAAGGCCCAGTGTTACTACAGCTTTTGAATTTTTTAAGAGAAGCCAGGAGATAACTAAAAGAAATCCTCCAGGGTTGTTTTTTTTTTTTTTTTGTAATATTATGACTTTTTAGAAGTTTGGTTGCTCTCCCCCAAAAAAGATACTGCACAGATGACACACCTATATGCCGAATCAGGTCCTCAAGTCCCCAGTTGAAGACTTGTGACCTATAAAAATTTCAGTTGAATAAGAGAGAAAGGGGCAGAGTCTGACAAGCGAGGTTTTCAGTAACAAAAACTTCCTGCTGCTCCAGGGGACAGAGAGAAGAGGTTCAGGACTTAAAAGAAAGTTGGCGGACAGACGGGAACGACACACTTATAATATCAGCCAGTGCTTTGGGGTCATTAGAAGTTAAAAGCAGATCTTGGTTATACAAACTTAAAGAAAAAAAAAATCAGACTGTCTTTGACTTCAGGAATCTTTTTTCTCTACCCTCTTTCTCTGACTTTTCTAGCAAGATTTTATTCTCTGGCTTCTTTCTAAATGCTTTTAGTTCCCTAATCAACTAAGTGTATTGTATACTTTCCCCGTTCCAGGATTTATTGCTTCAAGATTCTTCAGATGAACTATTTTCTCAACCCTAGAAGTTCATCTCATGGCAAATAAGCACATAAAAAGATGTTTAACATCATTAGTACTCAGGGAAACGCAAGTGAAAACCACAATGAAATACTTCTACACACTCATCAGTGTGGCTGAAATAAGGAATCGTGACAACACCAAACGCTGGCAAAGATGCAGAGAAACTGAATTACTCACATATTTTTTGGTGGGAAAGCAAAACGGTATAGCCACTCTGGAAAACAGTTTGACAGTTTCTTATAAAACTAAACATGTAATAGCTCTGTGACCCACTAATTTTGCTTGTGGGCATTTATCCCAGAGAAATGAAAACTTATGTTCATGCAAAAACCTGTACACAAATGTTCATGGCCACTTCATTCATAATAGCCCAAAGCTGGAAACAACCCAGATGTCCTTCATGAGGTGAAGAGTTAAATTTATGGCATGAGTTATTGGTAGGAACAAACTATTGACTTTGTAATCTTGTCCTTCTTAAGATCTTTAATCCATCAAGATTTCTCCTTTGTAAATAGTGTAATAAAGACATTACGTTTTATTTGTCCTAGCGAGTTAGTGTTCTCAATACCACCCTACTGAAAAATCCACCACTTCCCCAAAGTTTGAGGTACCGTTTTTAATCACACATCAAATTCCCTTAGATACATTTATAAGCTTTCTATTTTGTTTCACTGGCCCTCTTGCATGTTCTTGTACCCACCCTTTAAGTTTTATATTATCACAGTTCTTATAGTGATAGTTGATCTGGTGAGTTTCACCTCTTTGCTCTTGTCTTTCAGAGCTCTCTTAGCTGTTTAGGCATATTTAATATCCTAAATGCAGTTTAGAATATCTGTCGAGTTCCATAACAAATCCTGCCAGACGTCTTACTGAAATTGCATTGGATTTGTATATTAACTTTGAGAAAATTTACACAAGTACTGTTGAGTTGTCCCACCCATGAACAAAGTGTACATTTTAATTTAATCAAATTTTGCATCCTTTAATAATGTTTTTAATTTTTCCTATAAAGTTCTTATTCATCCCTTGTTAGTTTGTTTCTTAGATACTTCATTTTTTGGTTGGTTTTGCAAATAAAACTTATTTTCTATTTTTTTTTTTCTGGTTAATTTTTGCAGAATGGAAGAATACTGTTGATTGGATGCGTTTATCTTGAATACACAAACTTGCTGGACTTTCACTAGCTTTCACTGTTTTTCTGTTCATTCCATTGCTCTTTAATGTAGATAATCATATCATCTGCCAAAGATGGTATTTTGTCAACTTTATCTCATTATGACATTTCCAAATATTGCACTTTTTAAAAAAAAATATTTTTTATTTTTGGCTGTGTTGGGTCTTCGTTTCTGTGCGAGGGCTTTCTCTAGTTGCGGCAAGTGGGGGCCACTCTTCATCGCAGTGCGCGGGCCTCTCACTGTCGCGGCTTCTCTTGTTGCAGAGCACAGGCTCCAGACGCGCAGGCTCAGTAGTTGTGGGTCACGGGCCCAGTTGCTCCGCGGCATGTGGGCTCTTCCCAGACCAGGGCTCGAACCCGTGTCCCCTGCATTGGCAGGCAGACTCCCAACCACTGCGCCACCAGGGAAGCCCCAAATATTGCACTTCTTATGTGGTTTTCTTATCATACAAAATTAGCATCACCTTCAACCACGTTAATCAGTAACAGTGATATTGAACATCAGTGTCATGTTCTAATCTTAATGGCACTGGCTTTCTAGCTTCTCCACAAAGCATGATGCTGTTTTGGTTTGGGATATAGCCCTTGTACCAGGCAAGACCTGTTTGCCCTTGAATCCACTCCTTGCCTTTCCCCTGCTAAGTAAGCTCTTAATTCAGACGAAAGAACCCCTGCAGTTGCATATCCTGGTGCCCATGTCAGATGGCTCCCCGCTGGGTCTAGCCTCCTTTGGCTCCCACCCAACAGTCCTATTGCGATTTCGTTCTGCCAGGTGATCTCAGCTCCGTCTCCTCCCTGTGACCCCCAGGGTTGGGGTACTAGTGGCTTCCTGCTTGCCGGTCTCCTCACTATCCTGTGCTTGACATTTCAACCATTATCTGTGTAACAAATTCCCTGCATTAAATTTCCTCTGTTGTAAATATTAAAGTGCTTTCTGTTTTTCTGGTTAGACCCTTGGAAAGTGGGATAAAAGGTAGAGCCTTTATAGGGTTGATAAATCTCCTTCCATGGCTAGTTTTCTGAAAGTGTTTTTAACATAATAAGCAAATATTACATTTTGTCAAATATTTCTTCTGCATTATTTGAAATAATCGTACGCTTTGTCTTTTTTAGTCTTTTAGTATAGAGATGATACTGGTAATTCTTCTGCTAGTGAATCATCAAATCATTTGGTTACCTACTACTTCGTTTATAATGATGGACTCCTCCTGCTATGTCTGATTACCTGAGTCATGTCAAAGCTTTTGTGCTCCTTGGACAAGGCTGACTGGGACAGCCCAGCAGCTCTTCCTTATTAGCCTCTGCAGCCAAATCCAGTCTGGCAAATGTTTCCCCAATGTGCTTACCCTTCCCTATTCCACACCCTCACCCCACCAATGAACAGAATTCCACCTGAAAACAAGCTTCCTTTATTGATGGACCAAATTTCTTTGGACTGCCATCGTGAGCCTCCTAATGTTCATATGCATTCAGTCCTAGTAAATTGTTATGGCTGAATTGGGTCCCCCCCGCCCCAAAACTCCTATGTTGAAGTCCTAACCCCTGGTATGTCAGAATGTGACTATATTTGAAGATAGGGTCTTTAAAAAGGTAATTAAGTTAAAATAAGGTCATTAGGGTGGGCCTTAATTTAATATGACTGGTGTCCTTATAGGAGGAGGAGACACGCACAGAGGCAAGACAAGTGAGGACATCTTGGGAAGAAGGTCACCTGTAAGCCGAGGAGAAAGGCCTCAGAAGAAGCCAGCCCTGCTGAGACCTTGACCTCTGACATGTAGCCTCCAGAGCTTTGAGGAAATCCATGCTCACACCCAGTTTAAGCTGCCCTGTCTGTAGTACTTTGTTACTTCAGCCCTAGCAAACCAACACAGAAGCACGTGAGAGGAGAAATATGTGCGTGTTATGACTGGGGTGAACCTGGAAGTGAGCAGACACCATCTCCACCCCAGGGCAACATGTGCATTCATTTCCCTTTATCCGCACGCGTACGTGAAAAGTGTTTACTGAGGAAAAGCCAAACGACATAAAAATGATTTCTGATAAGTAAATGACCACTACCGTATTTGGGGTGGGGATGGGAACTGATATAACAGAAATAGTAGTAGTAATAAGAAATAATAATAATAGTTTAAAATATTAATGATTATAGAAACTGGTTACTGAACACGTACTATTAGTCAAACCCTGCACTGTAAGATTTGCAAAGGTTGGTTTTTTTTTAATCCTCAGAATCCAGCGAAGTGATTCTTGCGAGCCCCATTTAACAGATGGAAAATGGAAGCTCTCAAAGCAAGTAACAGATCTGAGGAACACAGTAAAGGGCAAAAGCAGATTTTAACTGAAGGCCTGACTCCAAATTTTCTTTCCATTTCAGCATATATGCTTTTTAAAATTACTCTACCTTCAGTTGATTTTTACCAGGGAGAATAAAAGCAAGCAGGATTTTATTTAACACCTCTGATAACGTTGTAAATGATTTTAAAGCTTGTCCTGAGAGGAAAGTAAACCTATAATCAGCACAAAATAAATCACCTTTATCTTTCACAGAAATAACTATAATCAAAGCTGTTCTCATATCTCATGGATACTGACTTCCTTTTTAATGGCTTGTATTTAAAACTTGAGCTCAGGCACAAATAGAAGACAAAATGGAATATGAATACATCTGCATTAGCCAGAAGAATTCTCGGACTATCTAGTATTAACCATTTTATACTCCAAAAGTAGAATCTAAGTATTTTACCCATGTTAAAAGGTATAGGAAAAATGTTTCAATGCAAAAATTTAAAAATACTAACCAGGTTTAAGTGGATGGAAGAATTTGAAATCTCTATAGAACTTAATATAAGAAATGGTAATAAATACATTCTGATTGCAAAAAAATTGAAGCATATTTTAAATAAATTTTTCCTATTAGCATGTTTGGGGGACATTGTGTTTTTCTCCTTGACTTATTTCCATGTATCTTTTGTTTAATTTAAGAGGATTTATTCAATTTAACAGGATAATAGGAATCATCTTACATTAATTTCATCAAGCAGTATCTTGCTTTTACCTTTAATATTTTATCCAAATTCACCTAATGTAAGACAGCTGTGTCTCACTTTGCTATCACTAAGAGTTGGGACTAAAATCTTTATTGAAATACCCATCTATTTACTATTTGCTGTATAAGGAAAGCATTTTGCTCTAGGGAAAGAAGTATAAAGAAAGGCCACCATAACTTTATGGATGTGTGCTTCAGAAGACAGATGGAATTTAAAATTTGGGAGAACAATGTTAAACCTTTTAACTACATTAATAAAGATTTTATCTTTGTCCAAAGATGTGATTATATTTTATAGGTGAGGTCTGGTCTGAATAGAATGTCTTGTCTCCACCTCACCATAACCCCTCCAAGATCACTGTTGCCTGATATTTTAATGCTATATTATTGGGTTGTTTATTTTCCAGATACATGTTATAACTTTAGAATCTGAAATCAAGAAGTGATTAGATCACAGTAGTTTATAAGGGACTATGGAGAGATTTTAAATTGAGCTATCTTCTGTTTTCTTCCAAATGCGACTTAGTTTTGAAGGGATTCCTGGTGAATGAATGGCTGTTTTGCATAATACCCTCAGTGTTTCTCCAGGAAGATCAGACTTAGATGGTGCACGTGAGGTAAGTTCTATTCTAATCCCCATTGTGCCGATGAGGAAACTGAAGCACATGTTCCTGCCTCAGTCTTCTGATTTATGAATGGAAGGGTGTATTAGTTATCTACAGCTGCATAACAAATTACCCCGAAATTTAGTATGAAACAAAGAGTGCTGTAGCTGAGTGCATGTGGATGAGGTTTGCATCACAATGTCAGCTAGGACTACAGTGACCTAAAGGCTCAACTAAGATTGGGGAAACCACTTCCAAGATGTATCACCTGCATGCTGTTGGCAGGGGGCTGAGTTTCTCTTTGGCTGTGGGCAGGAGACCCAGTTCCCTGTCATTGTATGAGCCTCTCCCCTGAGAGGCTCATCCACTTAAACCTGGATAGTATTTTTAAATTTTTGCATTGAAACTTTTTTCCTATGTGTCCTTACAACATGACATAGCTCCCCCCAGAGTGAGTGATCCAAGGAACCAGCAAGGAGAAAGCCCAGGGTTCTTTACAGCCTACTTCAGAAGTGACAGGCTTCCACTTCTGCACATTCTGTTCATTAGAAGTAAGTCTCTAAGTACTCAAGAGGTAGGAAATTGGGACCCACCTTTTGAAGGGAAGAGTATTAAATCATTTGCTTTTCCAAAATTTGACTACTATTTTTAACTACCATTTACCTTTTAATTATTACTATTTTCAACTACTATTATCTGACTTCTATCATCATAGATGAGTCTTACTGAATCTTAAAATTCACATAAATGAAATCGCACAGCATGTACTTTTTCTGGGCCCCCTTCTTTCACTTAACATTGTCTATGAGATTAATCCATGTTATATCTGTGGTTATAGCTCATTTGTTTTCATTATTACACATCATTCCATTTTAATAATATACCACAATTTTATTTACCCATTCTACTTTTGATGACCATTTGGGTCATTTCCACGTTGGGTCTGTTACCAGTTCTGCTGGGTAAGTGTTCTTTTTCACGTCCTTTAGTGGACAAATATACTCATTTCTACTTGATATTTAACTAAAATTAGAATTGACGAGACATAGGATAGGTTTATGTTCAGCTTTGGTTGATTATGAGAGTTTTCCAAAGAGCTGTCCCAACCTACACTCCCACCAGCAGTGAATGGAAATTTCATTTGTCCCACATCCTTGCTAACACTTGGTGTTGTCCATTCTTAAGATTTTAATCCTTCTGGTGAGCACGTTTGTTTGTTGTTTCTTTTTTCCATTCTTTTATTTATTTATTTTGTGTCTTTATTGGAGTATAATTGCTTTACAATGTTGTGCTGGTTTCTGCTGTATAACAAAGTGAATCAGTTATACGTATACATATATCCCCATATCCCCTCCCTCTTGTGTCTCCCTCCCACCCTCCCTATCCCACCCCTCTAGGTGGTCACAAAGCACCGAGCTGATCTCCCTGTGCTATGCGGCTGCTTCCCGCTAGCTATCTATTTTACATTTGGTAGTGTATATATGTCAGTGCTACTCTCATTGAGCATGTTTTTAATTTGCATTTCCCTGATTATAACTGATGCCGAGTGCCTTTTCATATGTGTAGAGGCCGTTTGGATATCTGCTTTTGTAAAGCGCCTATTCAAGTCATTTACCCATGTTTTTCATGGTAATGCTTTCCTCCTGTTAATTTATCAGCATGCAGTATGTATTTGGAGTATGAGTAGGGAATACATGTATTGCAAACATCCTCTCCAAACTTTTATCTTGCCTTTTCACTCTCTTCCTGCAGTGTCTTTTGATGAACCTAAGTTCTTCATTTTAATAAATCCTATTTTTCAGGTTTCGGAGGCTATATTCTTATACCCCATATGATTGGACAGATTTTAAAAATTAGATTTAGGAGAAATGAAGGGTACTACCTTTTGCCTTCTAGATAAGTCATCCAAAATACAAAATCCACACTCAGTTTTTTAAAGGAAGAAATTATGATTTTTAAGGGAGACAGGGTCAGGTTTTTTTCTTTCAGTTCAAACGTAAGTATACAAGAAAAGATGACATGAATGCAGGGAAAAGTTCCACATACAGCTGAGAAAATCTGGGTACAGATACAGTTTTAGGAATGTAGAGTGATTCTTGTCAGAGAGGGGGTGGAGGGCCCCATAGGCAGTGCTTGGTTGGTAGCTTAGCAGGATTGAAACTTAGGAAAATAGGAACTGTTTCAGTCTTATTTACCTATTTATCTTGAACCCCTAGCAAGATCTGGTTAAAAAAAAATGTGCTTAAAAATATTTGTTTAATGAATCAATAGACATGAGTCCCAATTCAAAATGGAATGTGCACTTCTAGCAAAAAGACATCCTTTAGCAGGGAAAATGTGTTTTGCTGAGTAAGGTGGAAATTTACAGGGAGAGGTAATGAGAAGACATTTCAGTGAAATGCATATTAAAACTGCTCTTACACATAGATCAATACAACAGAATACAGAGCCAGAAAATAAACCCACACATATACGATCAATTAACTTATGATGAAAGGAGCTAAAAATATACAAAAGGAAAGGACAGATCTCTTCAATAAATGGTGCTGGGAAAACTGGGCAGCCACGTGCAAAAGAATGCAACCGGACCACTGTCTTACACCATCTACAAAAATCAACTGAAAATGGATTAAAGACTTGAATGTAAGACCTGAAACCATAAAACTCCTAGAAGAAAGGCAGTTTGCTCCTTGGCACCAATCTTGGCAATGATTTTTCGATTTGACACCAAAAGCAAAGGCAATAAAAGCAAAAATAAACAAGTGGAACAACATCGAACTAAAAGGCTTCTGCACAGCAAAGGAAACAATCAATTAAATAAAAAAAGCACCCTACCATATCGGAAAAAATACTTGCAAAATCATATATCTGATAAGGGGTTAATATCCAAAATATATTAAAAACTCAACTCAATAGCAAAAAACAAAACAAAACAACGACCAATCTGATTGAAAATTGGGCAGGGAATCTGAATAGATATTTTTCCAAAACAGACACACAGAGCCAACAAGTACATGAAAAATTGCCCAACATCACTGATCCTCAGGGAAATGCAAATCAAAATCATAATGAGATATCATCTCACACCTGTTATAATTACTATTATCAAAATGATAAGAAATAGCAAGTGTTGGTGAGGAT
The DNA here is from genome assembly GCF_949987535.1 of Balaenoptera acutorostrata. Lineage (NCBI taxonomy): Eukaryota > Metazoa > Chordata > Mammalia > Artiodactyla > Balaenopteridae > Balaenoptera > Balaenoptera acutorostrata. Next base: position 77,268,810 of record NC_080080.1, on the reverse strand, counting down.
GTAAAGAAAAGGGAACACTTGTGCACTGTTGGTGGGAATGTAAATTGGTGCAGCCGCTATTGAAAACAGTATGGAGGTTCCTCAGAAAAATTAAAAATAAAACTACCATATGCTCCAGCATCTCCACTTGTGGGTATTTAAAGGAATCAGAGACCCTAACTTGAAAAGATATCTGCACCCCCATGTTCATTGCAGCATTATTTACAATAGCCAAAACATGGAAACAACTTAAGGGTCATCAACGGATGAATGGATAAAGAAAATGTGATATATATGCAATGAAATACTATTCAGTATAACAAAAGAAGGAAATCTTGCCATTTTCAACTACATGGATGGACCTTGAGGGCATTATGCTAAATGAAATAAGTCAAACAGAGAAAGACAGATACTGTATGATCTCACTTAAATGTGGAATCTAAAAAAAAAAAAAGCTCATAGTTACATAGAATAGATTTCTGGCTACCAGAGGTGTGGAGTGAAGGGTGGGCAAAAGGGGTGAAAGTGCTCAAAAACTACAAATCTTCAGTTATAAAATAAATAAGTCCTGTATTGTATATTTGAAAGTTGTTAAAAACAGTGAACCTTCAAAATTTTTACCACAATAAAAGAAAATTGTAACTATTAGTGGTGATGGACGTTAACTACACTTATTCTGATGATCATTCTACAATATATACATATATCAAATCATGTTGTCCACCTGAAACTATTATAATACAATGTTATATGTCAATTATATCTCAATTTAAAGTAAAATAAAATAAAATACTCTTGTAGACAAAATAATGGCCTCCAAAAGACATCTATATCCTAATCCTCAGAACCTTGAATTTGTTACCTTACATGGCAAAAGGGACTTTGTTAAGGTGATCAAATTAGGATCTTGAGATGGGAAGGTTGCCTTGGATTATCCACATGGGCCCAGTGTGATCATAAGAATTCTTAAGAAAAGAAGATGAAAAGATCGATGGCAGAAATAGAAGATGTGATCATGGAAACAAGAGGTTGGAGTATACAAGGAGGGAGTCACCAACCAAGGAATGCAAGTGGCATCTAAAAGCTGGAAAAGGCACGGAACAGATTCTCCCCTCAGAGACTCCAAGAAGGAACCAGTTCTGCCAACATCCTGACTTTAGTCTGGTGAAACTGATTGGACTTCTCCAGAACTGTAAGATAATAAATCTGTGATGCTTTAAGCCACTACAGTTGTGATAATTTGTTACATCAGCAATAGGGAAACTAATATAATCACAGTGAGATATTATCACATACCAACCAGACTGGCAAAAATTAAATAGTCTGGCAGTACTTGTGTGGCCAAGAGTCTAAAGCAATAAGAATTCTCATGCACTAATGATTGAAGTGCAAAGCTTTGGGAAACGCTTTGCCGTTAGATAGTAAAATGAAAGTATCTATATACTCTCAATCCAACAATTCTCTTTCTAGGCATGTATCCTCGAGAAAATCTTGCACAGGTACACCAGGAATACATGTGGAAACGAACTTCACAGCAGCACTGTTTGTAATATTAAAATTACTGACAACATCTATATATCCACTGAGAGTTGATTGGAGAGGAGTAACGTTATAGACTCATAGAGTGGGAAGCCATACAGCAGAGAAAGCGAATGCACAAGAGTTACATACATCATTCCAAATGCATGACCAAAATAGCGGGCTGCAGAAGGATACGTATAAGATTCCATTTAGATAAAGTTCAGAATGGACAAGGCTAAATAAATATTTAGGGATACATAACTATATGTTGAAAACTAAAGGAAAACAAGGGAAGGGGTAACACGAGCTTCAGGACAGTGGATCTGGAGTAGACAGGGCATAGAGAGACTTCCAAGAGACAGACTGCTAGTGCTGTACTTCTTAAGCTGGGTGGCAGGTATTCCATTTTTTAAATTATTCGTTGTATTTATAATATACACACTCTTTTGTGTATATGACATAATTCAAAATACAAAAGGGCTATTCTCTGATATCTTTCAATTCTTTTTTTAATGTTCTCAACTAAGTTCTTACAGATCTTTTGTTAGGTTTCTTCCTATGCATCTTTTGTGTTTTTAGGGAGGGATGCTCTTTCAAATGACAGCTTTTTAAGATTGTGTTTACTGCTGGCTTGGTAAAATACATCTGACTTTTGTATATTGTTCTTCCATCTAGGGACAATTTGAACTTTCTTATACTAATAATTTGTCTATAGATTGAGTTTTTTAATGTAGATAATCATGTCATCTGCAAACAGGAACAATTTTTTCCTTTCTTTCTGATCTTTATAGCTTTTTTTTCTTGTCTTATTACAGTGAATACAAGTTTCAGAGCAGTGTTTCGTAGATGTAATGATAGTGGCTGTCCTTGCTGATTTTGAAATCACATTACTGAGTATGATGTTACTGTAGGTTTTGGTAGACATTCTTCATCAGGTTTTAAAAGTTCTCTTCTACTCCTTATTTGCAAAAAGTTATAGAATTTGCAAAGTTATAGACTGAGTGATTGCTGAATGTGATCAATGCCTTTTCTGAACCTGCTAGGTGATCATATAATTTTTCCCTTTAATCACTTAATACAGTAAATCACATTTATAAACTAGTCAGATTTGGTAATAATCTCTATAATATGCATAGTTATATCCCATTTCTGTTCCAAATAATGTTAAGTTTTATACGAGAGATAAAGAGAGATCTATATAGTTACATAATGTGTGCATATAGCACTCTATACATCTCTTTATAGATAAAGCATGGCTGACATCAGTCTCTAAGATAAAAATTGACAGGATTTAGCTTTACAGATTCATCTTGTGTCCTTCACAAAGGTACAAAATCTAAGATTCTATAAAATCATCATCATTCATCAATGGCTATAGCGATAGTAGGTTACATTTGAAAAATATCTGGACTGTCATGAGGAATGCCAAGCACATGTTCAGTCCTCATGTTTCACTTACAAGCAAGGTCTTTCCAGGACTGTATTAAGTACCTCTCAAGGTCTGGGGTTAAGATTTTGTATTAGATGTTTTAACAAGTCACGGAAAAGAAATTTGTCATTTTTTTCTCTTGATTTCACATCCTATATAACAGCAGTGAGATTCTCACTTACCTGTCTGTTGGCTGACCACATCACTCATACTCAAATCAGCCGTAGTCTCAGTTCTTTCCCGAATGCATCACAAGGAAGAATGGCTTATGATTCCTCCTCCTGAATTTGTACTATGAGGTCATTAAAAACAGAGAAAGAAGAAAACTATAATAGATGCAGGGGGAAATAAACATCTCACATTTTCATGTGAGAAAACTCAGTTCCAAAGCAATGGAAGGATTTACCCAAATGCATAGCAGGGTAGGAACAGTTCCAGAGTCTGAGTCGGAGCTGGGACTCCTGGTCCAGGGCTCTATCAAGCCACAGATGTGACTGAGGATTTAGCTTTGTTTTAATGGGAAGGCCACACATAGGCTCATAGGATATGACTTTCATTCCTCCTGACAAATCAGATGTCAAACATTATTATCCATTCAGTTGAAATCAAAATGCAGTATATTGAAAGGGACTATTATTTACCAAGCTTTGCCCTAGCAAAGTGTCACCAGTCTTGAATTGACTAAAAGCTTTTATTAAAGCATAAATAAAAAGTGGACAGATGGCACTGAAGTTTTCCTGAGAGGTTTCAAATGACCATATTCTTTAGAAGAACTAGGACTTCCCTTGGAGCAAAGCAATAGGTTACTAGGCTCTAGAGAGAAGAAATAAAATGGTCTGATGTTCATTTTTCATTCTCAGTAAAATATTGATTGAGTACCACTGTCAAAATCTATTCGGCAGGGCTTCTCCGGTGTCACAGTGGTTAAAAATCCACCTGCCAATGCAGTGGACACGGGTTTGAGCCCTGGTCCAGGAAGATCCCACATGCCACGGAGCAACTAAGCCCGTGCGCCACAACTACTGAACATGTGCTCTAGAGCCCGCGAGTCACAACTACTGAGCCCACGTGCCACAACTACTGAAGCCTGCACACCTAGAGCCCGTGCTCCAGAACAAGAGAAGCCACCACAATGAGAAGCCCACCACCACAACGAAGAGTAGCCCCCACTCGCCGCAACCAGAGAAAGCCCACGTGCAGCAACGAAAACCCAACGCAGCCAAAAATAAATAATTAATTTTTAAAAAAACTTAGAAAAGAAAATCTATTTGGCAAACCACCTAGTGTGCCTTAAATTACAACCCTTTAGGTTTCCTAACACAAAGAATATCATCGTTCAAAATGTTCCAAAACAGTAGGTGTAGCAAAAAAAATTGAATTCTAGTTTATACATTTGATACTAAAACCATCATTATTTGAAGAAATCTATGTATCTTACAAAATCTAGCAAAGGTTAATGAACTTGCTGATGGTATTTACGTATGTACTAAATATATATTTTTTCTTTCTACTTAATTTCAAAAAGATCATTTATGTCAACAGTTTTACAAACGATTATTAAGTATTTTTAACATTTTATTTCTAGCATTCATAACCATACGTTCTGCCAGTTTAAATCCCACAGTGATAGTAGAATAACTCAAACCTACCATGCCTTTACTTACCAATACATAAAGCATATTCTTTTTTTTTTTTTTAATAAATTTATTTATTTATTTTTGGCTGTGTTGGGTCTTCGTTTCTGTGCGAGGGCTTTCTCTAGTTGCGGCGAGCGGGGGCCACTCTTCATCGTGGTGCGCGGGCCTTTCACTGTCGCGGCCTCTCTTGTTGCGGAGCACAGGCTCCAGACGCGCAGGCTCAGTAATTGTGGCTCACAGGCCCAGTTGCTCCGCGGCATGTGGGATCCTCCCAGACCAGGGCTCGAACCCGCTTCCCCTGCATTGGCAGGCAGATTCTCAACTGTTGCGCCACCAGGGAAGCCCAAAGCATATTCTTTTGGGATTATAGTAGATAAAATGTTTTTATACGCAGGGACAACATTTCTCACAGCCGGAGTATAAAAATATTGGAGAAAACATTCTGTCATTTTTTAAATGAACAGTGTTAACAGCTAACCTTTGGTTTAAAATGTTCATATTACTTACAAAGGACATAGAAAAAGCAGCCAGACCCAGCTTTCAGTAGCTGATTAAGGGTTCTCTTCTCTTTCAATTTCTTGTACTTTATCAATTACACTAAAACAAAGCACATGAAAACAGGGAGAACAATATTAATCTAAGTTTAATGAAGTATTTGAATTACTTTTGTAAGCTTTAATTAGATTCATTTTTTTAAGTAAAATTTTTATTTTAGAACAGTGAAACATTGCAAAGATGTTACAGAGTTTTCATATACCCCACACCCAGTTTTTCTTATTATTAACATCTGGTGTTAGTAGGGTACATTTGCTGTAATTAATAAACCAGTATTGATAAACTACTATTAACTAAAATATTTACTTTATTCACACTTCCTTAGTTTTTGCCAAATGTTCTTTTCCTAGTCCAGCATCTTGGCCATGACAGTTCCTCAGAATTTCCTTGCCTTTGATGACCTCGACAGTTTTAAGACATACAGGCCAGGTATTTTTGTAGAACGTCGCACAATTCAAATTTGTCTGATGTTTTTCTCATGATTAGACTGGGGTTACGTATTTTGGGAAGGAAGACCACAAAGATAAAGTGTCATTTTTATCACATCATATCAAGGATACATACCATCAGCCTGACTTATCACTTGCTGTTGAACTTGATCACACGGCTGAGGTAGCGTTTACCAGCTTTATCACGTCAAGCTATTCTAGTTTTTCTCCTTTCCATACTTAAGAAAGTATGTGCAGCCCACATTTCAGGACCAGGGAGATATGCTCCATCGCCTTGAGGGCAAAGCAGCCACACAGGTTATTTTGAATTCTTCTACACAGGAGATTTGTTTATTCTCCCCCAACTATTTATGTATTCTTGTATTTATATCAATATGGACTCATGGATATTTACTTGGTATTTTGGGTTATAATCCTAATACTCCTTTATTTATTTTATTGTTCAAATTGTTCCAGCTTTGACCCATCAAAGCTCTTTCAGTTGACTCTTGTCCATTTGATATACCCCTAACATTATGTGCATGGGGTTTTGGGGTTCTGTTTTATTTTTTAGCACTGTCTTATTTTCTTGCACTTTAAGATGCTCCAGGGTCATCTTGTTTATTTCCTGCCTCAGTCCTGGAATCAGCCATTTCTCCATAGAGCCCTAATTCCTTTTGTTATAGAATGGTATTAGAAACCCAGATCTGGGCACTAGGCCTGCCTGTTGCTACTGAGATATCATTTCTTTTAGGCCATCTCAGCTAACAGAGGAAGGAAATACATATGTGTATAGTAATCTGTGTATATGCATATATCTATAAGTATTTCTAATATGTAACCATCTATATCTATATTAAGCTAAACAGGAGTTCATCCTGATGTCTTCAACTCTTATCCATGATGCTATGGGTCATTCTAGCCTTCCCTTCTTACATACAGTAACCTCCCACTCCAACAGCGAGAGGACCATCCATCATGCAGTTTTCTTAATGGCTCAATTCCAGTACACGTGTGCAGCAGTGTCAGAATTGGTAACCGGCGTCTCCATGGGAATCATCTTTATCAACTAGAGTCCAGTGCTAACCTAGTTCCTTTTGCCTGAGTCTTAAGGTTCCACTCATTTCTGAAATTACTTAGGTCAGGACCTGCCTCCCTTTCACCCCCAACTGGCTTTATTTTTGAAAGAGAAAGGAAGCAGGAAATAATCAACTGGTAAACTTTGACACTTTGGTGTTTCCACTTACAAATTAGAAAATTGAAGCAGGAATGAATAACTCGCCATGCAGATCACAGTTCTAATATTTTATGTGAAAAGAAAAAGCCTTTAGAACAAGAATTAGATAGGCTCTGAAAGAAAGCACTCTTTTTCCAAAGAGAAATATAGAACACAGCCGTTCAGGATATTGATTTTATTTAAGCTTAACTACCCAGCTGTCACTTTGTGTCAACAGGCCAGCTACATAAAAAAAAAGCATAACATAGGAAAGGAGATAAGAAAGGATCCTTATGATGGAAGAATTTTGCAAGGCTCCTTCAGGATCCCCAGGATAGAAAGCACAGCTGTGCAATTTATCTTTTAAATTCAACACAGTCTCATATATAAATATATTCTTTTAACATGCCCTTTGTTATTAGTAGTAGGATTGTGAAACAATAGCTTAAAACCTCTTTAAGCTGCCAATCTTTAAGGAAATATTTTCTTTGTAAGTTCAACTCTCAAACTAACCCAAATATTTGAGCACAGTATTGATTGGAAATGAAGGTTCTTATTACCGAAACATAAAGACAGATAATCATGGACTTAACATCTCTTTAATTACTGGGCACCTACCTCAGGCTCTGTAGCACCTACTTTAAATAGTGTTTCTCCAAATTAATTTTCCTTTCTTCTTGGTTGTATGATGTCTAATGACCTGAGAGCCTATTTTTGAACAAAGATGAATAAATTAGTCAATTATGTAGCTGAGTGTATTTATCATGATTATGAAAGTGGTACATTAAATATATTAATAATGTATATAGTGTCCTAGCTCAAGGTACAATACTAACCAAAAACAACAAAAAAGTCTAATTTCTAAAAGAGACAATGCTTTCCTCGCTGAAGTTCATGTGATCAAAACAAAATTTTGTAGCCTTCTTGGAATATTGCATTTGGAATCGTAGTAAGAATTTAAAGGTAGTTTCTTTATTTGGAATTAAGTTTGGGGATGCTAGCCTTGACTCTGAAAAACAATCTTCTCTCTTTCTCTCATCTTCAAATTTTATCAACTTTTCTTTTTATGTACAGAAGGCGCAAAAGAAAATTAACCACTTTTCTACATTGAACACCAAACAATCGGCGGAACTTTTTCACTGATTGATTTCTGCTGAAATACCAAAGGTTATCTTTATTACACAGAGGCATCACCACTGCTTGAAACGTGATCAGTCTCATTCTTGTCTCCCCTTACTTTGTCAGACAGTCAGTCTGCAAATATGTCTCCTATGCTGAACTCCAGCTGATGGTTAGTTGCTACTTAGATTTCTGGGTTGAAAAGGATTCTAGAAACACAAGCATGATGAGAGAAGCCTGCTGTGAGTGACCAGCAATGCCAGTGACCAGCAAGGAAATGAGTGGCAAAAATTCTCTGTATTTACCTTTTCTAGTCTATAAAACTGACTGTTTGTGATTGAATTAGCTCATGTTTTATAATCAAATTCATACTTTATCTGGTAAGCATTTATGACTTTTTCATTTTTCACAAAACTGATTCCATTTCTGTGCTCTGTCCATAGAAATTTGTCCCACTCCTGAGAACCAAAGACTAAAAAATATATTACATTAAGCCACACAAAGTATAATTTTTCTAAGTGATTCTTCCTAAAATCCACATTATGGATTGTACACTCCATGAGGGCAGTAATAAAGCCCTATTCATCTCTTAACTTCCCGCAATGCCATAACTCAGAATTTACAGTGATGACTCTTGCATGAACCCTGCTTCCCACTCCACTAATAAGGAAGTCCAAAGTCCTTACCGTGACCTCCCAGCCCTACATGATCTGCCTTCTGACCCTTTCTCTGACCTTCTCCCACCCCCTTCCCCTCACATCAATGCAGCCTTTCCGACCTCAGTGCAGGGCTTCTTAGGGGTTAAACCCAATCCACGCAGGAGTCTTTGTACTAATTCCTGTGACTGCCACACCACCCCTAGGCCCTGGCATGGCCCATCTACTCCCTTGCTACCTTTAGGTCTGCTCTGATGTCACCTCCTCTGGGAGAAATAGCCTCCAACTCTGTCCCATCCCCCTCCAGCCCTTTTGTTTTTCTCCAGTACTTATCCCTGTCTCATTATTATATTACATACTTAGGTACATTGTATCTTTCTACAACTGGAAGGTAAACTCTACAGGGCAAGCAATGTATCATTTTGGTTCACCGCTGGAGTCCCAGCTCCTAGAACACTAGGTGACACATGGTAGATTCTCAATAAATGGATTAATTGATGAATAAAAACTGTTAGAAAGAGCTTCTCCTAGAGGTCAACCCCATGTCACAAGCTCTGCCTAGACCCCAGATGCTTTAACAGTGAGGGAAAGAGCCAAATCCCCACCAGTCAAGACCTGGGTTGAGTGGTTTCCATTTCAACTTTTTTTTGCAGCAAAACCCTCCTTTCGCACATAGACACAAGATATAGAATCCTAAATATATAAAACAGGTTTTAAAAAAAGTCACGCTGGCCCAGTCAAAGGTGCAGCAGCCCATAACACTCTTTTTCTTCCCCGAAGGGGCCGCAAAGGCATCTCTCCAATACCTTCCAGCTCTCAGATCTCCACGGACCCCTCCCAGCTGCCGCCTGCCGAGTCTGGGCATCTGTACATCATGTTCTGGACACAACCTGCTGTTCACGGCAGCAACTCGGGTGGTTTACACTCTCTTATTCTTGAGCCTTGAATCACAGAGCAGCTGACCTGAAACATATCGTTAGATTTCACAGGGAAACTGCAGACCACACTTTACTGCATCAAGTTTCTCAGGGGCAGAATGTGGAATATTGCCCTTTTCTCCAGCTGGTACACTAACTAGAGCACGTGTGCCCTTAATAAGAAGGTAAGTATTTTCACTAAGAATTATATATTTCTAAATGTATTTGTACTTGAGACAAGAATTCTTTATATTTAATAAGGTCTTAGGATGCAATTGATACAGAGCCCTTATAGCAACAATTTTTAAATATTCATGAAAATATTATCATACAGTTTCCTACTTTTCAGCTGAAAATAAACCATGAATAATCCATTTCCATCTTCTGAGAGGACAGAAAACAGGGAGTCTGCAAAGTCAGAATGTGTGTGTTTAATTGAGAGCTCAAGAAAGCCACTGTGACAATAGATATCCAGCAGTAGAAAATGTACAGAGGGAACTGGCCTAAAATCATGGTGATTTCAGACGTTGCAACCAGTGTAAATAAGATTTTAAAAGTCAAGTGTGTGGGATGGAGGGAATGTAAACAAGCACAAGAGGGAAGTAGCATTTTTCCCTACCTTAAAATTCTCTAACTGATATAACTTCATATGCCAATCATCCAGGCCTTCCAGCTAATTTTAAAGTAACACTTCATTTTAATCTCCAATTTTCAGATGGAAATAATGAAGGGAGAGAAGTTCAGTGCTTGGTCCAAGGTTCTCCCCCTTCCATATCTCATGAGTTCTCATCACCCACTTGTGACGTGGAAATGGGCAAATCTTGTGGTCATATTGTTTACACTCTGGCCTTTACTAATACAGGAAACAGCTTTAAAATCTTCCACATGGACAATCACCGAATAATAAGGGAGCTATTCAAAATCGACTCTAGGCCAGTGTATCAGATTCTGTCATCTTCACTACACTCCTTGGCTGTATCTGGAGCTTTCACTCAAGATTTCCTGCGCCTGTGGAGGAGTGGAAAAGGAGCTGCAGTGGAGCTTGTCTGCTCTACAGACGCATTAGTATTCTCTTCCCGTGTGGGCAGCGTCCAATTTGGGAACAGTTATATAGTTAACAAGCTAATGGGTTAAGGCAGTAATTTGGATCTGGAATATATTTCCCCACGGAAATTGTGTCACAAATGGTATTTAGGTTTTCAGGCAAGACCACAAAGACTGTCTAATTCATAATGAACCAAAATTAACACACTAACGCACTATTTCCATTATGCTGAAGCCCATTTTCAACTTTGTTATCTATAGAAAAATGCACCCTGAAACCCAAATGGGACCCTCAGAAATATGTGTTTTCTGAGGAGGGGACACTGGGGACCAGGAACTCTATATGGGATGCAGGATGGATATTTCAGGCAAAAGGAACTTACAAATCTCTTTACCACTTCATAAAGAGAGGCAGCTAAGTTAAGCAGACTCCAAATCCAAAAGGTTTAATTAAGAAACCAATAGCGGTTATTCCTGATGTGTAGACAGATCAATGCTGGGACTCACCTGCCAGACATGTATTGGGGATTCTTTGTGGGTCATGTGATTGTACATTGTGGGTCATGTGATTGTACAACAGGTTGAGATCTGTTGTTAATGAGGCAGACCCTGTAGGTGGTTGTCAGCGGCAAGACAGTGTGCTATAAGGGGCCCTGAATAAGCCAGCTTCCCAAAAGTACTTTTGCATCAGCTTGCTTCCTTCTCTGGCATAATACTCCTACCTTATAGTAAAGTGGACTTAGCAAGCTACGCATCGACAGGTATGCACTGGCAGCTTCCACACTGAAAATAAAAGCACAGACATCCAAATTTAGATGGTCATTAATCAGCTGGACTTACATCAGTCTGTATCTCAAAAGTGAGTTCTGTCCAGGAGATGCAGACAGTGTCGACATCAGTGTATGGCTTTAATTTCAGCTTTGAGAAAAGATTAAATTGTTGCAAGATATGTAGAGTGAGGAGGGAAGAGGCAGATGAAAGAGGAAAAAAAAAATCAAAAGAAACGCCGAATGTAATGATGGGTGGAGGAGGAAGAGCTTTGAAGGAAACTAAGAAGGAGAAATAAGAGTTCACAGCATGCAGGGAAAAAGAACATTTCAATTCTTTCAGAAAGGTTAGCTGTGCCCAGGAGAGATGCAGGGAAGTAGCTGGGGGGAGGAAGCAGAGTCTAAAGACGTCTTTTTTAAGGTAGAAGAGACTTAGTACATTAAAGTGCTAACGGAGGATCCAACGGAGAGGGAGAAGTTGAGGAGGCAGGCAAGTGAGAAGGTGAGTGATGTTCCCAGGGAGGGGGAGAGGATGCATTCTGAGCCTGAGAGGAGGGTTAAGCCTTGGACAGGGTGGAAGGCTTTGCATATCAGGCTGGAAGCAGCACTCAGAATCCACAAGCACTATGTCTTCACTTCATCTCAAGGAAAAAGGCAACAGTCTTATATGAGAGTTCCCGGAAAGCTGGATCAGTGATTAGGGTGCAATGGAGTCTCTCTAGCTGGGAGCAGAAGGTTGAAAGGGCACACTGAAAACATTTGGAAAGAAGGGGAGGGAGGAAGGGGAGAAACAGGAGTTTGAGCCTTAGAGCAAGAGCCTAGAGCACATGGAAATTAAGAGGATGGGAGAGCCTACAGGAGCCACCCAGTATTGACCTTGGTGGGAGTGACCAAGGATAGTGGCACAGGATGAGACGACCTGACCCCATTTCTGTAAATAATTAATCAACTTCAAAATATAAAGAACCTGGAAATCGTCAACAACAACTGTCCTTACAACAAGAAAAAGCTGGACAAACTAAAACTCAATCAATTTTCTTGGACCTGTCAGAGAACTGAAGGCATGGGACAAAACGTTACCCAGGAATCCTGAGTCAGGTGCATCTAGACAGATACAGAAACAAAGGTCTGCTGACCCAGAGCAGAAGCTACTAGAGCCATAAACAAGTAGGAGGGCTTCCCAGGTGGCGCAGTGGTTGAGAGTCTGCCTGCTGATGCAGGGGACACGGGTTCGAGCCCTGGCCTGGGAAGATCCCACATGCCACAGAGCGGCTGGGCCCGTGAGCCACAACTGCTGAGCCTGCGCGTCTGGAGCCTGTGCTCCGCAACGAGAGAGGCCGCGACGGTGAGAGGCCCGCGCATCGCGATGAAGAGTGGCCCCCGCTTGCCACAACTGGAGAAAGCCCTCGCACAGAAACGAAGACCCAACACAGCCAAAATCAATCAATCAATCAATCAATCAATCAAACATACGCATCTGATTCAAGATCCTCATTAAAAAAAAAAAAAAAAAAAAAAAAAAAAAAAAAAAGCCATAAATAAATAAATAAAATTTTTTTAAAAAAAGATCATACTTTAAAAAAAAAAACAAGTGGGAACAGTTAGGTAATGTTGACAAATTGCTGGGGCCTGAACATGGCTATCATGAGAGTTTGAAACTCTTCGAGGCCATAGTCTTAGGGAGACTCCCTCACTCTCATGGGTTTTTCCTTTTCAGAAACCCCACCAGGTTCTCACAGTGAGAATCCAAAAAAGATCCCCTTCTCTCTGGATTGACACCCAGTTTCTAAAACCAAGCACTGTTCCTTTTCATTTCTTCTAGGTTTAGTGAAAGAGTCACTGATGATATGTCCCCAAATTGACCATGCCTTTCCTTTAAACCCCCGAGGCCCAGACAAGGGTTTAAATTCTCAACTCAGTGCTTCAGGTCACCCTACTTGCGTATCATCCCTGCCTTGGGTTCAGGACAAGTTCTTTTACTATTTATCAATCCTTCTACAAATGCTACTTCATCTTATTTTTACAGTAGGACTGTTAGGTAAGAATTAGTACCCCAGTTTAGAAGGGGTAGAATCGAGCAATGATGTGATTTCAGGCAAAGTCCCAGCCTTAACCTGATTCGGCAGAACTCTGCAAGGGAGCAGGCTTTTATACCCCTTGTACATCCACACATCACACACTTTGTCTCCATGATTTGTCCCTGGCATTGAGCTACCCCTGGGCAATGGGTGGTGAGGGTTAGGAATATAGACTCCCAGCCACTTTGGGCAAATTGTGTCCAGGAGCCCGATTACAGTTATGCAAAGACAGCCACAGTTGCCAACCATTTGAAGCAAAAGCTCACAGATGCTAGGGGTTGAGTGCAAGATATGGTCAAAAGGGTTCCAAGGGATTTGGGTGTAACACTGACAGAATCGGCTACAAAAAGACTAAGTGATTTTCCCAGGCAAATTTGAAATTAAATATAGATCTTCAAATTTAAAATATCACTACTGCATTGAGTCTTCCATTGTCTAAAAATCACACTTTTTCAGAACATTCCTGATATTCCTATCATGACATATACTGAAGACCTAATTGCCACTCCTTCTGTGCAGTCTCTGTTAGAAAGCTACCAAAGACACCTAATAAATCCCAAAAGATAAAATAACAGGCCCTGCTAACTTGATTGATAAAAAAAAAAAAATAAGGAACATATTTTGTGAGGTCACTAATGCGACTGTGTCTTCCCTCAGCAAAACACAGGCTGCGACCTAAGCAGAAGGGACCAATGACGGCTGAAGGAATGATTTGAATAGAACACCTAAAGTAAGATGAATTCACAGGAAATGAACCTTCATTAACTCAGATGCCTCCATATGGAACTACTTGTTGGGTCAAGAGCTTTCCAGAAAACCAGATGAAACCCTGGGAAATGTCTGTTTTGGATGCAAGAAATCTCAAGGGATTTTATGGAGTCAGATCTTTGTTATGGAAAAAGGAACTTTGAGTTTAGCCTGGGAAGTTTGCTTTCTGGGAGGCATGCCAAACTCCAAGCTGACGTGATTTGCAATAACCTAGTTAATCAACCATAAAAATCAAGGCTTTATCGTTTTTTTAGAGATAATCACACACAGTAATTTTGAATAGTAAGACTTCTTGTGAGAAAACCATGTGTTTAGCTAGGGTATATGTTTGTTTAAAAGACAACTGAATGTAAAAATCTCAGCCAACAGCTTGCCTTGTACATAAATATCCAACAGACTGATGTTTTCAGATACCATATGCCCGTATTTTTAAAAGACAAAGTGACTTCAGAGACCTTTCGTGACTTAAACTTGGCTTTAGTAATTAAAGAATTATTCTTTAAGTCAAAGATATTGACTTCCACTGACAAAAGTCAGAAATTCATTCATCACTTATGTGTTGTACGAAGCTGAATTTTTATGTAAACAAATCATCATTTTGAAACCAGAGCACAGGCAGGCAGGCTCATTCCTACCAGCATGACTCGGTCTGAGACTGTTATTTCTCTTAAGTAATCAGAATTTTTACCTGCTTTTTTTCTTTTAATACAGATTATCTGGAATCCTAAACTGAAATTTTATGAAGGACCTAGAACAGCAGTTTTTAGAGTCTGGAAGGAAACGAGGATGAAATTGAAGAGAGGAGCAGATCAGAAAGGTCAATCCCAAGAGAAATAATGAAGAAGCAAAAGTGAGCCCTTTGTCTCCCACTTTAGGCCCCTCTGTTTGTTTGGTTTTTTTAAATTTTTTAAAAAATTTATTTTATTTATTTTTTATACAGCAGGTTCTTATTCTTTATCTATTTTATACATATTGGTGTATACATGTCAATCCCAATCTCCCAATTCATCCCACCACCACCAACCCCACTCTCCCCCCTTGGTGTCCATACGTTTGTTCTCTACATCTGTGTCTTTATTTCTGCCCTGCAAACCGGTTCATCTGTACCGTTTTTCTAGATTCCACATATATGCGTTAATATATGATATTTCTTTTTCTCTTTCTGACTTTACTCTGTAGGACAATCTCTAAGTCCATCCACATCTCTACAAATGACCCAATTTCATTCCTTTTTATTACTGAGTAATATTCCATTGTATATATGTACCACATCTTCTTTATCCATTCATCTGTCGATGGACACTTAGGTTGCTTCCATGACATGGCTATTGTAAATAGTGCTGCAATGAACATTGGTGTTCATGTGTCTTTTTGAATTATGGTTTTCTCTGGGTATATGCCCAGTAGTGGGATCATATGGTAATTCTATTTTTAGTTTTTTTAAGGAAACCCCTTACTGTTCTCTATAGTGGCTGTATCAATTTACATTCCCACCAACAGTGCATGAGGGCTCCCTTTTCTCCACACCCTCTCTAGCATTTGCTGTTTTTAAATACCTAATACTTTGAAGCTTCTCAGGATTCCACAGTAGGTCTCAGCCAGACACGTCCAGCAGAATAACCTACAGTGCTTACAAAATAAATACAAGTTCCTGAAACTTCAGGTTCCCAAAGTATGTTCTAGGTATCACTGGGGACCCCTGAGACACTGTAAGAGAGCTGCACAGGTCAAAACCACTTTCATAAGAATACTGCAATGCTATTTGCCTTTTCACTCTTATTTTCCCTTAAGTGTGCAATGCAGTTTGCCAGAGGCTACATAATGTGAGAGCGTAACAGATTGAATACATGTTAAAAATAGCTAGAATAACAACTACATAGACATAAAGCATATAATTTCCCAGCAGGTGTTGATTTAAAAAAAAAAAAAAAGTAAAAAAAAATCTCAGTCCAAAAGAAGGCAGGGAATTTCCTGGTTGTCCAGGGGTTAGGACTCTGTGCTCTCACTGTGAAGGGCCGGGGTTCAATCCCTGGTCGGGGAACTAAGATCCTGCAAGCCCTGCAGTGTGACCAAAACCAAACAATAACTGTAATTTTTTTTAAAAAAGGCAAATACAAGGTAGGGGGGCTGGACAGTAGAGAAGAAAAGAAACAGAAAAATATGTAATAATGGGAAATAAACATAAATGTATGAGAAATCACAATTCACAGAAGTAAATGGATTAAACCATTGAGTTAAAGGCCAAAAATTAACCTAGAAATTATCTTTTAAGTTACCACACGTTGTTTATAAGTAAGACTAAAACAGAGTTGGCAAACTACAGCCCACAGGTCTTGCTCCATCCCATACCCCACCTATTTTTATATGGTCTTAGGCTAAGAAAGGTTTTTACAATTTTAAATGACTGGGAAAAAAAGAAGACGAATATGTGACAGTGACCACATGTGGCTAAGATATTTAGTATCTGGCTCTTTACAGGAAAAGTTTGCCAACATTTGTTTTAAAACATAAAATCATTAGATTATTGCGAACAAACTTATGATTACCGGGGGGGAGGTGGGGGATAGGAATAGATTAGGAGTTTGGGAATGACATGTACACACTACCATATAAAAAATAGATAACCAACAAGGACCTACTATATAGCACAGGGAACTCTGCTCAATATTCTGTAATAACCTAAATGGGAAAAGAATTTGAAGAAGATAGATACATGTATATGTATAAATAATAAGTAAATAAATATTATGTCTTAAAAAAACCCAAATATCAATTAGGTCAAATCAGTAGATAGTGTTCTTCAAGTCTTTTGTGTCCTTACTAATTTTTTGTCAACTCATTCTATCAATTGTTGAAAGTTTTGAAATCTACTTTAGTTGTGAATTTTTTATTTATCCTTTCAGTTTTACCAGTTTTGTTTGATGTTTTTTGAAAGCTCTCTTATTGGTGCATAAAAAAATTAACTAATTAATCAAAATATAAAATCATAAGATCCAGAGTGGAGACAGGATGGAGACAGATTTCGTGGGGACAGGTTTTGAACATAGTCTGGGTTTTGCCCACTATCCAAACGTTAGCTGGATTGTGCACACGTTGGCACAATTATTAGCCTCCCTTGTAGGAAGGTGTGGCCAAGAGGATGTGAACTGCGGTGACTTATACAACTTCCAGGTCAAATCTTTATAAAGAATACATTTGCCTCTCAGTCTACTTTCTCTCCTTCCTGTAGTAGAGAGAAAAGTGTGCCAGGGGTGAAGTGAGCCATCTTTGATTATGTGTTTGAGGTTATTACTTGGAGGCTAGCAAAGCAATGAGATAGGAGCCTGAGTCCCCAGACAATTTATGGAAACAGAGGTGTGCGATAATCCCTATACTGCCCACCTCCAGCTCATTACAGGTCAGGTAGAAATAGACTTCTTTTTCATTTAAGTCATTGTTAGGTGGAGTTCTTTGTTACTGTAACAGCCTGTATCTCAACTGATACATCAAGTAAATGTCAACTAAAAGAAAGCCATGCACCTATAATAATATCAGACAAAATAGACTTTAGAACAAAAAGGGATCAGATGGGTCAAAAGGAAAAAAGGCTCATTTGGCTCAATTATAGATACAGTAATTTTAAACTTACATAGACTTCAATTCTACACTTGTAGATCTTCAGAGAACTACAAGAAATGAACAAATCCACCATCCTAGTGGAATATTTAATACTTCTCT
Organism: Balaenoptera acutorostrata; assembly: GCF_949987535.1. Lineage (NCBI taxonomy): Eukaryota > Metazoa > Chordata > Mammalia > Artiodactyla > Balaenopteridae > Balaenoptera > Balaenoptera acutorostrata. Next base: position 77,250,979 of record NC_080080.1, on the reverse strand, counting down.
CAGTAATCAACAGATAAAGCAGAGAATAAAATTAGGAATAAAAGATTTAGAAAGAAAAGTTTGCTTTATCTAGTGGTTATATAGAGAAGATTGCACTCAACAACCGGAATATTGAAAAGAATGCACTTATGGAAGTAAAATTGGTTTTTCCACAGAGAGGAAGGAATTCAGATGAACTTCTACCAGACAGGGCAGAATCTGTATGTCTTGTAGACAAGACTTATTTTGTGTTGCTATCAGTTACTGACGTATTACAAAATAGTTCAAAGACAGCAATAGAATCAGATAAACCAGAAGGGTGTGTTACATGTAGTCAATACCTAGTGTTCCATGAAACCACACATTTTGCCTCACGGTCACCCTCTTTATAATCAAAAATACTATCACAGAAGAATTACTCATAATCACAGAGTAAGGCTGGTCTCATTAGCTTTGGTTTGATTATCTAGAGAGGCACAGACCATCTTTGAGTTTGGGCAAAATAAGCCCAAAGAATAAAAGGTACCGTGCATAAAGATAAGTGCAAAATGCCAAAAACTAAAAAGCAAAGGGTCCCTGTATCCTCTCCGGGGAATGCAGATCGCTGGAAGGGCCTGGTTCCCACCATTACAATAAACTCAGCAGAAGTCACTTCAAATTCATGACTGCTTTTGAACCCACTGGAGAACTGTAGTTGCAGGGCAGCAACCGGTACAAAATCCAGGGAGAGACGACACAGGCAGGGAGAGGAGATGAAACACTCAGCTGGATGTGGCAGGTGTAACCAGACACCAGGCAAAGCGTCAGAACAGAATAGTTGAAAAATTGTTGAAAACCAAGTGTGGACCAGTCAGAGTGTGAACCCCCTAGGGGTTGCAGAAAATGAGTTTGCACCCACTTGAAGACTGATTCTCTGCAAACCCCATTGGCTGCTCAAAGAAAAGATCAGAAAGAGCCCTAAGAAGCAACCACTGTGGTGCAGAAGTGAGGGAAAAGAACGAAAGAGCAGGAGAGGCTAGAAAATACTGCTGCCCCCAGGGCATCTTTGGAAACAAGGCAGCTGGGGGAAAGGAACAGAGAGAAACCCTATGCATAGAGAAGAAACTGGATTACACTGATCTCACAACTATAGCCAGGGGAGGGGAAGGAGAAGTCCACATCCCCAAGATCCAGATAAATAATGCATGCCTAAAACGAAGCATTAATCAAAACAACAGTGACCAACGCCAACGTCAGCTCCAAGCTAAGAAGCTCGAAACAGTAAATAACTGCAGAACCCTGATGGGAGGGAACAGGAGAAGGAGAGCATTTAAGCCATCTTCCTTGAGGCACAGTGCCAAGGGAAGACCCAAACTCAGAATTCAGCAGATAGACCCCCGCCCCAAACAAAAAACACGCCTTGGAGCATATGGTATACTGTGGTACACTGATAGTTACCATGGCAAAGACAAAGCTCACACCCAGGCAATCTCATCCAGTTCCACAAAACAAACCTCAACAAATCTTTAAACATAGAAATCACACAAAATACGTTCTCAGACCTGAACGGGGTTAAACTGAAAACCAGTAACAGGATATGTGGAAAATCTCAAAATGGCTGGATATTAAAAACTTAATTCTAAATAATCCATGGGTGGAAAAGGAAGTCTCAGGAAAGTTAAGAAATACTTTTAACTGAATTCAAAGGAAAATAAAACATATCAAAATTTGTGGCATGCAGATAAAGCAGTGCTTAGAGAGAAATGTATAGCATTCAAATGCTTGTATTAGAAAAAATCACAAGTCAATAATCTAAGCTCTTACCTTAAGAAATTAGAAGAGCAAACTAAACTCAGAGCAAGTAGAAAAAAGGAAATAAAGACAAGTACACAAACTGATGAAATTAAAACCAAAAATCAGTAAAGAAAATCTATGAAACCAAAGTTAATACTTTGGAAACATCAAGAAAATTGATAAATCTCTAGCCATATTGACCAAGAAAAAAAAGATATATGATACAAATAACCAATATCATGAAAAGTGGATATCAGTACAAGCCCCGGAAATATTAAAAGAAGAATATGGGCCTATTACAAAACTCAATGAACATAAATTTGAAATCTTAGATGAAATAGACCAATCCTTGAGAAACACAAATTACCAGAAGAGATAGATACCTCCAATAGTCCTGGATCTATGAAAGTAATTAAATTCCTGCTTTAAGAACTTCCAAGAAAACTACAGTCCCAGATGATTTCACTGCTGAATTCTATCAAACATTTAAGAAAAAAAAAAATACCATCTGTACAATCTTAATGAGACAAATGAACTAGAATATACATGACAAATTTGGAAAAGAGGGAAATAGGATGGAAAACTCCTACCATGCATATTCAAGATACAATAATCAAGACAGTGTGGTATTGGTGAAATAATAGACACATACATCAATGAAATAGAACGAGAGCACAGAAATAAATCCTCACAAATGTAGTCAAATAGTTTTTTACAAAGTTGCAAAGGCAATTTGATAAAGAATAATCACTTCAACAAACTATAGAACATTTGAATATCTATATGCATTTTTAAAACCCCTCAACCCATACCTTATACTTTATACTAAACTTGATTCAAAAAGGATCATAGACCTAAATGTAAAATATAAAATTATAAAATTCCCAGAAAAAACTATAGGAGTAAATCCGTATGATTTGGGGCTATGTAAAGGGTTTTTAGACTGATGCCAAAAAAAAATTGATAAAGAACAAAATTAATAATTTGGGCTTCATTAAAATTAAAAACTTTTGTTTTGCAGAAGGTACCATTCAGGGAATGAAAACACAAACCACAGTCTGGGAGAAAGTATTTGCAATCACAATTCTGACAAAGAGTTTATATCCAGAATACACAAAGAATTGTCAAAACTTAACAGTAAGAAAACAAATGTGGACCTAGAGACTGTCGTACAGAGTAAAGTAAGTCAGAAAGAGAAAAACAAATATCATATATTAATGCATATATGTGGAATCTGAAAAAAATGGTATAGACGATCTTATTTACAAAGCAGAAATAGAGACAGACGTAGAGAACAAAGAGAACAAACATATGGATACCAAGGGGGAAAGCGGGGGGTGGGGGGGGGGGGCGGGGGGGAGGGAGGGAGATGAATTGGGAGATTGGGATTTACATAGATCACTATTGATACTATGTATGAAATTGTATAACTAATGAGAACCTACTGTATAGCACAGGGAACTCTACTCAGTGCTCCATGGTGACCTAAATGAGAAGGAAATCCAAAGAAGAGGGGATATATGTATGCGTATAGCTGATTCACTTTGCTGTACAGTATTAACTAACACAATATTGTAAAGCAACTATACTCCAACAAAAAATAAATAAAATAAAGGCAAGTAGACAGCTGGAAAAAAAAAAAAAGAGAAAGAAGAAAACAAACGACCCAAAAGAGGAAAGGGGCGGGGGGAAGATCTGAGCAAACACTTTATCAAAGAAAATGTATGGAGAGAAAATAAGCATATAAAAAGGTGCTAAAATCACTATTACAAAAATGCTAATTAAAACAAAAAGAAGGTACCGCTACATGCCTAAAGATCCAAAAAAAAAATTTTTTTAACATCTTTATTGGAGTATAATTGCTTTACAATATTGTGTTAGTTTCTGCTGTATAGCAAAGTAAATCAGCTATATTCATACATATATCCCCATATCCCCTCCCTCTTGCGTCTCCCTCCCACCCTCCCTATCCCACCCCTCTAGGTGGTCACAAAGCACCGAGCTGATCTCCCTGTGCTATGCAGCTGCTTCCCACTAGCTATCTATTTTACGTTTGGTAGTGTACATATGTCCATGCCACTCTCTCACTTCGTCCCAGCTTACCCTTCCCCCTCCCCGTGTCCTCAAGTCCATTCTCTACCTCTGTGTCTTTATTCTTGTCCTGCCCCTAAGTTCATCAGAACCATTTTTTTGTTTGTTTTTTTTTAGATTCCATATATATGTGTTAGCATACGGTATTTGTTTTTCTCTTTCTGACTTACTTCACTCTGTATGACAGACTCTAGGTCCATCCACCTCACTACAAATAACTGCATTTCGTTTCTTTTTATGGCTGAGTAATATTCCATTGTATATATGTGCCACATCTCCTTTATCCATTCATCTGTCAATGGACACCTCCGTGGTTGCTTGGAAGGTTGGAAGGTTGCTTCCATGTCCTGGCTATTGTAAATAGTGCTGCAATGAACATTGTGGTACATGCCTCTTTTTGAATTATGGTTCTCTCAGGGTATATGCCCAGTAGTGGGATTGCTGGGTCATATGGTAGTTCTATCAAAAAATTTTTAATGGCAATACCAAGTGTTCACACAGATGTAGAGCAGTTGGAACTCTCATCCACTGCTGGTGGCAATGTATGGTGGCAGTACAACCATTTTAGAAATCAGTATGATAGTTTCTTATTAAGTTAAACATGTACTTACCATATGACCCACACGAAAACCTATACATGAATATTTATAGCAGCTTTATTAACAGTAGGCAGAAATTGGAAAAAAGTAAATATCATTCAACTGGGGACTAGATAAACAAACTGAGGACCATCCATACAGTGGAATACTGTGCAGCTATAAAAAGGGATGGCCTGAAGATTTATGCAATAACATGCATGAATCTGAAACGCGTTTTGCTAAATGAAAGAACTCAGACCCAGAAAGGCTACATGCTGTATGATTCCATTTATATGACATTCTGCAAAAAGGAAAACTATAGGCAGAAAATAAGTCAATGATCCTAGAAGAGTTGGGCAGAAGAGTTTTCTATAAGGAAGTAGCACAGGGCAATTTGGGGCAAGGATAAAATTGTTTGATATAGAACCGTAATGGTGAGTATATGACTCTACACATTTGCGAACCCTACAGACACATACAGCACAAAAATAAACAATTATTATTGCAGGTTAATGGAAAATTCAACAAGGAGGTGAATAAAGAGGAAATACAGACTGTGACAAATGGCTCTAAAAATATTACAAATAAATCACACAACCACACTAACGAGGACAGGGAAGAAAGGAGCTAACCTGAAAAGGGGCACTTTGTCTGAATAGTGTACACAAATGGAATTGTACACAAGCGTTGTAGTCGAATTGCTAAATTTTGTTCTCAAAAAGAATGCGTTACGAATTCTGAAACTTCTTTATTTGCATACTAAGTTTGAACAAATAAGTAAATACAGTGTAGATAAGGAGAACCAGATTTGTTATTGTTAGAGAAAGAAGACACAAATAAGGAAAGGGGAAAGGCTAGAATGAACCCTGTGGTACCAGATTGGACATATCGATATGGAGTCATAGTTTATTACCTTCACACACACACACACACACACACACACACACACACACACACAACACACGCAGGTAAGTTGATTCTCCAATCAAAGAAACCAGGGATTCTTGGAGAAATGGTTGATTCCAGGGATGAGGCTAGAAAAATACAAGGTGAACCTGGAGCATCTTATGGTTACAGAAAGTAAGAAAGAACTGAAAAAGAAAGAAAGAGAAAATGGCAGGGAGAAAGAAGAGAAGGAAGGAAGGAGGGAAGGAAGGAAAGAATGGAGGGAGGGAGGGAGGGAGGAGGGAAGGAAAGGAGGAAGGAGGGAAGGAAAGAAGGAAAAAAAAAGGAAAAGAAAGAAAAGATGGGGACTTTGCAAAAGTCATAGGAACCAACCTGAAAGAGCTCCCGATGGCCAACATGAGAACAACTTAAGCAACAAATCAGTAACAATAATTTCATATTATGGGACAAAGATAAAATAGATATCCATGAGTTCATATTGATAGAAATAAATATTTTTGGTTGGTCTATAATCCAAAAGTATTGTTACTTATTTCTTACTTGAGTTGTTCTGTTTTTGCATCCTTCTCAGTGTTCCACAGCTACAAAGTGGCAAACACAGGGTTGAAGCCAGATTTTTCTAACACTCAAGCCCATGACAATTCTCCTGTAACCACATACCAGCTAATAAGATACTTCGTTTTACAGTTTACGATCAAGCGATTTTTATTTGTTTTACTAGCTCCAAAGCTGGCTTCACATGCTTTATTTCTCCATGATGAGTCTTTACCTTTAAAACTGAAGAGTGAGCCCCATCCTCCCATAAAACTCTCTCCTCACAAAGGGAATTTTCATCTTTCTTATCTTGATGGACTCATCCTGAGTGTGTGAGTAAGAAGAAAGGTTTTCTACAATCTGTATAAAACCAGCCCTGATCGGTGCGATTATGCATGAGTCCGGGCAACAATTCTTTCTTTTCAAAGTGGCACTGCACCTTGAATTCATCTGGCATAGCAAGACATCCTAGTCTGAGCCTTACTGATGAATTATGTCTCCACTGGGTTTTTTTCTAAATAATGTTGAATTAGATTTAATCTGAGAACTTCTCCAGTCGGCTTATTTCCTTATAGCAAGGATTGAACTGGATCTCTCTTCTGACTCCCTTGGTTCTTTTCAGATGAGAATAGCCCATCTAATGAGATCTACATCATTCCTGGATTTGAACAAAACCTTCAAAGCCCATGTGACTTAGCACAGTAATAAATACCTCAAATGTAGGTAAAAGAAGCCAAGGTAGAAAGAGCTGCCAGCACTAAAGCAAAGAGGGAAGGAGTAGGCAGACATTCTTTGTGGTTAATTGCAAATTAAGTCTGTCTGACAAGAAAAGAAACCCTTCCTGATATATATATTTCCCCCTTAGGAGCTTAACACAGAGTTATGCAAAATCTCTTGATAGTGATTGTCAGTGAATATTGCCATTGTCTTGATACATAGTATTTGAAAATTGGTGCTATGGAAGTAATATTCCAGAGTAAGTTTTTATTTGGATGTTTACTCATCACCCCAAACTAATCATGTTCTAAACTGAACTTACTAGTTCCCTTCTCCCATTTTGCCTCTGGCCATTTCTCTTCCTTGGGTTACCTCGCCCTGGCAATGGCCTTACCATTCTCATGTTGAACTTGGAGTCATCTCCAGTTTTACATCTTCTTTAAGAGGAAGTTCAGTGCTGAGCAACTGGGCTTTGAAGTCGGATCAACCTGGGTTCCTACCCTGACTCCACCTCTTGTTGATTACATGCCACTGACCAAGTTATTTTAACCAATTTCCCCTTTGGTTCACTCCTTGGTAATATCAGGAGCATAAAAGTCAGCCTTGCAGCACTATTGTGAGGGTTAAATGAGATAAAGTAAATAGAACATCAGGGCCTGATGCATATTAAGAGTCCAAAGTATTATATTTAGGTTCTCATTCTTAAAGATAGAAAAGCGAGGCTCTTGAAAACAATGTCTGCTTTTTTAACCAAGCCATGCGGTTAGTAAGCCAATTTGAAATTGCACCAGTAAGCTGCCACAGAACAATGGAACCTAACAGAGGAAAGACTCGACAGAAACACTCAGTAACAAGAAAACAGCTTGGTTTATACCCACTACCTTCTGATCAACCAGGCTGAGAGGAGAAATGATTACATGACCCAGAGCAGAATTTCTCAAAGTAGGACGTTTGGGGGCAACTGGCTGGTTGTGAAGGACCAACCAGTGGGCAGTGAAAGGCTCTCAGGGAAATGCAATGTCCACGCCCACAGTGTTTTTAATTTCACATTTCACTGCAGGCTCTGTATTAGTAACCTACTACGTGAGTTGTTAAAGATTAATATTATTCATTGTTCATATTCATAAATATTCATGCATAAAGTGAGCGCATCCATTTGTTTATGAATTGTAAAGTTCATACCATGCACACTCATAGAGTTCAAATGCCTACAATTCTCAAGAAAGTTCCAATCTCCATTTTTTTGCTGGATACTTATGTAAAGTATATTTCTTTTATATAATACCTCCCACATACAAGTGCTAATAAGTAGTAATTATTACTGTTATTTAATTCCCCGTAACCATTCACTTGCCAAGTCCTAGATATTCTTCCTCCAAAAAGTTTCTCTCTCTCCACTTCTACCATAACCACCTTAACCCCAGCTGGCATCATCTCACAGTTTGATACTTTCCTACTAACTTTAGGCTCCCCACCCCTTCTGCTATTCCACCCTACAGCTAAATCAAACTCCCTGAAATACCACTTGATAGTAGCATTCACTTTCTTAAGATATCTAAATCTAAACACACTGATGTGTCTGATTCTTAAGACCACCCTCCATAATCTGCCCTTCCTATCCAGCTATCCTTAATTCCCACAGTTTGTTGATAAAAATTCTCCCTTCCCAGCAAGCCAAGCTCTTCACAGATTCACAAGGTCTATTGGGAATCTGGGAGTGGGGAGTAGGCGGAGCTTTAATTGCAGATAGGTGGAGATCTTCCCTCCACCTCTCCCAACCTCGCCAGTCAAGATACACACTATCTGCCTCCTCTTCCAAACGTTCTTTCCAAACCACTCTAGCCCACTTTCATTTCCCATCAACCAACCCTCAAAGCACTTAAATACTGTGCCACCCAATTCAACACTGTATAAATAATAAATTAATTATGCATTGTCTCACAAAGTTCTTGAACCACTCCGTATAAACTTCCCATAAATCATCATTTCCTTTCCAATAGATAATTTCCCCAAGGATGGAAAGTATGCTTTATTCGGCTCCTGCATTTTAAAATAGTGAGCATGTAATATAATGAGTTATCACATAGTATACAGTAATTACTATTAGCAAATTACGAGGCATTTCAGCTGAATTATTTAATTTAATATAACAGCAATCCTGTATGGTAGATATTTATTATAAAGATAAAGATTCTGAGATTTGAAAACAAAGTTATTTGCCCAAGGTCACAGAGCTCCTAAACAGCAAAACCACAAGTTAATTCCGGGAATAACTGATGCCTGAGTCTTGACTGTGGCAAGTACTGAACGCAAAGTTGACTGGTGATTGGTCTTTAATACCCGCTTGTCCTACTGTATACAACTTCAATAACTTCCCCACCACTGAACGGGGCAGAGCAGAGTCTCAAATCTCAATGAATACTTGTTGGTTGATTGACTATAGGCAAAAGTCGTGTAATTAGCCTAATAAGCTTTTAGTATTTCAGTGATTAAGAGAGCACATGACTACATTTTCCAACACCACTGAGAATTTTTTCAGCTTATTTTCAAAAACTTGGAGTTCTACTACACATTTTCCACTTGGGGAAATGCACAAAGACTACCCAGATGAGAACAAAAGGAGGCTATTTATTCAGAGCTCGTAATAGCAATGGGAGTCAGCCACTATCACTTGTGTTTGGCAGGCAGCAGGGAGGTGGGAAAGCTTTATGTTGTAAAAAGGCAAGGCTTCAGGAATGCCCTGATTGGAAGTTGTTGGCCTGAGGGACGTGGAGTTGAGCTAACCAGAGAGGCTATCTCATGTGATTGGTTTGGGGAGCATATGTACCTTTCTGTGTTTGGCCCTGAGTTGAAATGGAGGTGGGATTGACAAAACTAGGAAAGCTGGCCGTCACTGACCAAGTTCTGACCTTTCTGGGCCACTTGCTGCAGAGACTGTGGGTCAGAGATCCATTGTCCTGGCCATTGTCCGTTGGTTTATTCACTCTCTCACGTTTAACTCTGAGCCACCTTTTATCCTAATTTATATTTTGTAGGTATTTGGAGTCCTGCTTCTATTTGTTATTATAGAACTCCAACTTGATTTCTTTCCAAAGACTTAAGTTTATTGGGTTAATAAATTGCTTTCTTGGGAAATGCAATTTTCTATAGAGGCTCCTCATTTCTTAAAAAATAAGCTTTTCTCCCAAAAAAAAGTATGAAGAAGCAATTAAATCAGAAGATGACTGCAAGTGTCACTTTTCCTACATAAAACACTCAGGGAAATTCTAGTGCTAACAAAGAATGTTATTTCAGCAACCATAGGTTATAAATAAGGACATTGGCCTGGTTTCAATATAGATTACAGTGAACCCTCTCCCATAACCACACTCAGCACTATTTTAAATCTCTGAAGGTTTTGACATTTGTAAAGTTGTTGGGGATTTTTTCTCCCACTTTTACAAGGTTCTGCCTAGCTTGTTTCTGAAAGTACCTAAAATACAAAAGACAAAAATCCTACAAGATAATACATGTATTGGGGCAAGGGTTAAATGGGAAATCTTTGTGCCTTCCTCTCAATTTTGCTGTAAGAGCAAAACTGCTCTAAAAAAAAAAGTTAAGTCAAAAAAAAAAAAACCTATTAGGTATCATATTTTTTCATGATAGCAACTCTATAACTCATTTGAATTTTTGTCAACTAGTTTTGTCAAATCCAGGTGTTGAAGGACTTTATTCTCTGAAACACTTATCTTTTTTGATGCTCATTTCACTGAATCACAAGCCAATTTCTCCTCCTTACTGTAAATTAAATGTACTCCAATTCTCTCTCTCTTTCTTTTTTTTTTTTTTTTTTTTTTGGCCGCGCTGAGTCTTCGTTGCGGGCTTCTCTCTGTTTGCCACGCATGGGTTTAGTTTTCCCGTAGCGTGTGGGATCTTAGTTCCCCGACCAGGGATCGAACCCACGTCCCCTCCGTTGGAAGGTGGATTCTTAACCACTGGACCACCAGGGAAGTCCCTCCAATTCTCTTTATGCAGCTCATACTGGGTTGGAAATTACAACTGGTTTTATTCAAAGCTTTAGTCCTGGGTCCAAGAGAATACAGTACTTCATTATTTAGAATTGTGCCGTTACCTGTTACCTGAAAATTAGGGACAAGTCAGCATATGCTCATCCAAAAAAAAAAAAAAAGCAGTTTTCTCAGGAAAAAGGTAAACTAAGAATCTTTTTAAAAATTAGGATTCTTAAACACAAAAAAAGAAAAAACAATTAGGATTCTTAAAAATTAGAATTAATTAGCAGGCAACACTTTGTGCTACTGAGTAAACCAAAGGACATGGAAGCTGACCTGGTTTTCAAGAAGTTCTGATCTAGTCAAACGTCACAGTTCTAAGTAAACTCTCCAAAACCACCAGCCCAGGTAGAGTGGAAAGGGAAATGCAAAGTACTGGAATGGGATCATACATATGTGGGCCAGGAGGGGGAACATTAGTGAATAAAGCTTCCTGGAAGAGGCCAATTCTTAGCCAATTCTTGAACTGGCAGAAGCATTTATGATAATAAATACATATTGTAGAGTATTTTAAATATGTTCTACACACCCTAGGTGGGCAAGATAACTCACCTACCCACTGCTACTTAACTTGACGTCAACTTTCAAGCTGTACTTCCTGCCACTCCAAACTATGATCTAAATGGGGTCTTAAAAGGGGAACTAGTTCGGAATTCAGCATTGAATTAGCCCAGCTGCCGGTTCGAATATTATGCCTTAGGAAATAATTCGGCATATTCTCTTCTACAAGTGCTTCTAAAACAATTTTTCTTTCTCTCTTCTGCTGCCATAAAAATGAAAATAAGAAATTCCTATATGCCTGGTGTTAGAAAGATAATAGTAAATTAAACAACATGAACACACACACACACACAATACACATCTTAATTCTTGCGATAGTATTTGTATTATAGCCCAGTTGAAGGCGTGAGTGGTACGGTTCAGGTGTAGTTTTGAAATTCTAGCTCAGTCTGCTTTTTCTAGTTATGACTATCAGCTAAGTCATCTGCATTGGAGGTCAGCCCTGGGAGAGAAGGAAAAAGCTTTGTTTCTGGCCCCCAGGCCACTCTTTCCAGGGAAGGAGAAATGCTTTCTTATTTCAATCCCACAACCATCATCTCTTTATGTGTCCACCTTCCTCACACTAGACTGTGAACCTTTCCAGGGCAGGGGCTGAATTCCCCACAGGGAGATCAAGGAGAGACTGCATCAGGGGGCTGGATGCCTGCATCACTTTCTTTCCTTGGCAAAGTCCAACCTTTAAAGCATTTACAATTCGGCTTTGCGGCAGCCATAGTGGAATTCCTTCTATCAATAGTTTAACCATGTCTTTAGTTGCTTCACCTCTGCAACCAGCAAAACAGCCCTAACTCTCTCCCCTTGTGTGTGTCTGTGTGGTTACTGAACACGATGCACTTAGTGTGTGATCTTCAAATTTCACTGTCTGACATCTCTAGTTTACCAGCATTTGGGGAATAAATGCCCTTGACAGCTGCATTTGAGCTGGGTTTTGGTGATGAACTAGACCAGAATGAGTGTGCCTCTGGGGTAGGACGTGTGGTCCCATCTGGTTTTTTCATTTGTTTTAAATCATGTTTTCCTTTTAATTAACATGGTTTCCTCTCTTGGGTGCTACTTTGGTAATGATTAGGTCCCCACCTCTCAAGAACATTACATCTGAACAGGCTGAGACAGAGCCAGTGTGAGCACAGACCCCAAAGCAGGGCTTTTGGAATAGCAAGAACAGAAAAAACCAGCCTTTCTCTTCACTTACAAAGGGGGTCACTCAGAGGGTCCAAAGTTCTGTTTTCCAAATGTAGAAAACCTGGAGCTCAATGCAAACTGGAAACCAAAATATATGAGAAATGAAGCAGAGTGTGTCGTCAAATACTCAAGGTCTGATCATCCCGCCTCTTCTACAAGGAATGGCCCCCCTCCAGCATTTCTAAAGGAAGATGTTTTGTTTCTATTTCACTTTCCAACTGGGTATAAAATCTACTAAAAGGGATACAATGAATCAGAATAAATCAGCTCACTCACAAGACACTCCCAGGTAATGATTTTTGGTTGCTGAGATTATTCAGCACATTATTTCAAAGCGGCAAAATTCAGGACAATCTGAGAAGAGAATTCAAAAGTGGCAGCTACATTCGCTGATAGGTTCATGTGAGACACACATACATACAACCCATTTTTCAGTGTATATGTCCAGGGGCCAAGACCCCTGATCAGCTCAATAAGTTACTTTGTACATTACAGTGCACAGAACAACAGAAGGAGAGACACTTTCTTGGAAAGGTTCATCCTCTCTGAAGGAGGCTGGAGCCCAGCGCCCAGGGCCCTCATTAGCTGGACCCCTCCTCTTCTTTGGTCATGGCGGCCTCAGAGACAGCCGTTTCCTCTAATCGATCTGCTGGCTTCTCCTCCTCCTGGGGATAGAGGTCCGGGTACTTCTGCATGCACTCCTGCATGGCCCGGAATGGTCTACACAGTCCGACCCCTTGACATCCTCTGTGCTGCAATGCAAGCAGGAGAAGGCCGCCTTGAACTGTTCCCCACGTGGGCCGCTGGCCACGCCCCCAGGCATGGACGGTTCCAGTTGATGTCGTCTCGGTTGGGCAGGATCAGTCCGTGCTCCTCGTGCGGGTCATTGGGGTCGCCGGCCACCAGCTCCGCGTTGCATGGAGTTTCACGGTCTTCTCTGGTCACCAGTGTGATTCTATCCTTCCCTTCCTGCCGGCAGCAGGCCATGGTGCAGCCCGGCGCTCTGACCTCGCGGCGATTGCGGCGGCGGCCTCACGCCGTCGGTCCCACCTGTTCAAGGCTGATGTTGAATAACTGATCATGAGTGACCAGACTCGAGTCATGCCCTGGTAACAAGACTGTTTGGAACAGCAAATACCACTTAAAAAAATATTACAGATAAATGGTATCTCTTTGAATGCCTCGTCTAGTACTTAGAGGCCAGTTTACAATTTTTCAATTAAAGTGATTCCTTCTTGGTTGCATTAGTGGCAAGAAAAAACGGACACTTTATTTATTTATTTATGGCTGTGTTGGGTCTTCGTTGCTGCACGCGGGCTTTCTCTAGTTGCTGCAAGCGGGGGCTACTCTTCGTTGTGGACCACAGGCTTCTCATTGCAGTGGCTTCCCTTGTTGCAGAGCACGGGCTCTAGGCGCGCGGACTTCACTAGTTGTGGCTCGCAGGCTCAGTAGTTGTGGCTCGCGGGCTCTAGAACGCAGGCTCAGTAGTTGTGGTGCACAGGCTTAGTTGCTCCGTGGCATGTGGGATCTTCCCAGACCAGGGCTCGAACCCATGTCCCCTGCATTGGCAGGCAGATTCCTAACCATTGCACCACAAGGGACGTCCCCCAAAAAAGGGACACTTTAGAAAGAACAGCAAATCATCCGGGTAAAGATATTTTAAGTATAAACAATGATTTCAGGAGCAAGGGTAAATATGTAATCCCTTTCTCCTTAACTTCAATGTCAAACTACTAATGATCATGACATACAGTTAAAGAATGTAGAAAACGGAAGGTTAGAAGAAAAGAAATAGCTTTTGTACTTTTTCAGGTTTACCAGCCAGTTTTTTCCTTCCCAACACTATAGCTGTATTATTTAATATATAGAATGAAAACCCATATGTATTAAGACATGCTTGTTATTCACACAGCAACGCAGATTTGGAGAGAAAGATTAATAAAAACTAATTATGGCACAGAAATAGAATGAGAATTAGAACTCCAGTTTCTCTCGGTGTTCAATTATATTTTTATCAGCCTTAGAAACTAAAAGGGAAAAATCCAAAACCAATAAAACCAGTAATTCATGGAAATGTCTTTTAAAGATGCAGCAATGAATTTAAACTTTCTGCACACAATTTTAACGGTAGTGCTGTTTTTCCCCAACATTTCCTAAACCTGTGGCTTTGAGCCCGGCCCCATGCTGTCAGTCTGCTTTAGCACGTCATGAAGGGAAGATGGGAAACACTGCTTTTGGAACTGCATTATAGGATATTCTAACACAGTGCCTGAGTGTGTGCTTAGTATCTTAACACTTGACTTAGAAACCACTTTGAAGCTTTGAATGAGGATCATCAATATAATAATTTGACAGCATTCGTTCCCCTTGGTAATAAAAAGTAATTCTTTTTCTGGATTCTCTTAGCCTTACCAGAAAAACAGAGTATTAAAAGATCTCCAACACAAGTTCTAGCTCAAGGACACTTGTGTTCTAATATATATTCCTAATATATATTTGTGTTTAAAAAACATTAACATCCATTAGCCTCATAAATTTCACCATTATAATTTTATTTATCTTTATTATTAATCTCGTATGAATACTGAGGATCAAGGAATTGAAGTATAATCCACTTTGAGACCATCTGTGTCAACAGACTCTCAGCTAAAGCCAGTTAAATATGATTTTAGGTTTCTGAAGAGCCCATGGATTATGAAAAATAAATTAGTCATTAAGAGATCTAAGATGTGGGTGAGGGAAAATGTTCCAACCAAAAACACTCTGATAACAAACAGACATAGAAAACAAAGGTATGGTTACCGTAAAGGGAAAGGGCAGGGGAGGAATAAATTAGGAGTTTGGGACTAATACAATAGATATACACTACTGTATATAAAATAGATAAACAACAAAGACCTACTGTATCGCACAGGGAACTATGGTCAATATCTTGTAATAACTATAATGGAAAAGAATCTGAAAAAGATCTGAATCACTTTGCTGTACACCTGAAACTAACACAACATTGTAAATCAACTATTACTTCAGTTTTTTTTAAAAAAACCTCTGATAAATTAGGAACTAAATAATGACAGAGTCTGTGACACAGTGTAGAGAAGAACAAGAGGATTACAACAGTAACCTACCACCCAGGTCCATCACACTGAGCCAGAAGAGGAGGGAAAGGCAATAGCACATTTAAGGCATTAATGGCAACATTCTGACACACATTTCCACAATAGCTTCTATGGTACAGAAGACACACACCAAAATTTTTCTGTTTGCTTCTTAAAATATATGCATTTTTAAAAGTTTGCTCAGAACTGAGTTAATTTAGTAAAGCAAAAATTCAATTTGACTGTTGAAACAGGTGCAGGCAATTGTCTAGACTAATAAAATTAGCTGTAAAAACTACTGAAAATGTTAAATGATCTCTTAAAGCTCTAATTTGTCATGGAATAATAATAATGCCATAAGGAGTCAACATTAGGACTGGTACTGAAACCGTGCACCTCAGACTGGGACTTGAACCCATGTGCCCAGACTCAAACCCAGCCAAAACCCACGGTCTTCCAACTGAGATCACACACCTGGTTTCAGAACTTAATGAAACTCAGGTTCTTGATGTCTCATCGCAGAAAGAATTCAGTGAGAGACAAAGTGATAGGTAAGAAGTGGATTTATTTAGAGAGAAACACACTCCGCAGACAGTGTGGGCCATCTCAGAAGGGGAGAGCAGCACCAGGGTATGGAGGTTGTCAGTTTTTATAGTGGTGGGTAATTTCATAGGCTAATGAGTGGGAGGAGTATTCCTGCTATTTCAGGAAGGGGTGGGGATTTCCAGGAATTGGGCTACCACCCACTTTTTGATCTTTATGGTCAGCCTTGGAACTGTCATGGTGCCTGTGGGTATGTCATTTCACTTGCTGTTGTGTTACAATGAGCATACACTGAGGCTCAAGGTCTAGTGGAAGTCAGCTTGTCTGCCATCTTGGACCCATTTGGTTCTAATCAGTTTATGTCATGTCCTCAGTCTACGTCATTCTTCTAAAAGTTGTGCCCTGCCCCTTTCCCTCCTGTTTCAGTACCCTGATGTAGGTTATTGAGAAATCACACTTTGTTGTTAGTTGCCTGCTCAAAGTTAAGTGAGATCAGAATTTGTAGGCTCGAGGCCAGATTCTAGGAAGCCGGGAGGTCTGCGTTTTAGGCTCTTCTCACCCAACCCTTCCATTTCTTTGAGAATCCTGGGAATGTCTAGCTAAATGTCACTTCCCCCAGGAAAACTTTCCTGAATTTTCCCAACTCTGAAAGTTCCCTGTTGTCTCTTTTTCCTATACTTTTTGGCACACATCCCAGCAGCCTTGTGCATGCAGAACAAAGACTGACTCTTCATATTTGAATTCTCAACCTTTCAGAAGTTAACCATAACGGTAACGAATACGCAGCACTCAGCGTGTGCCAGGCGCTGTTCTAAGCATTGTGTGTTTATCAACTCTCGTCTTTTCTCATAGCAGCCCTCGTGTAGGTAGTACTCTGATCCCCATCTTTCAAGTGTGGACGCTGAAGCACAGAACTGGTAGGTGGGTCGCCCCAGATCACGGAGCTGGTACCTCCTAAGTGACCTCACCTCTGTCATGCACTGGACAGTGGCATTCCATGAACATGCCTAGATTTTGTATTTGACCAA
The DNA here is from genome assembly GCF_949987535.1 of Balaenoptera acutorostrata. NCBI lineage: Eukaryota > Metazoa > Chordata > Mammalia > Artiodactyla > Balaenopteridae > Balaenoptera > Balaenoptera acutorostrata. The sequence goes on along the minus strand of NC_080080.1, from coordinate 77,233,940 downwards.
CTACCCAAAATCATCCATGGAAAGTTTCCTAAAGTCTCTTCCACACCCTTAACAATTTATTCTTTTAGGGTGCGTGTGTGTGTGTGTGTGTAAAATCTAAACCTTTTAGCCTCATAAAATGCAAATTTATTTTGAGTGTTAAGACTTCCTACCATACTAATTCCATTCTGGAAGTCTCCCAGGGCCTGGGATAGAAGCTTGGGGCAGCCTGCCTTTTGCTTAGCAATACAGGGCTGAGACTAAGCCCAAGTCCTGGTTTCCTCCAATCCTGACAGAAAAGTTGCCAGTCCGTGTGGCTATGGATATGTGCTCTCAGGAAAAAAAGTAACCTTCTTAGTTCCTTTTGCTTTTCCTCATTTTTCTTTTTTCTTTTCTTTTTTTCTTTTCACATATTGGTTCCTTTTATTTACAGGGTAGCAAAATAGTTATATTTTTGTGCACTTTGTATTCGTTTTCTCTTGCTGTCCGAACAAATCATCACGAAAATATTGGCTCGCAGTTTGTAGGGCAGAAGCCCCAGTGGGCTCAGCTTGTTTTTCTGCTCCAGGTTGCACAGAGCAGAAATCAAGGTGTCAGCCTCCCTATTTGGAGCGAGGCTCAAGAGATGGATCTGTTTCCAGGCTCATTCAGATGTTGGCCGAAGGCAGTTTTTTGCAGCTGTAGCACTGACGTCTGTCAGCTTCTGGAAGCCTCTACACTCCTTAGCTCAGGGCCCCCTTCCTCCATCTGAAAGCCAGCAAGTGTCCCTCTCCCACTTGGAATCTCTCTGACCTCCCCCTGTACATCCTCATTCTGACGCTCTGCTTTCCTTGTTGTCATTTAAGGTCTCATGGGATTACACTGGGCCCAAAACCATAATCCGGGATAATCTCCCTATTTTAAGGTTAACTGATAAATTACCTTAACTCCATATGAAAAGTCACTTCACAGCAGTATCTCAATTAGCATTTGATTGAATAACTGGAGGACAGGAGTCCTGGGGGCATCTTTAGAATTCTGCCAGCCACACCTTGTTGACCCTCAAAGTGGAAACATGAAAATGTTTCCTTGACCACAAGTTAAGAATGCTCATGTGTTTTCATTTTTTTTTTTTAAATAAATTCATTTATTTATTTATTTTTGGCTGCGATGGGTCTTCGTTGCTGCATGCGGACTCTCTCTAGTTGCCGTGAGCGGGGGCTACTCTTCGTTGTGGTGCGCGGGCTTCTCATTGCGGTGGCTTCTCTTGTTGCGGCGCACGGGCTCTAGGCATGTGGGCTCAGTAGTTGTGGCTCGCAGGCTCTAGAGCACAGGCTCAGTAGTTGTGGCACATGGGCTTCGTTGCTCCCCGGCACGTGGGATCTTCCTGGACCAGGGCTCGAACCCGTGTCTCCTACATTGGCAGGCGGATTCTTAACCGCTGCGCCACCAGGGAATTCCCGTGTTTTCATTTTTTTACTCCACATGTTTTCCAACTTACTAGCTATGGTACCTGTTAACAACAAATACATTGAAACTAGGAATTTAGTTATAATTCTAATAAAAAGATGCTTTTACCAGTGGGTGGATTACCTTCTATAATATCCCTTTATGATGTGTAAATATACCAATTGAATTGAATGATATGAAATATATGAATATGTGTATTAATATCTGGGATTTTTTACTATCAATAAAACTGTCTATAAAAATAATTTCAACATGATGATTAAATTTTGCTTCAGGTTTTACATACAGAACAGTGATGCTTACAAGGAAAGATCTTGGTGAGTTGATGGCACATAGCCTCTAGGTGTTGTATGCCTAGAGCATTCCAGAAAGACAGTGTCGATCTTTCTCAAAAATCTCCCCAGTTACCCTACTGCATCAGACTCTCAGTGTTCACGTTTCCTCTCCTCTGACATTTCCACTGCCGCAACCAAAGGCCATTTCCTCTTGGCCTGTCAACAGTGGAAATTGAAAACAGCTGCTCCCCAATCCTTTGGATAATAGGTTCTCTGTGTACACTGGGTTACCAGGTCTTTAAGGTCACCTCCAATACCTGAAGAGGTCACAGAGGTGGAGAGTTTTGAAGTTGAAAGTGGTCTTTGTAATCATCTAATCCAATTTCCACCCAAGGCCGGGGTCCCATCTGTAACTTCCATCCCCCAGCCATCCTCTGGCCTCTGCACAAACACTTCCAGAACAGGAAATTCGTGATCCCTAAAGCAACATATTTCTCGTTTAGATGACTTGAATTGTTAGAAACATTATTCTTTTTTTTTTTTTTATGGGTATACTATTTTATTATCATTTAAATTTCACCAAGAATGAACTCAAGTACATGCTAGCCATATGTTCAGATTTTTGAAATAAAGATAAAATGGAAAAACAGCTTTAAGGGTGCAATGTACTTAACACTGCATAATATATTCAACTAGACAATCTAGGGGGTGGCATAACTATACACTTAGGAACACTTAGGAGCACAAAAAATATGGGGATAAGCCCTGGAATTGGAGGGAAAACCATTCGGGACTGAACAGAGGTCCTTGGTTGCTGAGAGAATGTCCCCTTGACTTCAGACTTGAGACAAGCCCAGGGAGTCTGTCAGAATACAAAAACCACTGATTTCAGAACGGTAATAGGATAGATTGGCCAGAGCCAATTCAGACTGCGGGGTCCAGTCTGAAGCGAGCAGGGTTGGCTGGAGGCTGGAAATGTTGTAGCTGAAGCCCAGCATCAGTAGACGAGCAGCCATCTTCTAAACATCGCTGATTTATACACAAGTTCCGAAGACGCTTTTCCCAAACAGGGTAGAAACGTTATTCTTATATTTAACTGGAATCTGACTGTCATTTCTACAGGACCTTATGAGAATGCATTCATGCATTTTCTTTTACACAGTAGTTCACCTATATGAAGAGGTCTCCTGTTCCCCTACACGGTTTATTTAAACTTTATCATTTCTTCATGTGAAACGGTTTACATTCATCTTATCCATTTTATTAATTTCTGTATGCTCTTTATTTTGTGAATGCCCCTCTTTTAAAAACTTATTCAAATAATGAAATAAGTGACCTACAGTTACCGTCAAAAATATGATTGACATTTAAAAAACAGAATACTCAGTAAAATAAGGAAGGCTCAAAAGAATATAGTATATTTCCATTCTTATAAATTCAAAATCTATCTTGTTTACAGTTGCATATATAGATATTATTATTATAAAGAAAAGCCAGTTAACAATTATTATAAAAGTCACTATAGTGCTTAATTCTTGAGACAGAATGAGGGGTGAATAGGGAAGGCCATGGGGTTGGGTTTAGGGAATGTTTTAGAGTATCAGCAGTGTTTTTTTTTTGTTTGTTTGCTTGTTTGTTTTGGTTTTGGCCATGTTGTGCAGCTTGTGGGATCTTAGGTCCCCAACCAGGGGTCAAACCTGTGCCCCCAGCAGTGGAACTGGGGAGTCCCTAACCACTGGACTGCCAGGGAATTCCCCTCAACAGTGCTCTATTTCCTGACTCTAGTGGTGATTTCATGATATTCACCTTACAGTTTCATTAATTGTGCATATACTTTTTTTTTTTTTTAGATTCCATATATATGTGTTAGCACACGGTATTTGTTTTTCTCTTTCTGACTTACTTCACTCTGTATGACAGTCTCTAGGTCCATCCACCTCACTACAAATAACTCAGTTTCATTCCTTTTTATGGCTGAGTAATATTCCATTGTATATATGTGCCACATCTTCTTTATCCATTCATCCAATGATGGACACTTAGGTTGCTTCCATGTCCTGGCTATTGTAAATAGAGCTGCAATGAACATTTTGGTATATGACTCTTTTTGAATTATGGTTTTCTCAGGGTATATGCCCAGTAGTGGGATTGCTGGGTCGTTTGGTAGTTCTATTTTTAGTTTTTTAAGGAACCTCCATACTGTTCTCCATAGTGGCTGTATCAATTTACATTCCTACCAACAGTGCAAGAGGATTCCCTTTTCTCCACACCCTCTCCAGCATTTATTGTTTGTAGATTTTTTGATGATGGCCATTCTGACCGGTGTGAGATGATATCTCATTGTAGTTTTGATTTGCATTTCTCTAATGACTAATGATGTTGAGCATTCTTTCATATGCTTGTTGGCAATCTGTATATCTTCTTTGGAGAACTGTCTATTTAGGTCTTCTGCCCATTTTTGGATTGGGTTGTTTGTTTTTTTGATATTGAGCTGCATGAGTTGCTTATATGTTTTGGAGATTAATCCTTTGTCAGTTGCTTCATTTGCAAATATTTTCTCCCATTCTGAGGGTCAGAAGAACCTAAGGGCAAGACAGGAATAAAGATGCAGACCTACTAGAGAATGGACTTGAGGATATGGGGAGGGGGAAGGGTAAGCTGGGACAAAGTGAGAGAGTTGCATGGACATATATACACTACCAAATGTAAAACAGATAGCTAGTGGGAAGCAGCCGCATAGCACAGGGAGATCAGCTCTGTGCTTTGTGACCACCTAGAGGGGTGGGATAGGGAGGGTGGGAGGGACAGAGATGCAAGAGGGAAGAGATATGGGGACATATGTATATGTATAACTGACTCACTTTGTTATAAAGCAGAAACTGACACACCATTGTAAAGCAATTATACTCTAATAAAGATGTTAAAAAAAGAAAAAATAATTGTGCATATACGTTGTATGCATTTTTCTGAATGTATATTTCACATTTGTGTCCAGTTATTAGCATTTTTCTCTAAAAATGTGGATGCATATATTTTGACTGAACAATTCACTTTCTAGAAAATTGTCCCAAGCAAATAATTAAGAATATGCACAAAATCTAGCTCAATGTATGTTTAATGCAGTAATGATTATAATAGGCAAAAAAAAAAGGCCCAGAGTAAATTAAATACCCAAAGTTAGATTGAGTTATTTATGACATATGTATGTATTGATAGAAAAACAGTTATGATTTTTTTTTTTGCTAAATATAAAAAAATAAGATACAAACCTGTATAATTACATTTTTAGAAAATCTGAAAAGGACTTCAATGAAATATTAAGATCATCTCTCAGAGGTTTAATATGGTTTATTTTTATTTTCTTCCTCTTTTCCATCTCTGCTTTTAGATTATTCTATAATGATGTGTGCACAGTACAATTTTGTAATACAAGTATTATTAAAAATAAAAATGTAATGGACCTCGTGGACATAACACTGTAAATGTGTTGTGGATCCTGGTGACTTGCCTCCTACATAGATTCCATGTGCAGCCAGTTTTGCACAGTGTTTGTAGAAGCAGCTACAGGACACTGTGTGAGAAAAGAAATGGGAATAGTCAAGTGAAATGCAAGATCAGCTGAATTCAAACCACACCTTTTTTAATTTAGGTTTTTAAAATCAAAGTTATTTAACAGCATAAAGAGTCAAGTAGTCTCGTCAAAGCCTTGGTAGGAGAAAAGCAAGCGCCAGGCTCCTCTCTTCCCCTATTTTCCACTTCCCAGATGCAACAGTTTCAAACCTTTCTGCTGATTCTTGTAGTACATGCCTCCCTGTTCTAAACAACAGGTGGATATGGCTTCATCTTGTAGCCTGAAGCATTATCTATTGATTTCCCACTACAGGAGGTAAAGATTGATCTCTTTTCACTATTACACACATGCACATTCCTGTCCTCCCAACTTCACAAGATCACAACTTAGCTTATAAATATTTAGTGTTTACATCATCATGACAAGAATGCAACACAGCTGAGTCACGTAGTATCCATCACTGAAAACCTTTTGTTTGCCTTGGCCTTAGTAATTGTTTCCGTTTATTTGCTTGGTTTTCAATGTTCTTATCTTCCTCCGTTGTACAAACCCCAGACTCATCCCCAGTTATATAAACCTCCTCTCAGTTCATTCAATACATTCTCTATTGATCAGGTTAACAATTTTTTTTTTTAAAGAAATCTTTCCCAGAGCTCCTGACTGTCTCTCATCAGACCTGGCTCCTCACTCAGACCTCTTTTGTCATCCTGGGTACTCCTTTCACTTCTCTCTTGTGTTGACCTGTGTCTTGGATCCTGTGACGTCCTCCTTCTTGAAATGTTTCCTCCCATATTTTGGTGGAACACGTTCCTTTGTAGCTTCCTAAGCAGAGCTGCATGGAAAGTCATTTCTTTTGCTATTTCAAAAGTCCCAGAAGTCTTTATCCTAACTTTTCACTTAATTGATGATTTCTGTAAGTACAGAACTCTAAGCTGGAATCATTTTCTCTCAATTTGGAAAGCGTTGCTCCCTGTCTTCCAGTTTCCAGTGTTGCAAAGTCCGATACCAGTTAGATTCTTGAATTTTTACAGGTAGTCTTGAGTTCTTCAGTTTTGGAACTGTCTTGAATTCTTTCTTTAATAATTTTTTTCACCTCCATTTTCATACTTCTCTCCTCCTGAGTCCTCTCTTATCCAGATGTTGAAACTTCTGGAAGAGGCTTAATTTTCTTATCTTTTCTATCCATTTTCCATACTTTGTCTTTTGCTCTGCTTTCTGAGAGCTTTGTTCAAATTTATCTCCCAATCATTCTACTGAGGTTTCCATTTCTGCTATTACATTTTTAATTTCCAAGAGCACTTATTTTGATCTGTGAATGCTCTTTTTTTTTTTTTCTCTGTTCCTAGCTCATCAATGAAATAGCTTCCCTTATCTCTCAGATAATAGTTTCTTTTTTATTTTTATTATTATCTTCCTTTTGTATTGTCTCTGTTTCTTCCAAATTGCTTTTCTTTCTCCCCCCTTGTTTTGATCTCTTATTTTCTGTTATTCTTGGCTGGATACCAAAAAGCTGATTGGAAACTCTACAAAAGAGAAAAGGGCTTGTCAATTATGGGTGTCACTGTGAGGTCATCCGGCTGAGCCAATTAGCTGGAGAATCTCCAATGTTCCTACCTTTAGATCTTTTTTCCTGGAGTTATTTGGCTTGACAGAGAAGAATTTTCTAATCTCTGCCTGAAACCAAGCAGGACCCTGTGGGGCTCCTGGGCACGGAAGACTTTCCGTGTTCCCCATTTCTTGTATGTAGGGAATGGACTCCAGCCTCCATGACCTTCCCTGAATCCCAAAGGGCAGATTTGAACAGCCTCTAATCAGGGAAGAGAGGGGATACAGAGACAAGGGAGGAACAGCCAAAAACAATAGTGCAGCCTTAGGGCAGAGTCCTGGTTCCCCCTCAAGGGATACACATAACAATATCTTTGAGCGCTTTACAGAATTAAAATCCCCAACAGTGGAAGACGTCAGCATTCTTCATTCCAGAGAAGATCACCTGCGGCCAGATTAAAGGAGCACAGGCCCTGCACACACCCTAATCTTAGCAGCAAACCCGCCCTTGAACCATTGCTATAAAACTCCTCACCAAATTCTCCTGCTCTGGGAAGCACAGTTTTTGAGGGCAAGAGCTCGAGCTCGCTGTGTCCCTCTTTGCCTGGCAGAGCAATAAAGCTATTCTTTTCTACTTCACCCAAAACTCTGTCTCCGAGATTCAATTCGGCCCCCGTGCACAGAGTCTGAGTTTTCAGCATCATGCCTAGAGCGAAGAGGCCAGCATCCTAGGTCTAGCGGGGGGAAGAAAGCTTGGTGGTAAGGGGGTCTCAGTGTCAATATGTGCACACTGTCACATAATCCCCCTGTTTTCAATACAGAACACCAGCTTTCAGCTCTACCAGGAGTCCTCCAGTTCAGCCAGAGATTCACGAGTTTACCCACCCCAGATACTAACATCCAGTCTTTCCCAAAACAGGAGGGGAAACTGGGAGTGCCAATTTCTTAAAAACACTTCCGTGGAGTCTTTCAGTTTCTAGCTCCCCTCTCAGCCATCTTCCAGGGATACTTGGTGCTGTCAATCCTCAGCTTTGGGGATTTTGTCCAACATGAATCAGGTGCTTCCCAGCTTTCCCACAGCCAGCTGAGATTCAGCTTTCTTAAGTCTGCTAGACCAGTAACAATTCATCCATCTACTTTCTAGCTTCCAGTTGTCTTCTCTTCCTTTTCTTTGCCCTTGACAGTATACGTGTATTTTTTTTTTAATAATCCAATTTATTAGGGATTTGGCAAGGTGCATGGATAAACACGTGTGTCTCATTCACCATCTTAATTGGAAACTACCCATATGCTTTGTCATACGAACTTCTCTCATTACAAGTTTTTCCATATTTTATTTGTTCCAATCTATTCCCTGAAAAAAAAAAAAAGTAGGCATGTATACTTTCAAATTTTAGCCTTGTGTTTTTTTGCTCATTTTTCACCATTTAAAGGTAATTTGGAAACTCAATCATGTGGTAGAAATGAAAATAACAATAAAGAGAGCTACTATTTTATGTGTATCCAGCACTCTACTAGATGAAAGTAATATGTATCCCTCATAAATGTGTGTTATCTGCACATCTGAGAGCTATGTTCTTTGTCTTCATTTAAGTCATGGGTTGGGAAACTACAGCCATGGCCCAAACCTGGCCTGCTGCCTGTTTTTGTAAATAGTTTCATGGGAGCTCATTTGTCTACATATTGTTTATGGCAGAGTTGAACAGTTGCAACAGAGAGCATATGATTTGTAAAGCCTAAAATACTTACTCTTTGGCCCTTTAAGATGAAGTTTGCCAACCCCTGCTTTAAGTTATTGATAAAACATATTAAATATGACAAGACTGGATCTAATCCCATTAAGTGAGGCACTAACCTCCCTGTCGGCTGACATTGATTAATTAACCAGGACAATTAGACAACAAGCAATAAGTCTACTTAACTGCATGGTTTTTAGATTATACATATCAATTATATAAGGTAAACACTTAAAATTTAATGCTGACCTTAAACCGAATGTATAGTCTCAAAAGATAAGAAATCCTCTTTCGCTTTGCATTTAAGCAGTGATAACATTCAAACACAAAAGAATCACTGTAGAAACATATTTGGGTACAGGTTTCCCTAACCCTGTGCCTGGGATTCTAAGGAACGTGGAATTCTAAGGGATTCTCGGAACTCACAAAATGGGTTCTAAGGAATATTAGACCTGTGGAAGAAAAAAAGGATTAATGCTACAAGTTTGTAAAACATCGTTTACTAAGTTCTCCCTCTTGGAGATTACCAATATGTTAGCACATGAAAGATTTTGAAAATTCCTGCAGTTGAAAAATCTGAATACCTTTGTTTACGCAAATGTTACCCATTGGAAATTATCTCTTCCAATTCCGAGACTCTGTGATTCCATCTTATCTGCATTTATATCATTAGAAACATTGTCAAATGCTTTGCTGACATCATGGGTACTAACTAAAATGATTAAAAATATTTTTCATGGTTTTCAGAAACTCTAACTTTATGGTTCTCTGGGTATTATAGCAGTGTTTTTCATGGAAGCTAGTCTAAAAGAAGCAGATGGTAAACCAAGACAGAGTGTTGGTTAAAACCAAGGTGTTTGTCATTCAGAATCATTAGTTATCAGGATAATCCAAATTAAAGTCACAAAGAGATACCACTACACACCCACTAAAATGGCTAAAATTAAAAAGATTGACTCTGTCAAGTGTTGCCAAAGATGGGGAGCCATTAGGACAGTTGTACCTTTCTGTTAGGACTACAGAGTGGTACAAACACTTTGCAAACAGTTTGGAAGTTCCTTAAAAAGTTTGACATATACTCACCATGACTCAGCAATTCAATTCCTAGGTATTTACCCAAAGAAATGAAAATGTATGTTCCCACAAAGATTTGTCCTTGAATGTTCAGCAGCTCATTATAATAACCAAAATTGTTCAATAATACCTGAATGCATAAACAAATTATGGTGTACTTACGCAACAGAATGCTATTTGGCAGTGAAAACAAAGAACAACGGATAAATGCAGCAACATGGATGAAGCTAAAGTAATTAGGCTCAGCAAGAGTAGTCAGACACAAAAGAGTGAATGCTGTATAACCTCATTTTATGAAATTCTAGAAAGGTGAAAGCAGTGTATAGGAACAGAAAGCAGATCAGTGCATTCCTAAGGTTTGCAGTACAGGTGGGGCAAGATGGAAATGTTCCTAGACCTAATAATGATGGAAATTACACAGTTGAATATACTTGTCAGAACTGTACACCTAGAATGGGTGTATTTTATTGTATGTAAATTATACCTCAGTAAAGTTGATTTCTTAAAAGTGTACATAACAGAAATAGAAAAAAATCCAGAAGTACATACTTAGGTGGTGGAATTATGGGTGATTTTTACTCCCTTTATTTTGCTCTTCTGTGTAATCTAGCATTTCCACTATTATATATAATGTTAGTGATAAAAAAAGATTAAAATAAAAATGGTATCTATTCATTAAAAAAGGAAAAGCCATATATGTGTTTTTCTCATCCCCCAGAGTAATTTTCTTATCTTCTCATGAGAACAAGGACAGGCTTATTCATCTCTTAATCTCCTTAATCCACCTGTAGAAACTCTAGTTCAGGTGCCTGAGCACAGCAGCCTTTCATATCTGGTGAAGTGAATTGAAGTGTTAGATTCACTTTAGATTCATCCATACCTACTGCCTGGCCTGCTGCTTCTTGAGAATCATTTAGAACTTTCTCCATCAATGCTCTCTTTCTTAACTATTGTCCTCCACCTAGTTTTATAGCTCTACAGAGTGTATCAATGAAAAGCTAGAGATGGGTGGGAATTAAAGCGGTAAAAAAAAAAGATTTTACTCAAGAACTATTGCAATGGGGGAAAAGAAATCGCAGTATAAAACTAAGCTCAACTCCAAAGACAACAAGGAAAAGTGAGGATTTACAGCCAAGAAGCAGGGTGAGAATTACTAAGACAAAACATCAAGAGTGAGGGGGATTCTGGCTAAACTGAGATCACATATCATCTGGGGGACCTGGAGGATGAGGAATTTGATCAGATACCGAGGGTAGCGATTCTCGCTAAACGGACTTAGCAGGATTCTTGCTCTTGGTCTCAAGATGACCCAGGGGAAGAAGGGCTCAGAGAAGCCTGATTCAGGTGCGGTCTTTGCCAGGTGTCTTTTCTCTTCCCACTCCAAATTTCAGGTGTCTGCCCTGTGTAGGCAGGCCCCCCTTCCCTGTAAGACCCAAGCAGGTAGCGGTCCCTGGAGGAAGTCCCTGGTTGCCATGACAACCCCCTCCCAGAGCAGGGCTGTTGCCCTTCCCTGGCCCTGAGCCCACTTCCTGCCGGTAACAGGGCTCCCGCCACCCCCGATGCGGGGAGGATCACTTGTGCGGTGCCCTCTTCCTGGTCCCTTCACTCCTTGAAATCTTCTTTTTTTCCCCTTTCATTCCTCAGGCAGGAAGAGCAGCCTGCGTTTACATCACAGCCCTGTGGCTTGTGCCTCCTCCAAGAGAAGATAAAGAAAGTATCTAGCCCGTCCTGTACAGCACAAGAGGCTCCCCTGGGCGGGGGTGACAGACCTGATAAATTGAATCAGGGGACAACGGGTGAATTCCCAGGCAGAGGAAGTAAACCTCTAACACACCAGGAAACCAGCCAGACAGGAGGCAGCAAGCTGGCAAAGGTTCCTATGTGTCTTACCATCTTGCTCCGCAGTGCTTCCTCTAATGTTGGGTTTTTTTAACCATAGTCTTTTAACCACGATGTCAACAAATCATCTCAAAGAATCGCTGAAAAGGTGCCACTTTCAGAGAATGTAGTCAGGAGACTTGCACCCCTGCCCAGCTGTGCTTCAGCTCTCGGGATGTGCAGGGGGCCTCACGGAGGGCACAGAGTCCTGGAGGCACCGAGCCACTGGTGCAGACAGGACTGACAGCTGTGATGAGCCCTGGGCTGTGGAGACTCTGGTCCAGGGGCCTGAGACGTGACCCAGACACGTGCTCAACTGGAGGGCGTGGTTATATGGATTCCGTGTCTCCTCCAATACAATGTTCCGCCTTCCTGACTCTAAATGTTTACTTTTGTGTAGAAGGAAGACAAGGAAACATAGTCATCTCTGTAGTACTCATGGACTCATGATCTATATAGATCAGTTGCTAGATAATTTTCAGTTACTTTAGTTCTTATAGAAAACGATAAAAACTGATTCAATTCTAATGGGGAAATCTGTGGTGTTGGAAATGCCGCAGAACTAGCAAGGTCACTGTCATATTCAATATTTGATAAGAGCGTCTGTGAAGGATGAAGAGGGGTATTTGGTGGAGAAATAAACCCTTGAGCCCTGCACGGGGTGGTCTCCGTGAATGAGTATTCAGGTCTGAGCAGAGGGTTAATGGGAGAGAGATACAAAATAATCCAAAGGTTTGAAAAATACAAACCTTTCCTCTTTCCCTTGTTATGTCGTATTTCACTTAAAGGGCAGGCTTTTTAACATGCCCTGTCTGTTATCAGTATAACAGTCAAGAGTAGGAGTCGTTAAGTGAAACAGTTGCGAACTAGAACTCTTTGAGACCTGGTGTGAGTTCTTCCCTTTCAGTTCAGTGCTCTTTTGTCTGCACAGAAGGGACACACGGTCATTAAGTGGGATCAATGAGATTACCCTCCTAAATTCTTAATTAAGTATAAGATTGAAGGAGCTACTCATTCTTCTGAAAACTGCCATTTTGCCTGCAATCTATGTCTTTAGTAACTAAATAAAATATTGTCAAGTCATGATCTTCATTTACTCCAGAAGAGGAAATTCATTTATTCTAAAAAGGAGAGAAATACAGACTCATATAAATTTTGAAATTCAAAAACAAATTTTTAATGCATTTTTTGCTGACCAAAATGTTTTCTTAGTATTTCTGTAAAGCAGGCTCACAATAAGGTTGTTCTCAAGATCGATTACAATGTCATTACATGAAAGTAAAATCAAAATCAAAATATATGTATTACCAACTTTTCTATTTTGGTCAAATCTATTTATGGTGGGGGGGGGGTAAAATACAGTAAGGTGTTCTCCAGCAGTCTTCCCTGAGAAATAAAAATAAAATTGTGCTTTTGAAATACTATAATTTGTGTATTCCTGAAAAAAACGGAAGAATATTTGAATTTGTTCATCAAACTAATGAGACGAATAGGCTTGATAGGTTGACAACTTAAATGCATCATTTTCATTTTCATCAAATTTATGTCTTCATTCTGAGTGTATAATAAGTAGTTATTGTGGGATTTATTGGCACCTATTATTAGGAAGGGAAAGGTTAGATATGGCTAAAGAGCCTCAGGACTCTGGTGACAATCTGTCTCAGGGCCTAACTTTTGGAAACAGCCAGCGACCCTGCTCACTGAGAATTTCTTGGTTCTGCTTTTGTACCAGTCAACCCAGTTGAGCACTTTTGCCAGCAGGAGCCTGGGTGAATTCCGGTGGTGCTGAATTTCCCCAGGAACTCTAAGTGCTACATGGAGTAGACACAGAAGGGGGCACTGGCTCATGTGGGACCCACCTTGAGTTCACAGTACCTTCTAGTAGGTCAGAGATGCCTGCTCAGCAAGTACCTGCTTTGGTTCATGGATGTAATTTTTAACACAGGGGAAAAAGCAAACCACTGTCTATCCAGGTTTCCACCTATTTTGGAAATATGAAAAATTCCCAGGCTGGCCCTTTACTGGACTCCTTTCTCCAAACATCTTCTCAAAGTTTGGTCTGTAAAAGTGGAAACTAAGTTATGGGAGGGAGCTTAAATCTGCCCCTTTTTCCTCCTAACTTTCTAAGATTTCCTATTTTCCACCAAGATAGAAGAATTAGTGGAAAAACCCTTACTATAATGTTTTGCACCTCTTTGTATACAATCCAAACTCAAAAATGGAAGAGAGTTGTTTGTGGAAACTTAAAAACAAAGGAAAACAAAATAAAACCCCACATTCTTAGATCTCCAGTTGATGAATCCCAGACCTTTGCAACTCTCTTGAATCTACCGTTTTTAAAAGTACTTAATTCTGGAAAAACTCATCAAAGAAAAGTTTCATTCCAGTTGAATTTAAGATAAAGGCTGGGGGAGGAGGAGGAAGGTACATAAATTTGAAACTTGATTCAAATTGTTCTCCAGATTCTCTGATTCTCTCCTTCTTTTTTCTTCCTTACTTGAAGTGAAATTTTTTTTTGAGAGTCAAATCTTAGTTTATAAGGGCATGAGCTGAAACAGCCATTCAGGGTTTTCTCCTGCATTTCTCTTTCTCTCTCTTTTCCTTCTTCTTGCCCATTGGTTCCTCCTCTGCCCAACTCCATAAGTCTAAATTACAGTAAGTCCCCGACATACAAACGAGTTCCGTCCGAGAGTGCGTTTGTAAGTCCAATATGTTCTGAAGTCCAACAAAGTTAGCCTAGGTACCCAACTAACACAATTGGCTATATAGTACTGTACTGTAATAGGTTTATAATACTTTTCACACAAATAATACATAAAAATACAAACACAAAAAATAAAGAAAACATTTTTAATCTTACAGTACAGTACCTTGGAAAGTACAGTAGCACAGTATAACAGCTGGCATCCAGGGGCTGGCATCGAGGGAACAGGCAAGAAGAGTTACTGACTGGAGGAGGGAGAGGAGGTGGGAGATGGTAGAGCTGAATGATCTTCAGCAATAGGAGACGGAGGGCAAGCTGCGATGTCACTCAACGCCTGACACCGATGGCACAGGTTCTGGTTCCTTGCTGGAACAAGATGCACGTTCGAATCTTTGAAAGTTGGCATCTTGAAGGTTCGTATGTAGGGGACTTACTGTATTTTGTTCCTACATTATTTAGTCTTTATACATTTCCCTCAGTGTTTCGGAGTCTCTTTCTCACAAGTACCCTAAGGAGCTCACCATGCTTCCTCCAGACTCGGCCAGGAGAGAAGGACATTGGATTCCTCCCCCTTCCTTTTTCATCCACCCCATGAACAGAGAGATCATGGCTCCAATTTTCTCTCCAGAAACCAAGGCTGCTTCTGAAGCTCATTCTGGTGCAAGGAACTTTCAGTGAACGTCGAAAGAGACAAACTCAATCTTGTCCCCAAGCAGAACGGGTAGCTTCTGTGCAAGTTTATCTGCACATAGAATCATCCCCCTCTACACACACCCCCTTGGCCAAATCCCTACCCCCCTTGGACTCACGATTTAGGACTTGGAAAGTTCTGAGGGAGTATCATCTATCCTACATCCTCAGGAATGCATCTAGTAATAACTTCCTCACCCCAAGGAAGCAATTCAGGCACAGTGGAACTTGGAAAATTTTCAAATCAGAGCTCTTATTCTTAGCAGACGTCTCCAAAATCGCGTTGAACCAAATTCATGAATTTTCACTTACAGAAGTGACAAATTCTTTTGTCTCAAATCAGGCCATTTAAAAAAATAATTTGGATTTCTTAATTAGATAGACTAGGTAATACAATAATTTGCTTGCTTACAAAGTTTGTCACTTTGCTTAATGATGCTAATAATTGCTATTCACTAGAAATATCGGTGAGTTAAACATACACTCCTCTTCTGTTTTCATTTCAATCATTTAGTGGAAAAGAAAAATAAGTTGAGATATCTTGAGTTACACTCAAATAACAGAAAAAAAATATTTTCAAGGGATTTCTTTGTAGAAATGTTGATGTACTGGTTCTTAGCTAAGAAGAATCCACTTATGAAAATATTTTTAGTGGTCTATGGAACAACATTAAATTCAGGAGAATACTCTTGGGTAAAAATTGAAGTATCAGATTGCAATGCCTAACTTCATTTATATGATTGTTATTGTGCTGACCTTCAAATCAATATTTCTACATAAAGAAAAAAGAAGTTTCCCTGGGTAATAATGCATTCTCTGGACTTAATCTTGATTTTCATATCTGAATGTCATTTCCAAACCTACCAAAAGTAGATAATGACAAAGTGAGTCATGAGACTTCCTCTTACAAACCAAGCATGTTGTGGTGAGGTTAAAGTTTTAAATTCCTCTCCAGAGTCACTTTTCACAAATCTCAAATTTGATGCATTTAAAGATGATGCAATTTTTTAAATGGATGCCAAAAACACAGCCTGATTAATATCTACCTAATAATGTTTTTCAACCTGACGAGTCATTTATATAGTCTGGTGAAATTTTGGAATTCAAATATAGGGATATGTCCTAAATCCGATCTCATACGTGGATACTGTACACACACTCTGCAGATGTCAGCTTGAACTTACAAACCTTTCTCAGGCAACTTTGTGTAGCTCAGTGCAATTTTGGAGCTTCTGTGATTCCCTGATCTATAGCTAAAGTTCAGCTTGGGAAGGGTCGTTACAAATTTTTCCATTTCAGAACTGTCCCTAGGAAATGGGGAAATGATGAGTGACCTCCAAGTGGGCTGAATGACTTCCAAGATGGGCCTCGCCATATTCTGAATTCAGACACAGTTGTAGAGAGTTTCCTAAATAGCTTATTATAACTCCACCACCATGCAGATCCAATAGTGGTAGGTTAAATCAAAGAATAACAATAGGCACAAGCATGCACTTGTGAATATCTACTCTCATTTACAACCTGAGAAACAAAAAGTAACTTGCTTTTGTGGGTCATTATTGTTTGATGTCTGTTCTTCAACAGTATATTCAGTGATTCCTTAATACTTTAATAAAGTTACTGCACTTAAGGGCAAGATAGTATAGGCACATGTATATGCTATGTAACTGTGTAGAAACTTCTGGTTAATGAGTCTTAGAGTAGCGCACTAATAAGCCCTGTTCTATTCAGTCATGTCTGCTTCAAGGACCTATACTGAAAAGCCTTATTCTTTAAAGTTAAAGACCTTGAGAACTTTGTGTTTAAAACCATATCAGGGACTACAAAAACAAAATAAATAAGCTGTAGGCTGGGACGAATCAGAATGGTGAGCATGGTGACACAGCCTCGCTTCAGCCTGGGGACAATGAAATTCTTTTCCTTCTCTGATAGGTCCCATCGTAATTTTCCCACTTCTATTAGAACTAGTCAACACCCTGTTCATTCACCCAACATGGTATGTGTACGATCTGCTCCTATATTGGTGAGTGGTGTTTCCAAATGCAGGTCTTTCTTGCCCAGCAAGAGTAATAAATTCAGTTTTCTCTTTTAGCTGTTTTGTATTCTTATTAACACTTACTCTACTAAATGCATTTGTCTGATCAGACTTTTATGTTCATGTATAATTGCAATGTAGACAAAAAACTTGATACCTGTTTGTTCTTAAACCTCTGAACCATTTCTCCAATATAAATAGAGGTAAATATTCACAGGATTGTCATTATGACTAAATGGATTAAAAACACAGAAATAGTTTGTAAATTAAAAAGTGTTTACAAATGTTGTTTATTATTATTATACTATATAAATGCATTTACTGTATTTTTCCTTAGATTATATCATAACAGAAAGAAAAATTAATACTTCAGTAGTAGACTTTGTGAAAACACTTATGGATTTAAAATACTTCTTACTTTTGAAGTAGATGCTGAAATTCATTAACTTGACAAAAGGATGTAGGAAAAAATTTGTAACTTTTGGAAACTATCAACTTAAAAGCATTATTCACTATTGGCATTACCTGCCCACATCACACTAGATGTTGGTGTGAAGATACAAATATGCATAAAAGACAGCTCCTAATCTCAAATAATATACAATTTGTTTAAGCAGATGAAAATTAATGTGTACAAAATAGAGAATAATGTAGTACTAAATGCCATGATCCAGACTAAAATTAATATGAGTTCAAATAAACAAGTATAAATGAAAATTTAGCATTCTTTGTCACTTTTTAAAACAGGAGAATCTCACTAAGGAAAAAAAAAAGAAATCCATAAGACTAAAAGAAATAGGTCCTGAATCAGACTAAAGGTATTATGAGAAAAAGCGATTCTGAACCTCAGTTACATGCCATAGGAAATTATACTCTCATGGTTCATTTTATAATTATTTTTGTCTTTAAAAAACTTTAATGTAGTTAATAAAGTACTCTTGAGGAAGAAAATCTTACTGTTTTGATGAATAAAAGAGGTTAATCAAACAAGGAGAAAATATTAGGGGTTAACAGTATTATATAGCCAACTTCCGGTTGACTAGTTTCTATAACCTTGATTCTCAGACCTTAAGAATCATGTTAAAATGCAGAGTCCTAGAGTCCTAGAACTATTGAATCAGAATCTCTGGGAGGTAGGTCCCATATATCTGAATATTTAATAAAAACCCTGGAGATTCTGATGCAGTTAGTTGAGGGAAAACTCATAGAGAAACACAGCTCTAAGAAGTGAAAAGAATTCATAGAGTGTATGGCGTCTTATCACTTAAAGGAGTAAGCAGTTTAGTTTACAAGTTAGGAAAAATGTTTTATTTAATGGATATAATTAGAAAGATTTACCCAACTTTTAGAGAATATATATATATATTTTTTTTCACATGGGGAATTTATAAATATTCACCATGTTCAGTATCATATGAGTTACAGGATATGTCTATGAGAAGAAAATATTAAATAATTAATTTATTATATAGCAGGGGGAATTAGAAAATACCTAGAACTGAACAAAAATACTATATATTGAAGCTTGTAGGATATAACTTCAACAGTACTTAAGGAGAAATTTATAGCCATAAATTCTTTTCTTAGGCAAAGAGAAAGGTTGAAATTTAATGAGCTAATTGTCAAAGGTAAGACAGAGAAAAACAAGAATAATTGATCCAAAGAAAATGAAAGTAATGAGATGATAAAAATAAGAGCAGAAATCAAAGACAGCAATTATGTAATGAAGATCAGCATAGCCAAAAATTGGGTTTTTTTTAAAAAAGACTATAATAAAATAGACAAAGATGTCTGCTGAAAATCGTTCAAGAGAAAAAGTGATGGTGCACACACACACACAGAAATATTTTAACAATGTAAAAAGGGGATACAACATCAAAGATTAAAAAGATAGTAAGAGGATAATATGGATGACTTTGAACCTATTTAATTTAAAACTTGGATAAAATAAATACATTGTGGAAAAATCACTAAAAAATTGGCTAAAGGAGAAATACACAACCTAAACAGCCCTGTAATATTTAAAGAAATTGAATCGGTATTTAACTCTCTTCCCACAAAGAAAACATCAAACTTGGTTGTTTTTTTAACTATTTCAGTTTTCTACCAAATAGTCTAAGCAAGAAAAAAAAAGGGTGTGCTCTGAAGCTCATTTGATAAGACTAAAATTACCTTGATGCTAAAATAAGAAGAGCAAATAAAAATTAAATTATCAGCCAATCCACTCATGTACATAGACACAGAAATATCCATCGGCCAAATGAATCCAAGCAATAGCCATGAACATCTAATAGATCATATCAAAGTGCTATATTTCAGGAATTGAAGGTTGGTTTAAAATTAGAAAACCTATTCAAATATTTCAGCTTATTAGTAGATTAAGAGAATAAGAACAGATAATATTTTCAATAGATTCAGAAAATTTTTGATAGAACCCAAAACGTACCTATGGTAAAAAATTTAAACTTTTAAATTAGAAATAGAAGAGAATATATACTAAAAATTTACAACAAATATTATAGGCCATGATCAAATATTAGCAATCAGGAACAAGACAGTGATGTCTTATGCCATCACTTCCAATAAACATCACTCTGGAGACACTAAAAATCAGATCTGCATACATTTTGCAAGAGACTTCCAAATGTCACTACTCCAATAGGTATAGTTCCAGCCAACAAGTGTCACCTCATGCAGAGCTGATGCCTCACACACACCTGTCTTCTGTTGGAGATGTTATTAATTCCACAGCCTCCCAGACCATAACCGGAGTTTATAAGCATTTAATGGTGAGGATCAGTCCTAAATGATCTCTGTGTATTTAAGCTGAACCAAGTCCTTATAGAGTCAAGGACACTTGAGACATATCATGATTCTGCAACAGAATTTAGGAGGCTGCCTGCAGTCACTGATGGAGGTAGGGCTCTATGGAGCTTAGAGCCCAAGGAAGAGGCACATTGCTTCTCCCCTACCCGGCTATTTCTAAACTATCTCAGTCTGAAAAAGAGACCAGATGCCTCCCTTTCTGCCTAATGGGAAGAATATTCTTAAATACTGAAGAAGTGAGAAAACGAAATTCCCTGGCAGTCCAGTGGTTAGGACTCGACGCTCTCACTGCTGAGGGCCCGGGTTTGATCCCTGGTTGGCGAACTAAGATCCCTCAAGCTGTACGGCATGGTCAAAAAAAAAAAAAAGTGAGAAAAAAGAGAAATCAGCATAGAGATAAAAATCCCAAACTAGACCACACCAAAGATGTCGCCTGGCCAGTTCCTGAGAAATGTGACATTCATTGATTTGAAGATGAACTTAGGGAGGATACTGACTTTCATTCCCTCAGCATCACATATCGAGCCCTGCTATGAATTCAGAATGGCGGGACGTACTGAGTCTGTCAGGGCGGTCCCTGGTCTTGAAGAACTTCCTCCAGCAATTGAAAGAGACATGAACCAGATTGTTGCAATTTTACACTGACCCAGAAAAGGAAGTTTGTGCAGTGGCAGGTTGAGGGATCTGGAAACAGTCTTGGGTATTCAGGAACGGTTTCACCAAGCTGATGTCATGCTTGGTATACAAAGGGTAAGGAAGAATTCCCCGGGCAGGGAAGAGAGAAAAGAGAAGAGAGGAAAGGGTCAATCATGGTGCAAAGATAAATATGTACAAAAGAGCCCGTGTACATAAGTACACGGAGGCCTAATGGTTCAAAAGTGAGGTGGAATTTTTAGGATGTGTGACCAGAAAAGGGGATGGAAATGGGACAAGAAGAGTGGTTTGAAGCCAGGTGGTGAAGGTCCCAGGTAATCAGCAAGAGTCTAGACTGACCTCATAGTCACCAGAAGACACAAGAGAAAGATGAAGAGATTTGGGTTTGGTGAGGCCAGGACATGAGTCAATGAAAACAGGGAAGGGTCCACTGGTGGGAAATCATCTGGGAGCCTTCATATCAATCTGCCCGAGAACACAGGGAGGCCTGAAACAAGTCTTGGTTGTGAGTGGGATCCGGGGGAGAGATTTGAGAGATACTTCAGAGGCAGAATCAACTGGATTTTTCTCACTGGGCAAGAGGAGAAACGTGCCATCTGTTTAACCTGCACTTCTTAGCTTGATTAACAGTGTGCACTATACTATTAACTGAGCAGGAGAAAGAACAGAGTTGGAACAGGTTTGGAGAATTTGGGTTAAAGAAAAGGACTGAGTGGGGTGGTGGGGTAGTGAAAAATCAGGCCACACAACTCTGTGACTACACTAAACAACATTCATTGAATTATACACTTTAAATTGGTGAATTGTATGGTGTGTGAATTACATCTCAATAAAGGTGTTAAAAAAAAAAACCTATTGAGCCCAGGGAGGAAGAATCCGCAGAAATGATAGAGCAGAGGTAACAGCATTTCAAGGAGTAGGAGGCAAATATCCTCCAGATGCTTCCTTACTTTTCTTGTTTGTTTTTTTTTTTTTAGAAAGACTTTTTTAAAAATTATTTATTTATTTATTTATTTATGGCTGTGTTGGGTCTTCGTTTCTGTGTGAGGGCTTTCTCTAGTTGTGGCAAGTGGGGGCCACTATTCATCGCAGTGCACGGGCCTCTCACTATCGCGGCTTCTCTCGTTGCGGAGCACAGGCTCCAGACGCGCAGGCTCAGTAGTTGTGGCTCACGGGCCCAGTTGCTCCGCGGCCTGTGGGATCCTCCCAGACCAGGGCTCGAACCCGTGTCCCCTGCATTGGCAGGTAGATTCTCAACCACTGCGCCACCAGGGAAGCCCCACTTTTCTTGTTTTGTTATTCCTATTATTTCTTATTCTATTTCCCATCTCGAGTTTCCTATTTTTTAATTCCCACCAGAAAGGGCTTGAAACTCATTTTTTAATGGACCACAGATTCTGATGACTCTGAGTCAGTAATAAATCCATGTGCTCACATTTCTCATAAAGGGAACTTGTGACTGGAGAGAGATGGTCATTTGTGCTTGATTGAGCATATGCAGAATATCACAGAATGTACCGCACTCTAATAAAGCGAGATGTTGCATTTGCTTTATTTTTGTAAATGATTGTGAACAACCATATCAAGGAATCTTCAGAGCTTGGCGCTCTCACTGCCAGGGACCCGTGTTCGATCCCTGGTCAAGGAACTAAGATCCCACAAGCCTCATGGCACGGCTGAAAAAAATAAAAATAAATAAATAAAAGCCTTTAAAATATATATATATATATACACATAAAAGGAATAATAAAAATAAAAACAAAATAAAATAAAAACAAAAATTGTATATTTTTAGGCTGTAAAAAAAGATTTAAAAAACTAACATATGATTTAGCAATAAATATATAATATATTTCATATATAAAATATATTAATATTTAATATACATAAAAATAAATATTTAAAAAAAATTTTTTAATTAAAAAATGTTTTTAAAGAAAAAAGAAGAAGCCAATCCAGAGTGATTCTATTAAAATGCAGGTCAGATCATGATCGTGTCTCTCTTCTGCTGGAAGCCTTCCCAAGCCTTCCCGTCTCATTCAGAAAAAAAGCCAAGGGTCTTCCCCTGGCCTGTGAGGCCTCATGCCTCCTGGGCTGCCTCCCCACCCCACTTACCTTCCTGATCTGGTGTTCAGTTCTCTGCCCCATGTCTCATGCTTCTGTGGCTCTGCCCTCGATGGACCTTGAACATGGCACTCCTGCCGTTTGGCCCTGACTCTTGCTGTGCCCTCTGTCCAGGAAGCTCTTGGGCTGGAAACCACCTGGGCAGCTCCCTCACTTCCTTCAAGTCTTGATGGCCTTGCCCCCGGGCCTTTCTGTCCTCCTCCCCTGCTCTATGCCTCCCCATAGCACCCGCCCCCTCAAATGACCACATTACTGTTTATTTGGTTTCACGTCCCCTTCCCCACGCTTGAATGATGGCCCTACAGAGGCAGAGATGTTTGTTTGTTTCGTTCACTCGTGTGTCATCCGCACCCAGAAGAACGTCTGGCACATAATAAGCTGTCTGTAAATATTTTTAAATGAATGAAAGAACCTATTCCTTAAAGTTTGGTCAATACGTATTTATCAGTAAGTATTATAGAAGTCAATACATTCTGGAGAACTAAAAAAGATTTTTCTTGTTAACATGTCTTAAGACATGCCACGTATTTCTAAGTAAGATTTCACCTCTTTGAAGTGGTGAGAATCCATTATGAATCTTAAGTACTTCAAATGATATGCACTGTATAACGGAAATAAGTATACACAGACATGTTTCGATCCAGCCTGTGGTTCACTGCTATTAACAACTGAATGTATATCAAACATCTATGAGGAGGTAACTCAAACAGTGGGTAATGCTGAAATTCTATGTTTATTTCTACATAAAATAATTTTTAAATATGAATAATCTTAGTGAAATTTCTTGAATTCTTTTGCATGTGTATATATGCTTTCTTTAAATATATATTATGTTTTTTTTCCCGTGTGTTGTATTTTTTGTATTGCTCCGTTGTTAACTCTGAGTGCAGAGAATACTTATCTATTTTCCTCTGTATTATTTTCAAAAGTTTTACCAAATAAATTAAAGCCAGCCCATAATATAGGTTGCTGGATGTTTGAAAGTACACAAAGACTGAGGAAGCACATTCTAAGAGTTTGATTTGCTCACAGTTATTTTGTCCAGGGCTAACTCTTCATAGAACTCTGCTCGGATTAAACAAATGATTAAATAAATAGTTGAAAATCGTTAGCATCTATACTGTTTGAAAAAATAATCTCTCGAGATATAGCAGAAAACACACACACACACACACGTGCACACATTTTCATGAGACATTCTATTTCAGAGTCTAAAGAACATTTGGTTCATTTGGGGACATATTTCATAACCTTAAGAACGTGGAGTGGCCAAAGCCCAAGAGAATGAAATATCATGGAAAGTATATTCAGCGTTACTTGAAAAGAATTTTATTGCAAAATGGTAAAGATTTATGACTGAGTCATGAAGATTAACAGTACAGTTTTCTCACTTTCTTTAATAAAAAATCATATTAATAATAGCTTTAAAAAACATCAGCCAGGTACAATGTATAATGTTTAAGTTACATAATAAATAGTGACTGGAAATATTACTAAACCAATTAAGACTTATATTCAAAATTCCCTAGTAAATTTACCTATAATTATTTTAGAGGTCTGTGAAGGTTTCCATCTTGCTGACCTGAATTTAATTACCACTTGATGTATTTTATGCACATATGTTCAAAATTTTAAGAAGTTCTACATAGATTATTAATCACTATGTCATATTCTCCCCCTCCAGTTGAAAGGTATATGGAAACAAGGAGAACAAACAAAGAGTAAAAGTTTGCTGTGCATTCTTCCATATCCTGAATTCAACAGAGTGTAAATATTGTTCGCTTAGAAATCTGCTCTTCAAGGATCATCTTTCTGAGCATAAATAAAAGAGATTCCTAATGGTATAAAGACAAAGGGAGCCAGCCAGCAGCAAGGCAATGAACTAAATGTCCATTATGAAAAGCAGATTTTTCTGACAGAATATAATGGGAGAAATATTTCAGCACTTATCACAACTATTCTGACTTCAAATTTTATGACATTGTTTTTTTCTTTATGAGTTTTAAGACCATGGGTGGAATTTTAGCGTGATTCTCAGAGCCCTGTGGTTGGTGTGATGTCAGCAGGTTTTCAGAGGCCGTTTTCACTGCTCACTCTGCCTAGCTGAGCTCTAAGAACACCATCTGTAGGCTCCTTTGCCCATACATAAGTCCATTTGCTCCTTTTAGGGAGGTATATACGACACTTACAGAAATACGGTGTAAAACATAGACAATGCCCCTCCAACAATTCTAAATTCAGGTAAGAATATTGTCTTACTGGGAGGTTCAATTTATAAAGCCAAGAACTTCTGGGGAGAAAGTATGTTAAGACCCCAAATATAAATATCCCAAGAGCAAGTTACCTCTTCCACGACTTTTCTCCCAGCCTCTTGGCTTCTATCTGACCATAACTTGCCTCCCCAACTAGCTCTGTCATGGAAGGTCGCTAACTGTCAAAGAGCATCTAAGAAGCAAACATGGAGGGAACCCTCCGAGTCTAGTTTGGGGAAGGTTTCCACAAGCTTTCCGTTGCTGAGGTGTGTGCCCCGACTTCCAGAGTGTCCTCAAATATTATTCCTCTGTACTCTGCTCTCTGACCTTTTGGAAGCAGGGCTAAATCCACAGAGTTAATAGACTGAATATATACTGTCCCTTGGGGGATATTAGGCTGGCTCTTTCTCCAGAAATATCTCTCCTTTATCCCCTTAAGACAACTGACTTTTCACCATCAAAGAAAACTTCATTTATTTGGGTTTCCATAAAAAGAAACACCACTGGAAGGCTAATAATGTTTCTAAGACTTGCAAATCCAATAGACAAAGGGAATCACTCATATGTTAAAAGACCAAGTCGTCAGGCTTCCCATTGAACAAGGAAGGGTCTGAGCACCACTTGGCTCACCTTTTCCCAAATTTCCATTAATATCCCAAGACAACATGCAAAAAAAAAACCATGAAAGCTTATATCTGCATTTTAAACTCAGAATGACAGAACATGATATGCCAAGATTCTAGGGCAAGCTTTTACTCACTAGTATTAGGGCTCAGCTGAGAAAAAGAATAGTGGGTCATCCTACACTCAAACCAGTACAGCATAGTTGGGAGAAGGAAAACATGCTCATTTCTGCTCACTATTCATTTTAAACATCCATCCCTCCCACCCACCAGAAACTGAAACTTCAAGTACAAAATACAGAGAGCATCCCAGAAAGCAAAGAAACTTTAAGAGGGGGAAAAAAAGAACATTATAGGCAAGAGAAGAGAGAAGATTCCTCAAAGAAATGTATGCTAAGGGATCTTGTCCCTTGTGTACCTAGCCCGGACCAAAAAGAACTGCTTTCTAAGCAATAAGAAGGCAGCGGGTAAAAGAGAATAATACAAATCTCACCTCTCACCTCGGTCTAAAAGATGGTACTGAATAAATATTGGATCAGTCAAAACTCTTTCTGTTGGCAGTGACAGAAACCTGAATCATCGTAAGCCAGAGGGAAGTTTATTGGCTCAGTGTTTATCTACACTCCAGCAGTGGCAGAGGTGAAGCTGGCCTCAGGGGAGGCCTGATACCACATCTAATTACCTCCCTCTCCCTTCCTTCCTTCCATCCTTTCCTTCCTTCCATCCTTCCTTCCCTCCCTCCCTCCCTCTCTCCCCCCCTCCCTCCTTCCTTCCTTCCTTCCATCCTTCCTTCTCTCCTTCCTTCCCTCCTTCCTTCCTCCTTCCTTCCTTCCTTCCCAGTCCCTCCTTCCCTCCCTCTCTTCCTGTCTCCTTTCCTCCCAACCCTCTTCTCTCTGCCCCTTTCTTCATCTTTCCTTTCTTCTCCTCAGCTTTATTCTAAGTGCAGACAGGCAACTCCACGTAGTGGGAAAACAGGCTTCCAGCAGCCCTGGGCTCATCCCAAGGGCTCTAACAGCAGAAAGAAAAGGTGTCTTCCCTGTTAGCTCCATTTTAATCTTGAAAGACACCGAGAGGCTTGGCTTGGATTACAGGCCCATCTCCGTGACAGGAGAGACAGTAACATGACCAGCATGGCCAGGATCACATGTCCCCATCACCATGGCTGGACTGGGAGGAAAGAAGTCACCCGAAGGAAAGGGAAATGCTTTAGAAGAAAGGGTGAAAAATTCACATTATGTTTTTACTGCAAATGCCTGCAAAGCATTGGAAATTTTGCTAGGTCAGTGCTAACCTCCTCTCCAGGTATAGATTTTTTTTTTCACAACTTTATTGTAGCATCATTGAAGCACATTAAACTTCACATATTAAAATGTACAATTTGATCAATTTTGACATATGTATACACCCTTGAAATCACCACCACAATCAAGATAATGAACATTTCTATCACCCACAAAAACTCCGTCATGCTTCTTTGCAATTTGTCCTTCTCTCACCCAGGCAGCAAAAGACCTGCTTGCTATTACGATAGATTAGCTGGCATGTTCTAGAATCGTGCATAAGCAGAATCATACAGTAAAGGCTCTTTTGTGGCCTGACTTCTTTTACTCAAGATAATGTGTTTGAGAATCATCAGCGTTGTGTACATCAGTGGGGTGTTCTTTTTATGGCTGAGTTGTATTCCATTATATGGGAGTCCAATAATTTGTCTATCCATTCAACTGTTGATAGACCTTTGGGCTGTTTTCAATTGGAGGCTATTACAAATAAAGTCATTATATATACTTGTGTACAGGTCTTTGTGTGGACATATTTTTTTGTCTTTCTTGCATAATTACCTAAAAATTGAATGACTAGCTCATATAGGTGATGTATGTTTAACTTTTCAAGGAACTTCCAAATTGTTTCCAAAGTGGTTGTGCCTTCTCCCTTTCCCATCAGCAGGATGTGAGCATTCCCGTTGCTCTACATCCTTACTAGCACTTAGTATGATAGGTCTTTTAAATTTTAGTCATTCTATTTGATCTACAGTGGTATCTCATTTTTATTTCAAGTTGCATTTAAACCTCACGATTAATGAAGGTGAGCATCTTTTAATGTGTATACTGTCCATTTTTGAACTGTACACT
The DNA here is from genome assembly GCF_949987535.1 of Balaenoptera acutorostrata. Taxonomy (NCBI): domain Eukaryota; kingdom Metazoa; phylum Chordata; class Mammalia; order Artiodactyla; family Balaenopteridae; genus Balaenoptera; species Balaenoptera acutorostrata. The sequence goes on along the minus strand of NC_080080.1, from coordinate 77,206,396 downwards.
CAAATCTTTTTAAATTGGGCTGTTTCCCTTCTCGTTATTAGCTGTAAGAGTTCTTTTTATGTTCTCCTTATAAGTTCTTTGTCTAATATATATGCTGTAAATATTTTCTCCTAGTCTACGGCTTGCTGAGGTATAATAACAAATAAATATTTGGTGCTTGTACCCTGTTCCTGGCACAGAGCTCCTAAAACCCTTGGGATTTGCTGAGTGATAGGAAAGTCTTTTATTATTCATAACAGGTCCCTTTCAACCACACCTGAGTTTTACTAATGAGGAGGCTTAAGGTGAGGCCAGTAAATAGCCTCAGAATGGGGTCCCCAGAAAGACCAAATAATTAGAGCATTGTTGGAACTTTAAGTCCCACCCATCTATCTTAGGGGAGGGAGTCACCTGGAAATTGAGCTCTATAGAAGCTCTTGAACATGGAGATTTGGGGAGCTTCTGAGGTGAACACATCCACGTGCTGGGAGGTGCCTTGCCTCAACTGCATGAGGTGAGAAGCTTCTGAACCAGGATCCTTCCAGACCTTGCCTTATGCATCTCTTTATCTGGCTATTCATTTGTATCCTTCACAATAAACCAGTAAACATAAGTAATGTGCTTTCCTGAGTTCTGTGAGCCATTCTAGAAAATTATCAAACCTTAGGAAGGTGTCATGGGAACCTCCAACTTACAGCCAGGTGGTCAGAAGTGTGGGAGGCCTGGGACCTGCAGCTGCATCTGAGATGGGGGCTGGTCTCATGGGGCTGAGCCCTTCAGCTGTGGGGTCTGTGCTAATCCTGAGTAGGTAGCATCAGAACTGAATTGCATTGAATTGTTGAACAACCAGTAGGGTTGTTGGAGAATGAGTTGGTTATTGGTGTTGAAAAACACCCAAACTTGCCTTTTCATTTGCTTAATGGTGTCTTTCACATGATACAGTCCAATTTCTCAATTTTTCCTTTGTCTTTCATGCTTTTGGTGATCTATGTGACATATTTTTTGCCTAATCTAAGGTCTCAAAGATTTTCTCCCTATGTTTTCTTCTAGAAATTTTTATAGTTTTACATTTTATATTTAACTCTATGATCCATTTCAAGTTAATTTTTGTTTATGATGTGAAGAGCTGAGGTTCTTTTTTTTAATACAAATATCCAGTTAATCCACCACCATTTGTTAAAAAGTCTTACCTTTTCCACATTAAATTTCCTTGGCATCTTTGTCTAAAATTAATTGATATATATGTGTAGGTTTATTCACAAAAATGGGAGCAATAAGTGCCCCAGCAAATCTCCTGCTTTCCAGATACACTGTTTATACATTCTGTTCCACTGATCTGTAATTAATCTTTTCACTAATTTCAAAATATTTCAATTTACTGTAAGGTAAGACTTAAAATCAAATAGAGTAAGCCCTACTTGTGAGAGATTGATTACCTGTCTCAAAATTGTTTCATCTATCATAGGTCCATTGCATTTTAATATATATTTTAATATCAGCTCTTTAAATTTGTATAAGAAATAAATGGAATATATGTTGGGAGTGTATTAAATCTATAGATCAATTTGGGGAAATTTGCATTTTCACAATATTAAGTCTTCCAATCCATGAGCATTGTATATATCATTTCATTTATTTATCTAGGTCATCTTTAATTCCTCTATGCCATATTTTATAGCTTACAGTGTAAGGGGAAGGTGCTTCAACTTCTTTTGTTATATTTATTCCTGTGTATCTGTATCAGTTACAGTTCAATCAGAGAAGCAGAGACATTATATACATATATACATTTGTAAGAGGAATTTGATCTAATGCAATTGTGGGAATCTCTAAAACTGTTGTCTTTGTGTTTAATGCTGAAACCTGAAGACACAGAGCAGGCAATCCTGAATGCAAGATAGTTGTAAAGTGAGGAACAGCAAAGACAAGCTGGAACCCATGAGTCCGAACTGGAACTTACGAGTATGAGCTGCTTGGAACCCACGAGGACATACTGGGTCCCTGTCAGTTCTCACTGCCTTCGCCTTGATGAACTGCATGTCCTGCAGTAGAAGTGATACCCTCAGTCATGGAGATAAACACACACCTGCAGAAGCTGAAGGATGACTCATGGGAAAGTGGAGCATTTGCAGGCCCAGGCGTTGCCCCAGACCAGCGAGCTGAGCCGGCAGATAAACACCAGCATGAGTGAACTACAGAAGGTGTCTGCTCCAGCTTCTCAAGCAAATACACAAATGGCTCCTTCTTTACTTCTGCATTCCAAATCTCACTTGAAAATATCTCTTGTAGGGACTTCCCTGGTGGCGCAATGGTTAAGAATCTGCCTGCCAATGCAGGGGACACAGGTTCGCGCCCTGGTTTAGAAGATCCCACATGCCGCGGAGCAACTAAGCCTGCGAGCCACAACTACTGAGCCTGCGCACCTAGAGCCCGTGCTCTGCAACAAGAAGCCACCGCAATAAGAAGCCCACACACCGCAACAAATAGTAGCCCCCGCTCGCCGCAATTAGAGATAGCCCGCGCACAGCAATGAAGACCCAACACGGCCAAAAATAAAAAATATAAATAAATTAATTAATTAAAAAAAGAAAAGAAAATCTCTCTTGTGGCCCTCCTGGACTGGAAATATTCAGGGAAGGGAATTCCTGGAAACGATGATCTTGGACGAGTTGACACATTACAAAACCACATCAGTCCACACCTTGTCAACTTGCCACTCATACACGTGTCTTTAAGCCATGCATAATTTCCAAGTAGAAATAATAGCAAAGTCACATTTCTCCAAAACATGAGGCATACAACAAAAACAGGGTAACCCTTTGCCCAAAAATGAATACGAAAATCTTTCTTTGTCCTAGGTTGATGTTTATTCTTCTTCTAGATGAACTCCTCATTTGCTATCTTGTAACTTAAATACTTAAATACTGAGCCATAAATAAACCACTATTAACATATCTTATGTTAGAAGATTGGGAAAGGGGAAGAAAAAAACATTGGTATTAAAAAACATTCGTATTAAAAAAAGGAAAAATGCTCAACTATTACAATACTCAGTTCTCTAAATGGTACACGGTCATAGGTGGTAATTATAACTAAGTTCTTCTACCACCCATTCAAAATTCCCTTTGCCTTCAGGAAGTGCACAGCTGATGGTGGTTGGGCTCTCATGGGTGACCCAAACATTCATTCCTGAATGGTCTGGTCATTAGCAATCCTGCCTGAATTGGGTTTTTGTAGTTTCCATTGGCTTGACTCTCAGGACAGAAAAGTACTGAGACGTGCCCCCAGGTGACTGTGTGCATTCCAGGTACACAGCTCCTCACCACCACTGCAGAGTAGAACCCAATGGTTCCTTATGGGCATGATCAATCATCCCAGCCAATAGAGTAACTACCTTCTTTGCCTGTTGGTTCAGTGGCTACAGCATCCCAAAGCGGCCAGGTGATAATCCCTACTTCCAGTTTCACGGAATTACTTTTGTTTTCCCTGATGGAAGCATTCCTCCCACTGGAATTTAGATCTCCAGATAAAGAGTCTAAATTGGAAGAAACAGGAAGTGCCTATTTTTCTCATGGATCACCAAGAGTTAGACATTTCCAATCCCTGATTCCCAGATGCTTGAATCCAGGGTATGAGAGAAACAACTGATTAGGGGTATTACTGTATCCTGGAGGAAGTTTCCCCAGCTCCCAAAGTGCTGCTGTATAAATGATGCTCTACGTGAGTCTCCAAGGTCAGTTTATCAGTTGCTTCAGGATGCTGGGGGACATGGTAACACCGGGGCCCAGAGGTGCACTGCATTTGCTATGAAGTGAGTTTCTTATCAGAAGCAATGATATCTGAATTACCATGATGGTGGAAAAGGCATTCTGTAAGTCCACGGACGGTGGTTTGGACAGAAGCGTTGCGGACAGAGAAGGAAAATCCATATCCAGAGAAACTGACTATTGAAGTGAGAACAACGCACTGCCCCCTCCATGATGGAAGTAGTCCAAGTAATCAACCTGCCAGCGGGTAACTGGCTGACCACTGCGGGGAACGTGCCATAGCTGGGGGTCAGGGTTAGTCCCCACTGCACGCCGCACACTCAGAGTGGCTGTAGTCACACCGGTCTTGGTGAGTAGAAGTCCATGTTGCTGAGCCCAGGCAGAACTTCCATCCCTGCCACTAGGGCCATTTTGTTCATGAGCCCACTGCGTGATGACACGAGGGGCAGGGGAATGAGGCTGACTGGTATCTACAGAATGGGTCATCCTCTCCACCTGATTATTAAACTCCTCCTCTGCTGAGCTCACCCTTTAGTAAGCATTCACATGGAGCACAAATAGATTCACATTTATTTTCCCATCCTCAAGCTCATCCATTCTCCCCTTCCCCTTGTGGCTGGCACTTGCACCATCCTGAGAGCAAGAACCTCTCACCGTCATGCTGACCCAGGCTCATATCTCCAAGTCCATGTTACTGAAAGACCAAGCACATTCTATTTTAGAACTTCTAGTGTCTAACTTTTTAGAAAATGAGGAAAATGGAAAAGATGTCAGAAGACTGAAGAGGAAGAATTATTGACCAATCCTGCCCAGAAATTCTGGAAGCTATCGACTCATGCATCTCTTTACATAACCTCTAGAGCATGTCAGGCTGGGAAGTTTGGACTTTATGCTGATAATAATAGGGAGTTATCGAAGAGATTTAAGCTTATGGAAAATGACGGATGTCATTAGAGTTGTGGTATTCATAGAAGTCTCTCTGATTGCAGTGTGGACCAGATTGGAAACAAGGAGGACACGTGTTTTTCCTGAATAAGCTTAAAAGAAATGGTGGTCATTATACCTCAAAAAAATTGATAAGAAAAGAAGTAGTGGTCAGTTCTCACGCTAGCCTAGTCTAGGGGTAAGGGTAGGGGTATTATTGGAGTAGGAGAAACAGAGAAGTTGTAAATATGAGATAACACTTACAGAGTCTTAGAAAAATGTGTAGATAACAAAGAGATGAGAAAAAGGGGAAATCAAATTCTAGGTAAAAAGTGAGCTGATGATAGGGATCTAGTTTAAGAATTATCAGGATATGTACAGAGTTGTTAATATGGCCCCCGGACAAGATAATCTCGGGGAACATCAGCCCCTAGGGAAGAAGTAACTTTTTTCATCAAACCCTGAGAAATTCTAGTGCATGCAATGACATGCACATATCTATCTGAGTACTAACTGTCCTATTTCCTGTTGTGGTCCTCAGGCAATTAATTCATTTAACCTCTCTCACACCCAGGTTTGTCTTATGCACAATACTCTGAAGGTTGTTTGCAGAACTGTGAAAAATTTAACTCCATGCCCTTGTGCATTAATTGCTCACAAATGGTAGTTATTATTATCACAATTATTAATAATGACAACTTGAAGAAATGTGTAGTTATGTAAATTTGTGAATCCTTCCCCAAAACTGATCCATTAATTAATGGATGTTATCCTGAAATAGGATTTTGAATTGATTCTGTCTTTGGGTTATTCTTGATTTGGTCCTATTCAAATTATTAGCAATCGCTTCAATGAAAAATAGAATACAAGTTTATTAAATTTACAAATGACATCAAGCTGGGAGAAAAAGTAGGTTTGATAGCAAACTAGAATTCAAGAAGGAAGCAAAAATGGTGGCAGGGCAGATCATTAGATGCAATTAGCAGAGATTTTTTTTAAAAAAGAATAAACCTGTATCAATTTTCTTTTTATTCTTCAAACACGAAAACATGCTGAGTTAATTCTTGCATTATGGCCTTTGTGCTAGTTTTTTTCTTGCCAGAAATGTTCCACTCACTTGGCTGGCTCCACTGTGTCATTCAGATCGCAGCTCAAAGGATCACCTCTTTGGAGTGGCTTCCTTGACCCCATCTTAGACAGAATATCCTCTTCCTACCGGCAAGTTATCCTATCATTTTGTATCATTGCTGTCATTTCATTTATCCAAGTCTAACAGGTTTTCATTTCATGAAGCTCATTTGGAATATGGCAGGTTCTTCCCTTTGTCTAATGCCTATTTCTGTGACGAGATTCTTCTTTGAGGCATTTACAAATCCAAGATCCTACACATCCGGGACTCTTCACATCTAGGCTCTGCCTAGAGTCAGAGTGGGCGCTGCTGGTCCCATAGTCAACTGCCTTCCATCGTCTCTTTAGGGAGCTGCAGTCTCCAAGCTAGAAAAAGAGCTACTGGTAACAATGGGGAGAACAAATAGGGAGGCCATTGTCTTCTCTCTTGTTTTCTGTTTGGGTTGGCAGGAAGCAAGGGAAGGAATTGCTGGATTCCAACATTTATTCTTGCTCGGAGCTTTGCTCCATTTTATCTGACCACATAGCTTCAGGCTAGTGATAGAAATTCTTAAAACTCCACTGATTTTTTTAAAAATACCTTATAGAAATTCTTAAAACTCCACTGATTTTTTAAAAAAAAAAAAACCTTTTGGAAAATTGTCCCAGAACATTGTCTGATTTTTGCAATAAGTTGACTGACATTTTGGTCTTTTCGTTCTATTATCAGCATCTTTATTGCTATTTTAGAGAAAGGTTAACAGGGGCTTGGGGGCTACTATCTAAACAACCCTCATCATACCCCTTGGATATCTTTTATATGTTCTGTTGACTGCGTAAGAAGAGGTTATTTGTGGTTCTTTTAAACAGATGAGAATGACTTCATACCTATACCTATTAAGCTCCACCTTGTAGATTTGGTTTATTGTCCTAACCTGTTGCAATCTTTTAAAAATCTCTTTCTGTCAGTTTGTTCCCTTAATTAGATGCAACTTTGTGTTTCTTGAGATATAATAGGTTATGTTCATAGTTAGAAATTTATCAGTGTTATTTTAATTCCTTTCTTTGTACGTTTTTAGTACAATTTTAACTGAAACATAACTGACATGCAGATATTATTTACACATATTTAATTAAAATGTAACAATACAGATTTACATATCTATATATTTAATGAGTATGACTTAGTATACAAATCTTGAATGTAAACTTGCTGAATTATCACAAAGTGAATCCCCACATAGCCACAATCCATTAAATAAACATCAAATTACTATCAACTCTTAAGCCCCTCTTGTGCTGCTTCCAAATTACTAACACCACCCTGTTGCCCAGAAGTAACCTTTATCTTGACTTCTAAAACTATAAATTAGTTTTGCCTAATATGAAAAGATACTCAACATTGTTAATTATTAAAGAAATGCAAATCAAAACTACAGTGAGATACCACTTCACGTCGGTCAGAATGGCCATCATCAAGAAGTCTACAGACAATAAATGCTGGAGAGAGTGTGGAGAAAAGGGAACCCTCTTGCATTGTTGGTGGGAATGTAAATTGATACAGCCACTACGGAGAACAGTATGGTTGTTCCTTATAAAGCTGAAAATAGAATTACCATATGATCCAGCGATCCCACTCCTGGGCATATATCTGGAAAAGATGAAAACTGTAATTTGAAAAGGTACATGTACCCCTATGTTCATAGCAGCAGTATTTACAGTAGCCAAGACATGGAAGGAACCTAAATGTCCATCAACAGATGAATGGATAAAGAAAATGTGTCATATACATATATATGTCATATATATGTGGAATGGATGACCACTCGTCCATAAAAAAAGAATGAAATAATACCATTTGCAGCAACATGGATGGACCTAGAGATTATCATACTAAGTGAAGTAAGTCAGAAAGAGAAAGACAAATATCATACGATATCACTTATATATGGAATCTAAAAAAATAATACAAATGAACTTATTTACAAAACAGAAATAGATTCATAGACATAGAAAGCAAACTTATGGTTACCAAAGGGGAAAGGAGGAAGGGATAAATTGGTAATTTGGTATTAACAGATACACGCTACTATATATAAAATAGGTAGACAACAAGGACCTACTGTATAGCACAGGCAACTATATTCAATATCTTGTAATACCCTGTAATGGAAAAGAATCTGAAAAAGGAGATATATATATAATATACATATATAATCACTTTTCTGTACACCTGAATCATTGCAAATCAACTATACTTCAATTTTTTTAAAAATAAAGAAATAATAAATTAGTTTTGCCTATTATTAAACATTTTATAAATGGAATCATATGGTACTGATTCTCTTGTATCTGGCTCCTTTTATTTAATGATGTGTTTGTGAGTTTCTCCCTTGTGGTTGCATAGATCAGTAGCTAAATTATTTTCATGCTGTGTAGTATACCATTGTATGAGTATACCACAATCAACTTATCCATTCTGTTGAAGTACATTGGCTTTTCCAGTGCTTGGCTCTTGTAAATACTACTACTATGAACATTTTTGTGCATGTCTTTTGGTTCATGTATGTACATATTTCTTTGGGGCTTATATCTAAAAGCAGAATTGCTGGGTCTTAGCGTATGAGTATGATCAGCTTTGGTAGACACTAACACAGTGCTTGTACAAACTTACACACCTCTCAGCTATGTATAAGAGTTGTAGTTTTTTATGACATAGTATGAGTGTGTTTCATGTTTGGTAATTGCAATCATTGTTGCTTTTGTTGTGGTCATCCATGTACAATGCTTGGTGTCAGTCTATTTATCTCTTGTAAAAATAAAATACAGTGTGTGTGTGTGGAAAAAAAAAAGAAGGACCAAAAAAAAAAAAAAAAAAAAAAAAAAAGCCGGGCTAATAGTAGTGTATTAACTAGAAGGTTGTGAATATATTGAAACAGATTTAAATCTCTTTAAATGGCAAATCGCATACAAATGCTGAATAATGAATGCTCCAGGGTTAAATTTATTCCTCATTTGTTTTTTATTCAATCTAACTTCTCAGCATTGTCTGAAATATACTCTGTACTGAAAAAAAAAAAAGAGTTGCAGTTTTTCCACAACTAGTCAGTTTTTTTGTTTTTTAATTTTACCCATTCTGATAGTTGTGCAATGATAATTTATTGTGGTTTTAATCTGCATTCCCCTGATTATTAATGAGGCTGAACACACTTTTCTTATATGTTTTCTGGCCATATGGACATACTTGTTTGTGAATCCTGTTCAAATGTTTTGCCCATTTTTCTTTGTTGTCTGTGAGTTCTTTACATATTTTGCATATGAGCCTTGTGTCAGTCATGTGTGTTACAAATGTCTTCTCTTACTTTGTGCTTTACCTTTGGATGAACTGAACTTCATAATTTTAATGTAGTTCATTTCAATAATCTTTTATTTTATGTTTTAATTACTATAACTTTATAACAAATCTTGGTATTTAGCAGTAAAATTCCTCCAACTTTGTTCTTTTTCAAGGTAGTCTTGAATAAAATTGTTGAAATGTTATTTAATTATTCTTTTGTGCATTTTTTAATCCGATAGGTTATAAGTTACTAAAAGGCAGATCATCATTTTTCCTAGAAAAATGATTTACAAATTGTGAAAGTTTCACATCTGTGTGATAAAAATCTCTATCTATCTCTCTGTTCTTTTCTGTAAACTAGATTAAAATCCTTGCTGACCCCAAAATGGAATCAACAGTGTTTCTGTTGTACTTTGGCTTATCCTCAATCATATCAAGTAACTGGGAGAGTTTTAATTCACTCAGTAGACACATAACCCGGTTTTGACATTAGAGAATCGTACGTTCCTCTGCTTTCAACTGATGGTCTTAATTACCCTGAACTAATTGTTTTCTTAGTCTCCTAGGGATACAAGACTCAAAAGAATTGTGAAGTATACTTTTTTTCTTAAATCTGCAAAGTTCTTCCTGATCTCAAAATGGAATATTTTCCATTACTAATTGATGTCACTTTTTCATGCCTAGTCCTTTACAGAAATATGGAATTGCTCAATCTGCTGTCCACCCCACTACTCGAACTCTCATAAATTTTAAGGGTCGTCTCTCTCCTCAGTCCACCTATGACCTATTTCTAATTCCCTGAAAAAATTATCTTTGCTATCTTTAAAATGTGATAATAAAAACTAGACAAAACAGAAAGTGAGGGAAAGGCTATTTCTCAGACTTTGAAATTAACATTTTTTTCCAAATATACATTTCTAGTATCATACTGACTTTTGTAAAACAAACAGTCTCAAAATTGTCTCATATTAGCTGAATTGGCTTCATTAGCTGAATGAGGCTAATGAAGCCATGGTTTCCAGACGGGGTCTCATCACTGGAGTGTTTAAGCAGAAGCTCTGTGACCACCGCCCACAATGAAGTAGGTAGTTGGGGCTTGAGATTGGACTATACATCCCGTAAGAGCTAAGGGTAAGATTATTTGACCCCTGAAACTGTTCCTATCAGTACTTCCTTAGCCTGCATTATATTGTATTTTCTTTTTTTTTTAAATTTATTTATTGTATTTTTGGCTGCATTGGGTCTTCTTTGCTGTGCATGGGCTTCTCATCGCGGTGGCTTCTCTTGTTGCGGAGCATGGCCTCTAGGCATGCGGGCTCAGTAGTTGTGGCTCTCGGGCTCTAGAGCGCAGGCTCAGTAGTTGTGGCTCACGGGCTTAGTTGCTCCGCGGCATGTGGGATCTTCCCGGACCAGGGCTCGAACCTGTGTCCCCTGCACTGGCAGGCGGACTCTGAACCACTGTGCCACCAGGGAAGCCCTATATTGTATTTTCTATTGTCAGTATTTATCATTAAGGGTTACCATTTTTTAAAATTCTGTATCTATATCTAATTCAATACATTATACAATCCATCTTCAAGTTCGATTCATTACACGTTCATTACACATTCCTCCGTCTTCATTACGGCCACCACGTAGCAAGCTGCCTCCATCTGCTTCCCTAGACCCCTGAGAAACTTCCAGACTGGTCTCTCAGCTTCCATTCTTAACACCATCCACCTCCCCTCACCTGCCCCCCACCCCCAACCCCAGGGAATGTGTGACACCTCAGCTAGATTAGTCTTGCAGGAACACAGGCAAGTTATACAGCTTCCAAGGGTTCTCACTGTATGCAAAATAAAACGTACATTCCTTATCGTGACCTTGCCTCTTCCTCAGCCTCACCTCCGATCCCTCCTTGCTCAATAAAAATCCAGCTATACTAGGCCTTCTTTTTCTCAAACTATAAACATAAATTACATTATGTTGTTTTTACAGCTAGCTCCTTCCTACCGCAGGGCATTTGCAATAGTTATTCCTTCTGCCTGGAATGCACTTTCCCCTTATTTTTGCGTGGCTGGTTACTTCTATTTCCTTAGCTCTCAGCTCAGATGCCATCTCCCCAGTGAGACCTTCCTGACTACCTGGTCTAACAACTCCACACCTCCATAGCCACTCGCTTTTTATCCTATTTAAGACAAACACACTCACCATCATCTGAACTTATCTTATTCATTTATTATTATTTGATGATTTTTGCTCTTCCACCATGAGAAAACGGTACAAGCACCTTGTCTACTTGCTTCCTGTTGCATTACCAGAGAGAGAAACTGAGCAATATATGTTGGTTGAATAAACAAGTGAATTAATGAATAAATGAATGAGTGAACTCTTTTTATGATGTACCCATCCTTTCTGCATTTTCCTTTACTATCTTCCTCCTAATTCTGACTTGCTATTGTAAAAACAACATAATGTAATTTATGTTTATAGTTTGTAGAGTATGTAACTGCTAAGGTCTCATCTTGCTTGGTGAATTCTGTAAGTCTACTTATATACAATCAGACAACCATTATCTTCAGCTTATAAGTGTTCTAGATTCTTTAATCTTTGGTTGGTCAGGTTGTTGTAAATGATTGGAAGGCTTTGCCTGTCATTTGGAGAAGCAACAAAGATACTTCATACTATTACTGCGGTCCAAGTAACCTTATACGTACCTGGAATTTCTCTTATATAAAATACTAGTCTTAGCTTCTCTTTTAAGAGTTTTTAAGCTTTTCTTATCACTGCAGAGAAAAAGTCCAAGTAAATTAAAAGGAACAGAAGCTGGAAATATGCAGGCATATTTGTGGCTGGAGTTATTCCACTACTTGTACATTACGTGGTTTACCTCAATGTGTGGAAAAATACTGTAAGTGCTTCATTGTATGGGGTGTAGTTACAGTATCCTGTAACTTAGATGGTTTATTCTTTCTTGGAAATATTTTATGATAAACACACAATATGCTGAAGTTTTTTCTGAATAATTAACGTCTACTTACTTAAAGAAACATAATTGTTATCTATAAAGGCTCTTTTTAAAAAGTATGTTTCTGCCTGCTCTTCCTTCACCTTTACTAAAAACCTTCACTAAAAACGTTCCAACCCCACAAATGTGGGAGCAAAAACGTCTTTAGGTTTACTGAAGTCATTTATGCATGGGAATATATGGAATAAGTAAGACCTGTCCATCAAGAAAGAAATAAAGGAAGAATTCTGAGTTATAACTATACCAGACTTGCTTACAACAGGAAATTTACAACTTTTCTATTCCAGATAACAACATTTCTCTACTATTGTTTGGGGAGGGTGTGTAAATTAATGTGTATAGTGTTTACAGAGTTTTATGCTCCACGTTTTGCATTCTTCAATATGAACTCTTTAAAAGTAAAATCATTAAAATCATCAAAATATTTGGCTTAGCTCCTGACACTCTCAAGAGTGTTATCAATTTCACTAACAAGAAAAAGAAACACTTTTTTCTGTATTTAGTCTTGAAAATTAAGAGGGTCTTCAAGATCTACTGCTTTATTTTTCATTGCAATCTTCAGAATTATGGGGACTTAATGTTATTTTGCTATACCTGTAATATTCTGATTTAGACATTCTAATCTGAATATAAAATTAAGGTGATTTCAAAAGCATAAACCAAAACTCTTTCTTATTCCAAATGCTCACAGTTGTTTTTTTATGTACAATTTCAAAACATCTGTTTTATATTAAAATTTGTTGAATAGTAAATCATATAATTATAATTCACATTACTGTATACTTCAACTAATCCTGTCTTTATTTGTACATTAGAAAGTCTTATTGTACCAATTAGTCATGCCTATCAATAGAGGTCAAAAATACTCAACAATAATATTCTATATTAAATTAGAGATAAAGGAAGAGTGACCCTCTTGTGACTATCTAGAATCTTTGGAAACACTGCTTAGAAGCAATAAATGGCTGGCGTGCTACTGGTCATTCACTGGTGATTCTTACTCTCTCTACTTCCAAACTATCTTCCTTTAATAAATCTTTAACAAATCTATCTACCATAGACTCTTCAGAGTAGATATCAATTTTTTTCTAATTTATGCCTTATTTAATTTATAATTGCAATTTCTCTATAAGGAAAACACTACCCTCCTCTTTTTAACCCTCTCATTACATAAAGTCCTATTAAAACTTCATTTCCTTAAAGAAACTTTTATAATTTTCCTCCATCTGATTTCTCTATAAAGCATCTGTTTGCACTTATTTGAAACTGATCCTGCATTATATTTATTAGACCTTTTTCGTCTGCTCAGTTTTTTTCATGGGTGTATTATGTTACTTAAAGAAACTGAAAATTATTTATGGGTAGAAATCCCATCTTATAATTTGCTATGACTCCTCGCAGCCCTTCTACCCCATATGCACAGTGGATGTTCTACAATTTAGTGAGTGATCATTGTAAAACCTCTTGTTATGACAGAACACAATTATTGATGAGGTGCATCTCCGTAAATTATGTAATCGCTTTATTCTGGTGGGACAGGGCAGAAGATCGCAACCTGTATATACCAATCTATTCCACATGCAATGGTTTATGAAAATGCCCTTTAAAATGCAATAACCTCCAACATTTAAGTAGTTTTGTCCTTGTTTAAAAGATTCTTTCATTAAGAACAGCAAAGACTTTCTTAGTGAAATTATTAGTATGTGTACATATATAGAGATAGGCAGATAGATGGTAGTGTACACGTAGAACATTGGAAGCTTATGAATAATACAGTTATTGCCTAATGTCACTGTAAGTCACAAAACACTTTGCAAAATGATTTATAGTACATTTATAGTTACAGCATTGGGTCTGTTGTGCCAGAGCGGAAATCAGAGTCTGTGGGGGGGAAAGACAGAAAAATTTACAAAATAACATTTTCTAGCACCAGAGTTGGTGTGTGCACTTCCTTCGTAGGGCGCTGTCTGGAGTGTGGCCTGTGGAGTTGGGCAATGGAAGCTGTGTGGTTTTGTGGGGCAGCCCTGCAGAAACCAGAGGGTGTAGAGATGGATGCTGTAAAGTCTGGACTAAACCTGTTGGCTAAACCTAGTGTGGTGATCACTTCACAATATATACATGTACCCTATCATTATGCTGTACAGCTTAAATTTATACAATATGTCAATTATACCTCAATGAAATTGGGGGGAAAGGACAGAAAATATTAGCACAGCCATATGCTCCTAGAGGGAGAAAGCAGAGTCAGGTGACAGGCAGGCATGCCCAGAGGATATCCCTGCCTCCAGGTTGCCAACATTCTGAAAAGCCCGTTCTCCTGCAGACCCTCCATCGCCCCCATAACCCTGCCCGGGTGAGTCTCGTATCTTGTTTGGTACGAGAACTCGCATCACAATTCTATTTTCTCAAATATAATATTTACGTTCAGAGAAAAAGAACACCTTATTCATAGGAGATTAACAAGAATATTTTGCAATTCATATTCTTAAATGTGTGATTTTATGGATCTTCCTGGAATGCCCTAATCTCATTGTCTCCTGGATTCTGATGGGTGTCGCCAGCTGGGAAAGGTGCCTGCTGGCTCTCGGTAGCTGCACTCAGACTTGGCCCTTCTCCAGGATTACAACACTTCCTGTGCTCAGGACTGTGCAAGAAAAGCTGCAGTGTCCACACTTTGTACCACTTCCTGGGGACTAGACGTTGTTGACTATAAAGTGACATCATAATTATGCCACTATTGGAGCATCTATTTACCCCAGTGAGTGTCTGATGAAATTCTGTCAGTTGCCTCTGCTTTTGCTAAGTAGCGTGAGAAATTGCACCAGGGAGGTCAGCTCCATCCCCTGTTTTCATGTAGCTCACAGTCTGGAGAGGTTAAGGAGGAGACACTCGAATACCATCAGTTGAGTTGGACAACTTATTAGTGTGTAGTGAGATCTGAGTTCTGCTATGCAATCGAATCCAATGTAACTCAGAAAGACCTTCTAAGAACAGCATGAGTAAGATGTTCACTAAGAGTTTGCGAACCCAGCCAATCCAAAATTCATAAGGAATTATTCTTCTTTATGACTATGAGAAAATTGTGCTGGTATTTAAATTTTCTACCTACCATTTTGCATAAAACTCTCAGCAAACAAATAATAGGAAGTACAGGCTGTCGGCAGAAGACAAGTGCAAATTGATAAAATGCCATAATTACACATGGACATTTTTGTAGCCGATGCTGATTGTGTGTGTTTCCATACTTCTATCAGAAGCACCAAAATGGCAACCTATGCTGATTTGTTTTCCTAAAAGATTTCAAAACAGACTCTGATTTAGTTCTCCAGCTGAGTTTGGACAGAGCTTTTCCGATTGGGTGGAATGGTGAGCTGGGGAGTAGACACCCCCTCCGTCAGCCCATTTTGTTTTCTCCCAACCGCCCTTCCTCCATTCCTCTACCTCATCCCTCTCCTGTGACAAACTGGCTGGCAATTTGCAAATGTTGATATTCCAAAAGGATATCTACTTAGAAGTCTTGGCTGCTGGTGGTGAAACTAGCAGAAAATTAAGGGTATGTGGAATTTGTGAGTAAATAAAACAAGTTGGAATCACTGAGTGGCTGCTCAAAAGATTGATTTTTACCAATTTCGGGAAAGGAAGAATAGTCATAGAAGAGGTAACAAAGAATCCATCTGACTGGTTGTGTGATTACACAATGAACAGGGAAGCTATTGTACTAAAGGCAGGTAAGATGTGAATGATTAGATGCACAAGTGAAAACACTGATAATGAGAGATTCGGTGACAGACGAGTGAGGGAAGAATGAGTGGGTGGATTAGCTAAAATGCACATCCTTCCCCAAAGCATTCTGACATTTTGTTAAAATTTCCTGATAATTTGCAGGTGATTTCTACAAATGTCAGTTATAGCATTGCTCATCCTTACGATTAATACCAGGTGACTGAACAATAGAATGCCTACATGAAATTCTGAATATATCTTTATCAAACATTGAGAAACCAGAACATCCATTTTAAAAAGAGTTCGGGAAAAAGATACACATTGAACCCTAAGACTCAGAAGTCTGTGTACCTACTCACACGTGTTTTAAAGAGAAGAAACTGGTGATTAAGCATCATTATCATCTGTGGCTCAGAGACCTCATATTCCCTTACTTGTCCTTTTCTCCTTGTTCTCTCCTGCTTATTATCTATTTTGCTTGTTAGCTGCTCTATGATATAATGGTAGAAAGAGGAGAAAAATCCAAGTTAGTTCATTTTTCTGGCTACTAATGAACTGGTTTAATATTTGATTAGGAAGAGGTTGGAATGAAATCAGAGATTCCAGCTATTTGTGTCACCTCTGATTTTTGATTCCAGGGAAAATGAGAATTGGTGAGCTCTGCACAAAATAGATGGATGATATTTCTATGAAGTAGGTGAACATTCTAAGTTCACCTTGTCACACATAGTTTAACTATCCTTAGTACATTATTTCACCCTGTCTATGAGACTACAGAGGGCACATAATAAACCTAATATTCCATGTACTATGCAAGCAAATTCTGACAATTTAATCCTTTTGAAATAGTTGAAAATCTTGAAGTAAGTGAAAGTTCCGAGCCAAATGAAAATAAGAGTTCATGTATTTATTTCATAGAAGCAGACACAGCATGTCAGTGCTGAAGCCTAGATCAGTTTTAGAGCTGGAAAGGACCTGAGCAGCTTCAAAACCTCTGCATCACTAACTTGTTATATGCAATATTTAGCAATCAAGAGTTCCCCAGGAAATTTTTATATGTGTTCAGTGTCAATAACAGAATAGGAAATTCAGCTCAGTTCAGTTAAACAGAGAGCATCTGCATGCCTTGTATGGTCTCAGCTCCTGGGGGCAATCCTTGTTATTCCTGGAAACTGATCAGTTCATCAGCTCCAAATCCCAGGGCCCAATGACACCACCTTCTCCTTTATCTGCTCTCTTTATGGGAGAGTTTCCTGCTCCTGCTAAAATCTAGGTTGGCTCACCTTCTCCTGTTTGTCTTTTCAGCTTCTCCAGCATTTTTGTAAATGGTTCCCTGTATTCGCTTCCCTGTTTCCTGCCTGGATCCTGACTCATGCTCGGGGAATAATAATAATGTCAGTATTGACAAGTGTAGGTAAAGAGCAG
Organism: Balaenoptera acutorostrata; assembly: GCF_949987535.1. Classification (NCBI taxonomy): domain Eukaryota; kingdom Metazoa; phylum Chordata; class Mammalia; order Artiodactyla; family Balaenopteridae; genus Balaenoptera; species Balaenoptera acutorostrata. The sequence continues at coordinate 77,189,127 of NC_080080.1, read as the reverse complement.
TAGGAGCCCAGGAGACCACCATGTGGAGTCAAGTACAGGGTTTGCTTGTCTGTTTGGTTTAAATTTCCAATCCATGGCGGTCTGTTATTTACATATATACTATAGAATACGACAAATCATGTCCCAGCAGTGTCAGATTGCTAGAAAAGTATCTAAACACAGGCTTCCACCTTCTAAACTCATCTTGTCCTAGAGCAGTATCAACAATTCACAGACCACTGCTGTGGTCCAGAGACAGCACTCTATGAGTAGCCCCAGTCCGGTAAAGGGCTAGAAAAAGAAACTGTTCTGAAGATCAGAAACCGAGGTGGGAGTTAGAGATGAAAATTCTGCAGTCACTGGCAAACTGGTGGTAGTTGGAGATACGGAATTGGGAAAAAACCCATAGGAAGTGTGCATGGATAAAAGTAGAAGCAGGCTGAGGGCAGAACATCAGCGAGCACCAGACGTGGCCAAAAGCAAGTAGACAGTCTGAGAAAAACAAGGAGTAAAGGTGGAAAACAGAGGGGCCAGCCGACAGAGAAGTATGGGCTTGGGGTTAGCCATTTGGGTCCACTGAGGTAGGTGCCTTGCCCTGAATGCTTCAAAGAGACATTTCGTTCAGTGTGCTCTGCTGATTAAGGCAAGCTGCAGAGTTTGTGCACCCCCAAATTCATTCATTGAAATCTTGTCCCCCCGCCAGAGTGATGATATTCGTAGCTGAGGCCTTTGGAAGTGATTAGGTCATGAGGGTGGGACTCTAAGGAATGGGATTAGTGCCCTCATAAAGGAGACCCCAGAGAGCTCCCTGAGGGCATTTGAGGGCACAAGGAGAAGCTGGGCTCTCAACAGACACCAGATCTGCTGGTGCCTTTATCTTGGACTTCCTGGCCTCCAGAACTGTGAGAAAATAAATTTCTGTGGTTCATAAGTAACCCAGTCTATGGTATTTGTGTTACAGCAGCCCAAATAGACACAGGCACATAAATGTATGACATATTTTAGAAAAAATTCCATCCAAACAGTTAACATAAAGTTGGAATAATTTACTTGAAAAATCCAATCACAGAGAACACTGCCTTCATTGATGAAATAGACAAACGTGTGAAGTGTCAGTGCCGTCTAACAGGGCTATCTGGGATAATGTTTTTTATCTGCGCCTCCAATGTGTGGCTAGTGGCACTTGAAAAGGGGCTAGTGTGCCTGAGAAACTGAAGTCTTCATCCAATCTCATTTTAAGTTATTTAAATTTAAATAGCTCACATGGTCAGGGACTGTCTTATTGGGTAGATGATTTATATGAGTCACAGGCAAGTTTGGTTTAGAGTAAAAGATACACAGGCTTTGGCAACATGTGGACCAGCCTTTAAATCCCCTAATTACTAACTCTATGACCTTGGATGTGTCACTCACCTCCCCTGGGCCTGAATTTCTTCTTTATAAAATGGGGTCAAAATATTTACGTTTAGGGCCATTGTGATGGCTGAAAATGAGGCAGGTATACAGCCTAGCACAGACCAAGTATTCAATAATGAGAGCTATTCCTGGTATTAAATGCTGTGAGTCTGTATTCATGAACATAACTCAACTGTTCTGACTCCTCTGGTCATTAGCATGAACAGGTAATAAACCGTGAAATATGCAATAAGAGATTCCCCGGGTGACTGTCTCTGGCGGAGTCACCTCTTCCCGAAGCAACTGGCCATGCTTTTCTACTTAGAGATTCTCTTATCTCCGCCTTGCTGTGAGCTGTCCTATTTCAGCGTGATTGCTTCTAGCAAATCCTCCTCCTCCTAAGGAGCATTCCTCTCTGTTTTTTCTATAACCTTGGAGGAACTAAAGCCTGTTCAGGGGAAAAGATAAATTGAGCTTGTTCAATCAACTTAATTTTACATACAATCCTAAATCAGTGGAGCCTGACCAGAGGCTTTCTCAAGTCTCTTCCCGTGGAATTAAGAGCAGGTATTCGCAGATCTTGTTTACTTTCACCCTGGCTGATCATCACAATCTCTTAGGGGAATTTAAAAAAAAATACATGTCTGTCCCTCCTCCCCCCAACCTGGAGACCTGGAATTCAGGAGCACTCAGGTGATTCTGTTTCAGGGTTTGAAAGCCAGGGGTGTATGCCATGTTCCCGGGGTGGGTTCTGGACAGACAGATGAGGTTGTCGGAGCCCAGGTGAACGGGGAGATTGCTCTTATCACTCTTGGGTAAGGAAATGGCACAGACATTACTTGGATCTGGCACAGGGATGCGGGCAGACTCTGGATATTTGATAGACATTTCCACTGGAGAATCATGGCGAGTCATTTGGATGTGTCATTCAGAGCTGGGCTAGGATTCCAGAACTACTTTTTCTTTACTTTTCCTCCAAGGCTGCCCTGTCATGTTTCTGGAGATGGTTCACCTCCGTGTACTGTTCTTTGCTGGGACTCAGATCTGTTTATGATATATTATCATTCGGCTCATGGGCTTTTATACATGAAATTTCGCTAGTTGTCCATACAACTGGGTACATATCCATGTGAAGAAAGGCTGTTGAAAACTCTGAATTGAGATCAGAGTTCCCATAAGAAAAAACTCTTGGAATCAAAGGCTCAAAGCAATGCCTTTGGGTGCATCCAGCCCACTCCCTTGCCATCAACACTCCTAGTGATCACGGTGACCTGTGAGTAATGGTTAAGCAACACACTGATTAGTGTGTGAATGCTCATTAGGGTACTAGTCAAATATTTTTACATACTTTTAGAGACAAAAGTCTCTGTGAGACAAAAGAATTCCAAGCATAAGCCAATGGCCTACTTCTCCTCAACAGTAAAATTCCAGCACAACAAACCAATCTCACCAGTCCCCAAGAGTCTGTAGCTGACCCTACAATTGTGAGTCCAGAAAAGAAGAAAGGTCTTATATCAGCAAATATTCGGGATTATGAAAGCACCTTTTACTGGAATAATTGATAAAAACATTTACTGGGATATTCTAGTTTCGATGTGTTTTTCTCTTCTCTCTCATTTTCTAACCACATCTTTAATTAATTTTTGGTTTTGGGAAGGACAATGTGAAAATATGAAATCTACCCTGGGCAACAGTAATTCCCTAAATGAGACCCTTAGTCCTGCCACAAGGTAGGGCTTCCTGGTAAGTGGACTTCTTGGTATCTACTTTATTATGAAGAAGCAATTTAAGTGACAAGGAAGCTACAACTCATTGGTTACATTCCTGATTTTCAGAGCATGGGTCATATGGGAGCTTCCACGGCTTTTTAAGTGAGTATTTTGAAAAGCAACCTAGCTCAAAATAGAACAAGCTAAAAAGACAATTTATTGGTGCATTTCCTCAGACGTCCAGGAGTTTTGACTGGTTTCAGAGATGGCTGCCTGGAGGGGCTTGTTAATGTCATCAGGACTCTGCCTGTTTCCGTGGCGCAGGTGGCTTTCTTCTGGTTTGGCTTTCTTCTCTAATAGGCTACCTCCAGCTGCTGTAGGCTTACATGGCATGGTCTCTGAAGCTGCCATATCAGTTCAGAAAAAGGACCTCCCCGCCTTTGAACATGCGCCAGCCCCCTCCCCTTGGAGGGGGGGCTATGAGATGCACTCTGGTTAGCAGACCTGGTTCATGAGCCCCTGAAATGGCAGGGGGGAGGGTGTCACACACAACAGCACAGAGCAATTCCCAGAAGGCACTTGTTGGGGCAAAGAAGTTATTATTATTATTTTTTAATAGACTACTTTGGAGTGAGAGAAGTTGGTTCATTTGCTATGGGAATGATGAAAAATAACTTCATTTTACTGTTACAGGACTTTTGGAGTTAATGGAGACCACAACATAATCTGTGATCACATGGAATGCATTAGTATGCCAAAGGAAAGTTCCATTGAAAACCCAGTATCATGTCACTTTCTTAAAATGGTTCTCTTGTAAATGGCCAAAACTTTATTATGGGAGCCTGAGTTTTATTTATTTGATAATTTCTGAACTAGAGTGAAATAAGAGTCATACAATTCAAATATAGATGATCTTTCTGAGAAAATGCGATGAATGCAACTGTATTTCAAATGTACTAAAGATACAAAACACATTTTTGCTACATATTTTAGAGAAGTAATCATGTTGCGAATTCGTGTCACATTCAAAATCAACCGTTTTGATAAATACAGATTTTGCCTTTTAGAATTCCCAGTAGCAAACACTCAAGTGGAATGGGCTTAATCTTCCTAAAACAGTAAACCCCTCAAAACCCCAATCAAGTTATTAAGCAAATCTAAAGAAAAAGCATTACCAAGCCATGCAATATGAAATAAATAAGGATGCACCCCAAAACGCTTACTTGATTTTGAAACATCAGCTGGCCCCTTCTCTAGGGCCAGTACCTTGTGCTCGGAGATTTTTTTTCTACATTCTCTACTGTCTTCTTCAAATCTTTTTTGGAGTCTTAAAAGTGCCTTCAGAAGTTTAGTCTACAAATACTAAGGCGGTCCGTCTGGGTGTATGAAAGTTAGTCAACAGAGAATGTTGTCAGGCACCGGGATCTGGATGGGCCGACTGTCGGGTCATCACTCTCACAAAACAGGCTCCGGGTCTGGGGTTTCCTGGCGGTGGAGGTCCGGCGGTTCTCCACCGGGGAGGGAGCGGGGGTCGAGCGCGGGGGGTTTGGAGGCGGGGCGGGAGTGAGGGGAGGGGGCGGGGCCATGGGAGGGCGGGGCCTGGGCGGGGCGCTCGGGGGCGTGCCCACTCGGCGGAGCCACGCGCTCGGGGCCGCGGCGACTCACTCCAAGTTCCCTCCCTCGCGCCCTGGCGAAGGCTGCCCGAGCCCTCCCACTCGGCGCAGACCGAGCCGCCGCGGCCGCCGCCGCCAGCCGGGCCCTCCGCCGCCCCGCGCCCCAGGCCTCCTCGGCCGGCCCCGTCCGCGCTCCGCCCTCCCGCGGCCCCGGCGGCCCGGCCCCCGTCCCTCGCGGGCCCCGACTCCTTGTCTCCGCAGCCCCCGGAGCCCGGAGCCCGGCTCGGGCCGCACCGCCCGCGGCCGGGGAGAGCGGCCGAGGTAAGGCTGGGCCGGGGGCCGGGTCGGGGGGCCGCGCCGCGTCCCGATCGCGGACAATGCGGAAGCCGCGCGCGGCCGCGGAGCCGCCGGGTCCGTCTCTGCCGCTCCGGCCCGGCCTGGGGCTCGGTCCAGCCGGGCCCGGGGGCCGCATGGCCCGGACCGACGCCGGCCGGCGTTCCGGGCAGCGAGCTCGCCGCGCGCCCGGGGTCGGCGGGAGGCCGGGCGGAGGCCGGGGCGGGGGCCGGGCAGGCGCGGGGCGGGGGGCGGCGAGGGACGGGGACCCCCTCGGCCAGGGCTCCTCGCAGGGCCTTTCGTCTCGGGGGCTGAGTGCTTTGGGAGCATCGAGCTCTCCCCGTCGCGGGCTGGGAATTCCTGCAAGAAATGCAGATTAGGAGGCTCCGAAAGTTTGTTTTTGGTGGCCCCCTCCAGCTCCATCCGTGGTCTCCGTTGTCTCGACTTTATTTGAAAGCGTACAGATTTGAAATGGAATGAAGTGACCCCTGGCGCACTCGTGCCCCGTCACGCCGCGGAGCTCGGAACTCGGCCGCCCAGCGCTTGCAGGTTGGGGGAAGCCGCCGAGCCCGTTGCCCAGCCCGGGGGCCCCGCTGGTGGTGAGAACCCGTGCGGCAGGGTGTAGACGGTGGTGACAGCTCTCCCTCCGTGCAGGGTGCAGGCCGGGCAGGGAAGCGGAGAGAACTTCGCTGTAAGCTTAAATCACTCTGGAGAGTGGAAAGCAAACGCCAGGTGCCCGGCTTTTTAACCCTTTCGAGTTGGTATTCAGATGTATTGAGCCACAAAAACAAGCAGGCTTTATTTCCCGCAGGAGATGCAAGCTAACTTTGCGCTTTTCCTCCCGGCCATGTCCTGTGCAAAATCTGGCTCACATCTGTGACAACACTGCATGGCTGGCGTGGTGAGGACTACACACGGGTGTGATTCTGAGAAGGGGAATATGATAGTAGACTAAGCATTTTTGCAGTATAAATAGTAAATGACTGTAAATGACTTCCATTTTCTTCATTTCCCCTGTTGGCGGTGAAGATATTTATTTAGCCTTTTCCCCCCAATTTACACTTAGAGTCATTCCATGGAAAATACCTGTATTAACTTGTACTTGTTTTGTGACATCACCACCCCTGGTCGTTCCAATGAGCTATTTATTAAGCATAGTTTTTTTTAACATAAGGGTGAGTTAATGGTAAGCCAGACTTCTTCCTCGGGTTAACATTCCCTTGACTTACCCTATGGTACTTAATCTATGGTATTACTACAGATGGTATTTTGACAACCTGATAATCTGTAAAGAGCTTAGAATAGTGCCCTACGGAACACGGTGCTACGTGCCAGCTGGTTTTAATTTGTATTATCGGTTCATGTGCTTTTTTCTCTTTGGAAAATGGTTGTTTTGGTTTTTTAAGTCCCAGATCTTTTAAATCATGGTCTGTTTTAAGTCTGCAGTTTAATTTTAGATCAGAATTGAGGTTGGGTTTTTGTTTTGCTTATGACGGACAAGCTGTTCTGTGTATTCTTTTTTTTTTTTTTTTAAACATCTTTATTGAAGTATAATTGCCTTACAATAGTGTGTTAGCTTCTGCTTTATAACAAAGTGAATCAGTTATACATATACAATATGTTCCCATTTCTCTTCCCTCTAGCATCTCCCTCCCTCCCACCCTCCCCATCCCACCCCTCTAGGTGGTCACAAAGCACCGAGCTGATCTCCCTGTGCTATGTGGCTGCTTCCCACTAGTTATCTATTTTACATTTGGTAGTGTATATATGTGTATTCTTATGTATGAAGTATAGCAGATTTGTGAGGACGAGAACACAGTCCTGCACCGGGTCGTATGCTGGTACATTCCGCGAGACTTAATTATCCTGAAGGGCCTACCTGTCTAAGGAAAAGCCTAGACATTAGGAGAAACCTGGGCTCTGAACCCCTCCCCGAATTCCCTTGTTCTATAGGTTGAAAATCATACTTTCCATTCCGCGTTGCTGCTAGCAACAGCGGTTAGGTAACTCCTACCATGTCAAAAGGTAATAAAAGAAAATTTATGTACTGTATACACATGCATCAACCAGAACATGTAAATCTTACCCGTGCTTTAAAATCTGCAGAGCAGAGTTTATAGTGTAACTAGCCAAGAAAAATTAAAACTACTTAATTGTCTGTTAGTAACCAAAAGATTATGTTTGTTGTCTAGATATTTGAAAAGATTGTCAGGAGTTTACCTTCAGTCTGAGGTCGCCCCCGCTTTTAACTTTAAAGTGACATCTTTTTCATTCCTAAACAGTTAACTTAGCTAAGCTGAGGCTTGGCGTTAATTCTTGGGGGCCCTGCAGAGCCAGGGCTGCTGTGCGGACAGTTGGGCAGTAGATGGCGCTGTGGATGATGCTGGTGGACAGCCGTGTGTTCAAGGAAAACTGCAGGGATTCCTTTAGCAATTTCATTGCTTGCCCTCTCCCCAAAATATACTCTGTCTGCACTGACACTTCCTAACAATCTTCTTAGGAATTAACTTTTAAAAAAGTTTGTCCTTTGTCTTTTCAACTTTTAAAGAATATTGGCCAGATTTTTCTCTCTGAAAACCAAGGTATTTCAGGTGTTAAGAGAAACATTGTCAAAATATTATTTAGTCGACTGTACCCTTTACTCTTATTTTCCCATAATAGAGTAAGATTGACTGTTCTGAGCGTTGGGGATCTCCAACAATCCTGGACTTTTTTTTTTTTTTTCCAGTGTTTAACTTCTAGGAGAGAGAAACAAATGATAAGAAACCTACTTGCTTCTTGACTTTATTTAAGACAACAACTTCCTAGGGTGAATTCTCATTTATTCTGGTTTTTACCACCATTCTGCCTCCCAGTATGATGCAGTGAGAATTGCAATTCAGGCTGAAGGCTCTGGAGCTCTGCAAAGCCATGACTCATCACGAAAACATATATTCATTCTACTTAGTACAGCACCGAGGAGAGGAGGTGCGCTCGGAACAAGGGTTTTGTGGATTGTGATGGGAGTTATCTCTGCGGCCGGCTCGGGAACCGGTCCAGTCCCAGACAGATGACGGTGCGTTCCCTTAACTCCTCCAGCGCGGGGTCCTTGCTCTCATCTCCTTGCTTCAGGTGAGGCAGGTGACTCGGCTGAGTCACGGAGCTCAGAAGAAGCAAAGCTGATTTCATGTTGTAATGGTGATCTTGTTTGGTATTGAAAGCATTATAGAAACACACAAAAGTAATGCTTGAGAATTGTTCAGAGGAGAACACAAATTATGCCCAAAAATGTTCATCGAAGAAGCTAAATGTAGCATTGATTCTGAACTTTGTCAGGATAAGTTATGGGGTGATTTGCATGGAAGATTTTGGAGAATAGTAGTTAAGAAATTTAGTTTTTCATTGTTCGTGGATGTCATGGTCCAAATAATTAATTGCAGGTAATTAGTTACTGGCAAGGAAATGTATTGCAGAATACATTTTCATCCTGTTTTTAAACCGGGGTTTGTTTCCGGATGATCTTTTGTAATACAACATTAATGAACTTAGGTCATGCATATTCACTCCTATTCTGACATGTTTGGTTCCCTCCTACTTGTGAGAAGGGCCTGCATGTGATTTTCACATTTTTAACTTTTTGTGGTTTGAGTCTCACAAGGAGAATCACATAAGAATACAGCATTTGAAGACATCAGTCTTGTTTTTTAAAAAATTAAAAAAAAATTTTTTTAAGGAAATGTTAGTAGGTGAAACAAATTGCTTCCTTTTTCCAGTACGATTAAACAATTCTAAAGTGGAACTGGCGCTAAAGATGGGATTTTTAAAATTGTAAACACTTCACGGAGAAGTTCAAAGGTGAATACTCAGCCCAAGGAAACCATACGTCATTCGGCAGACAGGTTTCTAGAAGAATTATAAGGATTCTGTGCTGTATTTTATACATCAGAGCAAGATCAGTGGGTTTTGAAGTTGTCCAGTTCCAGGTAAAGCTTTTCAAAGTACAATTCGGAAGCATATGGGAAATTTTGGAGTAGTTATGTTGTAACGCGAAGCATTTTACCCCTCAGGGCCCCTTTAGAAGTTCGTTGCATCTTTTTGTCTTTTTCAGGAAGAATCACTGATTTCCTTCAAAATGGTCATTCTTGACAGCAAGTTTTATGTCCCGTTGACTGGACTGTGATGAAAAGGAAGTAATTATGTGAAATAATGTAATTTAGTAATTTCTTCTATTATGATTGTTATATATATATACATATATTTTAAAGATTTATTTATTGATTGATTGCTATGTTGGGTCTTCGTTTCTGTGCGAGGGCTTTCTCTAGTTGCGGCGAGCGGGGGCCACGCTTCATCGCGGTGCGCGGGCCTCTCACTGTCGCGGCCTCTCTTGTTGCGGAGCACAGGCTCCAGACGCGCAGGCTCAGTAGTTGTGGCTCACGGGCCCAGTTGCCCCGCGGCATGTGGGATCTTCCCAGACCAGGGCTCGAACCCGTGTCCCCTGCATTAGCAGGCAGATTCTCAACCACTGCGCCGGGAGATTAACCAAGATGGCGGAGTAGAAGGACGTGCTCTCACTCCCTCTTGCGAGAGCACCAGAATCACAACTGGCTGCTGGACAATCATTGACAGGAAGACCCTGGACTTCACCAAGGAGGACACCCCACGTCCAAGGACAGAGGAGAAGCCACAGTGAGACGGTAGGAGGGGCGCAATCAGAGTAAAATCAAATCCCATAACTGCTGGGTGGGTGACTCACAGACTGGCGAACACTTATACCACAGGAGTCCACCCACTGGAGTGAAGGTTCTGAGCCCCACCTCAGGCTTCCCAACCTGGGGGTCCGGCAAAGGGAGGAGGAATTCCTAGAGAATCAGACTTTGAAGTCTAGTGGGAATTGATTGCAGGACTGTGACAGGACTGGGGGAAACAGAGACCCCACTCTTGGAGGGCACACACAAAGTAATGTGTGCATCGGGACCCAGGGGAAGGAGCAGTGACCCTGGGGGAGACTGAACCAGACGTACTTGCTGGTGTTGGGGGGTCTCCTGCAGAGGCGAGTGGTGGCTCTGTTTCACCGTGGGGATAAGGACACTGGCAGCAGAGGTCCTGGGAAGTTCTCCTTGGCGTGAGCCCTCCCAGAGTCTGCCATTAACCCCACCAAAGAGCACGGGTAGGCTCCAGTGTTGGGTTGCCTCAGGCAAAACAACCAACAGGGAGGGAACCCAGCCCCACCCATCAACAGTCAAGTGGATTAAGGTTTTACTGGGCTCTGATCGCCACAGCAACAGGGAGGGAACCCAGCCCCACCCATCAACAGTCAAGTGGATTAAGGTTTTACTGAGCTCTGACCGCCACAGCAACAGTCAGCTCTACCCACCACCAGAGCCTCCCATCAAGCCTCTTAGATAGCCTCAACCACCAGAGGGCAGACAACAGAAGCAAGAAAAACTACAATCCTGCAGCCTGTGGACCAAAAACCACAGTTACAGAAAGACAGAGAAGATGAAAAGGCAGAGGGCTATGTACCAGATGAAGGAACAAGAAAAAACCCCAGAAAAACAATTAAATGAAGTGGAGATAGGCAACCTTCCAGAAAAAGAATTCAGAATAATGATAGTGAAGATGATCCAGGACCTCGGAATAAGAATGGAGGCAAAGATTGAGAAGATGCAAGAAATGATTAACAAAGACCTAGAAGAATTAAAGAACAAACAAACAGAGATGACCAATACAATAACTGAAATGAAAACTACACTAGAAGGAATCAATAGCAGAATAACTGAGGCAGAAGAACGGATAAGTGACCTGGAAGACAGAATGGTGGAATTCACTGCTGCGGAACAGACTAAAGAAAAAAGAATAAAAAGAAATGAAGACAGCCTAAGAGACCTCTGGGACAACATTAAACGCAACAACATTCGCATTATAGGGGTCCCAGAAGGAGAAGAGAGAGAGAAAGGACCAGAGAAAATATTTGAAGAGATTATAATCGAAAACTTCCCTAACATGGGAAAGGAAATAGCCACCCAAGTCCAGGAAGCGCAGAGAGTCCCATACAGAATAAACCCAAGGAGAAACACGCCGAGACACATAGTAATCAACCACTGCGCCACCAGGGAAGTCCTATATATTTTTTCTTAATTGTTATATATTTTTTCTTTCTTTATTATTTTTTGGCTGCGTTGGGTCTTCGCTGCTGCATGTGGGCTTTCTCTAGCTGCGGCGAGCCGGGGCTGCTGTTCGTTGCGGTGCACGGGCTTCTCATTGCGGTGGTCTCTCCCGTTGCAGAGCACGGGCTCTAGGCCCGTGGGCCTCAGTAGTTGTGGCTCATGGGCTCTAGAGCGCAGGCTCAGTAGTTGTGGCGCATGGGTTTAGTTGCTCCGTGGCATGTGGGATCTTCCTGGACCAGGGCTCGAACCCGTGTCCCCTGCATTGGCAGGCGGACTCTTAACCACTGCATCACCAGGGAAGTCCCAATGATTGTTATGTTAAACAGATATTTATAGATTGATTGTGTGCCAGGTGCTGGGGATAAGCAGTGCCCAGGAAAGACAAGGTCCCTGCCTCTCTAAGGCATCCTAGTGTCAAGTGGGGCAAAATAGATGATAAAGTAAACAAGCAAATGAAAAGCTAACTTGAAGCAGTAATGATTGCAGTCAAGAGTGAGGGTGGCGTTCTCATCTGGGCTGGGTGGTGTGGGAGGGCCTCATGGAGGATGTTTGAGCTGAGACATATGTGAAAAAAAGAGGCAACCTCTGGAAGGCCTCTGGGCAGAGAGGACAGACAGCCTGTGCAAAGGCCCTGTGGCCTTTGTGAGGAACAGGAGACAGTGGCAGAAGAACCAGGTCAGCAGGGCCTTCCTTGTAGCCCACCTCTGGATTGGAAGCTGCAGTGGTAACCTGCATCCTGTGCAAGTGGTCTTACTGATTCTTACAAACCACATGAGAAGGTATTTGCAGCTGCCGTTGTTTCCAGGTGCACTGCAGGTTGATGGTGTCAGAGATTAAGGAGACTGGGACAGCCCGGATTTGTCAGGTTCAAGGGGAGTCACAGACACCGTGAGCACATTCAGAATGGGTGGCAGATCCTTTGGGAGTTCTGAACTTTGTTCATCTCTGTTACCCCATTGGGGGCGGGGCAGGGTGAGGGCTTGAGCACCGCTTCGGGGATTCCAGGCCAATCACTTAGTTGTCCCAGCAAATAGGTAAGTCGGTGCCCAAGGGGCTGGGAGGGGGCGCATTTCTAGTTGAGCCCGTCTGGGTGCAAAGATCGGCTCTGTAGGTTGAACAGGTTACCCAGGCTTCTGGAACCTCAGTATCCCGATCTATAAAATGGGGAAAACTGCAGGACCTACTTCATGGGCTCGTTGTGAGGTTTTAGGAGGAAGATGCTTGCACAGTGCCGGGTACTCCGTGGAGGTTGGTTGCGGTTGGGAGTTACTGTCTCGTGGATGTCATCCGTCCCTCCATCCGTCTTGTATATTCTTATCACACGGGTAACAGGGTGAAAGGCACTTTTTCAGAGACTCACCCTGACTGCTGAAGCTAAGATTGCCCCTCCTCCAGCCGCTCCGTGTCCCCCAGTCCTATGTTACTTTATTCACAGCCCTCATTCCAAAGGGAAATTGTGTACTTTGTTTAGATGTTGTTATTAGTACATTTCTCCTGGTTGAGAGGGTCCCTGTCGTGTCGGCTGCTGTATCCGCAGGGCCTGGGACGGGGCTTAGTTACCAACCGACTGTGCAGGTGACACTGCTGACTCTGGGGTCCTTCCCACGGGAGCCAAAGGTACAGCAGAAAGGCCTGTCCTCAGGCAGGGTTCTTCTCTGGCTCTGTTTTTTGTGCTGAGATGATGGGCCTTCCAGCCCAGGTGTATAAACCCGGGGTCCAGCGGGCAGGCTCCAAGCCGGCCTTGAGAGAGCATTTTGGGGACGGGGGTCAGAGGAGAGGGAGAATTGGTATCTGGAAACGTGGGTTTCTCGGGGTAGTGGGGCACGCGTATGGCTTTACCCCGGCACTTCAGAGGGTGTCACCTGCTTCGTCTTCCATAAATGTCAGCGGGGGCTTGCCTAATACCTGAGATGCCAGCTTAGAGGCACCTACCTCCTTCTGTAAACCACAAGAGGAGACATGGTGGGGAAGTGCACCCGCTGCGAAAGGGACCATGCTTGTCACGCTGCTCTGCCTCTCCCCTGCCCCCGGAAGCGGGCACTGAAATCAGGGCCAGAGCCGGCAGCCTGGTGGACCTGCCTAGTCAGTGCTCTGGACTGTGGGTTATTCCTCCCCCCCCCCCGTTTCCAAGTCATATCTTGTCACTAATGATGCTGTGTCCCATTATAATGACGTTTGTTGGTGCACTGATTTTGATTCTGTATTTTTGTATTTTTTCAAAAGGAAATCATACCCATTTTAGAAATAAGAATATTTATATGTTCTTCTCCAGGCTTTAATCCTTCCCAGTACTGGCTTGTTGACTGTAATCTTTGGGTGAAGTTTAGTGAATGAAACGTAAAGATGTATTTTCAAGTCGTTGTGCAGACACTCCTCCATCCTAGAGGTGTGAGCCTATGTATTTGCACACGTGCAAACTATCATCTTCTGATCCCTGGCTACCAGGGGGCCACCGTTTCCACTAGGGGGTCAGAAACGGACAGGTGAAACGGGAAACTCAGTGGTGTCCGGAAATACCAGTGAATCCTGACAGCACTTCTGTGTTTTGACTACATCGTTAGAACAAGGTGAATTGGGAGTTTCCCTGTACACTTAACTTGAGTTGGGGATTTTTCAAATCCTTTTAATCTATCCCTGGCCGGTGCTCATTCAAATGATCACTGATTGGAATGTTGTGATTTTTAAGAATCAGATGTTTTTCTTCTCTGTAAATTTTGTTCTTGTTCAGTGACCATGAAGGAAGAAGAGAAATCATTGTTTAATTTAACAGAGATTTTTTTTCTAATCCTTGTTAGTGAATTTATATTTACCGTTCTTATAGGGGGAGAGTATTATAGAGTCATATAAATCTATATTCTGTGGGAAGTTGGAATATTCTGTTAGGTCGTGCTAGAAGAGATTTTGTGGTTTATCTGTAGAGTTTGGAATTTGGTTTTAAGAGAACTTTCCATATAAGTGATGGGAGTCCCACACATGTCACATAGTTGGGGGGTGTGTGTGTGTGTGTGTGTGTGTGTGTGTGTGTATGAGAACTTCACTTCTCCAGCTCTAAGCCCCGTGTTCAGTGTGAGCTTCCCACGGTCCACGATTACCCAGTTAGAAGCTGCCCTGCCCTCGCTCCAGCATTGAAGGGTTCCAGCTCACATGGCCTGATGTGCTTATCGGGTTTCTCCCACAGGTATTTTTCCTTTCAGAATCCACTGGCACAGGACCGAACCGCTTTGGTTCTTAATTCCCCATTGCTATTTCCACATGCTTTTTCCAGAGTAATTTCAGCATGAAGCATTCAGCTGTTGAAAAGCTCTGTCCTTTCTTTGGATCCTTCCCCAAAAGTGTTTAGGTGAGTTCAGTTAATGATAAAGAGACTGCATCCCAAAGCCTTTTAATTCAGCGCGCCAAGACGTTATCAAACATCCTTATACGCTTTGTGTCGGAAATACCTAAGGATCTTCATTTTAATTTGGATTTTTCATTTTACCAGATAGTATTTATTATTCACATATACCTGGTGTTAGTCAGGGTTCTCCAGAGAACCAGAACCAATAGGATCTCGGTCTTGATCTCAAGGAAGTTTATTATAAGGAATTGATTGGCTCGTGCGGTTTTGGAGGCTGAGAAGTCCCAGGATCCGTCATCTGCAGGCGGGAGACCCCAGAGAGACGAGGGCTCAGCTCCGGTGTGAGGGCGGGTGGAGACCCGGGTCTCAGCTCAGCCGGGCAGAGAGATCTCCCTCACCCCCTCCCACCTCTTGTTGGGTTCAGGGCCTCCACTGATGAGACGAGGCCGCCCACACCGGGGAGGGCCACCTGCTTTACTCAGGGCACCAATTTGAATGTTAATCGCATCCAGAAACGTCCTCACAGACACACCCAGAACCACGTTTAACCAAATGCCTGGGCACCTCGAATCCCAGTCCAGTTGATGCGTAAAATTGACCCCGACATGTGGTCAGTATCATCAAAGCATTTCAGGAACTAGATGGGCCGTTGTGAAAACATTTTGTAGAACTACTGTTTCCCAAGCCTGTTTCAGTGAACTGCCCCCCGGAGTGCCAAGGCCAGGGACCCGCCTCCGTGAAGGCTCTCCCAGCAGGACCTGCAACGTTGCACATGTGCCTTGCCGGCCAGCACTTCCTGCGCTCATTCAGTTGATCGCTGTATCTTCTGATGTGTTCTTGGTTCCTGGTTCCTTTAGTGAGACAGTGAGTTCATCAGGGATGGAGGCACTGTGTGTATTTCTCTGCGTGAGTGTCGCCTGCGTGAGGAGAACAGGGTCGTGTCACTGACACCCCTTCTTCTCCCTATCTGTGTGGTCCTGGTGTAGCCCACACCCATGGAGATGACCTTCACAGCCATGAGCACGGAGGCCTAAGTCTTCACCTTATGGTTGATCCCCGACACAATTTACGTTCAAGTTTAAAGCAGTTACCTTGTATAATCATGTATGATTTAACAGTTTGTTTGTTTTGGGCCGCGGCTTGTGAGATCTCAGGTCCCCAACCAGGGGCTGAACCCAGGCCACAGCAGTGAAAGCCTGGAATCCTAACCACTACGCCACCGGGGAACTGTCTCCCTTTTTTTTTTTTTTTTTTCCTGAATGAAAGATAGGTGCCTTTTGTTAAGAGAGTTCCCCTCACTCTTATTTGGTCTTAAGATTTCAACCTGTTAGGGAAATGTCTCAAAGCTTGGTGCTCTGTGATGAGCTCGATTGGTAGGATGGGGGTGGGAGGCTGGGGGCAGAGGAGGTCCGAGATGGGAGGGGACGTATGTACACGTAGAGCTGATTCACTTCATTGTACAGCAGAAACTAACACACCACTGTAAAGCAGCTGTACTCCAATTACAAAAAAAATTGAAAGAAGAAACTTGAAAACATACATTTTTCTGGTTTCAACAGAAGGTAGTTATTAGATTTGATGGTAGATACTATTTATTATTGCATAACCTAGTGAATATAGGAAGGAATTGAATGCAGTATTGGTTTTTTATAGGATTATTCGTACCTCTGATTTTTCCCTGCCTTAGCCTGTGTAATCAATGATAATGAAAACGATATCATTATCAAGTCAGACCCTTATACAGTGTTTAGTACATTCCATCACTCTTTTCAGCACTTTACCTATATTCTTTGTATTTGCATGATGGCTCTGCCATCTTCTAGTTGAATAGTTGATGCATTTATGCTTATTTTTTTCAGTGACATTGAGCTTTAAGAGGCAAATAACTGATCAGTTGCCTATAACTAAAACTTTTAATTTCTCCCAGAGGTCACTTTTAGATTGACTTGTTTAGAATGGTCTGGGCTTTCCTGAGGTTCCTTATCTGGCCGTGTTTGGATTATGAGTTGGTTTGAGACTAGAAGCAACCACGGGCAGCAGTTTGGTACAGGGCCTGGTGACCTTGACAACGGTGGGTGGCCTTGGCAGGTTCCAGTAGGCTGACTTTCAGGTCTTTATTAGACCCCAGAGGAGAGTCTTATCTAGAATCCTGATCTCCTTAGATAAAACTGGCTGAGGCCAAGGTACGTAGAGCTAAAATCTTCTCACCTGCCACGTTTCACCGTTAGGACATGGACGCCATGCTTCACTGAGCTGTTTTCCAAAACCAGTGTGCAGACTTTGGTCAGCTGATGCAGGGACTAGGGGTGTCGCCAGTCACTGGCACCACTCCCGTTTCAACACGGGCATGCTTGAGTGCCTGCTGTTTGCCAGGGACCGCGCTGCTACCGGGTTGGGTGGGCGTCGCATCTTCTCTCGTCCTGAAGCTCTGGGCGGCTCCGAGCCTATGGGCCACCTCCCTTAGAACTTCCATCTTCATCTCAGCCATCTCTTAGAACTTCATTTCTCCAGTTCTGACCCCAGGTTCCTGCCCGTCATGGAGAATTGACGTGACCTCAGGGTGCTTCCACCCGCGTCCATCCTCTGAAATGTCCTGTTGCTCTTGTTGAAATTGTCAGTGTTCCTTGCGAGTGGGGTCACGTGATTCACGGTGTTCCCCACTTGACGTGGGGAATGCAGCATCACTGAAACGAAGATTCGTCTTTTTATTCTAGGAGAAAAATAAAGCTTCGTCCCGTTTTCTTTTTACCGTTACTTTTTGGCCCCTCTATCCCCTCTTTGAACAAAAAGTAATACTCAGAGAATATTATGTCAGAAAGTATTTTTTTCTTGCATTTTGAAAAGGAGCAGCAAAGCTCCTGTAAGAAACTTCCTTCTACCGATAAGAGCGTGAATTCCTCAAACCTAAAATAGCAAACCTAGTAGCAAGCAAGACAACTTCGGTCTGTGCTTGTAGATGTTAAATGCTTTGTGGTCTAATGAAGCGACAGTGTAGGAGCCATGGAAAGCTTGCCTTTGGGAAGGGGTGACTTCTGCACCCGCCCCTGCATCTGAACTGATCTGAACTGACGGCGGAAGGCAGGCCGATGTTCTTCAGCCTGTGCTCCTGCCGGCTGATGCCTAGCTCACCATCACCCCGTCCTGAAATGAGGACCCTCGTCCCCTTTGACATCCTCTCTGGGTTTTCCCCTCCATCTGATTCTGAAATGTCTCTGCTGCCCGGCCCAGCTCTGCGTTCCTGGTGTACCTTGCCCGACCCTCGGTCAACTGAGACCGACCCCCAGGCCTCCATCCTCTCTTCTTTGCTGGCTGATACCCCCACCTCGGCCTTCTTCCCTTTCCTGCATCTATTGCACTTTCTCCGGAATTAGCTGCATCGCCGGTCTGTCACGTTGCTCAGCCACTCCAGGGCCCGCCCAGGTGCCCAGGACAAAGTCTTGTTAACCCACCGTCCAGGCTTCCCTGAGTTGGCACCAGGGCCCCTCCAGCCCCTTCCCTGGGTGCCTCCCGTCCACTGCACCTGGTGTTTCCTCTCTCTCTGCTTCGTGAAGTCCTGGTCATCCTAAAAGGCTCTGTCACGCCTCCTCTCTAATTCTTTTCCTTGACTTCATGTGGTCTGAATAAAAAGAACAGAGGAAACGATCACGCCTTTTGTGATGCTCAAGTAACGTGAATGCAAAGGCATAAAATATGTCTCTGCCTTGTCACTCGATAGAGGGACGGGAATCATATCCAAACCAGTAGCCTCTTGTGAGAATCTGCTTCACTCTTAGCTCACTCTGCTACCCTGAAAGTGGTTTGCATCTCAAGATTGAGGTGAAGGGCCTCTCAGGTGCGGAGGGAGTTTGCAGATGGGATCAAGGTCGCACTATTGATAATATCCTGAGAGATCGTGGAGAAGACAGGGGGTGCCAGAATTAAAATAAATGCCCTGAATTTTCAGAAAACGCCACGAGATCCTAGCCCTGCACTGTCCAGTGTGCTGGCCGCTGGCTATGTGACTGGCCTGAATTGCTGTATCCTCTAAGCGTGAAGTACCAGATATTGAAGATTTGCTTGAAAAAAGAATGTAAAATAGCTCATGAATAATTTTTTACGTTGCATGTTGACATGATACTATTTTGGACGGATTGGGTAAAATATATTATCAAGTTTATGAGTAAAATATATCATCAAGATAATTTCACCAGTTTTTTAAATTTTTACTACAGCTACAAGAAAACTTAAAAGAGCGTACACGGTTCACGTTTGCGGCTTGCATTCTGTTTCCCTGGGAGGGTGCTGTTTTAGACTCTACGATTCATTGCTTTTCCTTCACATCCTTGGCAACATCCTACAGCACAGTGTGGAACTGATGGCTGAGCACTCGTAGGAAAGGAAGTAGTCGGAGCTAAAAGCAGTTTCCCGAAGAACAAATCATGCCAAGCCAACGTCATTTGTTTTTCGTAAGGTTACGAGGCTGGAAGATCAGAACAGTTCTGTAGATTCATATTTGAAACACCTCCTGTGATGAGCTCGAGGACAATTTAGGGAACGTAGAGTTGTGGTTGATGGCGTGGCCGTGTCTGTGGCTGATTGAACGCAGTTCCCAGAATGTCGTATGTTGATGGTGGTGTCGGGAACAGGCCGGGGGATGCTCTCAGGCTTCCCAAAGAGCTTGTTTCATAAACGAAGGTCATTTGTGAAGATGTCAAGTTTGACCAGGTTTTGGTAGTCTGGAAAAGGTTACCCATGCCAGCTGTGGTCTGGAACTCATTCACGGAGCACGTGTGTTGAGGGCCTGTGTGCCCAGGCACCTCGTTGGTTGGGTGCTGGGAGTGAGGACTAATGATGTATTGTCCCTGACCTCTAGAGTGACCTTCAAACTGTTGTTTCTGAAAGAACATTCTGGCCTTGCCCACTAGGTACCTGTTTGGCTGCATCCGTACAGAAGTGGATGGTTCTGCATCTGGTCGGGTTTTTGAACTTTAGGTGAAAGTTATGGACCTTCTGAGCTCTTAACAATCTGAAGCTTGTGGGAGATTCTTTCTCATGTTTCTGCAGCCCATCCACTGCTCTGCTTCCCTCAGAGTTCATCTTCCATGTGTGTAGGAAGTAGCCGTAGGCAGAGTTTAGGTGACAAGGAGTCGTCTTAGACCCTCCTGGAATCGCGTTCCTGACGGGGAAGCCCTCTGGTCCATCCCGCCCTCCACTGTGGTTGGAGGATATTCCAGAGGCGGCCACATGACACCTTTGCCTATATTTTGGTGGAGATGTTGTCAGTATGTCCCGCATCGTTATCACTCAGTGTGCTCAACCATTTACACACTTACAAATTTGTCAAAAACATGCAAGGCAAATCATTTGATGATAAACGGTAAACTTTAGGCAAAATTGAAGCTCGACTATAACAACTTAGTAGGAAATTATGGCTGGTTTCTTCTCTATCTTGTCCTGTTTCTATGCTTTAATTTTCTGTAAGTCCTGAAATTTTAATTCTCTGTTTGTCTCTGATTTTATTTTCTCTTTTCTTGAAGGTATCTCACATCTTTTTGTGAAAGAAAGCAAGGCTTAAAGTAAAACTAGATGCTTTCTTAATGGTTGTTTAAACTCTTTACATTGGGAAGGTAGGAGTTTTATATTTGTATCAAAGCTTTCATATTACCTATTTAGATCAGCAGTGGGCAGCTTTCCAATTTTTTATTTATGTATTTTTTTGTAGGTGAGAAAAATATTTAGAGGTTACATTTTTTTTTTCCATTCAGAATTACAGGACTTATTGATACCTTTGCGTGGAGGAAGGGAGGGGCAGGGTTCTTACAACCTAATTATCTCTTGGGTAGAAAATCTCGAGGAGAAGTTTGGTTATGTTTCTGGGCCATGAACGGGGCCCTCTCTGGGCGTGTTTGGGTGGTCGCAGTGCCTGGCAGGCAGGCCTCTGGGCTCCTGTGCTTGTGCGGGGATGCTCGGGGTCCCCTGGGGTTATCCCATACCTTTCTCAGAACAGCCTGCGGGGTTGGCATTTCTACTGTCCCACCTAACTTGGTGCCGAGAACTGAGGTAGGATCCTCAAGGTGCTGGCGAGGGGCAGAGCTGGTCTAGTGCCTGCACTCAGGGAGCCAGGGCTGTGGCCTTGGCCGTGAGCGGAAAGAGAGGTCCTCACTGCCCTCCTGGCCTGGCCTTCCCTTTCCTGGGCTCGTGCATCTCACCATCCCCGACCTGGGCTGGCAGGATGGAGTAAATATCCCCACCTTTGTCTTCCCTGGCTGGAGCTTCCTGCCTGGGGCTGCTCCCAGAGGCCCTGAGGTCCGCTCTACCCTGGGCTGTCCCTTCTGCCCACCCACCCTCCCCAGGCCTAGAGGGGCTGTTGATGGGATGGGAGGGCTGGGGTCCAGAAGGGGCTGGACAGTCAGCTCTCTGTCTCCCACGCCGAGGCCCAGATTATTCCCATCCTGACACGTGTCGGCTTCACCCATAACCTGCTGTTGCTGTTGCCATTTCTAGCACCATCTTTTTTTTACTTCTCATTCTGGGTTTATTCCATCTCGTTTAGAAGCTCTGGGTCGGTTCCACAGTAGATTTAACAGAGGCTATTCAGGGCGCTGTCTCAGGGGCACGTTGCTGGAAAACAAGGTCACGTCTCTCTTTAACACCAAGACAAACTGATAAATGCTTGTAAGAGGAGCGAAGTAGCGGCCTTCAGCTCTGGAGTGTTTGTTCCCATGCTGGGAAGGAGGCCGGGACCTGTGTCTCCTGGGCACGGGGGTTTTCTGTGCCCTGACATCCGGGCCTCTTGTGTGCAGGGTCATGCTTTTGCCCTCTGTTCTCTCTGGCTTGGCAAAGGGCCAAGCAAAATGGGACCTCTTAGGGTGAACTTGGTGTCACAGTTCTTCCTCGAAAGGCCCTTCAAGATTACCTGCTCCAGTGGTCCCCACCGTGGGCCCCTTAAGGACACCTGGGATTCTGTAGCATCCGAGTGGGAACTTGGGGGAGCGCCCAGGTTGCCTCTGGGGGTGCCAGTGATGGGCAGGTGGCTTTAGGAGCCCTTGATCTGGGCCAGTGATTCCCAGACTCTAGCACATCAGAGAGTTAACCTGGAGGGTTAAACACGAATAGCTGGTCTGTTCCCAGAGTTTCTGATTCACTGGGTCCTGGAGGGCCTGAGAATTTGCATTTTTAATGGATTCCCTGGTGATGTTGAACCTGATCTGGGGGAAGTCCTCATTCTTAAAGATGCCTGGTGCTTGATTTGAGAGCCCCCAGGCACCAGAAAACTTTGCAGGATCCTGGGCTGGAGGGAGGGTGATTGAGGGTCGATGTCTTATAGGCAAAATGTTGCAAAGGCAGAAAGCGTTATAAAAGCTCACCCTGAGGAGATGACCTGTATGTCACAGGTTTTAACTTTCTCACCAAGAATCTGAAACAGAGTGGATAACTTTTAATGTAACACTTCTGCTTAATAAGCCAGGGATGTGTTATATGTTTCTATAGCCACTTTGCATTTGTCTTTAGTCCCTGTGCATTTTCATAGTTAAAGTATCAGTTCCTTTATGGTTTGCTTTGGGGGAGTACCATTTATTAAGCATTTTAAGACATTTGGAAGCAAAACTATGAGCTTCATATTCTATTTTAAAAGAAAAAAATTTTAATGGAAATCTGTTCTTGGAGCATATTCAGCTTTTATAAAATATTTTAAAGTGAAGTGAGTATAAGATATCTTTGTTAATTAACATCAAGACTTTGGACTGTGAAAATGTACTTTATTTCCTTAGATTTAAAAAAATGTTTTTATGAAATAATGTCCTTGTCTTGGGAATTTTAATTTTTTTTAGCTGTGTTAGTGCTGTTTCTGCTTTCAGACAGCTTGGTTCTTTTTTAATTGTTTTAGAGTACATAAAATTTACATTCTTGGAACACTTTTTCTTATTTCAACAAAAATTAATGTAGGTACTATTAAATTGATTATATATTTAAATGAAGATAGTGAAGATAATTTCTAAATTTAGTCTTAGGTCCTTAAGTAAAATTGCCCTCAGTGAGCTGAAACTTTTTTTTTTTTTTTTAGTTACAGGGATTTAAAGTGACATCTAGTGAAATGTATATTCTATAATTAAAATAAGTCCCATTTGGAAACAAATTTGACTCATAGATAGAATGTTGAACTATTTCTTATTATATCATTCAATGCATTCTATTTTTATGATTTAATTATATAGTTGACCCATTTAATCTGAGTACCTCACAAAACAGAAACTAGGGTATCTTTTAAACTATTTTAGAATCTGAGCAATCGGCTGTCTCTTTGGTGAGTGTGGCCAGAGGGAACCAGAACACGTATTCTCTGTGTCCCTTTGATGATCTTTTTATCTATGAAACAGATACTTTTAGATAAGTGATTACACTGGGCAAAAAGAACACTAGGAGTTGAAGTAAAATCTGTATTATCTACTGTTGCATAACGAGTGACCCCAAAACGTAGTGTCCCCAAATGATAAAGGTTTCCCATCTTCACATTTCTGTGGCATTCAGGTGTCTAGGGGGTTGCTGGGTCCACAGTCCCCTGGAGGTGGGACAGGGCCTGGAGGAGCTGCATCTGAGGTGGCCCAGCTGGGTGGCAGGTGGGTTGATGCTGCTCTAGGTGGGTCGGGAGAGCTGGGTTCACCCTCACCTGGGACCTTTCCTGGCACTCTCTGAACTGTTTTGGTTAGAGGTCAACTTCTTGGCCAGGGAAGCACCAGACGGGTGATCCTTCACGGTGTCCCGGACTGGCTCGCTGCCCAGCTCCACGTATTTGTCCTGAGGTGCCACCTTGTGCCAGGAAGTGCCAGGCACCACGTTCCGTGACCCCAGTGAGACGATGCCCTGAGCAGATGCGCAGGTGTGGGAGGGATCCAGCCCAGGGAAGCTTTCCTGAAGAGGGTCCCATCTGGGCCCAGTCAGATCTTCCTACCTCTTAGGGAAAGGTGGGTGGGTGTTCGGTAGGTGCAGGGATGGGCTGGCGGAAGGCCGTTGGTTCGGGGAGAGATTCAGAGGGAAATTCTAGCCAGGTAGGTAGGACCAAGTCGAGGGATTAAGGCGTGAAAAGGCAGAGCAAGCCTGAGGTGCTTCTGGTAGTCTAGATTTGCTGTGTGAGGTGAAATGCTTGAGCTGCAGAAAGAGTCGGGGAATGGAGAAACCTAGCATGGCAGGTGCAGGGCTTGCACCTCATCCTGTAATTCCGCGCTTCCGAGCCACACAGTGTGGATGCGTGGTCACATTGTTCGTCGTGTGCATTGTCTCATCATTCCTTTGACGAAGGGCTGAGCACCTACAAGGTTTAAGGCTTTGCACCGCGCCCCTTCCTCCCGCAAGGTGGAGATGTCTCCATCTTGCAGAGGAGAGACTGGTGGAGGGAGGTGAATTGACTCGCGCCGGTTCCTGTGGCTGGTGAGCACCGGCTGAGGGTTTATATGCCTCCATGTGAAAATGTAAAGGTAGAGTTAAACGCAAACTGGTTTCTTTTTTTTTTTTTTTTAATTATTATTTATTTATTTTTGGCTGTGTTGGGTCTTCGTTTCTGTGCAAGGGCTTCCTCCAGCTGCGGCAAGCGGGGGCCACTCTTCATCGCGGTGCGCGGGCCTCACTATCGTGGCCTTTCGTTGCGGAGCACAGGCTCCAGACGCGCAGGCTCCGTAGTTGTGGTGCACGGGCCCAGTTGCTCCGCGGCACGAGGGATCCCCCCAGACCAGGGCCCGAACCCACGTCCCCCGCACTAGCAGGCAGACTCCCAACGACTGCGCCACCAGGGAAGCCCGCAAACTGGTTTTTCATAAGAATCACCCGAGGCACATATTTAAAACAAAGAG
Organism: Balaenoptera acutorostrata; assembly: GCF_949987535.1. NCBI lineage: Eukaryota > Metazoa > Chordata > Mammalia > Artiodactyla > Balaenopteridae > Balaenoptera > Balaenoptera acutorostrata. Next base: position 77,164,788 of record NC_080080.1, on the reverse strand, counting down.
TTCGAGCCCCACCTTAGAGTTATTTATCTGTAGGGGAAAGGCCTCGGGGGTACTGAGAATTGGTGGAGTTGAGAGCCTAGCTTTGCTTTAGGCTGGGACTTTGTCTCAGTGTGGGTGGGAGAATTGGGGGAGAGGGGAGGTTATATATGGGTTGAGAGGCATGAAGAGCAAAGGATTTATTGGGAAAATTCTGAGTGACATTACAGGAGTATTGTCTTCTAAAAGATTTCCAAAGTTTCTAAAAAATAAATTGTGAAGGAAGATACCCATAAGCTTCAGTATCTTGGAAAGCAACACACCATTTGATTTTTGATAATTGATTTGATTTGGTATTTGTCGTTTGGTTTGATTTGGTATTTCATTTGAGTGAATAGCTGAAAGGTGCTAATGAGGTATTTGATACTTATACTGGAACCAAAAGCTGAGAAATACCTGAACACAAGAGCCCAGACCAGTATTAATGTCCTGGGTTTCCTTAGAACTAGAGAAAATCATAAAGAGTAAATTCCTAAGAATTATTTTAAAAAGGTACTTTGGGGCTTCCCTGGTGGCGCAGTGGTTGAGAATCTGCCTGCTAATGCAGGGGACACGGGTTCGAGCCCTGGTCTGGGAAGATCCCACATGCCACGGAGCAGCTGGGCCCGTGAGCCACAACTGCTGAGCCTGCGCGTCTGGAGCCTGTGCCCCGCAACGGGAGGGGCTGCGATAGTGAAAGGCCCGCGCACCGCGATGAAGAGCGGTCCCTGCACCGCGATGAAGAGTGGCCCCCACTTGCCGTAACTAGAGAAAGCCCTCGCACGAACCGAAGACCCAACACAGCCAAAAATAAATAAATAAATAAATAAAGTAGCTATAAAATTAAAAAAAAAAAAAAAAAAGGTACTTTGGTGTTAAGGATTGCTCTGTATTTCAAGTTTATTTAGACAAGAACACTAGTTAATTATTATGTTTTTAAATGCTCAAACCAATATATTCAAATTTTTTATACCCTTATCAATTTTTTTGTCTACTTCTATCAGTCATTGTATGAAGAGCGCTAAAAATCTCCAGCTATCCAACTATGATTGTGGATTTGTCTATTTCTCTCCTTAGTTCTGTAAATTTTTGCTTTATTTAGTTTGAGGTTCTATATTAGGTGCATATACATTTAGAAATCTTAATGTCTTTGCGTTGAATTGACTCATCATTATGTAATGTGCCCTTCTTATCTCTGGGGAGACTTCTTGTCTTGGAGTCTACTTTTTCTGATCTTAATGTAGCCATACCAGTTTTTATGATTCGTGGTGCATGATATCTATCTATATCCATCTGTGTATCTCTAGATATATAGACACAGATACCTATGGATATACACACAATCATGTACCATGATATATTATATATCATGATATATATAGTATTACTATATTTTATAAATATATATATATATGTTGTATTCTTTTATTTTTGACTTACCTGGTTTTTACACTTAAAGGATGTTTCTTATAAATTGCATATAGTTAGATGTTGCTTTTTTATCCAGTCTTGACAAACTCTCCCTTTTAATTGAGGATTTTCTTCATTTACATTTAATATAATTATTGATATGGCTGATTTTAAGTCTGCTCTCTTATTATTTGTATTCTGTTTGTCTGATGTGTTTTTTTCTTCTTTCCTGCCTTATTTTGGATTAATCAAGTATTTTTTAGTATTTTATTTTGCCTCCTTGGCTTTTCAGCCAAGGATTGGTTTTATATTTTACTGGCTGCTCAAGGGGTATATATACATATATATAAAATCATTGTCTACACTGAATTAATATTACTACTTAACATTTAATCTAAGAATATTGCAACTATATATTTGCATTTACTTTCTTCCCATACTTTGTGCTGTTGTTATATATTTTACTTCTACGTATGCTATAAACTCTACAATATATTATTATGCTTTGCTTTACAGCCAATTACCTTTTTTAAAAAAAGTTTTAAAAAAGATACCTTTTTACATTTATCCCCACATTTATCATTTCTGTGTTCTTCATTCCTTCCTGTATATATGTGAGTTTTTCCATTTGGTACTATTTCCCTTCAACCTGAAGAACTTTTTCAATCATTTATTGTAATGTGGGTCTGCTAGTAACAAAGTGTTCAGTTTGCATTTAACAGGAAACTTCTTTAACTTGCCTTCATTTTGGGGGGGGTAATTCTGCCACGTATAGGATTCTAGGATGGTAGCTTTTTTTTTTCCTCTTAGCATTTTAACTATGCTGTTCCATTCTGCTTCCCTTATCCCTGATGAGAAGTTGGCCATCATTATCTTTGTTCCTAGTGTGTCTTCCCCCGCAACCGCCGCTTTTTAAGAGTTTTTTCTTTCTATGTTGTATTTTCAGCAATTAGACTATGATGTACCTAGGTCTGGTTTTCCTTGTACCTACCTGGGATTCATTGAGCTTCTTGGGTTGGTGGGATGATTTTATCAAATTTCGTACATTTTATTCACATTTCTTCAAATATTTTTAATACTATTGTTCTCTTTCCTCTTCTCTAATTACCATATTTTTTTATCACAGTAAATGCTACTAATTCCCAAGTCACTGATACTTAGTTCGTTTTTTCCTGTTCTTCTTCTCTGTTTAATTTGGAAAATGTAAGGTTACTGACTTGTTCTTTTGCAATGTCCAATTAGCAAGTCTATCCAGTACATTTTTAATTTCAAATATTGTATTTTTAGTCCTAGATTTTTATTTAGTTCTATGTTAGAGTTTCTTTTGTATCCTAAAATAATTAATCTCTTTTCCCATTATATACTTATTTTCCTATAAATTCTTTAGCATATTTATTATAGTTCTTTTAAAGTACTAACTATTAATTTCATTAATGGGGTCATCTGAGATTTTGTTCTTATTAACTGTGTTAATTCTTAATTATCGGTCACAGTTTCCTATTTACTTATATGTTTTGTAATTTTAAAAATTGTATGCCTGGGGCTGTGAATAAAGTAATAGATTGAAGTATAATATTTTGTTTCACTTCTCAGAGAGTGCAAGGGTGGAGTGAGAAGTGGACATTCAGATCCCTCAAATCGAGCTAAAGTCAGAGTTACACTTCTAACTAGTTTGAGTTCACCTAATCTGCCTTTTTCATCTTTGTCAGTATTTCAGCTTGGAGAGGGTAGGACTACAGTTTTAGCTATTTTTGATTTGCCTTTGATTTCCGAGATGGCAGCATCATAAGAATGTATAGGCTGTGTGATTTCTCTCTGTTTTCTAAACTTTATACCGTTACTTTCTCTGATACTTTTGGGGGTTGGGGCAGACTTACTAGGAAAGGTGATTTGCTTTTCACTTGTTGTTCTTGCGGATTCCAGTCTCTTCTACCAGTTCCCACTGTTGTGTCAGGCTTGTCTGTCCCTCCCGTACCTGCCGAGTCTCTCTGAGGGCTCCTCCTCCCCGATCCAGGCTGGCAGGGCACAGCCCTCAGATACGGAACCTTCATGGGCTTTCAGCTCGCCTGCGAAGGCCTTTTTTTCTTGTTGAAGTTAGGATCATTAAGGCTCCTTTGTATTTATTCCTCTTTCCTAGACTCATAGAAAAGTATGTTTTCATTTTGTCCAGGTGAAATTTCTTGTTACCATGAGATCAAAGGCCTTTCATGTGCTCTGTATCTTAACTGGAAATGGAAGTCGCACATGCATTTTTTTTTTAAACATCTTTATTGGAGTATAATTGCTTTACAATGGTGTGTTACTTTCTGCTGTATAACAAAGTGAATCAGCTATACATATACATATATCCCCATATCTCCTCCCTCTTGTGTCTCCCTCCCATCCTCCCTATCCCACCCCTGTAGGTGGTCACAAAGCACCGAGCTGATCTCCCTGTGCTATGCGGCTGCTTCCCACTAGCTATCTATTTTACATTTGGTAGTGTATATATGTCCATGCTCCACTCTCACTTTGTCCCAGCTTACCCATCCCCCTCCCCGTGTCCTCAAGTCCATTTTCTATGTCTGTCTCTTTATTCCTGTCCTGCCTCTAGGTTCTTCAGAACCTTTTTTTTTTTTTTTCAGATTCCATATATATGTGTTAGCATATGGTGTTTGTTTTTCTCTTTCTGACTTACTTCACTCTGTATGACAGAGTCTAGGTCCATCCACCTCACTACAAATAACTCAATTTCGTTTCCTTTTATGGCTGTAAATGCCTGAAAGTATGAAGTCCATCAGTGAGTTCCCTTGCCCTGTGGCCCTGGGTTGACCCATGGAAAGCAGTGGCAGAAGATCAGTACCCAATTGTGAATGTATTGAGTGACATTCTTCTAATTTTTCCTTTTCTTGAGACTAAAATCTGTGATATCTGTGTTATTCTAATGAGCCACCACTGGTTACTGATAACTGCCAACAGAACAGGATATCTGAAAGGGAATAAAAAATAAAATCAAGCATTGTTCTCTAGGACTTGCCCTGAGACAAACTCCTTTTCAGTTATGAAATTGCCTAATCAAATGTAGGTCAGAGAACAGGAAGAGTTAAAGATATGGGCATAAAGTGCATTCATAGCTGTTGTGGTCTCTTTGAGTGGCTCCCCAGACTGGGTGGCTTGCCCAGCAGACATTTACTTCTCACAGTTCTGGCAACCGGGAAGTCCAAGATCAAGGTGCAGGCAGATTCTGTGTATCATGAAGGCTGGCTTCCTCGTTCATAGACAACAATCTTGTTTCTGAGTCCTTTCTTGGCAGAAGGGGCAAGGAAGCTCTCTGGGGTCTCTTTTATAAGGGCACTAATCCCATTCCTGAGGGCTCCATCCTCACGACCTAATCACCTGCCAATACCATCACATTGGGGTTTAGGATTTCAACATATTAATTTGGGGGGAACACATTCAGTCCATTGCAATAACGGTCCTACTACTAATGGTTTAAAGGTGATGGATTATTTACCATGTTTCAGGTTCCAAGTCAGTGGTGTTAAATGTATTGTCATTTAATTCAGAACAAGTATACCTTTAACCACCAAGATATAAATACTACCTGGTTTAACCACTTTTTTGGATGATTAATCAATTTATTTTTTATGTTTTAGATTGTCCTATCAATCCCTTTTTGATCAACCCATAATATTTCAATCTAACACCTACTTTATTGTGGACATTGATTTGAGAGTAGAACATGATGGACATAAAAGAATTCAAAGACTGTTTGTGAAACATACAATTTAGTTAGAAAAGTAAGGCTTACATAAAAGAGCCAAACAGCCAAAAAATGCTACAAACGATCATATACTAAATGCCCTATTTTATGGAGCAAGCCGTATTTCTTACCATGCCATTTAGTATTGCCATTAAGATAGCAGAACTGCCTTAAATGTAACGGGGCCATTAATTTGATGTTTACTCATAGCATCCCTCTTTCCATGCCAGTCCTTCCTATTGACGTTCATTTCTCAAGGCCCTAAAGATAGCCTATAGCAGACACTGAAGATGAAAAGTTCGGTCCTCGGTGAAACTTCACCCTGACTTATTTTACAGACGTGCCGGTAGCCTGGCTCACGCCTCCCCTTGCTCACATGCTGGGGGGCAGCGCTGAAGGTTTGAGGGTTGCACCAGGGAGAAGGGGGCTGACGGCAGCCTTCTGCAGGGCTGGCGACACTCGTCGTTCTGGAGGGGCCTTTGCGGTCAGGCTCTTCCTGTCATAACCACAGTGGTGTATATCTAGCCCGTCCATTCTTAGGGCTTCACAGGTGAAGAGCACCTGGATCTACGTTTCTATCCTGAAGCTGTTTTCCTGTGACATGAAAAGTAAAGAGGTGCCCATTAGACACCCGCTACCCCATGGATGAACCCAGAGGATATGGTGCTGACGAGTGAGCCGGTCACAGAAGGACCACTGCTGTACCATCCCGCTTACAGGAAGCACTTAGAATAGTCCGATTCCTAGGGACAGAAAGTAGAGTGGTGGTTGCTAGGGGCTGGGGGAGAGGGGAATGGGAAGTTAATATTTAACCGGTACAGAATTTCCGTTTTTCGAGATGAAGGGTTCTGGAGATGGGTGGTGGTGATGGTCACACAACAGTGTGAATGTACCTAATGCCACTGGACTATATCCTTAAAAATGGTTACGATGGTAAATTTTACGTTATATGTATTTTCCCAGATTAAAAAAGTGTAATACTGTAAAACAGGATACCTCAATAAAGCCCTGCTTAAGTGTTCACAAAAAAGCGCCCCATAGATTGTATTACATTTCATTGATATTACGCTGAATTTTTGTAGGAGAGCAGAAGATACCAGTGTTGATGTTGGCACTGGTCTCCATTTGCTTGTTAATGCGATGAATAGCTTTGTTTTTAGAGAAAGCTAAAAGTAGAGAATCTTCGGCCTGAAATCATTGCCACCTGCTCTGGAAAGCACTTGAAGGGGACTCCAGTTACATTTCTCACCTAGACAGGAGAGCCCCAAACCTCAGGGTTGTGAAACAAGTTTGTTCTCTTGAGGACCAGAAAATAATGTGGGAAAGCTGTGCCCATGTGCTCGATGAGCATTAGGAGTGCATGTCTTTCAAACAGCTTAAGTGATACTTGGAGCCCCTGTAGTCCAACATTGACTATGCCGTGGAGACTAATTTTTTTTTTTTTTTTTTTGGTTGCATTGGGTCTTCGTTGCTGCACGCGGGCTTTCTCTAGTTGTGGCGAGCAGGGGCTGCTCTTTATTGTGGTGCGTGGGCTTCTCATTGCGGTGGCTTCTCTTGTTGCAGAGCACAGGCTCTAGGCGCTCGGGCTTCAGTAGTTGCAGCAAGCGGGCTCAGTAGTTGTGGCTCGCAGGCTCTAGCACGCAGGCTCAGTAGTTGTGGCACACAGGCTTAGTTGCTCTGTGGCGTGTGGGATCTTCCCAGACCAGGGCTCGAACCCTGGCCCCCTCCCTTGGCAGGTGGATTCTTAACCACTGTACCACCAAGGAAGTCCCGCGACTAATTTTTTAAGAAAAAAAAAAAAAAAGAGGAGACTTTAATCTCATCAACGCTCTCTCTTATTTGGTATTTAGAGATGCCCAGGAGGATGGAAAATTGCCAGTTTATAATCATAGCAGAAAAACAGAAATTTGTTGACAAAATTTCTTGGCATGATATTCTAGGGTTATTTAAATAATATTACATGATTTCTATTTTTGTTTTTCAAGGAACATAGTGACTTATTTAATAGATAGTCATTTAAAAAATATACTTTATAGAAGTAGAATTATCATATGACCCAGTAATTCCACTGCTGGGTATATACCCAAAAGAATCTAAAGCAGGGTCTTGAAGAAATATTTGTACACCCACGTTCATAGCAGCCTTATTCACAATAGCTAAAATATGGAGGCAACTCAAGTGTCCATCAAAGGATGAATGACTGATCAAAATGTGGTTGATACACATGATGCAATAATATTTAGCCTTAAAAAGGAAAGAAATTCTGACCCATGCTACAACATGGATGAACCTTGAAGACTTTATTCTAAGTGAAATAAGCCAGTCACAAAAAGACATACCATAGGATTCCACTAATATGAAATACTTAGGCAAATTCATGGAGACAGAAATTAGAATGGTGGTTGCCAGGGGCTGGGGGAGGGGGAATGGGGAGTTATTGTTTAATGGGTCTAGAGTTTCAGTTCTGCAAGATAAAAAGTGTTCTGGAAATGGATGGTGGTGATAGTTGTACAGCATTGTGATGTATTTAATACCACTGAACTGTACACTTAAAAATGGTTAAGATGGTAAATTTTGTATTATATGTATTTAGCACAATAGAAAAATTGAAAAAAAAATTAAAGATCAGCCTCCAGATAAGATAAATGCTTTCTGCCTTAGGTTGTAATGAGTTCCTTATTCCTATGTTTTTTTCTTGAAAGAAATATTTTTCATAATGTAGGTTAGTAAGGGATTTTGCACATAAAAATTTGAGTAGCTACAAAATACACGTTTTCTACAATGGTGTCTGCTGGGTAAAGAAGAATAGTAACTTTGTTTTTCTAGTTTTTTGAGCAACCTCCATACTGTTTTCCATAATGGCTGCACCAGTTTACATTCCCACCAGCAGTGTACAAGGGTTCTCTTTTTTCCACATCCTCACCAACATTTGTTATTTACGGTCTGTTTGATGATAGCCGCTCTGACAGGTGTGAGGTGATATCTCATTGTGGTTTTGCTTTGTTTTTCCCTGTTGATTAGTGATGTTGAGCACCTTTTCATGTACCTGTTAGCCATCTGTATGTCTTCTTTGGAAAAATGTTTATTCAGATCCTCTACCCAGTTTTTAATTGGGTTGCCTGTTATTTTGATATTGAGTTGTATGAGCTACTTATATATTTTGGATATTAACCCCTTATCAGACTATCATTTGCAAATATTATCTCCCATTCAGGAAGTTGTCTTTTTTGTTTTTTTGGTGGTTTCCTTTGCTGTGCAAAAGCTTTTAAATTTAATTAGGTCTCATTTGTTTATTTTTGCTTTTGCTTCCTTTGCCCAAGGAGACAGATCAAAAAATATTGCTACAACTCATGTCAGTGAGTGTTCTGCTTAGATTTTCTTCCAGGGGTTTTATGGTTTCCGGTCTTGCATTTAGGTCTTTAATCCAATTTGAGTTTATTTTTGTAAATGGTATGAGAAGTACAGTGACTTTGGAAGAACCGTGCTGACCAAAAAGAAAATCTCTCTTAATATATTTTGGATTTGGGAAATCTCTGGTGTTGTACAAGTTTGCAAATTTTTAAGGAAGGAAGCTCCTCTGTTCTTTCTTCCCAGAGTAGCATATTAGTCCCACAGAATATGGCAAGATCACTCTTGTTTACATTGAGGTTCCTGCATCTAAATAACAGTCCCACCCAGCTGCTGCTGGTATTTAGTCTGGAACCACTATAAACTCTGTTTGCTTTGTTATTTTACTAATCTTTTCTAAATGAGATATTATTTCCAGCTACTGACTCAGAATCATTAAAACCCTGGAAAATGACAATATTCATAATTGGGTTGTAACCAGTTAATACCATGCTAGGTTTAAAAACATGTATTTGGGGCTTCCCTGGTGGTGCAGTGGTTAAGAGTCCGCCTGCCAATGCAGGGGGCACGGGTTCGAGCCCTGGTCCAGGAAGATCCCACATGCCACGGAGTAACTAAGCCCGTGCGCCACAACTACTGAGCCTGCGCTCTAGAGCCCTCGAGCCACAACTACTGAGCCCGCGTGCCACAACTACTGAAGCCCGCGCGCCTAGAGCCTGTGCTCCGCAACAAAGAGAAGCCACTGCAATGAAAAACCTGTGCACCGCAATGAAGAGTAGCCCCCACTCGCTGCAACTAGGGAAAGCCCGCGCGCAGCAACGAAGACCCAACACAGCCAAAAATAAATAAATAAAATAAAAAACCCAGTATGTACAATATAATCCAAAATTTAAAAAAACCAAACGTATTTGTATAATAAGCTGTGTGTCAGAGTCCCATTTTGAAGAGTGTTAAAAATGAACATTTGAGGTGTGCAACACTCTTTTTTTAAAATGTATTATTTAGAACCAGGTGCATTTATCCTTGAAAATAAAAAAATCGTGACATTGACATAAGCGTTTTACAGGTTTTTCCATTATGACATTCTTCAGAAATTTCTGTCTTGGATATATGTGGGTTTGCTAAGTGTTATTGTGTCTAAAGAATCAATGAACAAAAGTGATGGGATACATCTGAGTGAATTTAATGAAACTTTTCAGTATGCTTTAAAAAAAAAAAAAAAAAGCCTAGAGAGATAGAGGATCTGTTTCAACTCAGTCCAAATAAATGAATTATTGGAACACATAAAAGGCCTCTTTTGGAGGTGAATTCACAGCATGTGAAAAGCATGACAGTGAGGTGATTATGGTCTTTTTAGTTTGAACCTCAAGAAGATGTCTCTAGTTGTATAATCCTGCCTTTTTGGAAATAAAAGGTAAATTTCTAGAATGTTTCAAAATCAGTGATTCATAATCAAGTGACTCCTCTGTGCCTGGCGTTTTTACACATTTCTGCTGAAACACCTTACTCCAAAGTAGGTATTATTTCCATTTGTTGACGAAAAGTGGGCAGAAAGAGGTTGCTTAGCGATCAGCCCCCATTTAGTGAGGTGAGCTCCATGTACTGATTCCTTTGCTAACTCCTCTGTGATACACGGGCATTTAATCTTTGCAGTGACCCTTTGAGCTAAGGGCCATAGTTATCTCCATTTTCAGACCAGGAAATCTGGGCTTTGAGAGGTTTACTTACTCAAGGTCACATGGTTAGTGAAGGTGTGAAAGCAGGATTGAACCCAGCCAAATGAATACTCAAGAGAATCCATCAGGTAATCACCTTGGTTCCAGTGCTGTATCCCAACTAAGGCTGCCTGGATTCCTTAGAGAGGTGCCCACCTCCATCTTCTGTAGCCTCGAGATGATGGAACATTTGCCCTGACTTATTCTATACCAGCGGAATAACCCACATCGATACACTGCCGATGGGGGTAAGATCAGACAGGACATGCAGAGCTGGATTACCTTAGAATCCCTGACTCATTCAAAAATATCTATGAAGTGTCACATCCTGGGAGCCTCGGGTTTAAGTCTTAGGGATTGAGATAACCAGGCAGGGTTTATGGTTTATCAGGGAAGATACAGCCGTGACTAATCTTTCTACCTGGGGTGAACGTTTGCATGGAGACGGGTAAGGCCCCATGGGCATGGAGAGGACAAAGTGGTAAAAGCATGGAGAGGTCGAGGAAATGCTTCTCGAAGGAGGGATGGTCTGAGTTGCCAAGGCTGAGTGGGGGTGATGGAGAGCCATTGAGGGAGTGGGCAGGGGTGGGAGGATGGCAGGGCATGGTCATAATCCGATACAAAAAGATCATTTTTGCTGCCACGTGGAAGGCTGACAATCTGGGCTTTGGGAGACGGGTCGTGAGGTGCTAATAACGATCCAGGTGCCTCGTTATGATGAAATGTGAGGACGAGAGTGTGGTTACATCTTCAGTTCAGCAAACTCGCTGCTGCCGGGTCTCCCTACCTTAGGATGCTCTCTGTTCAAATTAGAGGTTGTTCAAGGCTGGAATGCTTTCATCATGAACCACATTTGCCTCTGTAACTCCTGCCACTCAGAATGACGTCTCTTCTCCTGTAGGACGGTCTACCTTCCACTCCCCCCCGCCAGGCACTTCCTCAGTTAATTGAAATATTTCTAGGTCCCCTCCCTAACTGTCCGAGCCTCAGTTGTCAAGGTCTGGGAGTACTCAACGCTCTTACCAGCCTGGATTGTGTCATAGGTACTGGGTAGTTCCAGGCTCAGGCATCGTCTTAGACATGTGGCGGGGTTCTGGGCTGGGTGGCAACACTACAGAAGATTCAGGCACCTAAGCTGGCCTTCGGAAGGGGGCTTGTGAGGAGTACATCCAGAGCACAATAGAACATTACCCACACCCCTACACCAGCTGACCAGTGTAGAGCAGAGTAGTACTTGGGTATATTTCCACTGAATTCAATACTTCTCTTAGTTCAGCCTGTAACTTCACTAGTATTTATGCTGTAGTTAAGAGCTGAAAAATAAACTGGTAGGTCTTTTCCAGATTGATCAGTTCATAACTTCCGTGGAGTGCATTACTTACATTTTTTGGATGATGAACTTTGTAAGGTCAAGGGTTCTTTCCTACTTAATCCTGGTGCCTTTTTCCATCTAGCTTAGTGACTAATACATGGTAGCCCTTCAGGAAATAGTTGTTGAATGAATGCAATTTGGGTTTTTTTGACCTATATTTGACATTAGTATTAGGAAATTGTTCCATCATCACATGTTTGGAGTCATGATTCTTTTATATAACATTTTAGTCATTTTAAACCTCGGATTAGCTGTAACTGTGATAAACCTGTTTTATATCTTTATTTACATCATAGCTAAGCATGTCCAGTGGACTAGGAGATAGACTTGTGGATGTTTAAGAAGTATTTCCCAATTAATGTATCAAAGAGTTTTAAAGAATAGTTTTAGAGTTGATTTATCATCTGGCCCACATTTATTTAAGTTTCCACACTTGTTTTTTTTCTACACATTTCTTGGCAGTTCTTCTATCTCTTATACCCTCCATGGATCATCAATCGTTTTAGGAAAGTTATCCTTTTACATTGAGGAGGTTTATCTTAGACTAGTCGTTATAAAGCCACTTTCTGGGAATCTATTAAAAGACCACAACCAACAGGTTGTAGGAAGTTGTAGAACAAGGGGATAGTTTAGTTTTCCTATAAGCAGTATTATTGACTGTCGGTTTTTCCTTTTCTCTCTTGGTGGTGTCCAGTTACTTAGCCATTGCCGATTGCTCTAATCCTGGTTAAGTATTTGAAGATGTTGAGTACCATCTGCTGAAGGAGTTTCAGAGCTTATTGATAAGGTTAATGATTTTCAAATTAAATGATGGTGGCACTGAATTTTGTTTTGTTTGTTTTTAATCAGTTTTGTTGAGGTATATAACGCATATACGATTAAATTAACTAATTTTAATGAATAATTCAATGAATTTTCACAAATAAGCACAATCATGTACTCACCACTACAGTCATGAAACAGAACATTTCCATTCCCCAGTGTGGTCTGTTATGCCTCTTTGCAGTCAGCCTTTACTGCCACTCTGACCCGTGGCAACAATTGATCTGCTTTCTAGTGCTATAGTTTGCCTTCTCTAAAATTACCTGTAAGTGGATTTATATATTTAGTCTTTTGCGTTTGACTTCTTTCCCATAGTATAATGTTTTTGAGATTCACTTATTTGTTGTATCATCAGTAGTTCAGTAATATTTGTATTACTAAGTACAGTCCCTATGCCATACACCACAATTTGTTTATCCATTCACCAGTCGATGGACATTTTAGTTCTTTCAAGTTTGGGGCATTATAAATAAGACTACTGTGAACATTCTTGTACAAGTCTTTGTGTGGAATTTGTGTCTTTACATTTCTCTTGGGTAAACACCTAGGAGTGGAATTGCTGGGTCGTATGGTAAGTGTATGTTTAACTTTACAGGAAACTGCCAAATTATTTTTCAAAGTGCCTGCAACATTTTGAATTTTCCACCAGCATTATAATGAGGCTCCCAGTTGCTCCAGATCCATGCCATCACCTGATGTTTTTGCCCTTTTAAATTTAGCCATTCTAGTGCGTATACAGTGGTACCTCATTAAGGTTTTATTTTGCATTTCCCTACTGACTAATTATGTTGATGATCCCTTGTGCTTACTTGGCATTTGTTTGTTTTCTTTGTTGAAAGTGTTCATTCAGATTGTCTTTTTTTTTTTTTTCATGATGTTGTTTTTGGGCACTGAGTTTTAATACCATTAATGAGTTAATACGAAAAATTATAAGGGAGGTATTTTGTTGCTGACATATTTTCAGGAAAGGAATCTTTTTAATGGATATTTTGTTTCCTGCACCATTTTTCTTTCTTCTTTTGGGCTTGTAGAGGGAAATCTCTTGTCATCTGTTGGCCTATTTTAATTTTTCTTGCCTGCTTCGCTACGTGTACTTTTTACTGAATCTATCAACTCATAATCTCTGGGAAAACCACATGTGAAGGTACTAACTGCCTCTCTAAACATACTCTCACACGTGTGCTTCCATCGTGTGTAAGCCTTGACTCCCGTGCCACTGTGAAGGCCCCTTAATTGACCCCAGTCGGCAGCCTGTAGTAGGCAAGGACATCCTTCCGTGCTTTTTGGGTCCCTTGCACCTACCACTGTACACTGTAAATTATTGGGGAGTCAACAAGTGACTGTTGGTGATGGTAAGCTGCTGACCTGGGTAAATTAAGGGCTCTTGAATGATTCCAGAGTTTTAGAGAATAAGAGTCTGTCTGAACTGGTGGGTCTAATAGTAAATTATCTTGAAATCCTTACTTTAGAAACTGCTAAAGTAAACTGTAGAATACCTACATTTTGCTTGAGAGCTATCTATAAAATCCACTTGAAAAAATGTATTGTAGCAAAGCTATGATTATGATTTGGCTATGAATAAGATGGGGTAAGGTAAATCTATTTGCAGAGTAGATGTTTCTAGGTTAGATATCCTAAGAGAATCCCAAATTTGGTTTCAGATTTCTCATGGGCCTTAATGGTTTAATCTAGCTGTATCCATAGAGCCAAAGGCATAGTATGTTCTTGATCATTTTGAGCCATGTCTTGTATTAATATAAAGTTGGGTTGGCTCATCAAGGGGGGTCCATGCTGTGTAGGATAATGGATGTGTAGAAAGATAGATGAAATTATGAGGTCTTAAGAAGTTATATATGGAAATTATGATCTAATAGAGCACTGGATTGGCACCTAGCAGATCTGAGATCTAGGACCAGCTTCGCTGTGTGATTTTGGAGAGGTCACTTGACCACTCTGGGGTTTCATTTCATTTCAGCTCTGAAATGAGTCAACTGAAATAATATGTGCTATGAATTATTTCTATTAGGATGGTTTTGAGGTCACATGACAACTTCGAAGCTAATTCCAGCCCTGACGTTCTTCATATATGGTGTTATCCCCCATCCCGATCATAATTGTGTAACTTTTCTGTCTCTGAATTGTTAGGGTTAAAGTTCAGCACTTTGTTACTTTGTCTCTTCCAAAGTATGAGAAGGAAAAGGCAAAAATAATGATAAAGATGAAAAGGAATTTTTCATACAATTTTAGGACAAAACAAAAAATACTGTTTTCAAGATAGTAAAATACAAAACTTTTTACTTTGTTATTATGGGTCACAATCAATTTAAATGGGGCCCAGAGATATTTTGGATTAAAATTTCTCTAATGTCCTTATAAATGTCTATGATGTTATTCATTTGAATTCCTGGAATCCCATATATTTCAGCAGGCAAATAAAATACAATCTTAAATTGCAGGCAGTAAACAATCAAAAGGAGCCATAGAACTTGGAGTTTATATTTCATTTTAATTTAGTACTAATTCTGGCTTTATGTTCTTGCTGAACATTGTTAGGTAATAAGAGAAAGTAGATTATTTTGAAAGTTTTAAACGTGAGAGTGGGAATTATCAGTCTTAGTTGTTACTTAAACAGACATTTTCAGGCTTGCTTTTTATTTTTTTGAAGCTATTCAAAATCTAGGTCAAGATTTGCAGCCTTACTCATAAACTCCTGGCACATTGTTCATTACACATCACTCCAGAAAGGAGCTAATGATGGTTGGGAAGCTTGCGTCGACCTTAATGAAGTGGTTCTCAGGCGTCATCTGTTGAAGTCCCAAGTGCCTCCTTAAAAATTTTACTGTTGGTTACTCCTACATCCATGCAAAACATGAGTAAATCTCAACAAAACACATAACTATTACAGTCAGAGCAACTCCCCCATCCCTGTCTGCTGGCTCCCACTGTCAAGTAAAAAAAGATGTTGTTGTCTGGGCTCGTGGCATCCAACGAAAGCAGATGCTAGAGGAGAAGACGTTAAGTTTTCCATCATATTTTCTTGAGTTGCCAGATGTCCAGATAACAGTCACTTCCATGATTCATCCAAGTATCTCCAAATAGAGTAAGAACACCTACGTGTCACTCAGACCTGGAGACACGACTTTCCTCAAAAAACCTCAGTTTCTTGCCCCCTTTGTAAAGTGGAGTCACATTGTTCCTGGACCTGAGTATGTGTCCGGTCAATGTTCATTATTTCCTTCCTAAAAATGAAATACTCAAAAAGTGGGGCAGTGTCGCCTCCCAGGGCTGTCCTTGCTTCAGGAGAAAGAAAGTCGGGACAACAAGGCACGTGTTTGTGAGCTCGGGTAGGAACTGCATTTGGAGGACATGATAAGAGAAAATGCTGACTTGTAATATTTTATTCCCTTGCAAACATGAACAAAGTTTCTGCATTACAAACAATATATTCTTTGCCACCCCAGTTGTGCAGTTGCTTGCGAGGAGGCTGCATCATTTCCTGCACGGTTTTGTGAATTGAAGGACGCCCTGCTGCACTGGGGATGTTGAGCTTGGAGCGAGGCGGAGCCTTGCCGGGGTCTCCGGGCTAGTGGCAGCCCACAGGCTCGTTCAGTTGTTTTCCATTAAATGCACAAACATAGCCTACCTTATAGTTGATTTTTGTCTTCTTTCTGAATCGATTCAAAGTTTACTAGAGCAGCTATATTGGAAAGAGGCTTTGGACCCAGTTTTTTCCCCAGGTATGTTAGGAAATACCCTGTCCCTGTTACTCAGTGAAAATCGGTTTCTTTTTAATGATACTTGAAAAATTCATCACTTCTCTTCTCCAGAATAATAATAATAATCTGTGCTCTTTTATTTTAGCCATCTCCGACTGGACATCCAGGGCACCTCTCCTGTTCTTTCTGAGTCTTCAGTTGGAAGTTAACAAGACTCTACGGCCTGAAAGGGAAATCAAAGGTAATTACATGTTAAAAAGTATATTATTACGTTCGTGTATACATCTGATGATCATAAAGTAACGACAACCCCTTATTTGTTGAGCGGAATTTGGGTATCCCCCCCCTCATTTTCCCACCGTTTCTCTCCTGTTTGCCCCCTCCCTCCTTGCCTTCCTCCCCTGCTGCCCCTCCCTCCTCCCCTCCCTCCTCTCCCTCATTTGCATGTATTTGCTCAGCAAACATTTGTGGAGTCTGCCTTGCGGGGTCACTGGCAGGAATGGGGGGGGCCCGCCTCTGAAGAGGGCCGCCCCCGCCAGCTCTGTGCCTGCAGGCCTGGCCAAGAGGCTGGCCTGGCTTCCGCCTGCCCCCTTGCTGTCCCCAGAGCGCTCCCCCTGGGCCGTGAAATACATGCACTTCCGCTGAAGTGCATGGCCTGTTCTGCTCAATAACTGAGAGCCTGGGGAGGTCCGGCGCCTGGTGGGCCATAGGAACTAAGCGACTGATGAGCGTTGGGTGGACATAGGGCATCGTCCAGACCAGGACTCTTTATCCCGGGACACCTTGCACGCTGCTCAGAACCCCCAGGGACAGTGGAGCCGTGCCAGCTTTGAGGCAGGCATATTTTCCTTACAGTGAGTTTTTCCAGGGAAACTTGGGGGGACGGTCCCAGCCAGATTTATGAGTTGGCTTGTGGATGGGGGGGGGGGTCCAGCTCTGGCCAACCCACCCCTTGCCCCCTTCCTGCCTGCTGCTGGAGGTCTTCTTATAGGTGGGACACAGCCAGACTCCCTGGGGCTGGTGGCTTTGGTGACAGGAGGCTCTGGGTCCGCGTCTGGACTCAGCCATGTGTAATGTACGTGATGTTGGAAAGCTGTTCACTGTCTGTGCCTCGGTTTCTCCACCTGCCACGTCAGGATGATAGCAGTGCCCACGTCGTGGGATCGTTGTGAGCACTGAAGGATGAGTTGCTGTGTAGAGTGGCGCGTGGGAAACATTTAATACATGTTAGTAGCTTTTGTTCTATCATCTTCTGCAGAACAGAGGTGATAATACCTATTTCTCGTGGTTACTATAAGCGTTAAATGAGGTGGTGCGTGTGAAATAGGCGGTTCTGGGCACACAGCACTCTCCACCTGTGGCAGTCCTCAGTGATAAGGTAAAATAACAACATTGCCAGCAGATGCGATCAGAACAGGGCAGACGTTGTGACCCCAAGTGTGGTGAACATCTAAGGGTAGAGGTCGGCCCAAACAGCTGTCCATTCAGCTTGTCAACTTGCATGTATATCAAGTTATGTTATTAACTAAAATCTCATCCTTAGTTTATTAGACCATTGTCTACACTTTGGTCACAAAAGTCAATTCATAAATGTTTTGGTTGTGATTGGCCATTGGAGTGAGTAGTGAAGAGTTGCATACTCCCATAATCCTTTTATTCTTAGCAGTATTCTTATCTTTTAAATAAAAAGGGCGGTGTTTTGGGGGTTTATATGAAATTTTAGAAGTAACTTAAGAATGAAGATGAAAGATGTTGAATAGCATTAGAATCCATTAGCACCTGTCTGTGATCATGATACGTATGTGTAGTTGTTTTTGTTTCTCTCTTTAGATGACGCCTTCCTTCCATCACTCTTAAATGTGAAGAATACTAATGTTTTATCACCCATGCTATATGGTTGTTCCAAAACTATAAAAAGGGAAGCAAATGGAAATCTAATAACATTTGATTCTACTATATCTAAATTAAATGATGCTTGTAGGAAACACTTTGACATTCTTTTCCCTGTACTTTGAACCCAAAAAAAATTTGAGCCATGGTGTATTAGAGAACTTCTTACCATTTGTTTTACACATTTGCTTTCTGTACACTTGAAACAAGTGATATTACTTGGCTTAAGGATATCTTTTAAAGAAAAGAGAACATAATTCAGGTGACGGTGAGTCACCTCAGAAAGCAAAGGTTTTTGAGCCCTTCTGGAGGTGGAGACCTGCCTTGTTATCTTCGCACCTGTGCCTGACATTGGGTTGCTCAGTGAAGCTGGGAGTGGCAAGGGGATCGATTGGAGCACAGAAACTCCTTTGTTAGAATGCTGAGAATATGATGACTTTTCAAATTTGCCTGAAGTGTTACTGTAATACAGTTTAAACTGTAAATAAAGATGTTTCCTTCGGGGGGGGGGGTGATATTTTGTGTGTTTTTGAATGCAGTGAAACTAGCACGTGTTCTGTCCTGAGCTTAGGATGCTGGTGGGCTGGAGTCTGTCTCTTCCTTCTTTCTGCCCTCCCTCCCCACCCCCCTCCTTCCCCATCTGCCCTCTCCCCTACCCCCGCCTCCTGCCTGCTTAGGAGAAAGACCTTGACTGAGGCCCCATCAGTCCCTGCTCTCTCAGCGGCTCCCGAGCAGTGGCCTGGGCTTCCTCCGGGGTCCGGATGAGAAGTCCAGTTTCCAGTAGTAAGGAGGCTGGAGTGGTAATGCCACCCCTGCCCTTTCTGCTGCTGACTTGTATTCTGATCGACGCCCCTCTCCATAC
Organism: Balaenoptera acutorostrata; assembly: GCF_949987535.1. Lineage (NCBI taxonomy): Eukaryota > Metazoa > Chordata > Mammalia > Artiodactyla > Balaenopteridae > Balaenoptera > Balaenoptera acutorostrata. Next base: position 77,145,896 of record NC_080080.1, on the reverse strand, counting down.
GTGACACACCCAGGGGAGGGCACAGTCTGCCTGTCCATTCCGATCTGTGGCGGGGCATCTCTGATATTGACTCAGACCCACCTCTTTGAGGGTTTTGTCAATGTCCTTTGCTCTTATCTTTTCTCAGCTAACTTGGGAGGAAAACATGCTGCTCTATTAGCATCACTGCTTCGTGGCAGTGAACAGTCTAACTATTGTGTTTAGCAGGAGAGACCCAGGTTCAGGCAGAAGTTTTATGTTCTCTTTGAAATCAAGACTTAGTCTTTTATCTGCAGTGCTCATTCCTACGATAGAAATCTCACACTGTTACCTCTGATCTTACTTAATGCTATTCCAAGAGGACACATTAACCTCTTTGATTAGGTTGGTTTGTTTTTTCTTTTTTTTTCGAAATTTGCACAACTTAAAAAATTCGACTTGGTTACGTGGTTGCACATAGGTTATGATTTGTCCTGAGAATAAACAAGTAAAAGCAATACAGCTACTTCTCAAAATTTGTAGCAGTGCTTAATGAAAGTTTCTGCAAATCTCAGAGTAGTTGAGTTGCTGCTCTGAATGGCATAAATGAGTGGGTCCCTCCCCTGCAGACGCACAACCCCCAGAGGTGACATTTGGTTTAAACTCTCATTGAGTTTGCCTCCTTGTTTGCTTTTGGCATTGATCTGACCTGAGTACCATCAAGGAGCAAACCATTTAAGCAGGAGTATATTTCAATATGTAGTGATATACGCTTCTTCAAACCCTAAGACTTTGAATTTTTTTTCTCCAAGTACTGAGTCTCCTGTCTTTTTGAATTTCTGTAATATAAATTTTGATTTTCCTTGACTGGATTTCCCTGATTAATATCCAACCATACTTTTATTTATTTATTTTGTATTTTGTATTTGTATTTATTTATTTACCTTGTTTTACTGTTGAGTTAAAGGAGAAAAACATTTGATGGTAAGTTTTGGTTTCTGAGGGTTTTTTGAGATCATTAAGCTAATTTTAATTGATAGACCTCTCATGTATTCACGGCATAAAGGTACAAGTATGTTAAAAAATTTTTTTCCAACTTGGTCTATAATCCTAGGCTCTGATTAACCTTCTGCAAAGCCTGTTATCTACAGTAAATGTTTCTAATTGGTACATATGATACTTTGTAAAGAAACACAATACTTAGCACTTTTTCAGGTTTTTGTACACAAATGTGTAGTTTGGCTTTCCTTCTCTGAAGGAAAATTTGTTTATTTTATTGACCGAAAATGTTTCCAATTTAAGATGCACACTTCATTCATAAAGATGATGTTCCATTTTAAGGAGAAGTGCAGTTTATAGTCTTTCAAATGTTTTTATAACGTCTCTTTTCAACGAGTACTGTTCTTGGCTACGTGTTCTGACTTGTTTCCTAAGTTAATTAGAATTGGAAAGCAGACATTTCTTTTCTCTCTTTTTCACTGTCATTCAGGGCCACCAAGTGTCATTATCTTGATTTTCCTCCCCTGTGTCCACCCTGCAGTTTGCATTTTATCTCAAAGGATGCTCTTCTTTCTTTGGTCTCTGTCTGAGCAGATAGGCATCACCAAAACGTGACACAGACAGGGACTGTCTGGGTTTGAGATGCAGGCTGTATGGGACCCAGTGAATTCTAGATTGTTCTGACCTAGTAACTCACCCAATTTTTGTTTCTTAATCTTCAAAAGGTCCTTTCAGGAGGGTGATGGTATTGAAAAAGCGTGTCATTCTTCTTTCTGTGATTGCGGATGGCACGTAAATGTGTCATAGCTTTTTCTCACTTAAATTTTATTTTATTTTATTTTATTTATTTTATTTTTTTTAAAGGGAGATTGTTGGTTGATCCACAGTTCCAGATTGGGACTATGTCTGATGGAGGCTAAGGGAATATCTTTTTGTTTGTTTGTTTGTTTATTGACTTTTATTTATTTATTTATTTTTGGCTGTGTTGGGTCTTTGTTTCTGTGCGAGGGCTTTCTCTAGTTGCAGCAAGTGGGGGCCACTCTTCATCACGGTGCGCGGGCCTCTCACTATTGTGGCCTCTCTTGTTGCGGAGCACAGGCTCCAGACGCGCAGGCTCAGTAGTTGTGGCTCACGGGCCTAGTTGCTCCGCGGCATGTGGGATCCTCCCAGACCAGGGCTCGAACCCGTGTCCCCTGCATTGGCAGGCAGATTCTCAACCACTGCGCCACCAGAGAAGCCCCTTAAATTTTATTTTATTTTTTAATTTTTTTTTTTTTCGGTCATACCGCACAGCTTGCAGGATCTTAGTTACCCGACCAGGCATCGAACCCGAGCCCCCTGCAGTGGAAGCACGGAGTCCCAACCACTGGACTGCCAGGGAAGTCCCTTCTCACTTAAATTTTAAATCTCAGGTGTTGCTCACTCTGGATCAGGTGACACAGCTCCCATCACTCCCTCCATCAACCCTAGGACATCACTGATGTCTGTGCTGTTTACTCAAAGCTGTGTTGTATTTTCCATATGAAATCCTGGAGTGTTTAAGATGTTGCAGGTTTAACTTTAACTCCTTATTTTACAGGGGAGAAAATTGAGACCATTTGACAGTTGCCTTCATTTAATGTATTTATAAGAATGCAGCAAAGATGTCTTTTTCTATTGTTATTAATATAGGTATTCTTCATGTAATTAAAATATTTACGGAAAGTAACTAGTGCATTAAATCATACTACAAGTGATCAGCCTTCAATATGCACCCCAGTACGGGACAGCTGTGCTTCACCTGGGGGCTCTGGGAGCAGAGCTGACACCCAGGAGTTTCCCAAGTGGCCGTGTGGTTGCATCTGCTCCTTTAATAGTTCACTTAGCAGACGTGTCCTGGGCATCCACAGTACCATGTGAGAAGGCAGGGCCCCTGCTCTTAAGAAGTGCACAGTTAATCTAATCTGCCAGGGTTGTTACCTGATCCCATAGTTCTATAAATTTAACATTTGACAGAGCCACCAAGATATTTTGATCCAAGTTCCCTGATGGAGCTGAAAAAAGCATACCAGCCCTGCATTAGTGTTGACGAACTGGCATTTTCCCTGTGTCCTTCTGGGGTAGTCCTGCAGGGTGTTGCCTGCAGGGCCTGGGATTAGGATCCAGTTGAAACCGAGCAGGACCCTGCAGGGCCTTCCCAGGGACAGAACCCCCCATGCCCCCCACCTCTTATTTGTAAAAAAGCTTTAGCCTCCTAGGCCGTCCCTGAGTTCCAAAGAACAAATTTAATCAGAAAGTTTAAAAAATGCAGAAACAAAGGAAAGCAGTCAAGCAAGACAAAATAATAATAGTTTAGCCATAAAACAAAGTCAGAGACCTTTAGTTCCTCCTCAAGGGCTGATAGATAATATCCTGAGCCATATTCTTGAGTTGTTTTGCAGATACTAAAACTCCCACCAGGTGGTAGAAGTAACTGCATGCTGACCACCAACACCCAGACCCCAGACCAGTTGGAACCAGAAGGTTGGGTTTCCCAAAACACCTCCCTGTTACCTCACCACCAGCCATTCGAGAATTGAGCATGAGCTGATCACACACCCTGTGACTGTCTCCCTCACCCTGTCTTTGAAAACCCTTCCCTGAAAGCTATCAGGGATTTTAGGGCTTTTAAGCACTAGCTGCCCATTCTCCTTGCTTGGCTCTACAATAAATGCTGTACTTTCCTTCATCACACCCTGGTGTCAGTAGACTGGCTTTGCTGCTCCTTGGGCAAGTGGACCCACATTCGGTTTGGTGACACAGTTCACCTGGCTGTGTTAACAGTTAATGATCCCAGGACCCCTCCTCACTGGCCCGGCTTTAGGAAGGGAAGATGAGCCCTGGGAATGGTGGGAGGATGACCCCTTGTGAGAGCTGCCTGCGAGTGGGGCAGGTTAAAAATGCAGAGGCTTTGGTCATTCTGAATTTGAGTGAATGTGATGTGTTCAACACCTGCTTTGCTGGTTGGCAGGGGCCGAGGGTGCCCGGGGAACCTCGGGCAGTGTCCCCATGAGCACAGAAGCCTTTGTCACCAGCTCCTTGTTCCCTTTCGAACTTCCCGCCATCCCTGGAGAAAGCCTTGTCAATGTGGGGTCGCATTGAGTTTGCTTGGTCTTGCATTTTACTACCTGGAGTTCTTCTTGCACAATTTTTAAAACAGTAATTAAGTTATTTCTGTGTCGTGGACTGTGTGGAGCCAGGCCTGTCTGTTGGGCAGTGGGAAGCACACCAGGAATTTCAGAACTGGGTCCTGCTCTGCCCTCTAACTATGGTCCAAGCGGCCTGGAGAGAAGTCTGTCTCCTTCCCTGAAGGTCGCCTCTTCTTTGACTTGCCTCAGTTCTCCTTGAGTTGTCCCTTTACTTTTTTTTCTTTTTCTGCAAAACATTTACCTTTTCTTACTCTTGATTGGGGTACAAATTATTGTCCCCAGAGCGAATTCATCTGTGTTCTGCGACAATTTATTGACTGTCTAGCAAGCAGAAGCAGTTTGCTTTTCTCTGAGCATTTCATTTTACCAACATCCAAAATGATACACTCAAAGAGAAACTGATGTACACACACTTAGAGGCCCAGACCAGGTGCTCCCGGGCCTTAGGTGCTCTAGGGTCTCCCTCAGATCAGGACCAGCGTTATGTAAACTCAGTTTTAATGAGGCTTTAAATGTCCACTTACGATTTTTCCTTTCTCTCCCATCCTTATTTCAGCAACTTTGTTGGCATAGGATTTATTGCTAAAATAAATTTTAGTGACAAATGCACATGTTTTTGGTTTTGTTTTTTTAAAGAGGGGTTTAGAAATGGGTTTAGAAATGGGAAAATCTCAATTGCTAGGGCACCACACAATAACTTAACCATGTGAATAAACATTAAGTGGAAATGGTCATTTTAGCAAGAAATAAGACCACCCTTTAATTCTAAACCATGGTGCTGTTTCCCACTCTTCTCCTATTCTACCCTTTTACTCAAACTTAAAACGTCGTGTCCTGATTATGTATTTCAGTGTTCCCCATCATTTAACTGGTGGTAACATTTCAACCAACAACCAAAGAACACATGAAAGTGTTCTTTCATGATGCGGTGTCTCCCCGCCCCCCATAGTGACTTGACATTGTTCTGTCACTTCTGCCTGTTTGGAGGGGAAGCCACAGTCAGAGGAAGTCCCAGTAGGTGAGCCGTGAGCGGGGGAGTCTTGCTGCCTGGTAGGGAAATTCACTCATTAGGATGGTCACCAACTGTCACAAACATGTGGCATTGGGGTTTTGGTGGAGGAAGGACTTGAGGTCGACAACACTTCCTGGTGTGACCCGACTGGTAAGTGTGCACACATCACCCCTCTCTCACTTTCAGCTACAGGACTCGACGAACCTGTAGGGACCTGACCACCAACACTTAACTGTCCTGTTGTAAGTCAGGAAGCAGCACTAAGCATTGAACTTATTTCCTGGTACCCAGGTCTTTCTTGTATAGAATAAGCAGGGGTCTGGCTTCAGCCCTTGGCAGGATTTGGCCTCAGATAAGCTGTATAAACTGTCCAAGCCTTAGTTTCCTCATATTTATCTTGAAGAGAGATTGATTCGGATTTCTCTGCTTCCATAAGACATCTTTTTTATTTGACTGTTATAATAAAGCAGTAAGTTAGAACAGGTAATGCTGTTAGACTGAAAATAATGTTATTCCTTCTTTTTAGATACCATACTCTATGTTTGATCCAGGATATTACACTAATTACATTTATGATGGAGACATTTGAAAATCACAGATGTTCGTTGATTTAAAAATAGAACATGTGCATTTTTATTAAGCTGTTGAGAAACAGGGTTTGGGTGCTTTTTCCTCATTTTCTAGCTCAATGCAACAGTGATGAGAACTGTGGGGGAAATGCTAATGTCACTCAGAGATGATGTCATGTGACCCATTTGGGTTTTGGCCCTTTTACACAGATTGTCTTACACAGTGTACCTTTTCCTGGCTTATTCAGACTTCTGGTTTATCTGGATTTTTTACTATACAAATTTAAATTTTGCCCAGTGCAATCTCCTGATCTCATTTCTTAAGAGAGTGGGGCTAGTTAGTTGATGTTAACACAGCCCCTGGAGAACAGTCTTAAGAGGTGGGTGCTCTGGCCGATTTTGGAACAGCTGGACAGTGTGTGCATGGCCCGTGTGCAGGGCTCTGGGCAAGACTGCACTTTTCTCGTTCACTGGATGGAGGGGCCAGGGAAGAACTGCTTTCCTGTGCATGTTGTTTTCCATTATCTAAGAGCTGTAATCTGCATCAAAATCAGTGATCAAATCTCCCTGGACCCTTGTTTCAAATTTGAAATAGATAAAAAGCATCCGCTCGTTAACACACCCAGACCTTTTCTGATTTCTAGCTGTCCCACTTCACATTGTGGAAATAAACCTGGGTCCCTCGGGGCGCCAGGAAGGGACACTGTTTGCACTGAAATGAATGACATGATTTTCCAAGGTGCGAGTGGAACGCATCGGGGATTGGCTGATATTTAAAAAACATGAATGAAAACAGTAGGCACCTCACCTGGCCAAGACGCAAGAGCTTTTTGAGAATGATTCTCTTCTAGGATTTGAAGTCTTGTCAACGGCTGATAATGTACACTGGACTTGTTTGTCCACTGGGTGTGCCGCTCCCCACGACGAGAGGCAGCCAGTAAATGTCAGCCCAGGTGGCCCGTTAGGGATGACCTGTGTCATCACCAAAGCCATGAAGTGCATGGGAGTTTGCTTTTCAGACCTAAGTATTACTTCAAGTCGTAGGTTTTACCTTTTCAAAAAGTTGGAATGTAAAACGTGTGGTCTCAGGGAAACTCTTTCTTGTAAATCAAGAGCTTTCATGTTCATTCTGGAGTAAATCACTGACTAATTCTCAAACCCATGACAAGTTATTTAATCTCTTTCTGTTTTGATCTTCTTACCCAATAATACTAACACCAAATCTGAATAGTTAAATAGTGGTTACTATTGCCAGGCCCTGTTGTAGCTACTTTACATGTTTCGCCTCATTCAACCCTCATCCCAGCTCTGGGTTCAGTTCTGCTTTATCCCCATTTTATAGATGAAGAAACTGAGGCATAGAGAGGTGAAATAGTTTGTCCAGGTTACACAGCTAATAAGTAGTGAAATAGGATTTGAACCCAATCAGACTGGCTCTAGAATTCCGTTCTCAAGTGACATGCCTCTCTGTCTCTCCAAAAAAATTAATATACTGCTACCTGATTCCTTTGTGTTTGGTTTGATTGTGCGAATATACATGAACCCTTTCATCGGAGGTATTTGAACCGATGAATATGACTACTCTTCGTCCGGTTCTGACATACCTTTGGGGGGCTTGCATAAAGCCCTGTCTGTGCTACTTGGGAATTGCTTGCTGCAGCAGCGTGGGTACACACGGAGACATTTGGGTGGTCAGAAGCACCATGTGCACTTATCCAGGTGAATGGCGTGTGGTCCTAGAGTGCCACTCACATGGACCGCAGTGGTCGTGACATCTCCAAGGACGAGTAGTATAACACAGCCTGTACCACTGTCTGCTTTGTTTAGAAAACTTTCATGAGCATATAGAAAACGAATATACTGTACCTATGAAAAGAGTTCGTGCCTTATAAACTCACCTTAGTGCATCAAAGCTCCCTTTCGGTTAAAAATGTGTGAATGAAAAAAATAAATATTTTATGTAGCAAACTTCCATACACTAAAACTCCTATATGAAAGCAGCAGCTACTAGGAAAGTAAAACTGCTAGGACTGCAACAGAAGAATCAAAATAAATCCCTGTGCTAATTTCTAAAGTAGATGGAGTTGGCCAGGCTGTGGATATTACACTTACAAAATAATCAGCTTAGTAATTTTGCAAATTATAGACCTCACGCAATAGAATCACAAAATAAAAGCCAGTGTGAAATAATTTGGCCGTCGTTTAGCTGCAGGCCAACAAAACTCACTCACGCATTGGAATTTAGGGATTCACGGATACTCTTTAGGAAAGTGCCAGTTGTGGTTAAAATCTGGCAGCACTTGGAAATTCTCATAAAACAAGGACAAAAGACTGTGTGGATGAATTGAAACGAAGCCTGCAAGCTGCTTTGTGAATTAAATATGTTCAGCATTAAATAGGATGTATAGCACGTATACTCCTTAGTTCTAGGAAATAATGAGTTAACTGGCTAAAATAAAAAGCTCTTTTTTTAAAAGCAGCTTTAATTCGTTAAAAGTCAGAGTTTAATAGTCTGTTAAAGAGCTGTTTTAAAAATTAGTGAAGTGACATTAATCGTCATCTGACACTAAGTGGGTGAGTGCAGGTCTGTGCAGTGGGCCGTCTGTTGCCACGTTTATTGCAAGAGGAGACCCAGCACTGGGTCTCCCCCATGTGTGGCTCAGGGCACTAGAACTGCATTCTCTCTCTCTCTCTCTTTTTTTTAATGTGTTTTTTTTCCATATGTTGGTGGTAATTTTTTTTTATTGAAGTATAGTTGATTTACAATGTTTGTGTTAGTTTCTGCTGTATACAAAGTGATTCAGTTATACATATATATACATTATTTTTTATATTCTTTTCCATTATGGTTTATCCCAGGATACTGAATATAGTTCCCTGTGCTCTACAGTAGGACCTTGTTGTTAATCCATGGAATTGTGTTCTCTTAGCCCCTCAGAGCGGCACTGGGTGTGTCATGTCATTATGGGTGCAGTGTGTCCCCATCTCTGACACTGTGATCACACTCTTCCTGGCTGCTGTGTTGCTATTCAGTTAGGAAGTTGACAAGTAGAGCTAGGAGGTAATAAGTGCCGTGAGGGCATCTTGTATGTTTGTTGACAGCTCTGTCCCCAGGGTCTGGAGCAGTGCCTGACCCCAGTGGGTGCTCCAGTGTATGAACTGACCTGCTTGCTGCCTTGCCCGGGTACCCTCTGTGCTCAGGAGGCCTGGGTCTTGCATGTTTCCATGACCAGCTGTACTTCATGTGCTGCCTTTTAATGCAATTCCAGTTTCATCTATTCATTTATTCATCTATTCAGTGACCACCTGTGCAAACCATTGCAATGTTTGAGCACACAAACCAAGGAGTATTTTCATCTTATAAAACAAAAAGAGGGACTTCCCTAGGGGCACAGTGGTTAAGAATCTGCCTGCCAATGCAGGGGACATGGGTTCGAGCCCTGGTCCGGGAAGATCCCACATGCCGCGGAGCAACTAAGCCCGTGCACCACAACTACTGAGCCTGAGCTCTAGAGCCCGCGAGCCACAACTACTGAGCCCACACGCCACAACTACTGAAGCCCGTGCACCTAGAGGCCGTGCTCCGCAACAAGAGAAGCCACCGCAATGAGAAGCCCGCGCACTGCAACGAAGGGTAGCCCCCACTTGCCGCAACTAGAGAAAGCCCGCGCGCAGCAACAAAGACCCAACGCAGCCAAAAATAAATAAATAAAATTTTTAAAAAAAGAAAGAAATTGTATTAAGATTGTCATACCAAAAGGCAGGCATTTCTTTAAGGAGAATTTTTCTTTCAGCTAAGAGCACTTATTCACATCAGAAAAGTAAAATGTGATACCCCCTGGGCATGATGACCAAATTAGCATTATCACATTAACTATAGTTGAATTTTTATATTTTATGCAATTAAATTATCAGAACTAGTCTCTACTATATATTAATACACAATGTAGACTTTAAAATAAAATATTAGTAATTCAGTCTTCTAGATTCTCAGAAGTCATTTGTTGTTTTGTGGCAATTCTGGAGTGCCCATTTCGTAGATGAGGAAACTGAGGCACAGACAGGTTGTAGGAGCCCAGACATTAACTGTCAGATGTAACCTGAAACCTTGTCATTCCATGCATTGTGTTCTTCCTGTTATACTGTATATACCAAGAATCCTCACTAAGTGCAAGTTACCCTTTAAGGAATCTGAGATAAACAGAATGTCTGAGTACCACTTCTACATGTATAATTTCTTCCTTTCTGGTTCATCTTTGGGAACCCCTTAGGTCAGGGATTTGGAGGAAATGTGCATGCACATCTTACCGTTTCTTAGTCTTCAACTTGTATCACCTGCTCACATTCACTTTTGTAAAAGAGTGATTGATGCCCAGTCAGGCAGGCACTAGTTGTAAGTTTTAAACTCTCCATCTCCTTGCTTATGCTACACTGTGCTGGGTGTGTGCTGTGTGCCAGAGGACAGCTGTGGGTCACATTGCCTGGTTGATCATGGTGCAATTGAATATACAACGCCAAGTGGCCTTACACGTGCCGGAGAGAATAGTACGTAGGGTCTTAGGTCTTACGGCTTGAACCAAGGAGCCTGTTTAGATTTCTAGAGCTGACGTTGGTGACAGCCATCATGTTAACGCACTTTCAAAGCACAAGAAAGTTGGATGGACGTCATGAAGAGAAAATACTGGTGATGGCAGGGAGTGTTTTCAGACAATATACTGAAATAGTGTTCCCCGCGCGAACCTAATGAGGTGGAAAATGGGAACTCAGTAGACTTCCCTGCTATGAGAGCTGAAGACGATACAAGAAGAATGAGCTCCTTTACGTTTTGGGGAAGCAGCGACCTGAACATTCTGCAGGATTCCAAGTGGTGACATCATTCTTATGCCTTAGTCCAGGCATCCCGGCCGATCTGTAGGGAAGAGGTAAATATGAATGACCTGAGCTTTGGCGTCATGGTCTGGGTTTGGATAGGATGCTCGTAGCGAGGTTTGAGGACGAGGGAGTGTACTCATGGGCTGGAACCTCATGTGCGCGGACCTGGAGGCTGCAGCTTTTTCTCTCATCGCCTCGTGTTATGCCTGGAGGCTGCGGGGCCTGGGATGTGGTTCTGGGCACGGAGGCCCAGTGGCTGGTGAGACGCATGGGAGACCTCATGGGATTGCAGATAATTATGTCCTCTTTTCCGTTCTCTCTCTTTGCTTTCGAAATGGACATTAATCAAGCAAGATACTTAGTAAGTATGTGAAGAGGTAATTTCCAATCAAACAGTAATAGAGGAAGTCTGTCTGTGTACAGTTTATACTTGTTTTGGTAAATGACTGCTCTCTTGTAAAACTTGAGAGACTATTTAATGTGCATAATGAATATTGAGATTTTAGTGTTTTTAAAAATAGATTCTTCAGGGAGGAAGTTAGTGCGCTTGGCGACCAATTTGAGAATTTTGAAAAGAAATTGTTTTAACGTCAAAGTAGGACTTAATTTAAACTTCAGCTTACCTCCCTTTCAACTTCTCCAGAACAGTTATTAGCATAAAAGCTTAATGGATTCACATTCCTTGGATTACATATGTGCTGTTGAAATTCAGTGTTGATTCTAAATACTTGCCTAATAATCCTTCAACCCAGCCTGAGGCTCTCGAGTGCTTGAGCACAGTTCATTATCACTGAGTCAGTCAGCAGTGGGTTGTTTAGCAAATAGTACTTTGCAGTGGTTTTTCTCTCAGTCCCTTTCAGAAGCACATGTAAGTTCTTTTCAGGAAAATTTTCTGTTCATAGTTTGAGGATAAAAATAGAAGCATAATTGTTCCTTTAGTGCAGGTTTGGTGGGGAATATTTCGGTGACGCTAAATATTTTTTGTTTTAAAGGGGATATTGACGTAAGATTCAGTGTTAATTTCACTCTTCTCACCCTCTGAGCCCTGACGCCCTCGCCCCCACATCATGGAGAAGGGTTTCTTCTCCACGCCCTGTCCTGTCCGTGGTCATCCTCCTCCGTCCTTCCCCTGTGCCCTTCCTCGGCTCTGCCTCGTTTCTGTGCTCTCTCTAGGCTCTTGATCCGATTGGTAAATCAGGAACACGTTTGGTTCATTCCTCTTCCCCTCACCTCAGGACCTTGTGACGTGCTGCTCGGTCCTCCCAGGTCAGAGTCTTTCGCCTCCTCCCTGCCCTCTCTGTCCATTCACTTCCTGTGACCTAAGTGTGTGCATCCCCCAGGGCTCAGGCTTGGCCACTGGTTCACCCTACGCCCAGGAACATCACACCACACCTGTGCTTCCCCGTTGATTACCCCAACCCTTATGCCACTTGCTAGACCCACGGCATCAATATTCCAGTCCAGACTCAAATTCACGACGTCACGAATGGCTCCCTGATCTTCCTGCGAAGCCAGCATCCTCTCCTGACTGTTCTTCTGGTACCACTGAGCTTCCATTAGCAAGGAACCATCTTCGGAAAACCTTGGAGCATCCGCTCATTAAGTATTTTTGTTCTTTCATGTTTGCCCTTTTCTTTCTACCTTTCCTCTTCCAAGGTAATCCCCATCTTCTCTTACCACATAGTTTTGCCTCCAATCAGTCCCTGGGTCCCTTAGCTGTTCCCTTTTCAGTCTTCCCTGCGTGTTGCCTGTAGGTGGATCTCAGTGAAATAGTATCTCATGTCACCTTCATTTTTAGAAGCCTTGCGCTAACTGCCCTGGACCACGGGGGTAAAAGGTACGCATGTGGACACTGGGCGCTCAGCTGCAGCCGTTGTCGAGTTCAGGTTTACCTCCCCAGCCATTCCCGCTCTCCTCCTTGGAAATCTTCTCAGCTCTACTGATCTACTTGCCGTCTCAAAGGCTTTTTTCTCAAAGGCTTTCTGCAAAACCTGCTCTTTTCCTTTGCTTGAAATCCCTGCCCTTTTTCTTCACTCAGCCAAGTAATGGTGATACATGTCATTTATGAAGTACTGCATGCCTGGCAAAATGCTCGTGATCATAAAATATTGTTGTCACTTAATCCTCACAACGCCCCTATCCTGGTGGCCCCATTCTGTTATTATTTCTAGATTGTTCTCCCGGCCCGGCACCTGCTTCGAAAGGTTCTGGTGAGAATTACATGCGACGCTCCTCACAAGCGCTTAGTGCAGTGCTGGGCCCGAGGTGCCCTTCACACAGACGGTCACCATCCCTTTCATTGTCCCCCTCGGGCAGACAGGACACCAAGATGCAATGTCTGTGGCGGGGCTGGGGGCGTGGCGTGTGTGACCATGGCTCCAGGCTCCCCTGTGCTGGGCCGGCATCTCCCCAAGCCTGGCTCTGAGCGCCTTCTTTGAGCAGCCTTTAGACTTTTGTTTTTAGTTGGGAATAAATGGTTACTCCTTAGTCACTAAGTTAAAGTAACTAAAATTTGGAATTCATAAACTGAAGAGGCCCCATGTCACCCCCTGTGGGAGGTCGCACAACAGAGCAGCTGCGGGACCTCGTGGCAGGTGGGTTGCCCGCCTTTTGGGACAGAGCAGGGATCATCTGTTGGAAGTATTCCCCTCCTGATCCTCTTGTTGCTTCATGTATTATTGCTTTTTAATGTCCTGCGTGTTTATTAGCCAAATCTCTACAGCCGATGTATGAACTCCGTGACGGCTTGGGGTCACGTACTGTCCGTTGCACTGTGTCCCGTCAGCATGTTCTTTCCATGCCTGTGATTTCTAAGCACGGTGTTTTGCATCCCTGACTTTGTCAAGCGCACAGCAGATGTTAAACATCTGACGACTGAGTCTAACAAAGTTCTTTTAGGAATAATTTTAAGGGGTGGAATTTGAAAACAGCTTGTGTGAAAAGTCATGGCTCATCCTTTTAAAAATAAACGCCAAATAAGACAAGCATTATCACGGGGAAATTTCTCACTTAAGAAAAACCTTGGTAGAGTGATGGGGATTAAGATTTTCATTTCCTCCCAGCAGGACTGGTATAATAAGATACTGTGTGTGAGTGCGTGCACGCATGCGTGTGCGCATACATGTGTGTTTGTGTGTGTGTGCGTGCGTGTGTGCGCGTGTGTGTTCATAAACTATAACACTCAGTATTTTCTACTTTAATGACTCTACCCCTCCAAGAATACAATTATTGTCATTTTACATTGCTGGGTCAGGGTGAAATGTTTGGTTTGATTCAGGTCCCAAACTCTCATATACTCTGTTTCTGGGGAGTCAGTGTGGTTTTAATGCCACTTTCTATCAGAACTTTAGAGGTTAGCGAATAAAATGGTGTTCCCTTTCCAGGGGCGGGTAAAGTTTTGTTGTACTAAGACTGTTGTATTAGAAATGTGTAAACTTAATTGTGACAGATTAAGAACTGGCCGCTGCCTTCCATATTTGAGTAGACGACGGTGCACAGATGTATTTCATGAAAAGCTAGTTTTCCCTCATTAAAAATAGTTGATCACAGTGCTTAGGCACACAGCAGATGTCAGAACGGCCCTTAATTCGGGCAGATGTTTCTGTTTAACTCGTAAGAGTCTTGGATGGATGGATGGATGGATGGATGGATGGATGGATGGATGGACAGACGGACAGACGGACGGATGGATGGGTCGAGATACACACTTTCTTAATTGACTACTCAGCACCATTGCACTGAACATTATATAATTCCCAGGCTACACTGCACCTTATGTAATCACCATACCACTAATATTGTACTGATGGAAATTGCTCATTTCAATTCTTAATAGCCTTGTTTCTCTCTCTTAATAGACTCTGGGTAACTGGAAATCAGGGGCTGACTTACTATCTGTGTTTCTTAGTGCCTAGCAGAGAGCCTAGCATGGAGTAGAAATGAAACAAATATCTATACATTAAAATAATTAAGATTACTTATAAAAGCAAAATGAAATACAGAACATTTGTATTTTAGTGATTAATGGTTACTGTTAAGAAAAACAGTGGGCAAACATCCTCTAATATTTACTTTTTCTTGTAATAATATGTAGATGGCATGTTTTTCTTAGCCTTCCCTGGAATTAGTCAATAAGCGCTTACAAAGGATACTGTATATAGTAGGTAATCAATTATTCTTTTGATGAATAAAAGATGAACACCTTTCCTAATATATGTCATAGGAACCTGAATAAATTATAATGTTCATGCGGCCATTATTGATGTTAACGTTAGTAAAATATCGTGGAAGGGACGATTCCTATTTTAACATTTCTGAGAAGTATTGCTTATACATGATGATCTTTAGAGTAGGCACTGTCTGTCGTTACAGATTTGTATACTCTACTTGTTCCCAGATTTCATGGTTTTGTAAGAAGGATAGAGATTTCCTTGGAGGTCTCTTATGCTTTTCTTTCTCTTTGTCTTTTTGGCTGTACATTGCTACCCATGAGGACAGTCGACAGTCCTGGAGGTGCTTTTAGGATGTCGTTTCATGTGAGCAGAAGCTGCGCTTAGAGGAAAGCATGTTGGTTTTCTGCATGACATTTCCACAGACAACAGCTGTTTCTCGGATCCTGTGAGTCCTGTGGTCACAAGTCCTTCCTGGTTGGACTTGGATCTGCTCAGGGCCTCACAGTCAAGATGTTGGCCAGGCCGTGGTCTAGATCGGGGCCCTGGGGAGGAATCAGTTTCTAAGCTCATTCAGGTTGTAGGCAAGACTGAGGCCGAGGCTGCCATCAGTTCCTAGAAGTTTCTAGAAACCACTCGCCGTTCCTCACCCCGGGCCCTGTCGTGACATCACAGCAGCATCTCCTTGGACCCCCTCAGCTTTTAGTCGCTTCGTTTTCTCTTCTGTGACCTGCCAGAGAAAACTCTGCTTTTAAAGGATGCATGAGAGTGCAGGATCCATCCGGACAGACCCCCTAGCTGAGGTTAATGTGACATGTAACATTCCTAATCACAGGAGTGAGATCCACTGTGTTTACTGTCCTGGGACTGTGCAGGCCTGTGCCCCAGGGGGCTGGGAATTCCTGGGGCCCCTGTTGGAATTCTGCCTCCACAGAAAGCTCAGTTAAGATGCTTGGGAGGGCTTCCCTGGTGGCGCAGTGGTTAAGAATCCACCTGCCAATGCAGGGGACACGGGTTCGAGCCCTGGTCTGGGAAGATCCCACATGCCGCGGAGCAACTAAGCCCGTGCGCCACAACTACTGAGCCTGCGCTCTAAAGCCCGTGAGCCACAACTACTGAGCCCGCGCACCTAGAGCCCGTGCTCCGCAGCAAGAGAAGTCACCGCAATGAGGAGCCCACGCACCGCAATGAAGAGTAGCCCCCGCTTGCTGCATCTAGAGAAAGCCCGCGTGTAGCAACGAAGACCCAACACAGCCAAAAAATAAATAAATAAATGTATTTCTAAAAAATGAAACTACATTAAAAAGAAAAAAGGATGCTTGGGAAATGCCAAATTTACCTCCGTAATACTTTTCAATTTACCTTTATTGTGCTTCACTTTGAGATGCTGAAGACCATGTTTTATGGACTTTCTTCTTTCTTAACCTTACTGTGTTTCTAAGGGAAAGAGAAGCAGTCTGTCCTCCATGTAAAGAGATGTCTCTACAGTCAGTAGGGCTTAGGGTTTGATGTTTGTGATTTTCATTCATTGATCTGTGTCCTTTTAGCCAATCACTCCAAGGCAAGTGGTAGCCAGATGAGGATGGAGTCAAGTGGTCAGAGTCTTGCTGTTAACATAGAAACCAGACTGACCCAGGCTACAGGCCTAACCCAGGTTAGGAACTTGACAAGCGAGACCCCAGAGAGGGCTGTGAACTTGAGGAGCAAGGCCATAGCGAGCCACCCTGAGTTCATAACCAGAGGAGGGACTTCCCAGAATCACTGTTTTTGGCAGATTAACCTGGAAACTGTACATATGGTTAGAGGAGAGAAGCCAGAAGCAGAAACCAGCCAGGAATGCAGAAATGAATGCTCATTTATCTTTGGCGAGGGAGATTTAGAAATTTATTGTGTTCCTTGAATTACATTAGTAGTAGTAGTGCTAGTAAAATAAACAAGAGTGGGGAAAGTTAAACAAGATGAAAGAGACAATCAGCCTGCCTTTTACAACCTGTGATCACCTGAGTGGCATTCGGTTACTTTTAGTGGAGGCCACGTGTGCCTGGTTTTTAGTCTGGACGTCAGGTGAGTCATCAATTTGTTACAGAACTTGCAGTTGGGTTTATGAGTATTGTTTTATGTGCATACATTTTTTTATTGCCTAAAAAAACATTGCTAACCACAGGCGCATGGGGTAAAACAGATACCCAGCGCGTATATTTCACAGTTATGTTTGCTGCCTCTGAAAACCATACTTCTCTCATTTCAGTCACTGACTTAGTCACATACTCGTGGTTTTCTTGGAGTCATTGTTCAAAGGGAGCTTGGCTTTTACTTCCTACTTTCTCCACTGTTTGACTGAAGATTATTTTTAAGATTAAAAAACAAACAGAAGTCATCTCAGAGCCTGGGAACCGGACATTAAACATATCTGTTTTCACGTATGCTTAAAAATGGTGGTTTTGCAAATATTCAATGTGGCATTCTCACTACATAGTTGGCTGATAAAACTATAAATAAAGTAAAACTATATAGCTTTGAGACCATGGAAAGGATAATGTTTAGCTTGATCTTTTGTGACTGAACAAAGTTCTGATGTGAGGCAACTAACTACAGTGGAAAGAGGTCGCAGAAATCTGTGCTTAGCAGTGGAATCGGAGATGCTGAGATGCTGATTTTTTTAGGCAAACCTAGGTAGTGAATCATTCATTCGTTCAATAAATATTTGTGGATAAGTGCTCTGAGCCAGGCAGGATTCTTCTACAGGCTGGGGATATAGCAGTAAACAAAAACAGGCAAAACGTTCTGCCCTGGTGAGGCTTATATTTCAGTGAGATGAAGCAGAAATGTGGAAGTGTATAAGGTTATTTGTTATTTCGAATGGTAAAAAGCACTATAGAGGAAAATAAAGCGTGGGGGGGGGGGTATATATGCGTGTTGTGGGAGTGGGTGGCAGCGTTTTAGAGGCGTGGCTGGCAGAGTTCTGAGGTGCCCCCTGTGTTGGGTGGGTGGGGCTAATAGCGTCTGCTGAGGGTGATGGATAGCACTGCTGTGATTACCAGGTTACCTCGTGTAAGACTCCGTCTCAGCAGACTGGAGTGGAGATTCTCCTGCTGGCCTTGGAGAAGGGAGCTGTGAGCTGCCTCTAGGAGAGGAGGGTGGCACCCACTGACAGCCAGCAGGAAAACTGGGGCCTCAGTGCTCCAGCCTTAAGGGGCTGAATTCTGCTAACCATGGGGACTTGAAGGAGGCCCCTGAGCTTCTTAGAGGAAGGCCGTCCAGACCACACCGTGATGGCAGCCTTGTGAGACCTGAGCCTAGGTTAGAGCCAGCCAAGCCATGCCCAGGCCTTGACAGAGACTGCTATAGTAAGCGAGTGGGGTGCTTGTTACACAGCAACAGAAACTAATGCAGATGGGGGGCCAGGGAGGGCCTCACTAGGAGCAGAGAGACACATGGAGACCTTGAGGTGCTGTTGGACATACCAGTCTGGAGGTCGGGGGAGAAGATGGACGTGTGGGAGCCGGGAACACATATATGGGACATAGAGCCACGTGGTCCCGAGAACAGTGATTGCAGAGAGGCAGGAAAAGGGGTTGAGACCTGGCCTTGGTGCTCCAGGAAGATGTTTTCAGTTATTGTGTCTCAGTGACTTATGTCTTATTCTAAGCTTCTGTTCAATATTTGGCCTGACTTACAATATTTTTCTCTCCCTCTCTGGAACTTCAGCTCAGTTTAAAATTTTTTCTGTTTGGTTTCAATGTACAGTATTAGATACGAGACCCTGGCAGGTGGGGCAGTGAAGCTGGGTGTGAAAGTCCTCCTGCCACGTCCTGATAGGAAGATTCTAGCTTCAGCCAGGAGCAGTGTACACCCAGATCCCTAACTCCTGAAGGCAAACGGATGTGTACGTCTCAAGTCTCCTTCAACCCCAGCCGACAAGAGCAAGCAGATCGTTTCTGTAACTTGCCCTGGTCCTCAGCTGCATGACTGAAGAATCAGTAGCGATCGCTGTGGTTTTCCAAAACGGGATTTGCAGAAGACCCACTGCTAGCTGGGTTTAGTTGCTGTATTTCTTTAGACACAACTGAACAAATAGATAAAGAAGAGGAGGGTGTGCTCTGGGGATTTAGTAAATAGGAAAAGATGGAGACTGTGAAGATCAGAGCAGTTGAGAGGAGTCTGTGGACCATTTTGTAACCTGCATTTACCGACATATTTGTAGCTGGAGGCCTGTCAGGGTTGACGGTGGGAGTGTCCCTCAAAAGCAAAAGACCTCTACGTGTGGATACATCTGTTTGTATATAAATAATAGCTTTAGTTGGTAGTGTTCTTTTTTTCAGACAAGTTACATGTTTATTCATATATCTTAAAAACTAACAATTATTTCACAGCACCTTCTCAGTCCTTCTTTGCTTTTTTTGTTTGTTTGTTTGTTTGTTTGTTTTGTTTGTTTGTTTCCTCTATTTTCTACACCATGTTATCAGATGGGCCATTGAATCTTGGACTGAACTGCTACCTTCTCAAAGTAGTACTTTTTTAAAAAGACTCCCACGGATGGTGATATACAACGTGAGATCATTATTCATACCCTCTCTTGTTCCAGAAAGGACTCAGGCAGCAAACTTGGAGAGTTTGGGTTTTGAGTGGTTTGCCTTCCAGAGTGAGGGTGCCAGCCCAGGGAGGCCCCTGTCACCCGGGAGACTTTAGCACGTGCACCGTGGTTTACCGTGTTAGGAGCCCAGCAGGGCCGCGCCTCTACCGGCCGGGAGCCTTTGCTGACCCCTGGTGGCAGGTGCACTGCCGAGGGTCTTGCGTTAGCCCACTTCATTTGAATAGGCTCTTTCTTCTCCCAGTTCTCTACTTCAGCTTTTTTGTCTCTTTTTTCCCACTGAAGGTCATGTTCCTTTTTGGCATTTAAATAGTCACCATTCCTGATCTAAAGATTACACTTTAGTTCATTGTCCTTAGGCCCGTGGACACAAGTTCTTTTGTGTCATCTGAGGACACGTCATGCTCTTCTCTCCTCCTCCGTGTTTTGTGTGTCTCTCAAAGCCTGGCATTTCCAGTGCCCTTTGGGAGCTGAGGGATTCAGTTGTGCTCTTAAGTGACAGAAGTGACTTTTTCTTTTTCAGGTGCCTTGGGCCTGCTGAGATCCAGCCCCAGTCAGATGAAGCCTTCCCTTGTGAGTAGAACCCTTTCTTTGCCATCTCGAATCATACCCAGGACACGCTGTTTCCAGCTGTGATCGACATTAACACCCAGTCATGTGCTGTGTGGACTTCCAAATCTTGTAAATTAGTAACATCCAGAAACTCAAGAAGCATTTGCCGCATCTAACATTATACAGCTGGATACAAGGGGTTGCTTTCTATAGTTCTTTTTTGCCCTGAAGTATCAGTTTCCAGTACACATTAGAGACCAGATTCCACACTATTTTAGTCTAGCCTTGATCAGAGGCTGGCAAAGATGGCCCATGGGCCAAATCCATCCAGCTGTCAGTGTTTGTAAATAAAGTTTTATTGGGACACAGTCATGTTCCTTCATTGAAGTGTTGACTGCGGCTGGTTTCGAGTTGTAGCGGGTGAGGTGAGGACTGTGTGGCCTGCAGAGCCTCAAATATTCACGCTCTGGACCTTACAAAAAAAAATTGCCAAGCTCTGGTCTAAAATATATAACTGTTTTTTAAACTGAAAATTTTCAGTCATAAAATAATTTTGGAATAATGGATATCTCTAGCTTTTTAAAGTTCTCAGGACAAGGCCATCTGAAATATAGCCAGGGGTTTAAAACAAATGAAATTTAAGTGTTGTCATGTTTTTTAGTACCATTTCAATTTCTACAGGTTATCAAAACTTATTTAACTTAAGAAGCATAATGTGTGGAAATGTAAAATAAAAACATCAGGTCACACTACAAGAGAACACTGACATTTCTGTGTGAACCTAAGTATCAGATTACATATTCATTGGGCTTGATCACATTTAAAACTAAGATCTTTGGGAAGGCAAAATTCACACGTCTCCCGAGGGCTCCCTTATAAAGTGCCCAAGATGATATGTTTATAGCTTACACTGAAGGCTGAGTTTGCTTTGACTAAAATCAAATGAGAGCTTCTTTTGCATAGATTCCTGTGTGTACACATGTCTGTGAAGGTTTCGGTGCTTTTCTGATAGGCTAATTAAATTTTCACACTGATGCGTAGTTTATTTGAACTGCTGTTGCATTTTCCAGCTTGTGGTTGTCAATGTGGGTTCCAGTACGATGAGGACAGACCCCTCTCTCCCAGTGCTCTTTTCATCCCCACCCCTGGTGCATTTGCAGGGTGTTGTCACTGAACCTGGACCCTGAGGGAATGTGCTTTCCAGGGCTGTCTGGTGCTTTGGGGGCCAAGGCGGAGCACAAGCCAGAGTGAAGAGGCCTGCGTTTTCAGTGGGAAGGGTCAGCCTTTCTTTTCCACCCAGCGCCACTAAATGAGGGCAACAGAAGGGTTGGGTTCAATGCTGCAAAATCTAATCACCTCTTGATTTATAGCCACGTACACACCATGGCTGAGGGCCGAGTTCACCACCTTGAAAACACGCTCTGACGGTCGTGGGCTGCCCGGAGGGCTCCGCTCTCCTCTGTCGGCCCCTCGGTTGGTCATGGCTCTCCTCAGTGAGAGCACCAGCCAGCTTGCAGGTCCCCTGCCATGGGCCCACAGTGAGGCTGAGGAAAGGCCTGGCCTGCTGGTAGAGCACCTGAGAGGAGCTGGGGGTGCCCATGCACACACACACACGTACATACACACACACATACATATATACACATATATACACACATGCACACATGCTTACACACATACATATACACACGTGCACACACATATATACATACACATATACATACATACACACAATATACACACACACATGCTACACACATACACGTGCACACACGTGCACACATACACATATATACACATATACATATACACACATACACAATATACATACATACACAATGCACGCATGCTTACACACATACATATACACACGTGCACATGTGCACACACATATATACACATGTATACACACACACATATACATATACACACATACACACATGCATGCATACTAGCATACATATACATATACACACGTGCACATGTGCATATACACACATACATACACATACATAATACACACATACACAATACACACGTGCACACACGTGGGGCACATTTAGGTAGCTCAGTGCACCGTTTGGGGCAAGGCTGCTCTTCTCTGTTCCCTGGACCTTGGGGGATTAGAGTGTAGGAGCAGAACTGGAGGCTCTGCCCTTGTAATTGTTCTTCTTTCTCGTCCTGCTGCGCATCATGCTTGAGGATCCAAATTCTTCAAAACTGTCTTAATCGAGATCCCCCCCTCTGACCCCGGCTCCCTCGCCATCACTGGAGGGGTGAAGGCCTGGAAGCTCAGAAATACGAGTGCAGCTTCCGGGCGCAAAGGCGGGTGCTGGACTGACTGCCAGCCCACCCGCATCCCACCACCCACCCGAGTAGCCTCCAGAAGGGTCCCGACCTCTCAGCCACTTTCCTCCACTGAAAAGTGGTGACAGTGGTATCTGCTTCATGGAACCGTCGCAAGGATTAAATGATTAATGGGCTTTAGTTCAGGGCCAGGCTCGTAGGGAGTGTTCAAGGAAGGTAAGCTGTTCTGGGCCCTCAGAGGGGCTGCCAGGCTGTGTGACTTTGGGGGCGGCTTGCCCCATGGGGACAGGTATTTTATTCCTGATCTGCTTTAGAATTGTCTGCAAGGGGCTTTATGATTATTGTTCACATTCTCTGCAGACAGGGCACCTCCTCAGTAGCTGCAGGGGCCCAGCTCCCACCCCCCCTCCTTTTTTTGAAGCTATGAAATAGCTATTGGTACAACCATTTTTATTTAAGAAGAAATTGTCTTAAGGAAATTAAATAATTTAACCTAAATTCATATAACTCATGAAAAAACAGGATATTCAAACTCAAGACTGTTATTAAAGCCTCCTTTGGCCTGAAGATGCTTAGTTGTGAGTTTCTTTTGTGAGTGATATACAAGTCAGTCTGGGGGAAAAAAAGGCCATTGTATAATTATATTCATATAAAATATATACTAATATCTTCTGGAAAACTGCTTTCTGACAAACATGAAACAAATAAAAGAAAAATTGGTCAAAGCTGACCTCCCTTACCAAAAATCGGTAAAAGCTGAAGAGGTAAAACTAACTTGAAAGAAAGGTGTTTTAAGTGGATGTTAACAGCGGTTCATGGTTTAAAATGAACTGAGGGCCTATGAATCAAAAAAAATATTCTAAGGTTCTGATAAAGTAATAATATAAAGGCACAATATGACATTCAAATGAATAAACTTAACTGTCGTTTAAAATCACGTAGAATTGAGTTACCCTTTTTTTCTCTGTGTATACACAGCATACTACATATAAATAAGAGATTGAAAGGTTCAGAAGAATTTGAGATATAAATAATTTCATTAGGATGTCAAGTCAGTAATAAAACCTTCTTCAAAACTTTGTAGCAAGACTATATTGGTATTACTGTTTTTTAATACAATATGGGTTTTTTTTTTTTTTTTGAGGTAAAATTTACAGATCTTAGGTGTACGGTTTGGTAAGTTCTAACGAATACATGCACTTATGTAACCATCCTAATAAAGACATGGCGCACGTCTATCACCCCAGCAAATTCTCTCTTGCCACCTTCCAGTCAAATCCCCCTTTTCCACCCAGGGAAAAATTATTATTCTATCACCATAAATTAGTCTTATGTGTTTTTAAATTTATATGGGTAGAATCATCCAGTGAATACCCTTTGTACTGGTTCCTTTCATCCCATACCATGTCTTCGAGATTCATCGTGTCTTTGAGATTCATCCTCGTTATTGTATCAGTAGCTGAGTAATATTTATTTCATTATGCGCGTGTACTGCAATTTGTTTATTCTTCTGTTATTGGGCATTTGGATCGTTTCCAGTTGGGCATCTTGAATAAAAGTTGCCATGAGCATTGTTGAATGAGTCTTTTTATGGATATACGTTTTCCTCTACCTTGGATAATACCCCTTAGTGGAATTGCCAGATAATGGGGTCAGTGTTTGATTAACTCAGACTTCCTTGTTGGCAGTGTGTGAGAGTCCATTTGTTCCATATTCCTGCTAATGTTTGCTATTGTCTCTTTATCTTTAGTGATTTAAGTGGCTATGGAATAGTGTATTATTGTGGGCTTAATTTGTATTTCCCTCATGACGAATGACGTTGACTGTCTTTACATATACTCACAGGTCTTTTGTGTATCTTCCTTTGCAAAGTGTTCGTTCAACTTTTTGCCTTTTTTTAAAGTTGGATTGTATGTCCTTTTTTTTTTTTTTTTGAAAATTCTTTTCTTTTTTTTTAAGGATTTTTTTCTTATTTATTTATTTATTTATTTATTTTTTGGCTGTGTTGGGTCTTCGGTTCGTGCGAGGGCTTTCTCCAGTTGCGGCAAGCGGGGGCCACTCTTCATCGCGGTGCGGGGACCGCTCTTCATCGCGGTGCGCGGGCCCTTCTCTATCGCGGCCCCTCCCGTCGCGGGGCACAGGCTCCAGACGCGCAGGCTCAGCAATTGTGGCTCACGGGCCCAGCTGCTCCGTGGCATGTGGGATCTTCCCAGACCAGGGCTCGAACCCGTGTCCCCTGCATTAGCAGGCAGATTCTCAACCACTGCGCCACCAGGGAAGCCCTGTATGTCCTTTTGTTATTGATTAGTCACTCTTTATTTTTTCTGGCTAAAAGTTCTTTTTCATATCTATGTATAGGATATATTTTCTCTCATTTAGTGGTTTGTCTTTTCATTTTCTTCACAGTGTCTTGATGAGCAGAAGTTGAAAATTTTTTAAAGACCATTTTGTCAGTTTTTTCTTTTACAGTTAGTGTTTTTGTGACTCTAGGAAATTTTTACCTACTCCAAGGTTGCAAAAATATCCTCCTCTGTTTTTTTTTCTAGAAGCATTATAGTTTTAGTTTTTAACTTTTAGGTCTCTGATCTATCTCAGGTTGATATTTTAGGTGTGAGGTAGGGATCAAAGTTTACTATTTTTTCCAAATGGGTATCCAATTTTTCATCATCATTTGTTGAAAGGGCTTTTCATTCTTCATTGAATTGTCTGGGTTCCTTTGTGAAAAGTCAGTTGTAAGTCTGTGAATCTGTTTCTGAGCTCTCTCTCCCTTCTGCCTCACTGATCTAACTTGTTTATCCTTATTAAACCACAGTGTTGGAATTTCAGTGTCTTCATGGAAGAGCTTCCCGTCCTCTTCTGGGAGGACAATCCTTTCTTATCCATGGGAACTCAGGGGAACCACCGTCTGGGTTCCTCACTGTGGCACACATCTCCCCAAAATGCAGAACATCGCTAATGGATGACTCTGACAGGAATTTTGCATGTGAACTGCGTTTTGCAGTTGGATGACTTCAGTTTGTTCACATATGAAAAATTTGGTATCATACAGTCCATTTCACTGCAATTTAGGTCAGAGAGTCATGCTGAAAAGAAACATGTATGGAGGCATGAGTGAGCACAGACGACAGAACAGCCCCCAAACTAGTAAATCAAAAAGGACCATAGGTTAATTGAAATTCCAGTTAATTTCACACAACTAAGACTCACCAGTGTTTAAAATATCAGTGCTTTAAGATTGCTTTCTCTTGGTTGCCAACAGAGGGGTCTTTTTGTTTCATCCTTCCAAAAAGTACACAGCATCAGCATCTTCAGGGAAGACAGAAATTGTTATTTTTCAAAAAAGAAAAAAATAATAGAAAAAATTCTGTATAAGTTCCATTGCTGAAAATGAGGACATTTTAAGGAAAGTTGTAATTACAAATCAAAAAAGACTTTTTTTTCACTCTCCTTCCTCCCCTGGCCTGTCCCAGGCTAGGGCTTGGGGCAGGAGGCCCTTGCTTCATCTCTGCAGGACCCTGGCTCTCACCGAGACCATCTCCAGGGGTTGGAGTATCGATTCTCATCAGTGGGACCACCCATCACTACCGTTGGAGGAGCAATCAGATTTTCTATTTACTTCACCCAGGGAAGCCAGGATCCACTCTTCTATGTGGATGAGCTATGCCCATTGTAGACAAAACAAAATTAACTAAGAACCACCCACTTCTCCCCCATCCCCACTCTCAGGATAACCTGGTGAGGTACCATCTTTCTAAAGCCTGGTACTGACTTACATCACATACTCAAATTATTTTTGTTCTTAAACAGCACTAAAAACAAATGGGAAGATTATGCTTACACCTTTGGAGGAAGATGATTAACACTTCAAAAGCTTCTTTACTCTATAAAAGGTGCAAAATACCATCAAGACGTCAGGTGGGCAGTTTCTGTCGCTGCCCTGCCGACTTCTGCAGTGCTTTTACACTAACCTGTCAGGTCCTTTATGCCATTTATTCCCATGGCAGAACATCTCTGGGATACTCATTTAAAAGCCTTCTATATAATTTAGTACAAAAAAACCCACTTGTGTAGGCTTGACTCAGACTTTATGATAAAAACCATTCATCATGTGCGCTTCCATGTAAGAGGAATTTAAACTCTCCTCTTCATTAGGAGACCTGCCTGCAGTGGAATTAAAATAGCTTCGCCCTGAATGGGAACACTGACTTGGCAAAGATCAGGAGCAGTCATTCAAGAGGAATGTAATCGAATACTTGAAATTTAAATTAGCTTGTAATCTGACTTTGAAAATAAAGTAAAAGAGAAGCCCAAGGAAGTTTCCTTTAAGGTGAATTAATGTCCTTCAAATCACTTCCAGTTTCAAAGCTTATAATAATGTACACACGATAAAAGTAATATGCAGTGAAGCTTATCTTTTCTATGTGCTTGTTCTCCCTGATACACTGATACTGGCCTTAGGAAAGGTGCCCTACATAGAGAGAACCCACATCTGCAGAAATAACTTGCAAACATCACCAGAGATTTACAAACTGTTTCAGTGCCATTTAGAGGGACAACTTTTTTCTTTATTGTGTCCATAAAGCATACATTGTTAACCCAAGAAAGGACCTTAAATAAGTGACACAGATTTTCTTCTTTATTTAGAAACTATTCAGATGTTCATATTTTCAAAGGATTCTTTCTCTTCAGTAAGTTCTTCCTCATTCTTGAAGGACACTGTATTTTTTCTCTTCAAATCACTGAGTGGTAAACTTTCCAGGAGAATAACATTTGTTAAATGAAAAAACTTACCTGATTATTGTCCCTGCCTTGAATAGGATTACACAATGAAAAACTGTCTCTTTGCTGTAAAAGAAAACGTAGAAAAGGATCTCTACATATGAAAATAGAAACAGGAGAAATCTAGGGAATCCAGATTCAGAAAACCATTTATGAAAAAGTTAACATTCAGAAAAGAAACTGGGGGGGGGGGCGATTATTTTCCGTAAGGAAAAAAAAATTCTTGGCTTTTGGCTTTATAGGTAATTACACACTTAGCAGTATAGATAGAACAGAGCTCAGTTTGCTTCAAGGCAACTTTCTGTTAAATAAATCCCATTTGCACATTATTTTCTATTGTAGAGCTTTAAAAATTGGTCCCTAGATATAATAAAATTACCTTTAAAATATACACATGTAAATGGAAATATCTTTCTAACAAAACCTTGGAACCATTATCTGTTACTGATACTGAGTGCTATGGTTCACAAGACTTTTCAAACTGTGAAAGCAAAAACAGAGTCAGTATAGGCAGACACACTGTGAAAGGTGATTGCTTTGCTTTACCTTATTTTAAGCTTGATTCCTACTAGAGTAGGTAACAATCCACAAGCTTCCGAAACTTGCCAAGGTGCCAGTCAGTTTTCAGTGACGCTAATGTATCTAACTTTATATCCAAAGAAATTATTTTCCTTTTTTTCTCCATCACTTAAACTTACTGGTTTCTTTCCAGGCGTTTGAACCTGGACCTATCTTTTAAGTGCATAAGAGCGCCTTTAGATAAAAGGAGAGAATTACCCGAATAACTCAGGGAAGGAATGTCTGAGTTGTACAGTACTTAGCAGTGAGGACTTGCTCTAGTGTCAGCAGAGGCCCTAATGCCTAACAATCATCAGCAGATTGACTGACAATCCAGGCTGAACTTTCGGTTCCCACCCTGATGGTTTGAGTTCTGGCTGGGATCGATTAGTACATCAACATTGTGTTTGCTGAGACTGCTGCTTACTAGCTGGTTAGAAAAGCTGAGCTGCATCCTGTAGACTAGCTGGAGGCCAGAGCCGATGACCAGGGAAGGCAGCAGAGCCTCCAAGCCTGAGACTTTAGAGGGGCCACTCGTTAAAAACTTGCCACCCTTAGTTTTTTCTTTTCCTTGGGTGGGAGTGGGAAAAACATCAAGTTTTAATTAAAAATTTATGTTCAGCATGAGTAGCACAGTAGAAAAATTAAACAATTTGGACAAGTTGACCATGCAAAGATAAAAACTATTCACATTTGCCCCTAGACTTTTTCTCCGTATATAGTCACAGAGATATGTGCATGTATACACAGAGAGATAATTTTAACAAAAATAGAATCATAATATACATCGATTTGACTCTCTCTTAATACTCAGCTATATTTCCATTTAATAAATATTATTCTATAGTATCACTTCTGAATAGCTGCATACTGTTCCATTCATTTTATTTATATGCCATCATTTATGTAGTAGCTATTGTTGAATAAGATTTTTGTTTCTTTTTTCGTTTCTTTTCTTTTGGCTCTATAAAGGATACTGTGTAAATTCCTTACTTGTATTTTTTTTGCACATGTCCTTAATCATTTCTAATTTAGCACATGATCCCAACTATTTCCTGGGGATGATTTTCCCTAAGTGAGTGGCCAGGGGAAAGGTATACATATTTGTAAAATTTTCAAGAAGTTTTTCCAAATTGTCACAGAAAAAAAGTCATGCTTATGTAAGTTTCAGAATTTCTAGATGTTATTAACAAACTCTTAATAGTATAGCATTTCCCATCTGGGTTGTGCTCAGGGCATGCATGATAGTTATTTATTTTTATTATCTAGTTCTTTTTCTACAGAGGATCAGTTTTTCTAATTACATTAAAATCATTTGGCCTGGATGTTCTAATTTTGCCATCAGCCAAGTGGAGAGAACTTAGATAACATTTACAAAATGCTGAGCACTCCCTAAATGCTTTCTATATATATTAACTCATTTAATTACACATCATCATCATACTCATGTTACAGATGAGAAAATTCAAGCATGAGGAAGTGAAGTAATCTACCCAAGGTTACCAGCTGGAAAGTTGGCTAGATTGGGATAAAAAATAATGGGATAGAAGGTGAGAAATATATGATGATATTGTTCTAGCAACATAATTCTCTCAAAGAGTATCCTTCAGACTGTAACCTCCGAAGTTCTGATATGACATTTTTCAAGACAGCTATTCTTTGGCCTCTACTGACTTTAAAAGTTTCATAAGGACCCCAGATGAATTTCATACCAAATTATGTTCTGTAGTTACATATTTGTTTGGATAAGAGCCTAATCTTTCAAAATTAGTAATGTTAAAACATAATTATGAACATTCATGCCATGCATACTTGAAGTTCTTCCATGAAGTTTTTACTTAAAATAGCAGCATGCATTACCCATGCAAGATTATATGCCTTGATTTTGGACCATACCGTGTAGAGTTGCATTCCAGAACTGGTACTGATGCTTTACAGACGTTACCCATGCAAGATTATATGCCCTGATATTGGACAATACATGTAGTAGAGTTATATTCCAGAACTGGTACTGATGCTTTGCAGAACTATTTATAGCTATAGGAAACGGCATTTAACTGAAATGTGTAGGCATTCCACTTTAGAAGACAGAGCTGAAATTTAGGACATTAATCCACTTATTATAATTTAAGGTTTTGTAGGAATTATCCGATGGTCAATAGAGAGAGTCTAATCCTGGTCCTTTTGGTAGTACAGAGATTACCCATGAGGTAAACACTTTCACGTCCTAGAAGATGCCTGGCAGCATTCAGAAGACATGGTACAGTTTGAGAACAGAAGGGACGCTAATAAGCTCAGGAGAACTTCTGCCACCTAATTCATAGCTCTTATTAGATAATGATATCTAAATATTATTATTATATCTAATTATTAGATTATAATAATTATTATATATCAGATTACTTAATAATATTTAATAATGTTTAATTCTATACCCATGAGTTATAATAATTCATTTTTTGTGTGTTGGAACAAACATGGTTTTAGTGAAAAGAGGAGCAAAATAGGAAGGAATTGAGTCTGGAGTCCTGAGCAAACCTGTAACTGCCCTGGGCTGGTTTCCTCATCTCTAAAATGAGAAAAACTGTAAGAACACCTCCCTGACAGCATTTAGGAGAGACTCAAAGCAAAAGTGAATGTGAAATTTCCTTGTCAGTTTGAAAACTTGGTTCAGTTCATTGGTGGTGGTGTTTTTTTTTTTTTTAAGTACATATTTTTTTTAAATTAATTAATTAATTTATTTATTTTTGGCTGTGTTGGGTCTTCGTTTCTGTGCGAGGGCTTTCTCTAGTTGTGGCAAGCGGGGGCCACTCTTCATCGCGGTGCGCGGGCCTCTCACTGTCGCGGCCTCTCTTGTTGCGGAGCACAGGCTTCAGACGCGCAGGCTCAGTAGTTGTGGCTCACGGGCCTAGTTGCTCTGCGGCATGTGGGATCTTCCCAGACCAGGGATCGAACCCGTGTCCCCTGCATTGGCAGGCGGACTCTCAACCACTGCGCCACCAGGGAAGCCCCACATTGGTGGTGTTTTATTTGGTTCCTTCCCTGGTTTGGAGGGGCCACGTCCTCATCCTAGCACAGTACCTGACAAATGATAGGAGCTAAATAAATACGAGTTAAGCGTCATTATGACGAGATGGAGGAAGAGCCTAGATACCAAGGAACCCCGTTTGAGAACCGAGTAAGTTCCAGGCCCCAGCGGAGGAGGAATAGTGACTTCTCAACTCCGGCTGTTGCCCGGTGACTGGCAGCCTTCTCGGTGCTTTCCATGTGAGTTCATGTCTCATCATCACAGAAACCTTGGGGAGAACGTTCTGCTGGTCGGTTTACCTGCTGGATAAGGACAGCGGGACACCCATGAGGCTCAGTGACTTGACCGCGGTCACGGTGCCCGTGAGTGATGGAGCTGGGTGCCCCTCGTCTGACTCCGAGTGTGTCTAACTGCAGGGGTGCCCGCCTCCGGACCCGCCTTCTCAGCACCTTGAGGCCAAGGCCTTTCTACTTATCTTCATGTTTCAGTGCCCCGCATGAAACAGCACCAATGTTTGCCGAATAAATTCAGGAAACCCTTTCTGTTTTACATAATCTTTTTTTTCTTTTTGGCCAAGAGCCTTTACACACCACACTGAATAACATTCATATCAAGATGGCCCCATTTTCTGTGAAAAGTCTGAGGTGAAGATATAAAAGAGTCATTTTTTCTAGTTTGTGGAGAAAAATCCGTATGCTTATATGTCCATATATAGCGGATAACGTCAGTAAGTCGTCCGAAAACAAAGATGCGGTCTCTGCTGTCACTGTGAGGGTACAGGACCGTCCCCAGTTGGGTCTCGACCCGACTTCCAACCTTCTGTCTCGCTGTGTGTCCCCAGGCCCCCGTCTCTGAGGTCTCAGCTTTGTCACTGGCCAAGCGGGGTGGTGAACACAGTGGAACGGTAAGGGCAGAATTCCACGTTTGAAGACAAAGCCTGCCAGGAAGGCCTGAGACAGCATTTCAGTGTTGTCCTACCGTGTGACTCCTTTGCTGAAGCCCACCCCCCTCCAGCAGGCTCCCGGGTGTTTACTGTCTCCCTCACTGGTGAGCTCTGTTCCGGGGGCGGGGGGGAAAATCCCAACCCATGGTCACGTCATAGGTGCTCAATATGCATTTCTTGAATTAATGAAGCAGTGCCCCCTTAGTATTTTAGGTTCTCAACCCTCTCTTCTTTATTCTAAACTTCCATTTCTTAAGAGCTCAAGTGAGGATGTTAAGTATTAATCTTACTGGTTATTTAAAATCATTCCCAGTCCTTCACCAGTACGAGGAAATGTGAATCCTTAGAAGAAAAAAAAAGAGGGGATTCCTGGCGGTCCAGTGGTTAGAAGACTCTGAGCTTCCACTGCAGGGGGCATGGGTACAATCCCTGGTCCAGGGAACTAAGGTCCCACAAGCCAAGTGATGCAGCAAAAAAAAAAAAAAGGAAAAAGAAAGAAAAAAAAAAGGTGACAGAGTGGGCCAGGCTTGAGAAGATGCTACAAGATGTGCACCTGGATTATACACCAAGCCCCACAGAGCCCGGCAAGAGGATGGTCCAAATACAGTCACCTCCCTCAGCGGGGGGCTCCCCAGAGGCCCCGGAAGGGACTCACTCCACAGGGTCCCATGTGAGGCCCCGTTCAGGCGGTGGGGACACGTCCTGGTCAACGGAGCAGGTCGCTGAGTACCTGAAAGGGGAGGGAGCTGAGGGCTGCCCTGCCGGGGAGGCAGCCTGACTCAGCCTTGCCCAGCCCGGCCACGGTGCAGGGGCATCGAGATCCCCTTATGCCACATGCTGCTAAAGAAAGAGAAAGAAAACAGAGAAGGAAAGCGGACGGATGTGCGGGTGTTATGAACAGAGAAGGAAGGGGCACCCGACGCCGACGCCCCGGTGCTTTCTCACCTGCTGTCCTGCCCGGACGGCCGGAGGACCCTGCCGCAGCCTGGACCCTCCCGTCTCGCCCTTGGAGGGGGGGCCGTGGCGGCCCGGAGCCCCTCGCGTGGGCTGGGGAGCCGCGTGTTGGCATCTCTGCCCGGTCCCACGGCAGCGACTTCCCGCTGGTGGCCTGAACCATCACCGTGGAAATGCCGCGGTCGCCGGCCCACCCCGCTTCACGGGGGCTGGGGTCTCTGGCTCCCCCGGGACCCCCCTGGGTGCTGGTCCCTCCTTCCTGCCTCGGCGGAGCTGGGGGAGGAGAGCTGGCTGGGGCGGAGGCACCCCAGCCCTGGGGGCCCAGCGCGCGGTCGGGTCTCCGAGCAGAGACAGATCTCTGGGTCCCTTCCGGCAAGACGCAGCTTGACCAACAACCAAAACTGAGCCGGTTCTGGCGGGAGTATTCTGACCAGTCTACAGTTATCTTGGAGCCGTGGGCTTAGAACCGTTCTGCGTACGTGAACCCTGATTTCTTTCCCAAGGGAAGAAGACTGTCACCACACTCTACATGGCCCTTCTTTTTTATTATTATTATTATTTTTTTTTTAGTTATTTCTGAGATATACATTTTAAAGTAATAACTAGAATTATGACTTATAACATTATACCAGAACATATAAGATTTTTAGAAATTTCATGTAATGTCTGAAACATTTATATTAACATATTTCCATACAGATAACCCAAAGAAAGTTTAGTGTTAGTTGTTTTTTTTTGTTTGTTTTTTTATACTGCAGGTTCTTATTAGTCATCAACTTTATACACATCAGTGTTTACATGTCAATCCCAATCGCCCAATTCAGCACACCCCCACCCCCACCCCACCGCGGCTTTCCCCCCTTGGTGTCCATACGTTTGTTCTCTACATCTGTGTCTCAACTTCTGTACATGGCCCTTCTTGATACACAGGCTTTCCTCTCCTCGTCCTCCAAGGTTAGAGAATCAAAACAGAACTTGCAGAACCCCATTCAGTGGGGTGGACGTTTCTGGGTGACTGTCACCTGCTCCTCCCCCCGTACAGTCAGTGTGAAACGTACATGTTTTCACGCCTTGTGCAGAGAAGGGTGAGTGAGGGTGGGACTTGGAAGATAACTAGAAAGAAGGGGGCCTGGAGGATACATCCTTCCTGTTGAGGATACATTCAACGCGCAGCTTTCCAGAGGCTCGGACCAAACCCTTTCCTCGCCCCGAGTCTGCTGTTTGCAGCTGTGCCTCTACCTTCCGTCCGGGCCCCCTGGTTCCATCTGCCTCTCTGGGACTTCATAGCTCTCTTGGTCACACCCACCCTCCAGCCAAAAGCATCCTTCAGCTGCAGACCAGACTCTCACCCCAACTTGTATCCTTTCACGGCACTTCGCCCCCATCATAATTACCCCTGGGTTGATGCCTCACTTACTGTTTATCCCTCATTAGAATGGAAGCTCCACTGAGAATCCGGGGCCCCTGCCAACTCCCTGCAGGGTCCCCAATGTCCAGCACGGTCCTTACACAGAGTAGGTGCCCCAAACTCTTCGTTGAGTTTTGATTGTTCAGAATCAAGGCAGAGTTGACTGAAGTTCAAAGACAAAAGCCCTCATTCCAGAGGTTAAAAAAAAAAAAAAAAAATCTAGGCTCCCCCAGCAGAGGGGCAATAGAACGATCAGAAATTAACTGTTACTCACTTTCAAACTAACATAGGGGCTCTCAGCTTGAGACCTAAGAAAGGATCAGTTGCTTCTTTCTCTTACAAAGTGTCTGTTTAAATGGCTTATACAAAACAGGAACAAGACAAATTAATCAAACAGCTTTTTAAAAGTGCCCCCTTTTTGAGCCAGCAGTCTGTTACATGAAGAGGAAGTGCTGCTAGCGTTTCCCAGACGAATGCCTGCGAGTGGTACCAGGCTGTATCCCGGCAGCCTCCAGGGAGCGGTGCCTTAGGCCAAATCACTGAAGCCAATTCCTCTTGAAGTTTTAGCTCCTGATAATGGTGATGGCGGTTTCATAATCCACATGGACACTGCTTCAAGGTAGCACATGTGAGGGTCATTTTAGGAAATCTGTCTCTATCATATTTTCTCACAGTTGGTGTCTGTGTCTACATTTCTACACACTTTTTCACTCTTGGATGTATAGACCATGAGTTTCTGTGCTTTCCCCTGACGTTTATGGGCCATGCTGTTCCTTTCCTTAGTTTATTTCCCATCCAGTTTGTGGTACGCAAAGATGGAAGGATGAAGGATGTCGCTTAGTCAGTATTTTTTTCCACAGCTACTAATTAACCCCTGGGAGTATTTGGTTCCTCAGAGCATATCATGATGCCTGTTGAGCATGTCAGCTTTTTGTAAAGGTTTTCAAAGAAAAAACAAAGCACAGCATAACTACAGAAATGAGAAGTTTGCATGTTATCATTGGATTGGAACTTGACTGGTAGAACATATACCGATTTGGGGAAATTACAGAAAAGAAGTTTAACAGATTAACAGATTTGATTAATATCATTGGAGGACTGTTAATTTTGTAGAACATATTGAAGAAATGACTTGAAGGGAAAACAAATAAATAAATGGATACGGGGACAAAAGTTGCATTTGACTAGCTGACCTCTCTCCTCTCCCCTTTTCACATAAATGCCTCATTTTAAATTTAATCAACCTCCTCCTTACAGACTTGCCCCAATTTATATTCCATCGAAAACACTTTCTCAAATGTATAATGGCATTTAATCTATATTGCAAATCATTAACGAAATGCAATTTTAAACCCCAATTTCCTGAAAATTCCTTTTAAGATTGGTTCATATAGAATAAACTGAAATTAGTGACTAACGCATATCCAGAAAGAAGTAGGTGAAATACTGTTTGTTACTACAGTGAATACCAATAATGGTTCTGCATGATTAATCAAGTCTGCTCTTGGCTTGTCACCATTAATTGCTTCTAAATGGTATTTCTGACAAAGCTGTACACTGGAGAAGTTTAGATACTTCTTTTTTGAGTAGCTGACACCAGAAAAGAAGGGAGACACTATGGTATTGTGAAAAGATTGCTGCTATTAATAATAGCTTAATTTAGAACTCACTCTGTGCCAGGCCCTGCGCTGAGAGCTGAGTACTCATTGCTTCTGGCAGTGATGCTGCAAGGTGCCTCCCACTATTGCCTCTGAGACTCAGAGACATCCAGCCTCTTGCCCCAAGTCACCCAGGAGGGAGTAGCTGATCCAGGCAGCCTGGCTATTGGAATGCACGGTTTTCTCCTGTGCCTCTTGCAAGATTCAGCTTCTAGAACTATTGTTACCATTAAACTGTGCCGTGGGCAGATTTCCTTAATTTTTCCTTTACAGTGACTTCTGATACTCCTTTTCCATCTCTTGTACCTCTGAATTATTATTCATCACTGTAGTCAAGGTGATGATTTTTGACGCCTTGATTAGTACATTTCCACGATGGGTGGAAATTAGTACATTTCCACCATGGGCATTTCAAACTGTATTGAGAGACTAATTAGCACTTTAGGACAAATAAGTGGCAAATTGCTAATCAGGGTGAATAAAGTGAAGTCTCAGATTTTATAGCACCACCACTAATACCTTCCTACTATTGACTTTATTATTTATTCTTCAGTGCTGGAATCTGTGAATTTTTTTTAAATTTATTTTATAGCAGTATAGTTGATTTACAATGTTGTATTAATTTCTACTGTACAGCAAAGTGATTCAGTTACACATATATATATATACATTATTTTTCATATTCTTTGGAATCTGTTAAGTTTAAGGAAACTGGCTATACCATACATTGATTTAACCACTCTTTGTTTCTCTAGATTGGAAGAAAAACAAGAATGCACTTTAAAAACCACTTATGGTTTATAAGGTGACACATTAATCCTCAAAATGACAGGAAATCAAGATGATTCTGTCTGCGGGGTTTCACTTATTAAAATTTAATTTGCTCCTGTGCTTTGCTCCAATCGCTCTGTGCTAGCAAACTAGCTA
Organism: Balaenoptera acutorostrata; assembly: GCF_949987535.1. NCBI lineage: Eukaryota > Metazoa > Chordata > Mammalia > Artiodactyla > Balaenopteridae > Balaenoptera > Balaenoptera acutorostrata. The sequence goes on along the minus strand of NC_080080.1, from coordinate 77,109,445 downwards.
TAATTAGATTAGCAGCCTGCTAAACGCTGGTGACAGCCTGAGCCTCAGAGAGCATGTGCCGGATTCCGCCCGAGCCGCTCCTCATTGGCTGCTAGCCTAGCTGCTCGCCGGTTTGATAGGTTTCCACAGTACTCTTTATGCTGCATTGGAGACACGGATACAGAGATACTCTGCTGCGTTCTGGCCACGGTGGAGGTGCTTAGCTGGTAACGTTACAGGAGGAATCAGGCACCGAGGAGAAGGCGATCGTCTTTGTTGAGAGAGCAAGGCAGTCACCGACTGCCGGCTGCCAGAGGAGATCAAGGAAGAAGTTTCAGTTCATGGTAATTACTTTGAGTCTTTATCTCGCCTGAAAAACACGGCCATGCATGAAATGAAGTGTGTTCATCATGTCATCTGTTTAATTTGATCTTGCTTTTGTTAATATCACACGCTCTCCGGCGTTCCATGTAAAATATGTCCTCCCGGAGAAGGCTGGGCTGGTAAACAGCTACCGTCTTCATGTAGGAATCTTGTTTTTACCTGGATTCAAGAGTGCATGTGCTGGGGAGCGCTTCTTATTGGTTCTCTGCTGTTTAGGAAAGCCCGATGTTGCATCCATTTAGGTGTCTTTGGAGGTGCGTTTCAGTGCCCTGTCGACTTTGTTTGCATGGGGTCCAGACTCTCCTGAATAATGAGCCACGGAGGAGAGTTCGGAGAAATACACTTTAATTAGGACAGAGCAGCGGGTCTCCTGGTGTCAACGCAGGGTCTCAGCAGAAGTAATGCCCATTGTTTCTTCAAAGATGTGTGCAGCCTTCATTTTGGATGGTTCTCTTTGTTTCCCCTTCTGTAGTTTTCATGAAGCCTTTTTCATATAGAGGATGGTAGCACATCCCGTTCTGCCAGAAACACTTCTCGGTGTGTATTCGGCCTATGCTGAACAGAATTTTTGACTCGGGCTTTGTTTAACAAGGATGTTGTTTCGGGAGTTGAAATCACAGAAGGTGGGGTTCTCACCACTTTGACTTATGTTTGACAACATTTTAAAATTTCTATTCATGGTCGCCTGGATGATTTTCCAAATCAAACAATAAATAATCTTGAATTCTGTGATAAAGATGATACATTCAGAAGGAAAAATATTTAAACGGCCAAGGCTGAGCTTAAAGAAATGCAAACAAATGCTATGCGAGTGTCTGCTTCTCAGCGTACCTTCTCCGCAGAGTTCTGTTTTATTCGGGAAGAGCCCCTTGCCACCATTTAGCCCTCAGACTTAAATATTGATGTCCTCACCGTGTGAGACGGTGGAGGCCACAGAAACTTGTGTGTTAAGTCACCGGTCACACGGCTGGCTGGCTGCCACCATGCGTCTGGGATCCGTGGAGAGCTCCGCTGGTATCTGAAGGCTGTCAGGAATTACCTCCCTGCTCCTGAAAAGCCAGACGTTGCCGTGTCAGAATTTGGTTAAAGCAGCTGCTTTGATTTGAAGCTATAATCTGGTTCAAGGGGTTCGTCGTGTTCTTTGGTCGAGGAAAACTTCAGAATCCTAACTGTGTTTCCCTCCCCATCCGTACCCTCAGCCCCTGCGAATTCCCTCCCTCGTCCATTCGTGGGGTGTACTGTTTCTCCCCAATAACAGTTTGAAGAAAAGAACAAGGAATATTCTGAAAGTTTGTCGTTTATTGTGATAGGGTGTCGCCTGTAATAAGAAAGTCGAGTGTGGTTCATCGTCAGCCGGCCTCTGGGTTTTGAGATGCCGTGTCTGGTGAAGTGGGCACTGGAGGGGGTCACCCTGCGGGGGGCACTGACTTCCTCTTTGGACGCCCCGATGCCGCAAACCACGCCCCAGTCACATTTCACGAGGTTGCGTGGTGCGGGGGCGGAGGGCGCAGCTCAGTTCCGGGCTTTGCTCTTCCTCACCTGCCCAGAGCCCTCCTGCCTCTTCATTCTTTGCCTGAGGTGCTCCCTGTGCAGACGTGGAAAATAACCTCCTATCCACAGACGGGCTCAGACCCTCACTTGGGGAAGAATAAACTGATGCGATCCCGTCGTTGTCTGTCCCTCTCCCTTTTCTTCATCTCGTGAAACGCTTCCTAAGTTACCCTGGTCTTAGAGCATTCTAAGAAGTCGGCTGCCTTAAAAGTAAATTATTGTCCAAACGCAAGCTGTGTGACTCTCCGCTGCAAGCACCGTTGTTAGGCTGTGCGTCACGGGAAGCCGTGGGAAGTGGTTCTGGCTGATGCTGATTCTCAGGGTTGGGTCTTAAAAGACTTTCTGTGTCTAGAAGGAACTTCTCAAAAAGGTAAATATAAATATAACCGTCTGCGAATATTGTGTAGTAGTTTACTGTGATATCCCGGAGGGCCTTTTAACATACACTAAAGGGGCATTTCTCTAATAGCACTAAGTAAAATGTTATTCATGTTTTTGCAGAGTAACAAAATCTGCACTTTTATCTTCAGATGAATCACATCTTAACATTTTTTTTTTAACTACACGAAGGGGAATCTTTAGGTATTTCTGAGATAAGAAAGTAAAAATAAATGTCTTGGGCACTTTAAAATTTTGTTCTCTCTCATCCTTATAATTCCATAACTCCTTATTGATGAATGACATTTCTGACCCATCAAAAATAGGTCTATTCGCATGAACTAGAGTATAAAGCATATAATATTTTAAAATTAAAACATTGTCTGCTATAAGAGATACTTTCTCACTTTCTCTTCTAGGGGCTTATAATCACAGCAGGAAAAATGAAAATCAGTTTAAAAATGAAAAGTCCCTCCCTCCATGTAGAATATGATTTGCCACAAAGCAACTGGGCTGAACAGGGCCTGAAAGTTACAGTAAAAAGGAAGGAGTGGGGGCCAGTCCAGGCCATGGGGCGAAGAGTTGCCAGGTGGTGGCTGCAGGCGGCTCTCTGGCTGGTCCCCTGGCATCTGTGGCATCAAAAGCACTGAGGGAGGCCTGTCATTCACAATTGATAAATATTTCAGGGTCGAACCTCCAGAACCTGCCTGGGTTGGAAAAATGTTTGAGGAGCCATCAGGCCTCATCTAAGTGTGTCTAGTTTTTCTTTCATTATTTATTCTATAATTACGGGCACCTGCCACGTGCTAGGTTCTGTGCTAAGCCTTAAAAAAGGAAAGAAGGCGCAGCCCTCTCAGCAGGAAGTGACAGATTGCGGAGGGGAGGCCGTGAGATAAATGATAATGGGGTGCAGGGGGCAGAGGGAGGCACCCAGCCTGGGGATCCTGAGGAGGAGTGACCAGGGGTGGGGTGTGAAGACTTCAGGACAAGGGCAGTAGTGCTGGATCCAGAACTCTTTTGCACCACATACACCGCTCTTAGTGTCAAGTAGGAGTCAGGGTGGGCCACCGACCTGGTTCCTCTTTCATATGGACTTTCAGTCTCCCTGTTGCCTTATGTGTGATCTGTAATATTAAATGTCATAAATAGGAACTGTCGTGTCTTTTCTTCCTCCTCCTAACCCTCCTCAGAATGCACTCTAGGTTGCTGCCTGGAAGTGTTTTTATTGCAATAGATTTATATCACGTGGGATTCGAGAAAATTTTTTAAGTGCACCCAGTAATTTAAAGATGCATCTTAAAGGCATCACAAAACACCTTCCTTACTGTTGTACCGTTAAGTAATTTAGGGATTGCTTTTGGAACTGCTTGCATTGTCAGGAGTTATCATTTGCGATGGGACGCCGGTTGACTGCTTTATTTATTTAATTAGCTCCTTTATTTATTTCAGTCATTTATTTTGTATGTGCTCATTAAAGACAAGCTTGTAAATTCTGGGCTTGGAATATAACACTCGCATTTGACCTTCCTATGATTAAGGCCGCCTGCTCTCCTTATACGTTTGATGGAATTTAGACAGATTTTCAATCTTGCCAGATTTGGAGGGGAAGTCCCCCTTAAGGGTCACACACTTGCATTAGCTCTTGCCACCAGGAAAATGTCTACGTGGAACCAGGCCCTGCATTTCCGATACTTTGGGGCCTGCAGTCAGAACACCCTCCACATGCTCTAGTGTTCTGCCCTGTCAGGCTTGCACACCGACTTTTGCGCAGCCCGTCAGAAGAGCAGCGTCTGTCTTTCCCTCTGTCCCTACCCCGCCCTCCTCGCTGAGCTGCAAGTATTCTCCGTCAGAGCTGATTGCAGAGCCGGCAACCAACCCTGCTGGCTTCCCGTCTCTGGCTGTTCCTTCCCAGCTGCCTGTTCTGCCCCCCTTTTAAATAGATGTTCTCCAAGGTTCTGCCCTCCGTTAGCCCCCCTGTTACCTGCACCCCATCGGTTGGTTCATCCATCGCCACAGACTCAGCCGCCCCCCTGTGTGTCCGCAGGGCCCCCGCTCCAGCCACACCGGCCTCCTTGCTCCCCCGGCTCGGGGCCCCGGCCGCCCCCCTGCTCCAAGGGTGCTTCCTCCAGTAGACCCAAGGCTTGTTCCCTCAGTGCCTTCGGGATTATGCTCAAGTGTCCCCAGCTGCCATTCCAGTGGGACAGTCTAAGACAGCAGCTGTTGTATTTAGTCTCCCTTCTCTGGAGGTCAGAGACTTGGTCTTAACCCCCAGAGCCTAGAACAGAACTTGGTCCATAGAAAGTGCTCAGTCAGTCCTGGAGAGTGAATGAATGAATGAATGAATGAATGGCTACTGGCGTGGCAGGCTGCAGTGCCGTGAATGGCGCCCCCGTGGCAATCAGGAGCTCTGCCCCAGCCAGCTGGGTGGTCTGCGCTGAGCCCTCGCCCTGAGTGGGCTCTGTGTCGTGGACTGAAGTGGGGTTTGTCCCAGGTGGGCTCTAAGGCCCCTTGAGACTCTGACAGCCCGTCACTCCCTGCGCACACGCGGACCTCGGTGTGCAGAACAGCAGTTCTGAGGATGAGATGACGCCCTGTCAACCTTCGTTTGTGTGACTTCCCACAACTTGGTGTTGATATTCTTCTGTCTTTATACTTGCTATCTGCGGCTAAATGTCTCCTTCAAAAACTAGTCAAGGTGAACAAAACACTTAGCTTCTAACTGAAACGTGTATGTAGAAACTAACACAGTTTGGTTTACCTCCGTGTTCGTTATCTGTTTTTTTAAATTTATTGACCAATTTTTAAAAGAATTTTCATTTTCTGTTGTTGTATATCTTTAATACCTGCCTATTTTTGTCAAATAAAAAAACGATAGCGATCTTTTCTTTTCTCTGTTTTTAGATATTTCGTGCAGCAGAGAGTACTTTAAGAGAGGAAGGATTCCCTGTGACTTCTGCCTGCAATCCGTAAATACTCAGTCCTCTTTCAAGTAGGTGTATTGCTTTGCTTTGATCCATTCTGAGCAGAAGATATTGATTGTCTCTGAAAACCTATGTCATATTACACTGAGACAAAGAGGCTGAGGTTTCAGATATTTTTCTCTCTGGCAAAAAAAGAGGAGTCCCACCTTTGAGGTCCTGCAGGACCAAAATAACAGTGACGATGATTTCCTTCCCCAGGGGTTTCTGTGATATGTTGTCTGCATGTCTCCCAGCAGTTCTACTCTTTTAAGGGCTGTGTAATATTTACTAGTAATCTCCCTGGTATCTAGAAGTGCATGGATTCGAAAACAGTTCTAAAAAATGAACGTTTTTACACTCCAGTGTGAAGTACACTGTCTGTGCTTGGGGAGTGAGGTGGTGTTTTCTGGCAGCCCTAATGCTGTAGGGCCAACAGCAAATGCCTGGGAATTTGGGGCACAGAGATGTTTGCAGGATGGCCTCCCTAGGGAGGTTCCGTCAGGAGGGCAGAACCTAGATGTCAGCCAGGGGACAGACCGAGAGGGTGGGGCAGGTGTTGGAGAACAGTCAGCAGACGTGAGAATGTGTGTGTCCATAAAGGACATTGCTGGGTGCTTTGTCCCACGTCCACGCCACCGGATTCCTTCCTGATGGCAAGCCTGGAGACATCCTTTAGCCAGACCCATCTTCCCATGAAGGAGCTGAGGAAGTGGATGAGCAGTGGTCAAGGTCCAGATGGTTCCTCCCCTTTGACAGAGGGGCTGAGAGCTCAGTGTCACCAAATGAGGAAGTTGAGAATGTTTAGGAAATTGACAGACAGCTCTCCAGTTAACTCACGTGTGCAAGGACCTGACACGTGGTAAAGAGCAGCCCTTGTGAGGTCACCAAGTCTTAGCCTTGGCGCCCGTGTTCCCGAGTGACCACATGCTTTGGTTTGATTGACAGCTATCCTCGAGCCTCTCTTCCAGCATCCATATGTAACGTACCATTACCTGGGTAGCACGCCATGCATTTTGTAGCTGTTTATCATTCCATCATGCAGAACTTTGTTGGGTAGATGGTGTTGGTCTCCTGGAATCTTAGCATCTAACTTAGGCTGACAAACAAGAATCAGCCTCTGCCAGGTGGAATTCTGCAATCTGTGGAAAGAGGGATTAAAGAAAAAGCCAACAGCACATTATCAGTGAGACACACTGAAATCCATCAATCTTATCACCATGTTCCCTTATCACAGATGTAAGAAGTTCTGATATGAAAGCCTTGGGCTCCTCTTGGCTGGAGGGAACTCAGCATCTCCCATCCCCAGCCCCCAGCTCGTAGAATTGCACCTCTGCACAGATGGGTTTAATGGGGGTCGTCTCCAACAGGGCCTGTCTTCCCCACTCTGCTCGTTCTAGGAGCCCACCCATCTCGATTTGCCCACAAGTGAGAGGTTTTCTGGAACATGGGACTTTCAAGTGCTAAAAGCAGGACAAGTCCCCAGCAATCAGGGGCCTCTTGTTCCCTCTCAGGATTCCCTGCGCCCCTCCTCCCACCCAGCTGGCTCCCGACAGCAGGTGAATTGGCAGCCCTAGTGGCCAGGAAAGAACTGCAAGGTTGAATAGACATGAGTGTAACCTCAGCTCCGCTGCGTACTAACCCTGCCATTGGACTTCACCTCTAAGCCTCAGTTTCCCACGTGCCAAGTAAGAATACGAACACGCGCCTAGGGATTTGGGGAAGGTCACATGACACAGCCACAGGCAGTGCCGGGGAGAGGGTAGGCCTGGAGAAGCGGGGGGCCCCTCCTTCCTCCTTCCCGGACCAGATAGTGAGTTGCCTTCACAGGCATAATTGTCTTGAGCTTTGTCAATATTATTATTTGGCCAGGCCCTGCATCAGGAAGATTAGACAGGATTCAGCCCTGTCAATCATTAACCCAGTGTCTCCTGGGTTATGTAGACTCTAAATCTGGGCTCCTATGTCTGATTCTCAAGTAATGCCAGGTCTCTGTGTGCTGGTTACTTTAAATTGTTTTTATACGAGTTTCCCCTAAAGAAGATAGAAACAAACAAAAAAGCGCTCTAAAGATTGTTGTGAAAAGCATAGTTTTTGTTTTATTATCCAAATGTTTTCAATTGTTTTAGGCTATTTTCACATTTAAAGTTCTTTAAAACTTGTTCGTTTCTGAGTTTATAAATGACAGATAAGTCGCCTTATAAAGAATATGTATTATTATTGTCATCAACATTTTTCACCACTCCTCAATACGTGTATTTAAGGTTATTATGTTTTAAAAGTACAAGATGGGTCTTTTTAAAAAAGTGGTCCCTTCTTTTAGGAAACTCAAAAAGCAAATGCAGGCATACAATGACCTTGTAATGTGCTTTGAATCAAACTTTTGAGTTTTTTCAACCTAGAACCTCAGTCCTCCTATGTAATGTACATGTAAGTCACCTTTCAAGGGGACACACAACTACCAACCTCTGTGCATTATTCAGGTGATTGCAGTTTCAGGAAGTAAGTTACAATGTTTCCCTTGTTTTTAGTTGCTCATTATCTTAATCAAACTGAAATAATTGATAAAGTCAGTTTCTCCTGGAAAGTTGCCTTTTTCAAAACTTCTCTGGGATGGAGTTTTGTTCTTTTATAGTGTGAGTGCTGGGGACTTGAGATTGCTGGGAGCAAAAGCAGACTTGCAGTTTTGTTTGTGTGTTAAATGGTCCTGACCAAGAATACCTGCCAGCTTGCCACAAACACCTTTTCTCCCTCTCAGTGTTTCCTGAAGCTGGTCCTCCGCAGCGAGGGATCTGTTTCCCCTCCATGACTCATCTACCTTTCACGCCAGCATCTCTGACTTCTGCCTTTTCCCACATCACTTCTTTGCCAAGCGAGTGACTCAGAGCTCAGGTTCCACCAGAACCATCCGGTGGCTCCTCGAAGCCGGCTCGGCTGACCTTGAGCAGGTCTCCTGGGGCCGGGGAGAGCAGGCCACTGCCGAGACCCCCTGACCGGGCTCGCTGCCTTTTAAAAAAGAAGAGGGAAAGGAGGGGGCATCCTTGGGAAAAAGCAGCTGGGATTTCAGTTGTTTTATTCCCCTTGTTCACAAAGAGCCTATAGGCTTCTGGAAGGAAAGATATAAGGATATTTCCCTCTCTAAAATAAATACCCCTCCCCACGGGACTTCCCTGGTGGTCCAGTGATTAAGACTTCGCCTTCCAATGCAAGGGGTGCAGGTTTGATCCCTGGTTGGGGAGCTAAGATCCCACAAGGCTCGGGGCCAAAAAAAAGCAAAAGTAAAAACAGAAGCAATATTGTAACAAACTCAATAAAGACTTAAAAAATGGTCCACATCAGAAAATCTTCAAAAAAAAATTTAAAAAATAAAATAACATAAATACCCCTGTATGCAGATTCTATTTGTGAGGATTTAACACACATTTATTATGAAGTTCAAGAAGCCACTGTTGATTACAATTTAAATTACTAAATTACCGTTTAAGTTATTTGGCATATTTAAAATGCTGTGTTTTTTTTTAAAAATAAATAAATTTATTTATTTATTTATTTATTTATTTATTTATGGCTGTGTTGGGTCTTCATTTCTGTTCGAGGGCTTTCTCTAGTTGCGGCAAGCGGGGGCCACTCTTCATCGCGGTGCGCGGGCCTCTCACTATCGCGGCCTCTCTTGTTGCGGAGCACAGGCTCCAGACGCGCAGGCTCAGTAATTATGGCTCACGGGCCCAGTTGCTCCCCGGCATGTGGGATCTTCCCAGACCAGGGCTCGAACCCACGTCCCCTGCATTGGCAGGCAGATTCTCAACCACTGCGCCACCAGGGAAGCCCTAAAATGCTGTTTTTTGAAATCAAATGAAAGACAAATTCTGTAGGTTGCTGTGTGTGCATAGTTTGTTGTTGTTCACTATTAATGGCTGTTACACTTTAAGTCAGTTCACCGTCAATGGAGGCATTGCTTTTCTACAAAGACCAGCAGGAAAGTTAAAGCCGTCATCTGTGGAAGGCCTGCTCTGGGACCCCAATGCTGGAAGCGTCACGTGCCTGCAGAGAAGGTGTAGCATCTTCATGGTGTAGACAGGGGTGCAAGAATCAAAGAGGTTAACCTCATATAAAGGGCAACCATGTGACCAGACACACAGTGGGTGTAGCACCCAGGTCCACTTCTTCTATCAGACCCCAGACCTTTCACACCAGTTGGTTTCTTTATAGTGATGGGGTCATAAATGGAACAGGAAAGTCGGTTGAGGGCCCCATAAGAGCGTGCCCGTTAGAGAGAGAGGAGGACACCTGCTGAGGGATTAGACCTTCACATTCATTCTCCAGCCTGCTGAGTGTCTGCTGCATCCTTGCGGATTGAGAAAGCGTTTACGCGTTCTGAATACTCAGCGAAGTTCAGAAACACGGAGTGTCCTCTCCACGCTGGTCCACGCACGATAGCCCAGTGCTGTGGTCTCAGTGTGTGTGTGTCCCCCAAACTCATACGTTGAACTCCTGGTGGCCAGTGGGGAGGTAATTAGGAGATGGGGCCTCTGGTAGGTGCTGAAGGCCTGAGGGTGGCGCCTCGTGAATGGGAGGGATTAGTGCCCTTTACAGAAGCGGCTCCGGGGAGATGCCTCACCCCTCCCGCCACGTGAGGATGGGGCAGGGAGCCTGCAGCCCAGACGGGAGCCTTCGCCAGAGCACGACCGTGCCGGCACCGTGATCTTGGACGTCCAGCCTCCAAAACTGTGGAAAATAAACGTCTGTTGTTCATAAGCCACCTAGTCTGTGGCGTTCTGTTATAGCCGCCTGAACACAACAAAGACCCCTAGGATAAACGTATGTTAAATATTCAGTTCTGTTATTTTGTTACGTACCTGGGTTCATAGGTATAACAGAAACCTGAGAATCCTCCTAATCTGCGTTTCTTCTTTGGGGAATTCCTCCTGTTTAGCTGAGGAGGAGAAGCCACTTTCTCTGCCCCTGGTCTTTGGGTGGTGTTTGGACATGCCTCACGGAGCACTGGTCCATCGGTGACCAGAAATACTGATCTCTTGCCGTTACTTGAGTCTAGTGGGTCTGATTCTCTGTGGGACACACTTAAAACTGAGCTCAACGTCATCCTTGGTCAAAGAGAGGCAGCTTTGACCAGGACGGCCAGCGGAAGGACGTTCCTCTGGAAGGACGCCCCGTGGCGTGACTCCTGGTGCTTTACCCCACGTGCCTGTATAGGCGCCAAGCTTTGCGGACCCTCCATGTGCCCCGTGCGTCGGCACTGTCATCTCGTTGTCACCAGACAGCTCCATTCCTGACTTCGCCCTCTGTTCGCGAGCCTGCCTTAGCCTTTGCTCTCAGACCAGTCCGCTTGGTAAGCAGGAAAGTCTTTTGCAGGCACTGTTTTCTTCTTGTTACTCCCCTGCTCCAACATCCTGTTTCCTCCCAGTTACCTATGGATCAGGTTTAAATTCCAGGGCCTGGCAGTTAAAGTCACCTCTCAAGTGGGATCCCCACCCTCATCAAGTCAGTATCCAGGGGCTTCCCTGGCGGTCCAGTGGTTAGGACTCCGAGCTTCCACTGCAGGGGGCATGGGTTCCATCCCTGGTTGGGGAACTAAGATCCCACATGCCGTGCAGCATGCCCCCCCCACCAAAATTAAACCCCCAAACAAACCAAAAAAAACCCCAAAAACACAAATATCCATTTCTCTCCTCCTGTTTTTCACATACCTGTCTCATCAGAGTGTATGAGCTTTTCCTTGCCTGGAATTCCTTATCAATTCCTGTCTCCCAGAGGCTGGGAGTTCCTTTGAGGCCCATTTCAAAAGTTACTTTTTCCTTTTAAAACAAAAGTCTTGGGGAACTAAGATCCCGCAAGCTATGCTGTGTGGCCCAAAAAAAAAAAAAAAAAAAAAAAAAGTTCTTTTGAGCAAAATCCAAGAATTTTTACCTTTCATTCCTTCAGATTTTTTCACAATTCAATACATACTAGGTACATGTATAAGTAGTCTTGAAATTATTTTTTGCTTTAAGCGTGTATGTGATTCTCAAGTTACATGGTAAGTTGATGTAAAATTTTTCCCTTCGTGCAAAGACTGCTCGGGCTCTCAGTTGTCTGAGAGAATGAATAAACAAGCAGCACCACGCAAGCCAGCCCGGGCGTCCACACGGCGCACCGGGAGAAGGTGGGCTGGAGTTGAAATCCGAGAGGAAACTGCGGAGCGTTTTGCCACATTAGCGGAGTTCTGAGGACTGATTGACTTCCTGGAGAGGGATGAAGCTATTTCTCAACCTGGGAAGCCCTCCACAAAAATAACAATTTTATTCAACAACCCAGACTGGAAAGCTGTTGTCAGTTCTTAAATGTCCATAATCGAGTGACATCTGAATAGACACGTACTAACACGATCAAGAGGAAAGTAACAGCATCTCCTGCGGAAGGTGAAACAGACCCACTGACAGCAAGAAGCACAAGTAGAAACTCGGTCAAAATCCCCCTCAGTTGGGGGGCTCAGTTCAGATTTCCTCTCCTGTGCGGAGACTCTTCTTATCCCTAAATCTGTGTTTATTCAGAATTTACAGATTCCTGTACTCGTGGTCCCTTCGGGCTGTGCATGCAGTCAGGTCCTCTTTTCATTCTCTGAGGACATAAAGGGCGCTCATTAGTCTGGTTTGTGTTACGGGAAGTTGCGCCTGTTTCTAGTAGATTTTAAGCGATGTGAGGGTAGGAATTATGTTTTAACTCTGTGCCTTTAGAATCCAGCACAGAATCTAACATGATAGAGGCCTGAGAACAGTCTGTGGGCTTGAACGGGACTGAAGGACGTCCTGGACGCGAAAAGGACAGTTGTGGGTTTCACGTCCGCTGCCATACAAGTGTGACAGCATCGTCTGCGGTTACAGGACATGGCCACGCGGGGGTTCAGAGGGCCAGCAGCCCAGGACCTGTCTCCATTGTGGAGCATGCTGCATTCTGCTTCTGTGGAGCTGTTTATTCCTCGCCGCGTTCCTTGAGCACCACCGGTTTGTGCACGCAGCACCGGTGTCCATCAGCTGTGTACTGGGCTCACTTCACAGCTGGACGTTCAGCTCCTCTGAGTGGCCTCCAGGAGGGCCAGCCAGAGTCAGGTGCCTCATTCGGAGCCTTGGAGAGCACTTCTCTCTTACTCTTAACACCCTTTGGTCACTAAGCATTCAAATAAGAGATGCTCAGTACAATTAAGAAAAACTATATAAACCTGTGACTTTAAATCTCCCATTAAGAACCAGGAAATTGGGGCTTCCGTGGTGACGCAGTGGTTGAGAATCTGCCTGCCAATGCAGGGGACACGGGTTCGAGCCCTGGTCTGGGAAGATCCCACATGCCGTGGAGCAGCTGGGCCCGTGAGCCACAATTACTGAGCCTGCGCGTCTGGAGCCGGTGCTCCGCAACAAGAGAGGCCGCGATGGTGAGAGGCCCGCGCACTGCGATGAAGAGTGGCCCCCGCTTGCCACAACTAGAGAAAGCCCTCACACAGAAACGAAGACCCAACACAGCCGTAAATAAATAAATTAAATAAAGTAAAATTAAAAAAAAAGAACCAGGAAATTAAGAAGACATTTTATGCCAGATCTGCAGCATTTTAGGGTTCCTCATTGTGCTTTATTAGTGACACTTGACATTATGTGTGTTTGCAGTGTATCTCATTAATCTTAAATACAACGACTATGTTTCAAAGCACTTTTTGATAATTAGACATTCGCATCCAATCGATCTCTTATTTTTAAGACTACTGAAACCCGGTTTTGAAGTGCTATGTGAAGTGTTCTTAAATTTTAAACTAATACGTAGCCACTTTATTGGCACTTAGCCTCATACATAAGTAGGACGGCTGTGTGCTTCTGAGGCTATGTCGCAGAGCGCTACTTCTGTTTTCAACTTGTGCACTATTGCCGTGATGTGTGAAATACGTTACACACCGCCTCCTTTAGTTCCCAGTCTCCTCCCAGGTCGGTACCAGAGGCTGATGGTCTACAGTGCGTTTCGGGGCTTGTGCATTTGCCAGTGAAGACACTGGCGTGGTAACGGACAGAAGGCTCCAGAGGGTAAGGGTGCACGTGATGTGGCACGAGTAGGACGTTGTGGAGCCGGGGCTTTGCCTGGCATTTACTGGGCACTTCTCAGGGGCCAGGTGCGGTGCTAAGTCCTTTATGTGCATCACCTCTAGGAGTTCTCACAGTGGGTAGCTGTTGAACAAAGCAGGTAATCACGGGGTGAGATTCGAGCCCTTGTCTGTCTGGCTGCAGATCCATCCTTACCCACCTTGCCAAAGTGCATCGAGTGTGATGGTTTGGTGTGCGCGGTGTTTCTCAGACTTTGAAGGAAAATGTTTTGTCTTTTTGTTTTTTGGTTTCTTTTTCCTGTTTAGAAACTGTATTCCTTGGACAGCTTAGATTTACTGAAGGTTTCTCGGAACCACAGGAATTGCTGCAGGTGCCAACCAAAGGTTCCCCTTCCAGCGGGTTTATCACATGGCGGCCCCGGAGAGACCAGTGCTGTCCGTCACCTCTGTCCTCATCTGGGGGCCGTGATGGTTCTCCTCGTCACCGGGGACTCAGGTCACGGGCTTCGCTCCCAGCCCTCTGATCTGAGGCTACCCATCAGCAGTAGCGATTAGCTTTTTGATTACACACTTACACATTTCACAAAGTGCTTTCACTTCAACAGCCTTGAGGGGCGGGGGAACTGCAATCTCAGCTTGGCAGATGAGGCAGCAGGTGCCTGGGAGACAGTGACTTTTCAGAGTTGTGTGGTTCACACAGGAAGAGCCAGGATACAAGCCCTCCTGTCTCCTGCTACATCCCGGCTCCGAAAGGAGACCTCTGCTGGGGCCGGCGCCTTATGGGCCAATCTGCAGAACGAATGACTTCACCTTCATCGATAATTTTCCAGCTCTGTCCCCTCAAGTACTAGGGACTGCAAGGCTGAGGGGCGTTGAGATTTGAGGCTCTGCTCCAGCCCAGGCCCTCTGCGTCTGCCTGTTTTACACATTGATGTCCCAATGAGCTCGACTTGAGGCGAAGCTTCTGCAGCTGAAACATGCTCCAAAGACAGCTGAACCCCAAGGTTCTTACCACACTCGGGCCCAGTGCCAGTTTTTTTTTTTTTTTAATCAATGAAATTAATATAAACATGAGTAAATTGTCAATGGGAAAATATTATTTGGCTTACAAAATTTGTTTGCAGCTTTCCAAAAATGTATCTGTTGGGTGAGGCCAAGAGACGCCCCTCAAAGGAAAACTCCCTCCTGCGCAGCTCAGTACGGGACACCTCGTTCAAACCCAAGTCCCTCCTTCCCTGGAGTTTCGCTGCCCTCCTTGCCCTCTTGGATCTGCTCTGCACACTCCAAAGAGCACCAGCCAGGTTTAAAGCATCAAGCTGCTCCCTGCTCACTGGCTTCCATCACTTTCAAGGTCAAGTTCAGGCCCCCTCGCTTGGATACAAGATTCCCTGAGACGGTCTGTCCACCTCTCCTGCTCTGTCTCCCTCCCTCACAGGGTTTCCCCCAGGATGGGGAAGGGACCCACGGCCCCTGTGAATGCCAGGCTCTCTCTGCCCTTGGCCTTGGGCTTGTGCCGTCCCTGCTCCTGACAGCCTCAGGAGCCTGCTCCAGGCATCCTTTCTTCCGCGATGGCTTACTGTCTTCCTTGAGCCTGTGACTTAGCCTCGCCCGCCCCTTGCAGGTGGTTTCATAGCCCCCTCGTGTGCCTTCGTTCTGCACTGAAACAGACCCTTTCCATTCAAATGGAGTCTCTTCTCTCTGGTCTGTGATCTCAACGACAGCACAGATTGCAGTCATTTTTGTATCCCTCATGGTCAGGGTAGCACCTGGCTCCTAGGAACAGCCCAGTAACTGTCTGCCAAAATGAGATTAAATGAAAAAGTAAATTTTATTATGGTATCTGTTTCAAGCAATGCACAGAATGTAAAATACGTTAATTGCTTTATACCTGGTATAGTCTGCTAGGATTACAGATAATGGCATAATTAATTGTAAACAATAATCACAACTTTCAGTTTTTCCATTAAAACTCATTTTCCTACATGCATACATATATTCAGTGAGTCTGTATGAAACACTGAATTTCCTCACCTCCCCAGTCACTCCATAGCTGTCTTCATTATTTTACTGACTTGCTGAATTCCCAGTATCTTCAGGGCCCAAATGATGTTTTCAAGTCATATGTCTAGTTTAGAACTCCTACAATAAAATGACATTTCCAGACAGAATGCTCCATCCTTCACAGTTAAGTGCTGAATTCAATGAAGTATTCCTCTTTCTTTCCATAATGTGTTGTGTTCTCTTCGTTCTTGGAAGAGATTTGAGGAGGGATTGTGTATGCTTCTTTTTATGGGATACTATGAATATGAACACTTGGTTTCATAAACCAATTTCTATTTCTCCTATTTCCCAAACTTTAGGAACATTTATGATTCTCAGTTGATTGCGTGCCCTAGAATTTGTGTGGAAGTTTTGAAAACACTGAACGCCAGTGCAGAGTTAGGCCCTCATCCTCGGAGTGAGAGGACGGGGTGGTGCAAGAGGGGAAGTGATATTTTGTCCCAAAACCATCAAGGACAGACTTTTCGGCCTTCACGCTTGCTTTCCTATCAGAGGGCTCACAAGGTGAAACCCAGGCACATCCACTTGCTGCCTTGTGAATTTGATCCCTTGTAAATCTGCGACATCTTCCCTTGTTTCAACAGTTTTATCTTCTCATGGGCATAAATACTGTCTTTGACAGGAGCAGGGCCATGACTATTCCTTTAGCAGCGGTGAAAACTCTGCAATAAAGCTTTGAGGTTTGAGGATGACAATCAAATGGTCCAACACAGGGCAGGGACAAGCTGAAATAGAACCTTCACAGACGAGTGGTTTTATTTCACAGCAACTCCGTGGTCTCGATGCTGCCCATCATAGGCCGCCTCTCTTCGTCGGCCCCGTGAAGCTGTGAACTTCACTGGGCAAGGATCATAAAGTATTTTGTCACTTGAAGGCCATCAGTGGCTAAGCTGTAATTTCTTCAGTTCTGAGAACGTGAGCGATCTCTCTCAACCTTATCCTTTGCGTTGGGGAATCTATTTAGTTGTTTAATGCTTAGATTTGACTGCTACTTCCCTCAGCTGTGGTGCTCAAAACACGGTGCCTTAAACACACAGTAATTTAGTTCTGTGATTTGATTTACTTGTGCGTGCCTTAGTTTTATGGTTTTTGCTTTCCACGAAAAAGACATAATAGAATCTGAACTCAAAGCCATGACCTCCTACTACTCAAAGTACATTTCTTTCCCTGGTCATTTTTTTTTTTTTGTTATCAACACCCATGGTTTCACTTTGCAATTATTCAATCTGGTGTGATAAATAGATTACGACCCAAATAAGGACCAAAATAATGATGACAATTTGAAAAGACACTCACTTGGAGCAACACCGTAAACATCCTAACATTGTAATGATATGACAGAGAATTTGAGAAGTAGATGTAATATGGGGGCATTGATGATAAATTTTACTTCTAAGCTAAAGTTATTAATTTTCAAAGTTCGTATGGCCCTTCTTTATTTTCAGATCGGGAGATCATCATTTAGGAAAAAAAAAAAAGCATTTCATAGAAGTAAAATACCATTGAAACGAATTTTTACTTTAAAAACATATTTTTGTCATTATGGCATCTTTTAGAAAATTTTGTTCTTTGTTGCACCTGAACTATGATTCTGTCCTTCCCCCAAATGTGTCACCCGTTAGCAAGATTCAGTTCCAGTTAAGTAGTTTTGTTAAAAATAAAGGCTAAGGTCTGTGCACGCTCTGAAAGAATGTCAGTCAGTGTTTTCCTCTCATCCTTTATAAAGATTGACTTGAGTTTTTCTCCACATGGCCTCGCAGAGGACACTGCCTGATTTTTAATATTAACAGTACTAATAACTTGAACAGTAGTAGTTACAGCAGCTGACATTTATTGGATGCATGCTATGCACTCCTCCCCCTTTTAAGCATTTACCTGGATTCTCTCACTTGATCCTCTCAACATGGTCCAGATCCTTGTACCTGGAGGAAACTGAGGCACACAAGTCCCATCCCCATGGGACTGCTCTCCACTTGGGTCCATGACTGCAGGTCTGGCCGGGCCCTTGTCCCCCTAATAAAGGCTGCCCTTTGGTGGACCACAGGTCTCTGTAGAGGGTCAGAGCAATGCCCCTCTAGAGGTGAACTCTGTAAGACAAAAGAGAAGGGCCTTTTCACACTCACCTCTCCAGCCAGCATTGCCGGTGAAGCAAAGCAGAATGGGAGCGTTTCCTTCCAGCAGCACCCCTGGTGGAGACGCCCTCATTCAGGGATTGGTGACCGTCAGCGTCCCGTCATGAGCATTGCTGCACCTGTTTGCAGCTGGGGTGTAAGCCTGCCCTCGTCCATGCTTTCTGCTCGCTCCTTCTCGTGACCGCTTGGCCATTGGTCACGACTCAGTTGTCCGGCTGGTGTTCGTGAGCCCCTGCTAGACAGCGGCCACCGTGCACTCCCATCTACTTGAAGGCTGTTGTGAAGGTCCCGCGTTTCAGCTCAGCCCGTCTTGTCTCTGGGGACACAGCGTCAGGACTGGATAAGCGGGGTGCTGTAACTCACAGCAGGAAGCAGAGGGAAATCTGTGGGTGACTTTGTCACCCCCGGGGCCCCCATCAGAGCACACATCCCGGGTCGTCCACACACTGGAGAAGAGGAAATATTGAAGCCTAGGCAACTTCTGAGCATGAATGCCGTGTGCACGCTCATAAAAATAGAAATTCTACAAAAATCACCATGGATGATGACCCTGAAAAGCGAAAATGCAGATCTCTCTTCTCCCCTTCTCTTCTCCCCTTGTGGTCGTTGTGTTTTAGGGAATGCGTGAAATGATCTCTCCCTGGTGAAGCAGTCTGTTACCATGGAAACGCACTTACTAGTCTCTAAGCCCTTCCGGGTAGTTCCAGGAACATTAACTCTCTACTAGTATTTAAAAAAAAAAAAAGTATATAAGATTAATATCTGGCTTTTGAATAGTTATAATGATTGAAAGGAAAGCATTCATTTCAAATTACTAATAGACTCTTCTCATCTGAGAAGTATTACATTTGATGTTATTAATAATCATACTTCACATAAGCAGAGTAACGCCTGCTAGGACACGGCATGTTCTCTTGCTGCTAATTGAGCCTTCCTTTTCCATGTCATCGCTTTGGGCTTGGCTTTAGATTGATCTGGGGAACATAATTTTATTTAATCATACTTTGCTGTTTATGTACTATTTCTGTCTTTTTAATCTCAACTTCCTTACGGAGACGTGCCCACCGTCCCTACCCAGACAGGATGAATAATTGTTCACTGTTCCTCCTGGGCAGTAGATTTTGTGTGCAGTGTCTATATTCCTGCTAATTTCTTAATTTAAACTGGGAGTAACATCTAAAGGAATGTACGGAAATATTCAAGGTTATATAGTAGTTAACTGTGATATACTTAAATATTTAAATGTAGCTTTTAAAATGAATACTTAATAAGTTTAAAAATTAAACACGAGTAATTTTCAGTGTTTAAATATATTTTTGAAACTCTGAGAAAAGTATGTATTTTTTATAACATTTCTTAATGTGTGTTTTTTTCCTATCATGTAGTATATGGTGTTACATGGAGGTGGGCCTAATGAAGGCTGTATGTTTTACATGCTTATTTTCATTTAAACACTTTTTGTTGATTTCTGTCCGCCCCTCCATTCTTTTCCCCGTTACCTAATTTCTAAGCATTCAGAATACCGCCCTTTTGTTCAATGTCCTAGTTGCATTTCATGAATTTGTCCAGGCTTTCTGCATCCGCAAGTGCTCTGGCAATGCTGTCTGGCTAAACTTCTCCCTGCCCCAATCTCTGTTCTTTGTCCCTTTTTTCCCTCTTGTATCTTAGGTTCTAGGAAAACCTTTTGGAATTCAGGGATATAAACTCTCTTCTCCCGGTCTGTGTACTACCCACCACATACACATTCACAGACTGCAAATACTGAAATGGCACTTCTTACACTTAATCTGGCTCTTCCTCCATAACGTTGAAAATAGTCATTAGTTCAATTTGGGGGGGCTTGTCGTTTAGTCCCGTAAGATTATTATTCCCTTTGAAGGGGGGTAGACTCCTTCACGGAGGGCAGCCTGCAGGTGTCACGTGTTGATTCTCTTCTCAGTTGAGTACATCTCACATACTGTATTCGTTTCCTAGGGCTGCCTTAATGTGGTACCACAAGCTGAGTGGCTCAAGCAGTAGAAACGTATCGCCTCACAGTTCAGGAGGCTGGAAGTCTAGGTCAAGGTGCCAGCGTTCATTCCTTGTTCCATGCGTCTCGCCTGGCTTCTATGGTCTGCTGCAATTCTTGGTGCTCCTTGGCTTGTGGCAGCATCACCCTGATCTCTGCCTTCATCCTCACATGGTGCTCTCCCTGTGTGTGTGTGTCTGTGTCCAAATTTCCCCTTTATATAAGGACACCAGTCATATTGGATTAGGAGCCCTCCCACCTCTGTGTCATCTTAACTTAACCAATTGCATCTGCACAACCCTGTTTCCAAGTAAGGTCACGTGCTGAGGTCCTGGGGTTGAGGACTTCAATACAGGAATTTTAGAGGGACACAATTCCACCCACAACACCTGTCGTTACAATAAAACTTGTTTTATATCCTAAGTCTGTTCAGCAATTTTACAACAATCAGATCTTGTGTCTGGATCACAATCCAAATCAAACACAGTCGGTGTGGATGCCTTTAGTAAGCGCAGTCCCGAGCATTCATGCCTTGGCCAGCTGCACTGAGTACGCTGCTTGTTCATGACCTTGGAGGGTCCATTTATTCTTAATCATACCAGCTTAACCTCGTTTAAAGAGTAAATTAATTGTGTCTAAACTTGCGCCAGCAATTGTTACTCCCCAATGGCAATGAATCTCTAAACATCTTTCTAACCTTTTCATCAAATGAAAATTTCATTTTAATCCCAAAATAGCCTTGACTATAATGAGTATTTAGTTAGAATTAACCACAGGATATCATTAATTAAGAGCTGTATTGATTTCCAATCTAGGTAAACTGACTTCCTCCAAAATCTAATATTTTTCATGTTTCAAGAGTTAATTTCTCGATGGTGCATTACTGCACTGTAATTTAATCGTGGTGTATTTACATCACCAGCCAGCAAGACGGCCAGGTTCTAAATGGCGAATGGCATCTGGCCGCTCACCATCAGTTGTACCTCTTGGTACCTGTTTCCTTGTTCCTGCAGGTCTGTGCCCACCAGCCAGGAGGCAGTAGTAACTGTCTTAGTTTGAGTCCCAGGCCACGTGCTTTGTTTATTCCCCAGGGGAGACACTAAAGCCGAAAGCTGGAGCTATAGCGTTTGCTTACTTGTATTTATTCTGTTTAAATGGTGCTCAGGCCCTGTATCTAAAACTTGAAAGGAAAGGAAATCTTCTGTATTAACGCTGCTTGTAGTTATTTTCTAGACCAGCCCATCTTACTTTTCCTTTCTTTCAACAATACTGACTTATTCACCAACACTTTTCAAGAAGATGTTTACATTAAAGCATAGTGAGGATGTTAGCAGAAGCAGATCGCAGATAACTTTGCCGCTGCTTCAGTGGAATTCAGAGTGAGGCACCCTGCCTCAGTGACAGAAAGAGGACCTCTGATCGACAGAACTTGGAAAAACTGACACAGAGCAGCAAAAGGATATTCCCACAAATCAATTCACTTCTGTTTTAGAGCAAAAAAAATAGGAAATGATCTATCTACAGTGTACCAATTTCTTATTGTGTAATTTGATTGTAATGCTAGAGGTTTACCATTGTTTACATAATTTGATCTTCAATAAAATTATATATTCCTCATGTCTGACTTTTGCTTCAGATTATATCTAAATTAACAAATTAACAATTTTTTTAAAATGTAGCCAACTACTTTAAACCTAGAATACATGATTTCAGTTATGGAAAGGTATTTGTTTGGGCCAAGATGACTATAAAGCTAGTTACATTCGTTGCCTGAATGAATTGATTTCCACCAAGGTCCTGGCAGTACAGGTGCCTCGCAGCTCCCTCCTCTGTCTCCGCCCTCAAGCTTCTGTTTTCCCTTCCTGCTGCTGTGCCTTAGTCGGTACCCCCAGTACGGGCTCTGCTTTTGCCTGTTCTCATTCCACGTGTGTTCTCAGCGGGGCATCTCAACTTGTCCAAGTCCCCACCTCGCCCTCCTTACCTCCACGAAGTCCACTGCCTTCCCACACGCACTGCTCCTCATATGTTGGTCATTTCATGAACCAGGATGGACATTGATCACTCAGGCTAGAAACTTCAAAACTATTAAAGAGCTTCAAGAAGAGAGTAACATGATCAGACTTGTGCTTTAGAAAAGTCAGTCATCCTGGGAGAAAACATTATTGTCATATTATTGGCACGTATTAGGCAGTGGGTACTAGCAGTTCTGCACAGAAAAAGAAGTCTGTCTTTTCTTTGCCTTTCCCGCGAGATGAGAGCTTCCTCCAATGGGTAACCATCCACGTTGCAGCCGAGAGCTGTAAGCAGCAGTAGAACTAGGTGCTCTGGTATGGGGGCGAGGAAGGGCTTGTTTCAAAGACTTTGGCCATTTTCATAAAATCGCTTTGGGCTGCATGTTACCTAAGGTTGGAGAACAAGTTCTGGAGCTGGATACACCTGGGTTTCATCATAGCTGTACTACCTGATGGGTGGTTATTTTTTAGAATGTTTCATGTTTCCTAGATTCAGACGTCTTTTTCAACTCGGAATGTTCATGCAAACCTTAGGAACTTGATTGCTGCCCCCAGCTTAAACAAATAGGAGATACTCTGTTGTAGCCCGTGGAGTTGGAAGAAAACTGTCTGGTGCATTTGAATTCTGCCCCGTCGTTTCTCTTTGCTTTATGGGGTTCCAATCTGCGTCCATTTCCGTTACACGTTTTAGCTGAATAAAACCAGTTGCTTAAAGCCACTGTCCAAATTTCAGTTACTGCAGTATATTAGCTTTAGTTGCATGAAGTGCAAACCTCATAGCTAGTTCTTCAGCTCATAAATCACTAAGTAAACAGCAGGTGTGCATCTTGACCGATGACCGGTCACATCACCTTATTCAGAATCTGACAGTGATGGGTCACTGCAGGGTTACTAGTCAGTTCACCCAGAGACAGGGAAGCATGGAGTTGTGTTTCCTCCTTGTCCCAAGGTGATAACTTGTGACCTTTTATAAACATGGATACTTAAAAAGGGAACTTCCATCAGCCAAGATGGAAATGCAGCAGAGCAGTGAAAGTGATGGTGCTGGAAGTGAGATTCCCATCAGACGTCTGTAGAGGCCGTGCTGACTGCGGGGAGGTGGACACCGCTGTCATCCCAGAGGCTCTGGAGATGCAGACCGAAGCCGAGTGAAGAGAAGCGAGGAAAGTGATTGTGACAACGAGAACAAAGACATCCCAGAGCAAATGACACCATTAAAAACTTCACTTTAAAGGAATTCTCAGAGATATTCCGACGTTGAAAGCACGAAGTACTAAATGTTGGAAGCTGATCCAAACTTAGGAGAGTGACGGTTCTTGGGAGCATAGAGAAGATGCTCGCGCCGTTCGTAGGCTGTGGGATGAAATGAGGAAGGCAAACATGGAGCATTCAAACTGCTCTTAATTATCTCTTACGAAGAAACAACAAATCCTCAATGTGTTTATGTTGCCAAATCAAATGTTTTAAGTTACAGTGTTCCTTTCCCTATGCATTTATAATCAACAGTAAAAGAGTCGTAAAGTTTTGACAAAAAAATTGGTAAAGCACACAGAGCCATCATTTTTTGCTATTGATTGTTGAGTACACATTGCCCGGTTTCAGTGTATTTTGTTCTTTCGACAGTCCTAACCTTTTAAAGCGAGGGGCCATCTGTAGTGAAAAATAGTCAAACAAATCCTGTTGCTATTTGGAATGTCTGTCACTGAAAAATTTTTTCACACATCCATTTTAATATTGTCAACTATTTTTGCAAGTATTTGCAAGTCTTTTCCTAGCCTTTTAAAGGCAATTCATACCGTCATAGATGCCTTAGTGATTATAGAACTTCTCTGACTTTCTATTATTTGTTACTTTTAATTATCAAAGAGTCCAGAAGTTAATATTGAGAGACTTGTATTTTCATGGTGCTTTTAGTGAAATATTTTTGTACTATAAAAGTTTTTGTTTGTTTGTTTTCATTGTAAAAGAAGGCCCCGCTGGTATGCTCCGTAGGCAGACTGCCAAGTCGCTGGATTACACATAGCAAGTCATACTGACAGTTCCAGAATGATCGCTAGATTTACCGTTCATATCTGCCGTCTCTTTCGGGGTGAGAGACGCTGTCTTGTTTGCTCGTTAAATCAACAAGCTGTCTGTGGGGCTTCGTTGTGTGTTTTGTGGTATGCAGGCAGAATGTTTCGACTTTAAAAACGCCTAAAATAATTAAAACTGTCTTGTATCATTCAACCTTGTAAAGAATACCTAGAATTTAAAGCCTCCAAATTGTTTACTTTGGGGAGATGTTAGTATAATGAATAATAATAAGAGCCTCTGGGTTGTTTGAATGCATCAGATCCTGTGCTATGGTCTGTACAAGAGAAAGGGGCCTTGATTACAGTTTTGGAGAAGGTCCCCAGTGCCACCAGCATGCCCAAGACGTTGTGCTGGTCCCTGTGGGGCTGCATGCCGACAGCTTGCTGGGTCACAGACGGTCATGAAAAGCCTTGGGTGGGGAAGGTTTGCGCATTTAGAGATTGCAGCACTATTTACAATAGCCAGGACATGGAAGCAACCTAAGTGTCCATCGACAGATGAATGGATAAAGGAGATGTGGCACAGATATACAATGGAATATTACTCAGCCATAAAAAGAAACGAAATTGAGTTATTTGTAGTGAGGTGGGTGGACCTAGAGTCTGTCATACAGGGTGAAGTAAGTCAGAGAAAAACAAATACCGTATGCTAACACATATATATGGAATCTAAAAAAAAAAAAAAAATGGTTCTGATGAACTTAGGGGCAGGACAGGAATAAAGACGCAGACGTAGAGAATGGACTTGAGGACACGGGGAGGGGGAGGGGGAACCTGGGACGAAGTGAGAGAGTGACATGGACATATATACACTACCAAATGTAAAATAGCTAGTGGGAAGCAGCCGCATTGCACAGGGAGATCAGCTCGGTGCTTTGTGTCCACCTAGAGGGGTGGGATAGGGAGGATGGGAGGGAGACGCAAGAGGGAGGAAATATGGGGATATATGTATACGTATAGCTGATTCACTTTATTATACAGCAGAAACTAACACAACAGTGTAAAGCAATTATACTCCAATAAAGATGTTAAAAAAAAAAAAAGATTGGTTTAATTGTGTTCAGGGAGAAAAGCTGATTTAACCACAGCTCAGAGTAAATCTGCGGGTGGGAAAACTGACTTCTGTGCTGCCTTTTCCAACTTGTTGCTAAAGTTACCTCCTCAGTGGCTGTGTGTGGCAAAGAAACTCATTGATTTCATTCTTTTAGGGGTCTGCCCTTCTCATACACCCGAACGTTCATATAGTGTTTTGTGTGATTTATTTTATCGTATTCATCAGCTCTATAGAGAAAAAAACAAAAATTTTTACTCCAAAACACTTTCACCTGAACCTGAGGTGAAGATTCCCACGAGCAGCATGAAGCTGCCGGTGTCAGTGAAGAGAAGCGTCAGAAACGGTGATTTTGAAGATCCTTCACTAATTCTCAGACTGTGGACGTTTATTTATTTTTTTACTAACGTCCATAAACAAGGGCAATTTCTTTCTTTTTTTTAAAAAATAAATTTATTTATTTATTTACTTTTGGCTGCGTTGGGTCTTCGTTGCTGCATGCGGGCTTTCTCTGGTTGTGGCGAGCGGGGGCTACTCTTCATTGCGGTGCGCGGGCTTCTCATTGCGGTGGCTTCTCTTGTTGCGGAGCACGGGCTCTAGGCGCGCGGGCTTCAGTAGTCGTGGCGCGTGGGCTCAGTAGTTGTGGCTTGCGGGCTCTAGAGCACAGGCTCAGTAGTTGTGGCGCACGGGCTTAGTTGCTCCATGGCATGTGGGATCTTCCTGGGCCAGGGCTCAAACCCGTGTCCCCTGCATTGGCAGGCAGATCCTTAACCACTGCGCTACCAGGGAAGTCCAGGGCAATTTCAGGAATAGGGAAATGGGGGCTATTCGAACCTGAACCAGCACTGACGCGGGGAGACCTTCAGAGTGGGTACAGGACCCCAGAAGGCAGCCCTGATGCCACCTCCGGGCAGGCCTTAACTTCAGACTTGATCTGAAAAATTCCAGGAAGCCTCTCCTCTGGCTTGAGTCCCGTGTGAGGCTTTCCGGCACACTCAGGAGAACGGGCGACTTGGAATCGGCTGCTGGTCCTCGTCGGCCTCCTGGAATGCAGTGTCCCCTCCTGGGGACATTGCTGCCCTGGGAAGCCCCACAGATCCCCAGAGCCCGGGTACCCAGGAGGCCTCCAGCTCCAGCCCTGGCCCCGCCTCACCCCCCCCCCCCCCAAAAGCAGCGACTCCCCATCCTCCCTGGTTTGGCTTTTGGTGGGTCATGACTTCTGCCAGGGGCACCTGCCCCTTTTCCCGCTTTGTCACTCTGTGAACCCCAGTGAAAATGCTGAGGAATTCTTCCTCCCCCTTCCCAGGAACTTCATTACTTCCTCACCGGGGCGCAGCCAGAAGTCATTTAGTCCTCCCACCCTGATACCTCCTGTTTCTTGGGTGCCTGTTATGCCCCAAGGCACCTGATACGCAGGACCTCAACCACCCCGTGACCCTATTCAGCTCTGACAGACGCTCCTAGACGTGGGAACAACCCCTCCGCTCTGGACGCTGCCGGTAGAGTGGCATTCGGATCGCAGCGCTGTCCTTTTTTATAGCACGCTGCACGTGGCAGGACTGTAGTCTGCCTGCTTCATTTTTATCTTCCCCCCTGGACCGTAAAGTCCTCTGTCTCATCTGTTTACTGTCACTTCCGCCTCCACCCTAAACCTCCAGCCCCGTAATTGGCCCAAAGCCCTCGTTCTATGAATAAAGTTTATCAAAGGACCAGATGAGGGGTTGAATGGAAGTCTGAGTCAGTTCCCAAGGAACCACACGGCCGGAACAGAGTCAGCAAGAAAGACTAAAATCCACGTTAACAAAAGTAACCTAATACGTGCAGGAATAATTTTCTGCTATTCAAGTTTGGCCCTGGTGAGAGTCTTGTAAACAGAAATGTTACAGACCCCAGGGCTAAATTTACTTATCGCTCTCCAACAAAGTCACGGTAGCTGTTTCTGTTAAGGGCGCTAAAAAATGCTGATGTCGTTTTCCGCAGTACAGAGCCTGGGTAGGGCCCCTTTTCTCGTTACTGGCCAGGGGGTACAGGAGGGCAGTTTGGGGAGGACGGCTTGTCGGTGTCTCAAGAGGCTTTTATACTCCTCCACTGCCACGGTTGAAGGACAGACAGGAAAACGAGGTCAGCGATCCTGGACAGTGGCAAGATGCCCAGACACTGACGGGGAAGGAATTGAACTTGCTATTTTCTTAATGTCCATTGTTTACTTTTGGACTGTTTAGAAGTATTTATTCAAGAAACTCTTCCACGCAGGTGACTATATTATCATACCTACTTGTTTGGAGGAGGAAATGTACTTACCAGTCTAATTTGCCCCAAACCAGAAAGTACTACTAAATGCTATGATTAGAAAAAAGAAATTTATCTTTATTTATTTATGAACTGTACTTATGACATTATTATGCACTTTAATTTGTAGAGGACAAAAAAGGAAAGGAACTGGTTAAGACAATTAAAATGTAAATTTCTCCTATGGAGAATCAGTGAAGAAATAAATAATAAATAAATGATCTCAGTTGGAAATGTTACCCTGATTTATGTATAATGAAAATGTAATTCAGTTTTAAGTAAAGATAACAGTATTCCAAGTATATTTTACCTGGCAGCATTATTTTTCTCATAATTTCTTTCTTTAGCATAAATCAGAGCCCCTGGACCAAGGATTCTTTTTATTCTGGAAAAATTATGTCAAAACTTGATGTGGCCTGTGTCATTGGCCAAGTATTAAACATCCTTTTTTATTTCAAATGCAGACCAACAGAGGGAAGAAAATCAGATTAAAACAAGTGCATTTTTTTTGTTTTTGTGAAAATTTCCACAGAAAGTCAGTTATATATTAAGCATTTGCATGTGTCCCTTGAACAGTGCTGTAAATTGTGCCAAACACTTTAAGGAATGACACAGAAGGGGAAACACTGGTGGTTACTGTTCCCCAAATCAAAAGTTCCTCTTTAAATAGCTCTGAAAGATGCTATGGGAAAATAGATTCCAAATTATAATAGGCCAAATAGAAAATCTCTTCTAAATGTTATTTTGGAACTTAACTTTTCTGAAGATAGCTTTATTTCTAATTCTCTAAAGTGGATTTGATTGGATATTGTTACTTGATTATAGCAATTTGTAAATTTTAGGTTAGGAAAAATGTTGGACTTTTGAATTATGTGAATTTATTAATCTTTATAAAAATAATTTTATGTTTGCAATTCTCTGCATCTCTTTTGCAAACAGAAAGCAACATTCTAAATACACACATTGATTTTGTGCCAGACCCAACCCCCATCTACCTGTAAATTTAAAAAATAATTCTGTGCTCAGAAAATGGCCCTCTCAATATAATGCCATGAAAATACACTCTTCACTCCTAAACTGTCCCTCCAGTGCCTATTTGACTTATATTTAATGCGGATTTTTAAAATTTGAACCTAAGTAGATTAGAGGAAGGAATTGTGAAGGGGTTGGGAGACTTCTGGACACAAGAGTAATGACAAGACAGTTCATAACTAATGGCCTCGTTCCGTGAGGAGTACCAGAAATCTGGGAAAGCGGACACCTGCAGACAGCGTTTACATGTACCGTAGTCATGTGCTGGCCGTGAATGATCAATAAACAGGTGCAGAAGTGTATAAACTACTTCTAAAAGATCCCATCACAAATGCTTCTTTAAGCAAACTGTTTAGACCCTTACGTAAACATGTGGTGAGTCAGTAGAAGGGCTTCCCTTTTCTGTGTCCTCACAGGTGTGCACAGGCCCCTGACTCCCTGACTCCAGGAGCTACTGGAGGGCCTAACACTGCATCCTCTCAGCCATTCACTGAGGCCAGGTTTGTCCCTGACCTCGTGCTCTGCACTTTCTGTGTCTTATCTAAGAAACAAATTCACCCATGGATATCCGGATAGCCATAGCTCGGATTAGTTACACTTAACAGCAAAAGGCCATGGGTAAAAAAAAATATAACTCTGTTTTGGGTTGTTTTTAGTACAGTTTACAATTATAACAATATTAAAGTTTTTTGTTTTTTTTTTTAAACATCTTTATTGGAGTATAATTGCTTTACAATGGTGTGTTAGTTCCTGCTTTATAACAAAGTGAATCAGTTATACATATACATATGTTCCCATATCTCTTCCCTCTTGCATCTCCCTCCCTGCCACCTTCCCTATCCCACCCCTCTAGGTGGTCACAAACCACCGAGCTGATCTCCCTGTGCTATGCGGCTGCTTCCCACTAGCTATCTATTTCACATTTGGTAGTGTATACATGTCCATGCCACTCTCTCACCCTGTCACATCTCACCCCTCCCCCTCCCCATATCCTCAAGTCCATTCTCTAGTAGGTCTGTGTCTTTATTCCCGTCTTGCCACTAGGTTCTTCATGACCTTTTTGTAGTGAGGTGGATGGAGTTAGAGTCTGTCATACAGAGGGAAGTAAGTCAGAAAGAGAAAAACAAATACAGTATGCTAACACATATATATGGAATCTAAGGAAACAGTATTAAAGTTTAAAATTAGTATCTTCCCATCAGTAGCTTACTTAGTCATTTTTACAAGTAAGTTCTAATTCACTTTTGCTTGAAAAATGATGACTGTCACCTTGTGTAAGCTAGACTTCCAAAGTCTGAGTGCCCCAGTCTGTCCTTGAACATTTGTTTGTATCGCTCATAAGGATCCCCACGCATCCTGCGGCTACACCTCACTGCTGGAACTGCCTGATCCAGCCTGGTTCTAGATGAGCGCTGATTCCCATCAAGCCTGGAAACAATTTCTAGCAATGTGTTCCCAGGAACATCCCGAGAGGAGATATCATCTGGCTTTATGGCTTTAAGGGATCTTTTAAAGTTTCCTGCAAAAGAAGAAAACAAATCTCTGACTGAGAGTGATTCGTTGGTAAAGCAGGGTCCTGTGGGTACAGATCTTTGACGGCGTTTCATAGGTATCTATATCCACAATTGCTCTGGACTCAGGTCTTGGCTAAAACTCAGCAAGCAAAGGAAGAAGGTAAATGTCAGAGGAGAGTATAAGTGACTTCTCCAGCATTTTTTAAAAGGCTCACACTCACTCCTAGCCTCTTTGTTTTGGTATTCTGTGTTTTTTTTTTTTTTTTTTTTTTTTAAGAAATATGGTCAGTCTTTTTTTTTTTTTTTTTTAGAAATTCACGTTCTTATTTATTGATTGATTGATTGATTGCTGTGTTGGGTCTTCGTTTCTGTGCGAGGGCTCTCTCTAGTTGCGGCAAGCGGGGACCACTCTTCATCGCGCTGCGCGGGCCTCTCACTATCGCGGCCTCTCTCGTTGCGGAGCACAGGCTCCAGACGCACAGGCTCAGTAGTTGTGGCTCACGGGCCCAGTCGCTCCGCGGCATGCGGGATCTTCCCAGACCAGGGCTCGAACCCGTGTCCCCTGCATTGGCAGGCAGATTCTCAACCACTGCGCCACCAGGGAAGCCCTGGTATTCTGTGTTTTAACGTAACTCACATCCTGCCCTGCCTTGAAAGTCATCCACGAACTTAATAAGTTTGCTCTAGCCTGCCCTCTGGGTCTTTAATGAGCAAGTCCTGTCCCTTAAGAAGGGAAGGACTCACTACTAGCTCCAAGGCTAATATTTGTACAGGGAGACGCCGTTTTCCCAGATTACTGCCGTGATGTGAGATGGACTCAGAAGGCCTGACAGATTCTGTCTATGACTGGTCGCCTTTCCATGACAAGGGATAGTATCAGCCCAGGAGGATTCTCCCAGAAGCCATAGTTGCTGTCCCTCAAGTGCAATAGATTTATATTTAATAATTAATTATTCTGGTAACGAGACAAGAATAAATTACACATTTCCAGGAACTCTCAGGACTTTCTTTGAAAGCTGTAGTTAAGCGTGACCCTCAGAAAGAGACACTGACACTCTCCGCAGGCATGGTCGTCCCCGACCCCGGGGCCTCCCTCATCACAGCCAACCTCACACTGGCCTCGTGGTTTGCGTTCTTGAAAATGAGACTTCACGCCGATCTCTCTTGAACCTCAGGAGTGGGATGCAAGCCTTCTCCTCCCAGACTGACACAACAAAGAGGGTTTCTTAGTTACCTGCATGGGTCGGGGAGGTGTTAGACGCATTTGCTGGCCCTGGGGTGAGAGACAAACCCACAGGTGAAGTAACCAGCGTTCAGTAAGGGTTAATTATCCATGTGAGTCAGGCACTGTTCTAAACGTTTTGCACGTGTTAATTTATTTCATCCCGATTTCACGTTCCTAGGAGACCGGTCATATCTCTTTTTACAGATGAGGCGATTGAGACGCAGGGAATTGAAATATCTTGCCGAAGGACATTTAGCTGGTCAGGTAGAGGCCGTATCTAAACCCAGCAGGTGCCTCTCCAGACTCTGTGCTGTGCTGTCCTCGGGTTTCAGGCAGCATGAGAGACGGTCTTAACTGGCATCAGACCCCAGAGAGGCCAAGTGCTCTTGTTGTTTTTTTAATTTGTAGCTGCATCACTGTAAATTCTGGGGAACTTGACCTTCCTCAGAACCTGTGACTCACCTTGACGAACACTGTTTTCTGAACTATTCCATTGCTCACCTACTCGTGCCCATCCCCACACCCTATCCCAGCCAGTTTCTTAAAGTGACTTCCCTGGCTCGTTTTCCATTTTCTTTAGGACTACAGAAGGGAATTCCCCTGCATGTCCTCGTAATGTTCTGCACGTAATGTTAGCGGAAGCAAAACAACACAGTGATTATGAACTGGGATTTGGAAGTGAGACGGGCCTGGGCTGGAATCCTAGTTTGGCCATTTGGCTGCACTTGGAACTTGGGCAGGTTCACCGGGTATCTGTAGACGTGTGTGTCCCAGGCACTGCTCTGGGCTCTGGAGACTCAGAGAATAGACAAAGTCTGCTCCAGTGGAACTGAATACTAGTGTAGGAGACAGACAGTGAACAAAGGAAGATACAGCAAGTCCCCTACATACGAACCTTCAAGTTGCAAACTTTCAAAGATGCAAATGTGCGTTCTCAGGTCCAATCACGTAAGTTAGTACACGTGTCTGGCGTTCATTGCCACGTGCATGCATCCTCTACAAGTGGTTGTGCTTTTGTGTACTTTACTGTGCAGTACTGTGTAGAGCACAGTAGTACAGTATCTTTATTTCAAGCCCAGGATGTCCGGAAGCAAGCGTAAAAGCAGCGGTGATGTAGCTGGTCCTGTACTGTACTTTTCAAGGTACTGTACTGTAAGATTAAAAATGTTTCCTTTATTTTTTGTATTTGTTTTTTATGTATGATCTGTGTGAAAAGTATTATAAACCTATTACAGTAGAGTACTATATAGCCAATGGTGTTAGCTGGGTACCTAGGCTAACATTGTTGGACTTAAACAAAGCGCTCTCAGAACGGAACTCGTTCGTATGTAGGGGACTTAACCGTACAATAATCCTGTCGGCTCCACCTTTAATATACATCCAGAAATTGACCAGTTCTCCCCACCCCACTACTGTCACCGAGCTCCAAACCCCTGGAATCATGGTGAGAGCCGGTTTGCTGGTCCCTGCTTCCATCCTGGGCCCTGCAGACTCTTCTCAGCAGAGCATCGGAGGGCCCCCTCCAACTCCTGAGTCCAAGCCCTCACTCCAGCGGCGCCGGCTGTGTGCGGGAGAGTCGTGGTCCTGCAGCAGCCCCTGGCGCCCGCCTCCCTCCTCTCATGCCAGCCACGCGGGGGCCTCCGCACTCGTCTTCCCCCTGCGTCTCTGTGATCCCTCCCTCAACTCCTTCACAGCTTTGCCGAGATGTCCCCTTTCCAGGGAGGCCCTACTGTCTGACATGTAGAACCTTGCCGGAATGCAGGAGGAGCTGACTTAGCCATTGAACATACAAACATGCCCGCCCTAAAGTTCAGACCAGATGTGTGTGCCTTCACACTTCGGGTCGTCCTGTGACCTGGCCGTAGAATAATAAATCAGCCCATTTCAAAGGTCTTGGGAGGCCTCTTCCTCGCAGACACTGAGATTTGGATGTGTCATGACAGTTAACCCAGAGATTATGAAAGAGTGAACATTCAACCTCTTAGGAAGAGATACGGAAGAGACAAGCAAATGACCTTATTCTTGTCCAGAACAGAATTTATTCCATTTCAGGCTTGTGATTCTGGATTCCAGAGGCTGGAGGATATAACGAACTGGAAAGCATCTGGAATAGTTTGTTAACTCAAAACCATTTCGAGCTTCTCCTTAATGCGATGCACACGGCATTTGGGGGCTGCCTCTAGGAGTCTAAGCCTAGCAGCTCCCTCAAGACCTAAAAAAAAGCAAGTGAGAAGTCCAGAAAGCACATGTCTCATGACCCCATGGGATGGCTTAAAGCAAAGAGCCTCTTTTGTAACAAGTTTATTTTATAGCTTTTTTGTGCAGCTCTGTCCAAAATCCCTTAAGCAGGAAAAATAAAATAAAACAGAATCGATAGTAGGTAAACCAATTAGGGAATCTAAGTGAAGTCACTTCTCTGAGTCTAACAAAGCAGGAAGCAAGCCGACGCCATGAGAAGAGTCGATAGGGTTCTGCGCTGGGCTTTCCTAGTGGCAGCTGGACGCAGAGTCAGGAACAAAGAGCCGTTTGTTCAAGTCCGCTCCCCAGCGGGACAGCCCGTGGACTAACATTCAGGAAAAGAGCTGGGGAAACTTAGAGAGAGGAAAGGTGCAGAGGTCTCAGTCTTACATGTAAGCACAGAGAGACAGAGCTATTGCCAAAAGGGGGGGGAGGGGAGCAAGTTTGGGGGTGTCCTTAACCTCTGGGGACCTTGGTTTCTTCATCAGGCAGATGTGATCATGGCCCTGCATGGTCCCATTCGTGTTCCAGCTCCACTTCTTTCTAGCTGAGGGGCAGCGAGCGTTTTCTTGGGCAAATTCTTGAGCATCTTAACATCTTGGGGCCTCGGTTTCTTCATTTGTAAAATGAAGGCTCATAATAGCTCCTGCCTAATAGAACTGTTGGGGGGAGTTGGTGTGTGAATATTTGTAAAGCCCCTTCCAGCTGACCTGATGCACAGTGATACCAGCCAGGGGTGATTTCTCTGATCATTGCTGCATGTAGTAGGTACCTAATGAGTACTTACATCAATAAACACGGTCTGTCTTTATAACCAGGAGGCATCTTTGCAATTTCCTTATTTAATCTGCGTTAAATTTAATAGAGACCCAGGTTTCCTCTTTCATTAGAAAACACAAAGAGATTAAGTACAGGACAGCATTTTTAAAAAATAAGTCAAAAAGTATCTGTCTTTATAAATACTTATGCAATATTGGGAAATCTCTTGTCCTCCAAAATGCCAGTATCAGAAAGATTCTAGAGTGAGATCCTTAGATATGAAAATGATATATCCTGCGTGCACAGATGTCGTTAAGTTTTTAAAATGTTTCCCAGTTATAATCAATCTCTTTACTGATAATAATGCCATTTCCATAATCCCGAGGGACTTAATTGGACATATTCCTTTTCTCTCCTCCTCTCTGCGCCGACCTTGTTCTGTGACATCATTTCCACGCCTTTGATGAATGAGCTCATTCTGTCTTGGAAAGGCCTATCTCACTAGTGGGGGCCATGCAGGTTGATAAAACCAAGAAGCAAGCATTGGTCTCTGGAGACTCATGATCAGGGAAACCAGCCTCACATTCCAGGGTGTTCAGATTTCAAGCGCTCTTCCCATCCTGAAACTGGCCGTCTTGTTTTGCAGGACCAAATGGGACACCAGGGCGCTGTATCAGAAGGTCTGTGCTGGGAGGTTTAGTAGGTGGCTGGCTGGGATGAAAAACTTCATCGCAAATGATTACTTCTAAGCAGGGGGTCCTCAGGGAGGCATGTGTGGCCATGGTACAAGGAGCCAAGAAGCTTCCAGAGAGGCTGCACTAAGGAGATTTTGACTCAACACACTCTTACTTCCAGCTGCAAATCAGCAAGCTCTGCAGCAGCTTCAGTTGTGAACATCTTCCAGGCCACTTAGGTTAAAAACTCCAAAGATTCCCTCTTGAACCTTAAAAGCGTGGTTTGAAAAGTACCTCTTTTTTACAGCTTAGACATGCAGATGTTAATTTGGTGTGCAACCCGGGAAAAACTGTTTCCCTTTGCTATTCTAAAACAAGTAACAATAATAATAATGATAACACTTAAAAAACCGCTCAACCATATTTGTGCTTCTAGCCTTACAATCTCGTCTTTCAGTTCTCATTTTAACATTGCCTACAGACATAAGTTACTTTAAACATTCAGAGTGACTGTTATTCATGATTTTTCTGAACAAGTGGGATAATGGTATCCTCCAAAAACTCAAGAGATGTGCCCATCCACACGCCTCTGTCTCAACAGCAGGACTCAGCCCAGGACGGAGGAATAAAGATCGGGCAGCATCACTGAAGAAAGTTAATGTTTCTCTTAATTGGAGTGTGAGGGGGAAACGTGGTATGTCAGTTTCTCATTGGGATAGAAGATCTAACACAGCAACTCACTTGCTTCTCACTGGTAAGGGTTTGAAAAATTGGTTGAAATAGATTCTTTACTTTTCATGTGGGTCCTTGTAGCCTTCTTGTGGCAAGTGGCCATAGAACGTATTCAGAGAGCCCCAAAGGCCCTGGTCCCTCCTGATGGCCCGTCAGCAGACACTGCAGGCTGTGCTGCTTCTCCGGCTGCCCTTGGGCAGGAGCGTGGCCGTGGCTCTGGTGTGTGTTTACCATTCTCCGCATCCTGCTAAGTGCTTTGCACTTGTTACCTCGTTTTCAACCCGCAGGCATCCGGTAAGGTGGCCTGTGTGTGCTGTTCTTTTACTGTCAAGAAAGCCGAGGCTCTGGTATAGGTAAATAACCTGCTTCAGGGACATGCAGCCAGTGAGCGATGGAGCCCAGGGTCAAGCCAAGTTCATGCTTACGTCCGGTCAGCATTTGCACTGTCACCGAACAAGTGAGCAAAACACCCTGCTTCCCACACTTGCGTCCCTGACTCCAAGGGCACCTTGTGCCAGGGCACGTGGTTTCTGGTAGGACGAGGACTGGGAAAAGGCACGTGGCCTGAGCGCGTTTAAAGAAGATAGCCAAACTGCCTGCGCCCGTGAATATTTTATCACTATGCAGGGTGCCCTGAACGTAACGCGCTGCCTTCCTCCTGACATGGCTTTGGGAAATCTTCATTACGCCTCCCTTTTTCTGGGTGCTTCCCTTTTGATCTGCCTGACCGAGGTCTCCTGGTCTGAATTATCCTGTTAACTGTTTAGCAGGATGGTTAAACAGTTTAGTGAAGAGTGATGGGGGATGTAGGAATAAGAAAATAACCCAGCGATACTCAGTATCTAGCAGGAGGAATCCCAGGCGGGGCACCTCGGGAAGGACGCCTGGTATTTCAACAGGTAACTTCTTTGTCTGTAGTTTATTTTTGAATCAGAACACGTGTTTACAGACGGTAGGATCCCACCCCAGAAGTAGCTGCCCCTTTGCTGTAGCCCAGGTTCAGTGGTCGAGAACTCAAAGGGGGATTCCCAGCCCATATTGTTGACGTTTTTGACTTACCTACCCAAGAGTGGAGTGGTAAAGAATCCAGCATTTTAAGTGCACGCCTCTGGGATCCATGCAGTTCCTGAGGTGGGGAAACAGAAGGGATGTGACGGGAGGGAGTTCTGTAAAACACAGGAGGGCAGGCTGGAATCAGTCAGCCAAGGTCATCGTCCATTGGACACGTGCCTCGTCCATCCGGGCAACAACACGTGAGCGGAGCCTGAGGACTGGTGTTCGGAGCGTCCACCGGGGGAAGCGCCAGGTTAGGGGTGCTCAGTGGGAGCTGCTTTGGGGGCATGTGAGAACCACGTGTCTCCCCCTTCTTCCCATTTGACCATTCAGTCATTTGACTATTAACGACGCCCCCTGGAGATACTGAGGGGAATAACAGAGGCTGCGATGTCCTCATGGGGCTCGCGTCCTGATGCAGGAGACAGATGATAAAGGAATAAGAGTTCAGTCCGTGACAGGTTTGTGCAGAAAAATAAGCATTGTGAGAGGACGGGGAGAGATGGGAGACCAAGTGCCGCAACTGCTGGAGGGAAGAGGTGACATCAGAGCAGGGATGGGAATGAGGTGAGCCAGTGGGGTCCTGGACTCCTTTGTCCCTGTGCACACACCGCGGATGCAGCTTAAATTGTCTCACTGACAGAGACACATACTAAAGCCTTTGGTTTATCCTAACGTAGGTCTGAGAAGTGTGGTAAAGATCATCACATCAAGAGAAAGCGATTTGAATTGTATTCAGTGTTAGGGTCCCAGATCCCAAACATCTATCTGAGAATGCTCTATATATAAAGTTTCGAAAATTTTCATCTGTACTGTACACAGGTGCAGCGTTTCAAGCTCATTTTTTATTGTTTTATCACTTGAATTGCCCAGGGAATAGCCAGACAGCAGAAATAATGTAACGTGTAGAGTCTTTATAATTAGTTTATGTTTTATGTTAACTCGATGAGGAACAATGTAACATAGCTACACACTCCGCTATGTACACAATTAATTTATGTGCTGCAACCGAATTTTTCTTTTCGAAAACTGTCCTGTTTTGTAGAGTTCCTGATGGCCTCTTTCTGTCTTTTACCTTACTTTCTAATCTACCTAGAGTCAGTCTGTATCCCAGATGTTCCAACATTTCTGCCATACGCCTCTGAATAATATTTCACGAATACTCACACATCTTCTGGAGCGTTTTCTCCCGGGGCCATTCCAAGCCCAGTTGCTCTGAGCTGCTCAACAGCTGCTGTAACTTCTCATCGACAGAACCCGAGAACCGACCTTGGCTGCTTCTTGGGACGCGGCGTAGGGGGTAAGGAATCCCCCCTCTTTTCTTGGGTTGCTGTATCTTTTCCTTCCAGGTTTATACCCCCGTCTGACAAAGCACATGCTCTGTAAGCCTCAGTGCCTGGGAGGTCTATTTTTGAATTCTCACATGTCTGAAAAGTGTCTTTACTCTGTTCTTCAGCTTGAAGAAGGATGACCTGGGCATAAAATTTTAGGTTAAAAAGTATTTTCCCTCCCTTGTGAAGACTTGGTGCCATTGTTTTCTAGAATCTAGTGCTGGGCATTCGGGCACCTTATGTTTCCTGCTTTGTGAGATCTCTTTATCCTAATGATCTGAAAGTTCACAGCGACATGAGTCTTACTGTGGACTTTTTTTGTTTGCTTCTTTACTCTTTGGACTGCTATTTCTGGCTCTGGATGCCTGGACCCTTCCATCTGACTAACTTTTTAGTGTTATTTCTTAAATAATTTCTCCCCTTCCATATTCTGTGATCTCTTTGCCTAGGGTTTTTAATTATTTGAATATTGGACCTTCTGGATGGATCCTTGCATCTTTGTCATCTTTTCTTTCTTATTTTCTAACCTCTGTTCTTTTGCTCTACTTTCTGAGAGATTTCCTTGATTTTCCTTCAAATCCTCCTATGGAAGAAATCTTTATTTCAATTAAATATTTGATTTCCAACTCTTATTTTTGCCTCTTTTTAATTTTTTTTTTTAAGAACATCAGGTTTTTATTTTAGGGCTTCTGTAGCCTCACTTATTTCTCTAGATGATATCCTAGACTTTTTGAAGTTTTCTTCAAATGTCCTTTGAATTTCTCATTTTCCTCCCAGTTTCTTTTTTTGTTTCTGTTTGATGACTTGAGTCTCTAGCTTTCATGTTAGATGCCTGACTGCCCGTTAACACTGAAAAGAGAGTTGCCGAGCATCAAGCATCGGGTGGGGAGCTCGGTGTGTGAAGGTGAGGGTTGTTGATGGCGGGACACGCTGGATGGGATCACACGCTGAGCCAGCTTTCTCCAAATTGGAACCCCTAAACCTCAGTAGGTGCCCCGTCCCCCCGTCCCAACACACACCCCTACCCAAGGCTGATCAGTTTTTTCAGAGAGAAAAAAGTGCTTTCCTTCCTGGAAAGCACCCTCTGTCCCACCGCTGGCACTGGGAGGGTGCAGGGGAGGAGGCGAGCTTCAGGCCCCTGCACCGGCACCTTCATTATAACTCAGTCCTGCTATTGCAGGAAGGGGGACCCTTTCCAGGGCCCGAGAGTGGGCTCTTGTCTAACACTCGGAAAGGAACTGTCCGAGGAGACACACGTGCTGACAAAGCAAGAGACTTCATTGGGAAGGGGCGCCCGGGCGGAGAGCAGGAGGGTGAGGGACCCCAGGAGGACGGCTCTGCCACGTGGCTCGCAGTCTCGGGTTTTATGGTGATGGGGTGAGTTGCCGGGTTGTCTCTGGCCGATCACTCTGACTCAGGGTCCTTCCTGGTGGCACGTGCATCGCTCAGCCAAGGTGGATTCCAGCGAGGAGGATTCTGGGAGGTTGGTAGGACATATGGGCTGGCGTCTCCTCTCTCCTTTTGACCTTTCCCGAATTCTTCCGGCTGGTGGTAGCTTGTTAGTTCCGTGCTCCTTACCAGGACCTCCTGCTGTGAGATAGCTCATGCAAGTGGCTACTATTGAGCCTGGCCTGGCGGGCAGTTTCAGTCAGTGGTTCCCCTAACACTGCCTTAGGCTGCTTTCTGCTCACCTGGGAGTCCTGTGGGCCACGCAGAGGTCACGGTGGGATCTCGAGCCAGCAGTACTGTGCTTAGAGTTTCATAAGCTCCATATTTTCAGCTGGGTTTCTAACCCTCTGCTCTGGGTCTGTCCTGCTCCGAGGTCTTGTCACTTTGTGGTGGTGGGAGTGATGCCAGAAAAATCACTCGCTTTTCCCTGGAATCTTCCACCAGACACTTAGAGTATAACTTCCAAGGCCCATTAGGTTAATTACTAGTCATCCTTCTGCTTTGTGTCTCTTGCTCTTTTTGCCTTTTTTAAATTTTATTCTCATTGTAGCAGGGTCTGGGAATGAAAGGAGATAAACAAAGGCAGTCACACTACTGTTTTGAACCAAAAGTAACGTTTGGGATTTTTTTCACTTTATGTATATTTCACATTATTCAAATTATAGCCATCTGTTGTGTGAGCTAATAATAGTCCCCCTAGGATGCTTCCATCTTTAGAAACCATTGTGCAGAAAAAGCTAAATCCTGTAACCCATCAACATGATATGGTAAAGATTTTATACAGTTAGTAATTATAAATTATTTGATTATTCACATGACTTCTGCTTTATAAAGATTAATTGAGAGAGAATTTGTCAGTTGTGCCAGACTTGGTTTTGTTGCTGTCCTGATTATAGATTCTGAGATACAGTTTCCTCGTGTACAGACACCCTTTGGAAGACAGACTAAAAGCGGATTTCTAAGTTAATTAATAGTGTTTGTGACAGGGATTCAATTTTGTTCTATTTCTGTGGAAAATGTGTTATTCTGACTCCTTACAAATGAGGAGGATTTGCTAGCCATATAGGGAAAGGGTTTTTAATTTTATATCCTCTTTTACATCTCTGTTAATCTGCTTTACCTTATCTCTGGTATCTATTTCAGTATTTTATTTTGGGGAGGGGGTGGAGTGATCCCTGATTAATTAATAAAAGTGTCAACCTAGAGAAATTGAAAATGGAAGCATTCAGCCCTTAAAAAAAAAAAAAAAAGACTAGGTTCCCAAGTGACATCTTCTTAGCCACAGGTCTAATAATTAGATTTAAGCTTATTCTACAGATTAGAGGCCATATATACTGGCAGAACCTTCAGAACTGGATTACTCAGTCACCCTGCAGTACGATGAATTGGACTCGAGGGGTCTTTTAAGTCCCTTCTGACTATGAAATCTGTGAAATCCTCTGCTTCCTTGATAGCGAGGCATAGTGGACTTGTAATAGATCCGTTCTTGGGTTGCTCTGTCTACCAGAAAAATTTATCCTCAAAGCCAAACAGATCTAACAGGCTAGCTTTAAATACAGATTGGGATTCCATATTACACTGCACAAGTCACTTTTTTCCTTAGACCTTTTTATTGACTTTGCTTACACTCTTTAAATCCCAGAAAAGCGTAATAGCCCATATCCTAGTGATATGTGTGTCAAGGGAGGTAGAAAACAAGAGGGATGCATCCTGAACTGGCCTGGGGCGTTTTTGAGACCTACCAAATGATAAGAAACCTGTTTGCTTATTTATTCATTTAGCATCACTAATTCTAGAACAGGTTTCCACATTTAAATAGAACTTAAATTTACAAAACAAGTGTTGTTTTTAAAACTTTGCCAATCACCTTATACACACCTCTATTAGCATGGTCATTTAAAATATAGAATTAATGAAGAAGATTTAGGAAAGGTCGAGTATATTTCTGAATCTTATTCTTCTTAGTAGACTATAGAGAAACTGAGGAATTTTAAAAGAAAAATGATTTATTCCTTTTAAGTTTGACCAACCAGTCAGTTCTGCCCCAAATCCTGTTCTTTGATGCTGACTTTAAAAAAATATATAGTTGACATGCAATATTATGTTAGTTTCAGGTGTGCTAGGTAGTGATTGGACATCTACGTACATTACAAGTTGATGCCGAAGATAAGTCTAGTAACCATCTGTCCCCATACAAAGTTACCACAATATTATTGACTATATTTCTCATGCTGTATATTACATCCCCATGGCTTATTTACTGTGTAACTGGAAGCTTGTACGTCTTAATCTCTTATCAAAACAAGTTGAAAGCACTTCAGTTTGGAGTAGGAAACCATTGAAATCTGGAATTGTTCTGTTTGAATGATGGAATCCTTATGTGAAAATATTTTTGAGAAACTATTTCAGAAAGCACCATAAATGTATTAATTTTCTTTGGTTTCTGGTCTCATCTGCTCATACCCCTTCCCCTTGGTATCGCCTGGGCAAGAGTAAGTTCATATGATAGTGCCTTACTGTCTTCAGTACTGTTTAAATGACATATTCCAACCCAGGCCATATTCGGAACCATAATAAGGGAAAAACACTTCTTTTCAAAGCAAAGTTTCATTTTAAAATTTTGGAGCAATTTAGGAAACTTAGTCCCGGTCTTTCTGATTTTGAGACCAAAGTTTGAGCCTTAGGTTGTTTTCTCGATAGTAAGAGATGACAAATGTTAAAGCCTATTTCTCCCTATAAAATGTCTTGTAACCTGCCAATCATGTTCATTTCTATTGTAATTTAACCTCCTGGGTTAGTTAGTCAGTTAGTTAGTTAGTTAGTTAGTTAGTTATTGCTGTGTTGGGTCTTCATTTCTGTGTGAGGGCTTTCTCTAGTTGCGGCGAGCGGGGGCCACTCTTCATCGCGGTGCGCGGGCCTCTCACTATCACGGCCTCTCTTGTTGCGGAGCACAGGCTCCAGACGCGCAGGCTCAGTAATTGTGGCTCACGGGCCCAGTTGCTCCGCGGCATGTGGGATCCTCCCGGACCAGGGCTCGAACCCGTGTCCCCTGCATTGGCAGGCAGACTCTCAACCACTGTGCCACCAGGGAAGCCCTCCTGGGTTATTTTTGAAATCATGATTGTTCATTTATTTCAGGGGCAGATTGTGTGTTCCAACTCCCCTGCTACAACCAGGCTTTTTTTTTTTTTTCCTTTTTTTTATTTTGAAAATTTAAACTCACAGGAAGTTACAAAGAGAGCAGAGAGGTCCCATGTACCATCACCCAGCTTCCCCCTCCTCGCATTGTGTCTTATGTAATTATAGTGCAGTGTTGAACCCAGGAAATCGACATTGGTACAGCGTGTGTATAGTTGTGTCCTTTGATCGCACGTGTAGGCTCATGGAACCATCACCACAGTCAAGATTCTAACCAAAGCACAAAGCTCTCCCTTTCCATACCCCTTTACGCCC
Source organism: Balaenoptera acutorostrata (assembly GCF_949987535.1). Taxonomy (NCBI): domain Eukaryota; kingdom Metazoa; phylum Chordata; class Mammalia; order Artiodactyla; family Balaenopteridae; genus Balaenoptera; species Balaenoptera acutorostrata. The sequence continues at coordinate 77,067,034 of NC_080080.1, read as the reverse complement.
AGACACACCCGCTCCCATCCCTAACCCCCGACAACCGTTTATCTGTTCCCCACTCTAGAATTTTGTAATTTGAGAATGTTCTATAGCTGGAATCATGCAGTGTGTGACTTTCTGATATTGGCTTTGTTCACTCAGCACGAGTGCCATTGAGATACATCCAACTGTTCCTTTTCCTTTCCGAGCAGCGCTCTGTGCTCGGATGACCAGCCGTTATTAACATTCACCTATTAAGGGGCATTGTGTCCCTTTATAGTTTCTAGTTTCTGATTATTACAGATAAAGCTGCAGTGGACACGTGTGTGCAGGGTTTTGTGTGGATGTAGTTTTCGTCTTCTCTGGAATCGATGCCCAGGAGTGCAGTTGCTGGGCTGTGCTATGTTCTATGGCTGCCGTCGACGTCCATGGTGGACCAGTGTCTTTGCCTCTTCCCAGCATCCAACCATTGGGGTCACTTTTTCATCTTCGTTCCTCCAGCAAGTGTGTGGTGATAGCTCATTGTCGTCCCAGGGGCTAGTACTGGGGAGCATCTATTTGTGTGTTTGTTTGCCCTTCGAATGCCCTCTTTGTTGAGACCTTTTGTTGAAACCTTCATATCTTTTGTCCATTTTCTAATTGGATTATTTGGTTTTTTAAAGTTGAATTTTGAGAGTTATTTATATATTCTAGGTGTAAGTTCATTGTCAGATATGTGTTTTGCAGCTATTTTCTCCCAGTCTGTAGCTTGTCTTTTTATCCTTGTAACAGGGTCATTCACAGAACAAAAGTTTTTTTGAAAATTTTGACAAGTCAAATTTTTTTCTTTTATGGATCAAGATTTTAATATCGTATCTGAGAACCCTTCATCAAGCCCCAGATTCCAAAGATTTTCTCCTGTGTTATCTCCTAAAAAATTTATAGTTTTGTGTTTTACAAGTAAATCTCTGATCCTTTCTGAGTTAGTTTTTGCATGAGGGATGAGGGTTAGGTCAAGGTTCATATTTGTGCTCGTGGATGTCCAATCGCTCCAGCACCATTTGTTGGAAAGACTGTTCTTCCTCCATTGAATTGCTTTTGCACTTTTGTCAAAATAAGATGACTGTACCTCTGGGTCCATATTTGGGTTCTCTATTCTGTTCTGTCGATCTGTGCGTCTGTCTCAATATATACCACAATCTTGATTACTATAGCTGTATAATAAGTCAAGAAACTGAGTACTAGAGTGATTCCTCCCACTTTTTTCTTCTTTTTCAAAATCCTTTTAGCTATTACAGTTCCTTTGCCTTTCCTTGGAATTTTCGAATAATCGTGTGCATGTTTGCCTATAGCTACTGGGAAGTTCTGCTTGGTGCTCACTTTTCTTCCACTCTCTCTTATTGTTCAGCCCAGTTTGCTCCTACCTGCTTCTTTGTTGTCGATTGTGTCTGACATGATCGTCTATTTAGAAAATATCAAGGTGTCTACAAAACAAACAAAAAAACCCTAGAACTAAAAAAGTGATTTGGCAAGATCACAGGATACAAGATCAACATGCGAAAGTCAGTTGTATTTCTATATAGTAGTGATGAGCACATGGAAGCCAAAATTAAAAATACAGAACTATTGGGCTTCCCTGGTGGCGCACTGGTTAAGAATCCACCTGCCAATGCAGGGGACACGGGTTCGAGCCCTGGTCTGGGAAGATCCCACATGCCGCGGAGCAACTGGGCCCGTGAGCCACAACTACTGAGCCTGCACGTCTGGAGCCTGTGCTCCGCAACAAGAGAGGCCACGATAGTGAGAGGCCCGCGCACCATGATGAAGAGTGGCCCCCGCTTGCCGCAGCTGGAGAAAGCCCTTGCACAGAAACGAAGATGCAACACAGCCAAAATAAATAATAAGAAAAAATAATAATAATACAGAACTATTTACAATGGCTCAAAAAATGAAATACTTCAGTGTAAACCTAACAAAACCCATATAGGACTCATGTGCTGAAAACTCTAGCACTCTGATGAAAGAAATCAGAGAAGGTCTAAATCAATGGAGAGACATACCATGTTAAAGAACTGGGAGGCTCAATCCAGTAAAGATGTCAGTTCCTCCCCCATCGCTAAACGGATTTAGTGCAATGCCTTGCAAAATCCCAGAAAGATCTTTCATAGATACAGATTCTGTTTTGATGCATTTCTTTTTTACAAGAACATCTGGAACTTCTATGTGACTTGAAAACAATAAATTGACCAGGGAAATGGTTTTCCAGTGATACCTGTGGGTACTTTCAGTGCTTTCGATCACGTTTACTGTAAAAATTCAGTGCCTGCCTTCTGTGAGCCAGGCCCCATGCTGAGTGCCTTCCGTTCTCTGAGTCCCGTCATCTCACAGCCACCCTGTGGGGAAGGTTCTGTTAGGATCCTCACTTTACAGACAGGAAAATGGAAGTACCTAGAGGGAATTTACTTGCCCGAGGCCACAGAGCTAGAGGATACAGAAGCAAGATTCAAACGTAGACCCACTTGGGTCCAAAATCTGCTCTGCACTCGGTGTTCCTGTCCCTGTAGGGGTCTCAGGCCAAGTGCCCTCTTAGATAACCCTGCTTTTTGAGAATCTCTGTAGTCCTTACATCACTTTACTGCCTAGTTCCCTGCCAGGCTCTGTCGTGAGTATCCCCAGTCTACACTCCGGTTCCAGCTAGAGAGCTGCACCCAAGGACTGTTCCAAATTACCCAGCTAGAAGGGAACATTTGATACTTTGCAGAATAACTTTTTTTCTTGAAATTTTTATTTAAAAGAGACTTTGCCATCTGGCCGAGAAGGCTGGCTATAGAAGTACTGTTGCTCGCCTTGCAAGTGCGAGAAATGGATTTTGGAATGACACATCACTTTTCTTAGGTGTCAGGGGAAGTAGGTCACTTTAGAGTGTTTGTCATAATACTTGAAAAAAGCTGGCATTGAAAAATGAGAAGTTGAATATTGAGTAGTTCTCCGAGCAAAGACTAGAAATGGACTGCTGAAATATTTTCTGAGATAGACCATAGCTTTTTTATATAGTTTCTTTTTTCCAGTGTCTCCCTAAGATAAGTTTTATTTTAATGGTCAACTGTAGCTTGATAAAAGGAGCAATTTAGTCTTTATGGTATATATATATTGGCTTCATTTATTGCAATGTCTTTCTAGATATAAACACAGGAAAGCTCTAACCTCCTTGAGTTCTAGAAACAGCGATTGGAGTGATCTAGAGGTCCTTAGTAAGTAAAATAGATGAACATGAACGTTTAAAAGCCTCCATCTACCTTTAAGGCTGTTAAACAAATGAGAAAAGTCCAATCCCCTCTCTGTAGAAATCAATAAAGAATAAACAATGCCGCAGAAGTGTTGGATCCCCTCTAAGCTAATGGAGGAGAAATTACACGAATCCAGACGTTCGACTGGAGACTTCAGCATCGCATCCGAAGTGGTTTCTGGCAACATCTCCCAGTTCGGAGCCCATGGCTTCCTTTTGCACAAATACCAGGTCCTGACTGCAGAATTTCATAAGTCGGTTACCAAACTGCAGTCGCCGGCTAAATGTTTTCTGAAAAATTTGGGGTGACGTGATCGCAAACACAGGCTGACATGTTACATGCCAGTATAACTGCCGTTAGCACGTTTACTACAGGGACCATCCAGCCCTTGGTAACAGGAGAGGCTGCCTCTGACCTCCAGGTACCAGCGCCCCCATCCTCAGCCCTGGTCATCACCCCTCAGCCCCGTAAATGGCTCCTGACAATGATTCCCTCCATCAGGCTGTAAACTCATGGGCAGTGTCAGAGTCTGTGCGCTGCTTAAAGAACTCTGCACGTTCTATATACAGAAACAGGCTGCATAAGAAGTATGAGAATTTCAAGGCCATAAAGGAGATAAGAGATCATCCGTGTTGCAGATCCGGGACGACTAGAGCAGAGCGGAAGGAAAGGTCCACCACGTTCCGAGCACAGTTGGGTCCTGCTGTCTCTTCATCCACCCCACCTCGCTCATACCTTCCTCTTCTTTACTCTCTTGTTTCTTGGGAGATTTAATCCACTTCACTTTCTTAATATATTCCATTTAATTCTTCGTTCAGTGATCAATACCTTACATATGGTTTATCTTCAAACTTTCCTTCTGTCTGCATGTTTCCTCTGTCCTCATGTTCCTGTCTTCTTGCTTTGAACACAGTAAATTAAATATCAGCAGCAAGAAAAAGTTTCCAAGAATCACAGAACTTATTATTCGGCTGCCACCCCCTCATCCACTGCAGGAATCCCCTCTAAAGTTTCTTGGGCTGACGGTAAGGCTTCGTCTGCACAGGCCCATTCTGGGATGAAAAGCTCACTCTTTACAAAGGAGCTAATACCAGTTTGGGACAGTTTTAATTGTTTAAAAATTGTTCCTTAAATCGATCTACAGATTGCCTCTACAGTCTGTGACATTCTGATGGTGTTGTCTCTAGCTCATTACAAAGAACAGTGGCTAACATGTATCACCCCCAACACACCAGGAAGGGCTCCTGCCGTCATCCTCGTGGTGCAGGTGAGGAACCCGAAGGTTAGAGAGACCCGAGGTCACACGGGAGTAAAGAGTGGAGCTGGGGGTGCGGAGCTCGTATTCTGACCCCAGACCCTGGAGGAGGGGCCCCGCCAGCCCCTTCTCCGCCAGGACGCTGTCCACCAGGGTCACACCTGCTCTCTGGGCCCCTTTCTCCTTGCTGTTTTCTTACCCCGCTAGGTCCTCTGTCTTCTGTTTCCCAGATGCCTTTCCCCCGTCTCGCCATCGGAACGGTCATGGGTTACTGTCCTCTCGTTTCCACTCGGGTCCTGCCCTGCCCATGTCCCCTGGAATCTCCCCGCCCTGACGCTGCATTGTGCGGACTGCAGCCGGCACGTTGTGACTGTTGTGACGGCCGCACTGCGTCCGCCTCAGGCACATCAGCCTCTCCTGGCCCGTGGCAGGCACTGAGTGGTCTTTGTCGAAGGATCGCGTTCCCTTCCCTGGCTATTATATACTCTACGACTTCTTAGTTGTTTTCCCCTGGGGTCTCTGATGCCCCGTGGTTAAACCTTAAATTTGCAAAAGCAGTACATTCTTCCTCTCTCTGCTCGGAGATGGAATTATAATCCATCCGATGCTTTGCTTTTGGCAGGAGGAGAAGCAAATGGGGACTTGCCGCTTCCCAGCACTGTTAAGTGTTGCTTCTGTGGCGGCTCAGCATCTGCACTAGAAGGTAACTGCTGACTCACTGGGTCTGTGTCCCCGCGGCAGCGTCACTGCCTTTCTTCTCGCCCGCTGGCCCCGGCAGGTGCTCTGTGCCGCGAGCCCAGCTCGGGCTCCCGGGAGGGTCCGTACAGGTACTGCCCTCACCCCCAGGAGTGCCGGCCCCTGCCACTGCTGTAGCGCCGTCATCACCTCCAGAGGTCTCCTCCGATGTCCCGGGCCAGGTATGAAAAGTCCCCTAGAGCCTCCTGACGCCTGTAAGCCAGAACTTACCCCTGTGCTAAGGCTTCTGCTTCTCATTTTTATTTCCCTGTTTTCAGTGCCTCCGTATGAAATCTCTCTCCTGCATCCTGTGCGTTGGTTTTTCTCTTTCTGCTGTACCGCTCCTGTCAACATACAAATGTGCTGTCGTTTCTACCGTCTTAAAGAAAAACTCCCTCTCTTGATAATGCCGACACCTCCAGCCCTCACCTCCTCTCCAAGCTCCTGGGACACACCAGCAGCCCTTGTCCCCCACTATTGGAATCAGCAGCAGTTTCCACCTTGCTGAGTCCTGGTTCTCCCCTTCTGTTTAGCACCTGGACATATCGTGCTGCATATTGCATTTATTTATGCCATATTTGTGAGCTCCATGTAGCGTTCATTGTGTTCACTGCCTGGCATGAGTAGATGCTCGGTAAACGTTATTTTCTGAAGGCACAGATACATAACTGGTGCTTTGTGCGTTCTATATCTTCTGTCTGTATAAACATGCCCCCTTGGGGGTCTGTCCCTTGGGGGTGGGAGGGTCACAGGAAGTGGTCTTTGTTGTATTGGGTGGGTCTCCGTGGTCTGGAGGATTCAGGCCCAATCCTCCAGGCAAGTGCAGGGAAGTCTGCTTTGTATCGAATCAGGTGATGACTAGATTGTTATTTTTCTGTTGTTCAGAAGATATTCTAATTTCCTTAGCAAGATATTAGAATAATTATTTTCTCCCACAGAGGGAGCAGTGACATTTTGAGAGCTCCTTAGAGAATCTTACCAAAGGGCTTTTATTGTCACTGCCACAAATTGGATTTAGCGGGCCTATTCTTTATATTTTAGGAATGCCGTCTCCCCGCAGAGTTTCCAGACCATCTTCCTGCCTCTTAACTCCCCCTCACTGCTTTCTCCTCCGGCACCGCAAGTACTGCGAACTCCAGCTTCTCTGGCAGTGGGCACACAGATTCTGCCACCACAGCAGGAAAGAGGCTTTGTTCTGGAAGCAGCCTGAGGCCTGGCATCCTCCGGGCTAGGGGCGGCGAGGAGCGCGCCAGCTAATGTTCTTTCCTCCCTTCCTTTCAGGCACACATCCAGATCCAGCCCCTCTTCACCCCTGGCAGCCTGGGACGTTTCCATGACTGTAGAGGGCTGTACCTGGGACGTTTCCATGACTGTTGAGGGCTGTACCTGGGACGTTTCCATGACTGTAGAGGGCTGTACCTGGGACGTTTCCATGACTGTTGAGGGCTGTACCTGGGACGTTTCCATGACTGTTGAGGGCTGTACCTGGGACGTTTCCATGACTGTTGAGGGCTGTACCTGGGACGTTTCCATGACTGTAGAGGGCTGTACCTGGGACGTTTCCATGACTGTTGAGGGCTGTACCTGGGACATTTCCATCCCTGTTGAGGGCTGCTCCTGGGACGTTTCCATGCCTGTTGAGGGCTGCTCCTGGGACGTTTCCATGCCTGTTGAGGGCTGTACCTGGGACGTTTCCATGCCTGTTGAGGGCTGTACCTGGGACGTTTCCATGCCTGTTGAGGGCTGTGCCTGGGACGTTTCCATGACTTTTGAGGGCTGTACCAGGGCACCGGTTTAGAAAACAGAAGGACCTGGGGTTGCTCCTTCAACTGACCAGCTTCAGGCAACTCACTTAAACCTTCCAAGCCTCAGTTTTCCCATCTGCTAAGTGGGACAGGTGATACTTGTTGATTCTAAGGTGTCCATCCCATCTGGCCGGAGGTGTTGCAGAAGGAAGAGTCCCCATAAATGGTTGCCGCTGCGTTTCTCTCCTGAGCGTTAAGTGATGCGCGCAGAATCCACAGCTTCAGATACCGGGACGCTGTAAACATCAACAACTACCTTTCGCCCCAAGCAAAATAATCCTCCTTCTTGTTAAAAAATAATAGAAAATTTCATTTCTCACTAAACAAATGTAAACAATGATAGAGACTGAGGAAAAAAAAAAACTATTTCTAAAAGCCAACTCCCTTTTTTCTCTTTGGATGAGTCATTTTTTTTTTTTAGTAAACAGGAATGAGAAACAGTTAATCAAGATAGAGGCAGATAGTTTCATTTTAAAAGAACAGCATGCAGGAATAGGGTAAAAATGCGTATTGTGTTGGAATGAATATGGAAGGCAGAGTTTTCAGATCTCATGAAAGATTTGCTTTGTCCATCCAGCAGTGTCTGTAGCTTTTAAAGTATTTATCAAGATTACTTTTAATATAGGTTTTTTTATTATCATCATCCTTAGAGAGACTCTTCAGTGAGCTGGCTTTGTTTGTTTGTTTGTTTTGGCAGCGGGAGTAGGAAGGTGGGGAAGTAAGCAAAGCCTTTGTGATAGTTTTAGCTTCTTATTCTTTTGCATTGGGGCAAACACACATCCTGTGCTGGACACACGTCAGACAAGGGTCCCTACAAGAGATTCTGAACTCTGCTGTCCCGCAGGGCCTGGTGCTACGCTGGGCTGACCAGGTGTCCGTGGCTGGGGGAAGGGCAGTGCCAGGGAGGAGGGATGGGACACAGAATGAGAGGTCAGAAAAGACTTCGCGGTGCGTTTGGGGACACTTGGAAGGCTCTGGCCCAGCCCAGGCGGAGGAGGGCTGGGGAATGCCAGGGCAGGGAGGCGCCGGCATCAGCCAGCGTGCCTGGGGGGAGGGGGCCCTGGGGGCAGGTGACGATGGACAGGCAGGGGAGGGCCTGTGGCCGCAGAGCATAGCAGTTGGGCCACCTGCCCGCTGCTTTCGCTCCGGCCAGCTTGGAGCAGAGCTGGAACGGGCCTGGGCAAGGTGCAGTGACCGTATCAGCCACTCCTGAGCCCCTTGTCGCTTGGACCCCAGAATGACATTTCCAGGGTAGACTGTGGTGAAGCCTTACCTCATGCCGTTCTAGGCTTGAAAATGGTTTATGTGAGACGTGTTAAGTGCTAAAGATTAAAATATGCGCTGCAAAAATAGGTGTCTACAGACTTGCCTGTCTTACTTTGAATTGTCCCAGAATTCAGTCTGAATTCTTAAAAGTGAAAAAATACTGTTTGTCTTTTCTGAGTACAGTTGAGGCAAGGAACTAGTTGTTTTAACAACTGCTGAACTTTTCCAGCACTAAGATTGATTCCAGAGATGGAAAATAATTCTAGGTGTTGCTTGGCAAATAACATCAACAGTATTCATTCTTTTTTTTTTAAAGCAGAACCTACTGGTTCTGCTTTAAAATTCTACCTTGTATTGATTTCCCTTTGGACTGTATTTGTGTTGTAAGCACAGTTCAGGGCTAATGTGTTCGTTAAGCTGTGAATAAACAGTTTCTGTGCGTTTGTGGGCCAGTGCCCCAAGCTCTCCAATCAAAAGGAGGCACTTGGAGTGTTGTTTCAAATTTATAAACAGTGCATCCTGAGGTTCGCTTCCTGAGTTTTTTATCTGAGGGCATCATTGAGCTTTTATAATATAAAATAATGTGCTAGGTAGTCTACTGAGGGTTTTGCATTTTACATTTTAGTTCAGCTGGGTGCCCATTTTAGTGAGTGCCTACTGTGTACACGGCTGGGGGCTTTAGTAGAAATGGCAGTAAAAAGTGAGTTCTCCCTGCTCTCCAGATGCTCCGTGTTGTAGACAGAATGAAACACAGTCTCTGTTGTTTGTTCTTTTTAATCTCTCATGATTTTCATCAGAGTTCAGCTAACTTTGATGGATCTGCAGTCACTGGTGTCAAGAAAGAAAATTAAATTAATGGAACTCAGTTGATAAACATTTCACCTTCTCTGCTTGTGCATTTAAGCTGTAAGCAAGTAACATGATTATTTGACATAAGAAAAAGTTTAAGCGATTTCTCGTCCTCCTCTTCCTGCTAGGGGAAGCCGGTACTCAGCAGTGAATGGCCAAGAGAGTAGATCTTAGAGCTTAGGGGCTTCCTAATGTAAATGCACTTACATTATTTAAATGTAAACCGTTTAGAACTACATCACACCCACCTTTTAAGAGCTGGAATGAGGGTGTGACACGGAGAGGTGGACCAAGGGGTAGGTATGCAGATCAGGTAGTGGAGCCCTCAGCCACCTGGTAGCCGAGTATCTTAGACAACTTTGTTGGTGTCTTTGGACATGACTTTCCTCATCTGTAAAGTGGGGATAATAACACTTGCTTTAGAGATGTTGGTGGGATTGAATCGTAAAACCTTTAAACCGCATTAGTACAGTTCTCTGTGCATTAGTACATCATATGTGCTTAACAGGAAATGGTCATTATGAACAGGTTAATTTTTAAACGTAATTTAAATAGCAGTTTTCCTAATACACTCCCAGTGAACTTGGTCCACTCCCCCCATAATGCTGCTTTATTTTTCCTTCTTTCAAGTTGATATGTGTCACCGTTTTAACACATATTTATTTCAGAGTATTTACACATATATGTATTTACACACATATTCACACACATATTTAATACATACTTATTTCACTAGAAATTGAAAATATTTTCACAAATAAAGGTTCTGTCTATATTGCCACCCTGCTACGGTTGCCGTAGAGTACGTACAAGTTTACACAGCCAAAGAAAAATGCAAATTGCGGGTGCCTACAACCCTTGTCAGTGGGACAACCAGATGCCGGGTCCCCAGATCCACGCAGCCCCGGATTCTGGTCGGGGTGCCACTCGCAAGTACTTACCCTCTTGCTGGTACAGGGGGATCAGACCCCTCGTAAGGGAGTAATTGTGAGGATGGATGAGATGGGGCGTGTGAGCCCTGCACGGTGTCTCCAATGAGCTGCTACTGAAGTTCATAATCCTCGAGTTTGCTGAGATGTCATTGCTGCTGCTAGAAGGTGCTCCTGGTCACCCTAACTGGGGAGCCAGCTAACTCTTATTAGTCTCACGTTAACGAGCAGCTCTCCCGAAGCCTGGGACCTGAAGGGGCTAGCCTGTGCGAAGGGCCGGGGCTCTCCCTGAGAGTTTGGCTGTGCCTCGCACGTTCTCACAGCCGAGCACAGAGCCGAGTGAAGCCCCCTCCAAGACAGGACAAAGAGGCCGAAAATGGGATCACTTTATGTTCGTTTGGACAAGGCAAGCAGTCCTATTGGAATTCTGTCATTAAGAATTCTAGTCACCCTGCTTTTTTTTTTTTTTTTTTTTTTAAAGGATTTTCTTATTTATTTATTTATTTATTTATTTTTGGCTGTGTTGGGTCTTCGGTTCGTGCGAGGGCTTTCTCCAGTTGCGGCAAGCGGGGGCCACTCTTCATCGCGGTGCGGGGACCGCTCTTCATCGCGGTGCGCGGGCCTCTCACTATCGCGGCCTCTCTTGTTGCGGAGCACAGGCTCCAGACGCGCAGGCTCAGCAATTGTGGCTCACGGGCCCAGCTGCTCCGCGGCATGTGGGATCTTCCCAGACCAGGGCTCGAACCCGTGTCCCCTGCATTAGCAGGCAGATTCTCAACCACTGCGCCACCAGGGAAGCCCACCCTGCTTTTAATTACTTGTCGTTATTTCCATCAAGCAAGCCATCGTATTTCCAAACGATTTTTGGTGCTGGCTTCTGAGATCTCGGGTGCAGGGCAGGACTCCCCGACATCGACACAAGCTGGTGGCCCTGTTATAGCAAAACTTTCTCTGCCTTTGGCCATGGAAGACTGTTGAACCAGAAATGTGATTTTTTTTTTTTCTGATTCTCGATTTCATTTTACCTGTAATTGTCTTAAATGAGAGAAGGGCATTTTAAAAGAAACCCATGACATTTCTTTTTAGAATGGACTTACTTACAAATGAAAATGAAGCCTGTGAACGAGTTTTCTAAATGACCTTGGAGAATGACATCAAAGTCAAGACTCCATCCCAGATTGAGATTTGACCGGCTCTTTTTCTCCTATCGACCTTAGGTTTGATTTCATTTTTAATAATGGCTTTATTATTTTCTCTAGGCTGTTTCACTCGCACAAATGTTTGCTTTGAAATTTGAAACCACACATTTTTGTTGTCGCTTAAATCAATATGGGGTCACGCGAGTGACCTTGTAGATAGAAACTGCCTGGTCAACCCACCTTGACAGAAATCGCACACACGCTCTCACCTGAGACCCGTGGAATCATTTTAAGACAAAAGATCGTTCAGTGACCGTAAAGCTTGAAATCTGATGAGGGGGGACGACATGTAATAACAGCTCACGTCGCCTGAACAGACGCGATGCTCCACGCTGCCCCTCGACGCGCCCCCTCGCGGGATTCTCACGGCAGTCCCAGCACACGTACCGCCCGGAGGAAACTGAGGCACACCGAGCTCGGGGAACGGGCCCAGGGTCGCAGAGCTGTGAGTGGCCGGGCTCCGGAGTAAACGCGGTTGACCTTGAACCCTGGACCTGGCTCTGGACTGAGGGGCTCCGCGTCAGCAGACGGACAGACAGAAACCCCGAAGGATGCCACCTGGACCGGTTCTACTGTCTGGCCTGGATTCGTTAGGGGATGAACGGGAAGCGAGTGTCCTCTTTTCTCGGGCCCTAAGAATGCACCCTGAATTCTCCTCTCCGCCTCTGGGATGAAATCTCAGACACGACCTGTAGCCTCTTCGGTTCGTCTTAAATAATTCAAAGTCCTCAGGTCAGTTTCAGGCATGAACGACTGAAGACCTCCAGCCTCTCCCCCCGTTTCAGTTGGGCTCCCCCTCTCCCGGCTCAGGCCTGTGTTGGCTTCGAAACCTCGGTGGAGGAGGGGGCTGAATAAGCCTTGTGTGTTTTCCCAGCTCCTTTCCAGCTCCGTATTAGGCATCACTTCTAACCTGGGGGCAGGTCCATGGGGGTCTGTGGACGTGCGGGGGGACGATGATGGGGGTCCTCTTCTCGGCTCTGACACCCGTCATCCCCTGGGCATGGGGGAGTCCAGAGCTCGTTCTCTTTGGGGGCTTTTGGGGTCCCTGGGGGCAGCCGCACATCTCCCACCGCTGGGGGTTCTCACGGCCTTCCCCCCAGTGCAGGGCTCTTGGCTTTCTCGGGGTGGGCGACTCTTTGGGCGCAGTTCCTTTTAAGATAACCCTAGACCACCTTTCTCCAAGTTCACGTGTGGCCTAGGAAACCCTTGTACTCGTGGAAACGCAGCTTCCTCTGGCCCGTGTCCTGGGGTGGAGGGTCCAGCACAGACTCTTTCTTTAGACCTGTCAGACTCCAGCTACAAGCCAGTCTCCATCAGCTCCAGGAGACCTGGGTCAGGCTCTCTGGAGGTGGGCAGGGGTCCTGAATCCAACCTCAGTCTGTCTGGGGTGAGGGTAGGCGCACACCAAGGTCCAAACCACAGCTCTGAGCAAAGAGCTGAGTCAGCCCCGATACCGGCTCCTTAGGTGACATTGTCTCCCACTCCTTCTTTGCCCCCTGACATCACGGGGAAGCGCTGTGGGTAACAAGTTGTACCCCCTCCGTGCTTCCCTGCAGATTTGCTCAGTTCACAGTGCCACCTGGAGGCTGCTGCCGTAATACAGCACACGACTGTCAGTAATTTCCACGCGTTTATCAAAGTGCCTGTGCAAGTGTGTGCTGCTCACCCGTGTATCCGGCGCACCCTAGGAGAGCCCCGGGGGGGCATTGCTCCTTGGTCCATATCCATGAAGGCCTAGAAGGTAAAGCTGGCCTCTTGGCATCTCTTCACTATTCCAACGTGCATTTCTCTCCTCCGGCTTCACAGAATGGATGTGTCAAAAGAAACAAGGCTTAAAGGACCTGCTGAAAAGTGGACAGATGGTTTACCCAACAGGTGGGAAATGAAAACAAAATCATGAAAACCCAGGGCAAGGATTTTTTTATTATGTAACATTTGAAGACCTACTCTAGCCAACTGAAAGAGTAAGCTAAAAAATGACTAGGAAAAAAAGAAAATGACTAGGATACCAGAATCAAAAGTTTAAATGTTGTTAGGACAAGTCCATGGTTTCCAAGAATATACAAAGTGAGAGTGTTGTTGGCAAGAAGATTATTTCATTTACAGCTTGGAGCTGATCGCTGATGGCAACACTGAGGTCAGAAAAGAGAAGAGCCAGCCATCAGGATTATAGATGTTGAGGGATCTCACCAGGCAGTAAGCAAGGAGGTACGTCATTCAGTAAATGAAAAAAACAACAGGTCCTGAGAGGGCGGTGGTTTTGACTTAACGCTTCCAGATGTTTGGGCCTCTCATTTCTTAGTTTCCGTTCAATTTATCATGTGCAAATTTAGTCTTTTTTGGATACATGCTTTTGTTACTCCCCCGTTTACCTTTTCACTTTTGTTCTTCTCCTTTTGCACTCTTTACATGTTATTTTCACAGCATAAAAGGAGTTAATAAAGTGAATGACGTTAGGAAGGGAAGGAAAAGGGAAAATGGTGAAAAACATGGCATATTAATTAAAATGGATAAGTTAACGTCTTCCAAATGCAGTGCCATTACTTCCTTTAACCTACAGAACTAAGCATTTAACTTAGGAATACATCTTGCTTCTAAATATAATTTTCACGATGGCCACAACATTGTTAACTATTTGCGATGCGTATTAAGGAGATGACAAGTTTCCTCCTGAAACCCTGCTGGTTACAATCGTCTCGGGCAGAGGGAGGACAGATGTGTGAACGTGCACAGCTGGTTCGGAGGGGCTGCCGTGGTTCTGTTTGGCTCAAGCCTGGGGTGCAGAGGAGGAAGCGAGGGAAGATTAGACTAGAGTGTGTGCTTCCTGCCCACACACCACGCGTCAGCAGTCAAGCAGGAAGCCCGGAATCATCCTCAACGGCTCCCTCACCCTCCACAACCAGACCGACACCAAGTTCGGCCCAGTGCAGGTCTTAAACATCTCTTGAAATTGTCCACACTTCTCTCCATCCCCAAAGACCCCCTCCTCATTAGGGTGACATGAATGAGAAGTGCCTCTGTGCCCTTATTTAACCTTCTCAAGTGCCCTGAATAGGTAGGTGGTATCATTATCCCCATTTTAGAGATGGGAAACCTGAGGCCCAGGATGGAGAAGTGACCTGCCCAAGGCTACTCAGCCCTTACAGGGCAGAGCCAGGATTCGGGCCCACGGGCCGTGGCCAGGGGGCCACCGCTCAGAGCCCGCTGCCTTTCCCTCCCCTGGGCAGCTCTGCCCAGCCTCTCTGCAGCTGTTCCTGCTCCCCCTCTCGTCCTGGTCCCTCCCCACAGCCAGGGGAGTTCTTAGAACTACAGACCTGACCCTGTCACTGGTGCACGATCACCCTCTAGGGCTCCCCCATTGCTCTGCATGAAATCCAAAGCCCATCTGCCCCATCCTCACCCCAGTAGGTCTGTCCCCGTCCCCCCGCCACCAGCACTCTGCACCGGCTGTCGGGTGTGTTTCAGGTTTCTTGAATGAACCACGAACTCAGTGGAGAGCTTCCCTGAGGACGGATGCCCCGCGACCGTGCCTTTACTCCAGTTCTTCCCTCCTGCTCTGTCATCTGACTCCCGAGAAGTGGTTGGTGGGGAGGTGCATTGTGACAGTCCTGCCACACTGATCAACATTATTTAATTAATATTCACTGTATGTATTTTGAGTATTTTTTTCTAAATTGCCATGACTTTCCTGTTTCTTTACATCTTACACATAATTGCTCAGTCACTAGGTACTAATCAATTGATTCAACCCAGCCCACAACTCAGTAAGCTGAATTAGATTCAGCACTCTTAGATTTTGAGTGCTTTTCTCTTACATGTGTAAAGAATTCAAAAGTTAACGGTGTCATGTGAGACTGCATTCTTACTTCAATTGTAAGGAGGTTTCTCTGCTCTTAAATGGGAAAAAACAAGAATACAGTTATGAAGGTGGACCCAGTCAAGTTGGAATCTTACGGCTAAAGTCAGTAAGCACAGATGCTGTTCCCAAAAAATTCAGAAAGCAACATGGGACAAGTTTACCCAGATTGTAAATGTTTTGTGATCTGAAACTAGAAGAATCGGTTCTTCCAGAGCTCTTATTAACCTCAGAGGTAAATTGCTTCTTTTGCTCTTTGCCTCCAAGAGTGTTTGAGCAGGGCTTCCCTGGTGATGCAGTGGTTAAGAATCCGCCTGCCAATGCAGGGGACACGGGTTCGAGCCCTGGTCCAGGAAGATCCCACATGCCGCGGAGCAACTAAGCCCGTGCGCCACAGCTACTGAGCCTGTGCTTTAGAGCCCACGAGCCACAACTACTGAGCCCACGAGCCCGTGAGCCACAACTACTGAGCCCGTGTGCCACAACTACTGAGCCTGTGAGCCACAACTACTGAAGCCCACAAGCCACAACTACTGAAGCCCGTGCACCTAGAGCCCATGCTCCGCAACAAGAGACGCCACCGCAATGAGAAGCCCACGCGCCGCAATGAAGAGTAGCCCCCGCTCGCCGCAACTAGAGAAAGCCCGCGTGCAGCAACGAAGACCCAACACAGCCAAAAAAAAAAAAAGAATGTTTGAGCGGAAAGCATTTTCAAGCTCACCGAATTCAACACATTCATTTTCATAGATGAGATCCAGACGCCGAGATGTTCGGTGACTCAGAGTGGAATTAGTCAGACTCCCTCCTTAAAGCAGTATTCCACCTTTTTTCTGCCATAACACACGAGAAATGACCAGTTTTCACATATCTGAGAAACTTCTACAGGTGAATCTGGGATTATGTTCATTCCCAGGGTGCTTGCTGTAACTGCAGGACTCTCTTCCTGCCTGGAACGTAAAGATCAATTAGGCGTTAATTGTCCGTTTCTCTTTACTTTACCAGAAGCACATGGCCCATGGTGTCTTCTATGATTGAATCTTAAAATCAAGAGACACCACACAGAAATCTGGGTTTGCTGTGTCAACTGTGAAAGCCATTCCCCGTGGCAGCCCCGTAGCTGGAGGCCCCTTCACACAGGCCACAGTCACCGTGATCCGACTGACCTCGGAGGCACCGAGGCTCACGTTGCCTGGGTTACAGGAAATTGGCTTTCAGCCTTTTTCACATAAACTGTGTGTACGGCGGCTCACTTTCTATCCCTCACTGCCCCCAGGGTTGTAAATGCTCTGAGACCGGCGTGCTGGGTCTCCCCGGTGTCACCCGGCAGCCCAGGTCCTGGTCTCTACCTAACTGCCCCCACGGGCAGCTGGCAGATGTGAAGTTAGACGGATCCAGGCCACTTTGGTTTTGGAAGTTCCAGTTCTCTGGGATTGCTGTTTCCATGTCCCCAAAGCCCCAGACTTCTACTCATGTAAGAGACAAGAAAGCCTGGCTCACGTTCTCCGTGCCAGCATCGAGCGCCGACTCTGACGCTCGCTGGTACAGGAGTGAGATTCTTTCCATTTCCTCTTGCCACTCAAAGGCTGGACCAGCTTCCCGGCGTCACCTGGCGTCTGGTGGGAAATGCAGAGTCTGGGGTGCCCCGCAGACCCCCCGATGCACAGGCACATTCAAGTTTGAGAGGTATCGCTAGGGCCAGCAGGAGTCACCGTGTCTTTGCCCCCGTGTCATCTGCCCCTGGCTGGCTCTGTGCCCCATCAGCCCTCCCCATGCAGGTAACATGACCCCTCCGGCCCCGGTCCTCCATCGGGAAGGAGCTGCTGGGGGAGCTCTGCCCACGATGACCCCCCCCCCCCAGGGCTGCTGGTGAGTTCATGTTGCCCTGACTCAGAGGGCCGCTCTGTCCCTCGGTTCTGCCACATTTTTTTCTCCAATCCATGTTATGCTTTCATGAAATTTTTAAATGGATATTCAGCGGGGTAGAATGTAGGCAAAATGGTCTGTGAATGGACGCTTCCCTCAGGCTTGTGTTCTCTCTCCTTAGCCCTCCATCAGGGATCAAGCAGGGCCGGATAATTACTTTTGTTGATGAAACCTCACGTGGCTGAGGTCGAATTTTTCTGAAACGAGATGAAGAGGCATAGAGGCCCCTTCAGGCCTGCTGCCAGCAGTGCCCGGGCCTGTCCTGATGTCAGGGGCCTGGGCAAGGCTGCCATCAGCGGAGGACCATGTGATCCCTGAACACAGGCCGTGGTTATCATATTTGTGGCATCACGATGGAGCTCCAGGTTTCCAGGTGTCTTGAATGTACCTGGTCTGCATCACACCAAAGTCTACACTCCAGAACTCTGGGTGGGTCTGTACAGCTCCGTCCCAGCCAACACTGTTTGAACATCAAAAAGTAACAGAGCAGAAGTTAAGGATTATGTCACAAGAGGAGAAGCAGCCTTTGCCACCTTCATTATTTTTGAAGTAGTGCGTTGGCTAAACCAGGTAGGAAACATCACCTGCACCGTATTATTATCCTGTAGCACCCCACCAGTTCCTACAGCTTTTTCCGTGGCTTTCAAGCCTTCTGATAAGATGCTCTCCTCCCCACTTCCAGGAGTTTCAATTAGAACGTTTCAGCTGTGACCACGGTCATTTCTAAACATCACCAGCGTGTTGACAGTTATTAGGGAAATTGGGAATGACAAAGGAAAGGCAGACGGAAGAGGGGTAGAAACAGAAAGGAAATGGAGTGTGAATTAGTTACAAATAATCACTGGTTTTCTAACATAAACTCTCATGCCAGTTTTGTGTCTAGTAACTGCTTCCTCGGCTGGATGGCGTGCAGAATGGGAGTGCTTGGAGGAGCCGTCCTCTGGCTCCTCTGGGTGCCTCTGTTCACCCATTCTCAGGCCTGCTTTTCCATGGAGACAGAAAGCAGGGCGGGAGGAGGACGAGCTTCCTGGGAAATGCTTCCGAGAAAGTAGCCTGGGAGTCCTCGGTCCCGAGAGTGCAGAGAGATGACTTTCATTTAGTTCGGAACGGCACCAAAGTCCTCCTGGACAGACAGCTCAGCACACTGGAAAGTCGGTCGGTAGCGGTGGCTGTTTGGGGGTTCCGGTCCGAATATGATGGAATTCGAAAAGAACACGGTCGTGCGGGCCAGCGTGAGCTTTACCGCCAGTGACCGTCACGCGATAACTACAACTTATCATGTGAAGAACCTTCTCCTAAGAATAGTGAATGCCGGAAGCATAGAAGAGTTCACAGGCCAGTATTCCCATGGGCCTTTTTTGAAACTGGAAATAACTCACTTGTCCTTAGCTCCTCAGAGCCACGTGCTTTTAGAGGGAGAAGGACTCGTGGGAATCTCGTCCAAGCACTCGTGTCACAGATGAGGAGCCAAGGCCCCAGGGGAAGGGGCAGAGGCTCTACCTCCTGTCACCCGCTGGGCGATCTTCCCACTTGCTGGAGGTTTGCCCTGGTCCTTAGGCACAAAGGTCACAGGCACAGCTTTCCGTGGTGTCCTTCACTCTGCCCCTGAACCTTCTGGCACTGTCCCCTCCGTGGACACATTTTGGAAGCTGCAGAGGTAACCAGTGAAGATGTTATACGCGCTTGGGAGAAACAAGGCCTGTCCTGGGGGCTGTCAGGTGCCGTGGGGGTGATCCAGCGGGGTTGCCTCAGGGCCCCGGCTCCGCTGCCTGCTCTGGCTGCAGCCCCCTCCTGGAGGACCAGGCTCGTCCTCCGGGTGAGATGTACGCAGGGTCGTGGATGAGCAGACCCGAGGATCTGCAGAGGAATCCGCACTCCTCCTCTGGTATTTCATTCAGAATATGTCCAAAGAAACAGTCTTACTTCCTCTTCATGAGAGGAGGTGATTTTTTAAACTAAATTGAAGTATCATAATAGAACCGCACAATTAAAGGAAATCATTACGGAGGAGTTGCCTTGGGGCTTCTTACATCTTGCATAGGAAAATATTTTTATTAGAACGAATCCTTCTGCAGATTACCAAAATGGTCTCTAACAAAACATGATGATAGGTGTACTTAGAGATTAAGAGTTTTAAAAGATGTTAAGGAAAACTATCAGCCCCCCCCCCCCCCCCCGCCCCAAGCTTATTTTAAGACACTTCATTTTCCTCCCGTGAGAGCAGATCATTTTACAGTAATACCGCTTTATTTTGTAAATGAGTTATTTGACAAGTTAGTTGACTACATTATTCTCTTAATACTCCTAATTACAACCAAAGATGCTGAAAAGGTCTTTCACCGGTGCTTTGGAAGGCTGAGGCGTCCATCAGTGCTCTGTGGCAGCAGTGACAGGCAGCGGTGGCTGGTGCTGAGAGGGCTGCAGAGGTAAATGCTTCACGGTATTACGCTCGAAGTAGAAAGACTCCCTCCAGATTTATACTGGGAGTGTTGAGGAGTGTTTCGTTATCCTGGGCTTGGGTGGGGGCGTGAGGGAGTCAAGTTGCTCAGAAAGCCATAAATAAGCCCCATGAATGCTTACCTATTATACAAGTTTTCCATAAAGTAACATATTTAGGTTTGATTGACACCTTAAGATTGTGTTCTTAGTTCTCTAGGGGATCTGGGAAAATACATACCACAAAGAAACTTGATTTCTGCTCATTGTGTGAAAAATTTGTGGAGCATTTATAATCAGAGTGTCTATTTATATGGTTGATCTAGAAGTATTTCTAGGTTTTTTGTTTGGTTTTTGTTTGTTTTAGTTAAAAAATAAGCTTGTGTTTAATGGGTTGAACTTCATACACATTCCATGCGCAGGAGAATGTGTTTTCAAATATATTGGTTGGCAAAAGTAAGATAAACAAGTTGACTTTTTAAAAAATATTTTCGTGTTTACTGCCGTTTCTTGCCCATCTTTTCAGTCTTTGAAGAGTTGGGTGCTTGTTGAAGCGTTAGGAGAGATTGATAGAAGTCTGAAGGTTTGCTTCGTCGCAAAAGAGGCATATTAGACGTCACCGATGCTGTAGCCTACAGCAGCAAAGCGATTCTCAGGAACCCAGTGGCATTTCATGAACTGGGAACGACCGGCATTTCTGCACTCGTCTAGCGTTTCCGGGGTTTGGGTATAAGTGATGCCAGCCGGGCGTGATCGGGAGGCGGGTCTCCCCGCTGGGAAGGCGGCGGGAGGAGTTGGCGCGTGGGAACCCTCCGCCGCTCCTTCTCCGAGCGCGGGGCGCGGGCCTCGTGCGGCCGCCGGGATCGCCCCCCTCCCGGGCGGGCGGGCGGGCGGCGGGGGTGCCCTGGGGCGGGGGCGCGCGGCTCCGCCGTTGCTGCAGCCGTGATGTCACTCGCCCATCCTAACCCGCGGTTGGTTGCTGTGTGTTTCAGCTCTGCCTGCAGTCGAACACAAAGACCTGGAGGAGACTCCCACATCCTTCGGGGAGGAGAAAGGAGGCGGCGAAGCAGCTGAAAGGAACTTGGGGCTTGGGGCCTCTCCGCACCGGGCGGCCGGCGAGGCGGCCAGGGAAGTAAAGCCGCGGGGCGGTGAACGAGCCGGGAGATGAGGCGCTGCCGCCGCTGCTGCTGCCGCCGCCGCCGCCGCTGACACTCGGTTCCGGACCGTCCGCTGCCCTTTGTGCCGCCCGCACATGTGTCTGCCCGGCGCATCCGGAGGCGCGCAGACGAGCATCCACCACGGCCGCCGGGGAGAGAGCGCCCGCCATGCCCACGGAGAGCCTACAGACAGGTAGCATGGTGAAGCCGGTCAGCCCCGCCGGCACCTTCACGTCGGCCGTGCCCCTGCGCATCCTCAACAAGGGGCCCGACTACTTTCGCCGGCAGGCGGAGCCCAACCCCAAGCGACTCAGCGCCGTGGAGCGGCTGGAGGCCGACAAGGCCAAGTACGTCAAGAGCCAGGAGGTCATCAACGCCAAGCAGGAGCCCGTGAAGCCGGCCGTGCTGGCCAAGCCCCCCGTGTGCCCGGGCGCCAAGCGCGCGCTCGGCAGCCCCACGCTCAAGGGCTTCGGCGGCGGCGCCAAGAGCGAGGGCGGCGCGCCGCGCGAGACCCTGAAGCTCGAGATCCTCAAGAACATCCTCAACAGCTCGGAGGGCTCGAGCGCGGGCTCGGGCCACAAGCACGGCGCGCGGAACTGGCCGGCGCCGCGCGCCGACGCGCCCGAGCTGCACCGGCACTCGTTCGCCGAGTCGCTGCGCGTGCGCGCCACGCCGGGCCGCGGCAGCCCGCAGGAGGGCGGCTCGCACGTGGGCCGGCGGCCGCTCGAGCCCGCCGCCGCCGACGCCTTCCTGCACGTGTCGCACAGCTCCTCGGACATCCGCAAGGTGACGGGCGCCAAGCCCCTGAAGGCCATCCCCTGCAGCAGCTCCGCGCCGCCGCTGCCCCCCAAGCCCAAGGTCGCCGCCCCGGCCGCGGTCAGGTCCCCCGAGGCCGAGGCGGCCGAGCCGGCCTGCGGGGTGGGCCGGAGACCCTCGCTCCAGCGGTCCAAGTCGGACCTGAGCGACAGGTACTTCCGGGTGGACGCCGACGTGGAGCGCTTCTTCAACTACTGCGGACTGGACCCCGAGGAGCTGGAAACCCTGGGCATGGAGAACTTCGCCCGCGCCAACTCCGACATCATCTCCCTCAACTTCCGCAGCGCCAGCATGATCAGTTCAGACTGTGAACAGTCCCAGGACAGCAACAGTGACCTTAGAAACGATGACAGTGCCAATGACCGGGTGCCCTATGGCATCTCCGCGATCGAGAGAAACGCTCGCATCATCAAGTGGTTGTATAGCATCAAACAAGCCAGAGAGTCGCAGAAGGTGTCCCACGTGTAAGAGGAAGCGCGCGCAGCGGAGGGAGGGGGGGGTCTCTGTCCGTGCCTCGGCAGTTATGGAGATTGTGAGGTCTCCTTGCAGTGTTGTGAGCTTCTCCACTCTCTTTGTGTTGCTTGTTGTGCAATGTCTTTCAAGTTGCATGCCCCCCAACGTGGGGACTGACCTGGCGTCCTCAGCCACCGTCGCTGCAGAGCCTGGCCAATCGCTCGTCATCCGCCAGAAGTTCCAGGCCAGATTCACACTAGGGCTTCGATCTTCAGCAAAACTGTTTACAAGGAAAACGGTATACAACTTCTTCAATATTTATGTGGTTCCTGTGTTTTTATATCCCGCGCTATGGTGTCTTAATTAAAAGTTTTATCCACTGGCTTTTAAGTTGGGAGTAGCATCTTTTTGAAATTAAAAAAAAAAAAAAAGCCAATCTGCCTACACTGGAGACCGAAACGGTGGGAAAATGAATGGGGTCTGTTTACCAAACAGATAGTGACTGACCCAAGAGAGAACCGGGCTGGGCTTTCTGAGGAAGAAAGTGGGGACCCCGGTGTTAATCATGTAGGTATTGACATCCGCTCGCCACGTACTCAAGTAAGGGTTGGGGTGACGGTGCTACATACGTTTTGTGTCCGATTCGGTGTGTAAATGTTGGTGGTTCTGTGTAATGCTGACCCCAAGGAAAGACAATCAGATACAATGAAGGTGATTAAATCCGGAGGTTGGGTGTTGGCGGGCTTTGTTGATGTTGTTCTGATTTAGGTTGATTCAGAAATTTCCACTGTTAATCTTTTGACAGAATGGCCGCCCTAGAGCTGATACTGAATGTCTTTTTTTTTTTTTTAAGTTGTTTTTTTGGTCAAGAACTAATCCCATGCGGATTCTCTTCCCTCCCTTTGTTGTTGCTGTTGATAAAGGGAGAGGGGAGTGGGGCTTGGGCAGGTGGGAGCTATCTGAAGACATGAACACAAACGGAAATACCAGCCATATCGGTATAGAGCCTCCCATTCACAAGTCAATACCTTTGGTAGCTGAACCAGATCTGAGCAGCTTGACTGTGCCCTCACGCATGTGTTAATCTGTCAGGCTGTGGACCTTTGTTACGGCTCTAGGAAACTGGAAACACAACTCTAGGTAGCTTTAACAGCCTGTGGTCCCTAGCGCTGCATATCAGCTTGTTCCTTTTCCCCCATAACCTGTCCTCCAGGTGGTCTAGTTAGGTGTCCATCAGCTGCTGTAGTGGAGAGGTCCACCTGCAGCTTCCTTGCTCTTGTAGACACGCTCTGGAGCTCCCAGCAGCACTGCCTTAGGCTTCATCAGCTAATAGGACACTTTCTATGGTGTAAATGCTGTAAGACTTTGTACATACTTCAATTGTTATGAAATCTTTAAGAAGAAAAAAAGGAAAAGTTACTCTAATAAATAGCTCTGGTGCAGGCACTCATGGTGGTGGTTTCTTTGTCCTTTCCTTTGCTCCCTCCATGGAACTTTCACCTTGGACCGTGAGCCAGAAGCAGATTTTTGATGGTCTTGAAGGAGCAGCATTTCATTATTTTCACCATGACAATTATTCTGAACAACCGTGTTCTTCATTGTAGTTAGAGCAGTGTGCTTTTTGCTAAAATAGTTTCATCGAGGTTCCTAAAATATGCTGCTGCTGCTTTACTTAGTTCACACTTTCAGCATTTTTATCTTTTCGTAAATATCAGAATTTTTCACGTCTTCCACCAAACTCTTCAGTTGTAAATATTTGTGAGTTCTGATGGTAGAGACATACTTTTGAAATTTATAGCCTTGTTCTTATTTGTACAAGTCCAATGTCATTAACATTACATGTGCTCAGATACTGGTCCACTCATTCATTCATTCATCCATTCCTCTTTCAAAAGGGCATTCGTTGACTGATTCCCTTTTCAGGCCTCACCGTTGACCCGGGACTGCTGTGGTCAACAACACAGTGTCTGCCTCAAGGAACTTAGATTTTCACTTTTACTTTAAGAGAAGAATCATTC
Source organism: Balaenoptera acutorostrata (assembly GCF_949987535.1). Classification (NCBI taxonomy): domain Eukaryota; kingdom Metazoa; phylum Chordata; class Mammalia; order Artiodactyla; family Balaenopteridae; genus Balaenoptera; species Balaenoptera acutorostrata. The sequence goes on along the minus strand of NC_080080.1, from coordinate 77,043,098 downwards.
CTCTCAATGGACATGTCTTACCTCCTGTTATTAGGACATTGAGTATTCAACAGGTATTTAATGAATCAAGTTATTTGAAGATTAACATTTCTTTTAAAGTTCCATATAACATGTAAAAGTAAAAGAAAGGATTATTTTTAAAGTTTCAGAAACAAACGATATGATTCCCAACTCTTACCGTTCACAAACGTTTTCCTTATGAAAATCAAATTTGGTTCCTTGACTCTCCACTGGTTTTGAATTTTTCTGGTTCTCTGCTTAACTTCTAGTTCAAATAGAGCTCTACTTTCCATAAGAAAGACAGAAATACTGCTATGAGTGGTGATAGACAATGCATTCAAGATGATAATAGGATGAAAATTTTATATTTTTATATACACACACATGTTTTCTCCCCTCACCATTTGGATAGAAATGTGGCCATTTAAAATATTCTTGGCTTAGCATTTATATATCCATCTCTTTCTGGGGCTATTGAAATACTAAAGATAGATGTTATTTTCCTAAGGTTACTGGTTTTGGGGGGAGATGAGTACTTGGCGAATTTAATATCCCTGCCTATGCTGATTTTGTTTGAATCTCCCAACACTTCAAAACCACCTTTAATCTGTGTTCCAACAGAGCTGTAAATCACCCCACTATATATAGTTCAGTCTAATCTTCTGGGGCCTCTTTATACCAGGGACAAATGTGAGGCTTTGGGTTCCTATGGAAGATGGGAGTTCATTATTTTCTTTTTGTTCTTGAAATTAGAGTTTCTATAAAGGACAATTTCAAATGCTTAATATAAAATCCTGAGAGTAAGACATTTTCTACTTGTGAAGTCCTCTTTGCAAAAGGCTCACTTTTGTAGCTCATGGGATTAAGTATCTTGAGTGTGTGTGTGTGTGACGATGATGGTACTGTTGGTGTGAATATACGGCTGTAATATAGTTCAGCCCACTTTTATTACCCCACACAATGCAGGGTGACACAGGATTGCACTACATGGCTCTGGAGACTGGTCGTTTCTTTTTTCAAGCCACCAGGTCTTAAGACAGTCCTCCCATATCCATCTCCTCTGCCATTGCCATAGTTCAGGCTCTCATCTTCTCTTAACTGGACTGTTGTTCCTAGAACTCTGTAACTGGAACTCCCCCTCCCCACAACCAGCCTCTTCCCATCCCATTTCATGCCAGGGATATCATCAACTCTGATGATGTCACTCCTCTATGCAAAAACATGCTCCAGCTTGAATAAGTTGCTAATAGGATAAATCCTAACTTTTTGACAGAGAAAGTCGGGCATTTCCCTCTCAGACCTCATCTTCTGTGTCCCCTTCAGCCACCCAGCCTAGGCCTCCAGGCTCCAACCAAAGAGAAGTTTCCACTGGGGACTTTTTACCACTGCATCAGTGATCTATGGCTGCGTAACAAATTTCCCCAGTACTCGGCAACTTAAGGCAATAAATATTATCTTGGTTTCTGTGGATCAGGAATCCTGGAGTGGCTTAGCCATTCGGTTCTGGCTCAGGGTGTCTGGTTAGACTGCAGACAAGATGTCAGCCAGGGCTGCATCATCTGAAGGCTTGACCAAGGCTAGACGATCTGCTTCCAAGACGGCTCACGTGGTGTTGGCAAGAGTCCTTACAACATGGCAGCTGGCTTCCCCCAGAGGGAGTGACCCGAGAAAGCAGGGAGGAAGCCACAGTGCCTTTGGTGATCTGGCACCCTAAGTCACACAGCTGCACCGTGCTCAGTTCATCAGGAGAGTGTCGCTAAATGCAGCCACACTCATGGAGAGGAGAATGAGGCGCCACCTTTTAAAGGAAGGAAGATCAAAGAAGTTGTGGACTTGTTTTAATATCGCCATTACTGCTGAGTTGCCGTAGCTTTTCATTCTGTGAGGAATGCTTTCTTCTCCCTCCTTGGCCTCACAGACTCGACTATCAACCACTGCGATATTTTTGAGTTTCAACATTGCCTTTTCCAGTTAGATGATCATTTTTGTCATGACCACCATGGACCCAGACTTTGCTAGACTGCATGGGTGCCTTTGTGTGAATTTTGAGACAGTATACTTTCCTCAAAACATTTCATCTTCTGCCCCAGGGAGGAAGCGGGGAACCTGTCCTAATAAATGCACAAATCTCTGATGGTTACAATGTGAACTATGGCCCGAGAGTCGGGCACAGAAGCCCAAGGTGTATAGTAGATGCTTAATAAGTGTTGATATTTTTAAGCTATCACATTTAAGTCCTATACTAGTTACACTATAAATGTTATCACAATGAACCCAAGGTGATAATTACTGACCCATTTTAGAGATGAAGAACCTCAGTTCCATAGAGATTAAGCCCCTTAACTAAGATCCCAGGGGAAGTGGCAGAAGGGAACTTGAACTCAATTCTGTGGTTCCTGCCCTGCACTCCCTACAGCCCAACTCAAGACAAGCACAGGCGGACTGAGTGTGTTGTACTAAAAACCAAAGCGCCCTTAAATTCATCTGAATAATTTTATCTGCCGCCTGTGTATACAAGCATGTCTCAAACAGTCAGATTTTCAGCAATTTCACTCTTACCCAAATGGTAACCAATAAAATTTTAACAAAGACTTCAGCCCACTGAGTTCAAAGAGACAAGTCTATAGAATCGCATTCTTTCATTCTTGAGCGAGCCACTTTGAAGCCCCGTCCTGTCTTTTTTGATCAAGGACTTTGAGAAGGGCAAACTGGAGGGAAAGGTCTGGCCACAATTCAGCAATCAGGAAACACGTTTTGACGATTCGGTGAATCAGCGTCGCTCCCCTGTCCCAGCCTTGGAGATGTACACAGTGTGTACTGACCAGAAGATGCACTGGGGAAGGAATAAATGGGTGAAGGGTGCTCCAGAGGAATGGAAGAGATTCTTCACTGAGAAAAGACGACTCACCTCACCACGATTTTTTTTAATATAAATTTATTTATTTATTTATGGCTGCGTTTGGGTCTTCACTGCTGCGCGCAGGCTTTCTCTAGTTGTGGCGAATGGGGGCTACTCTTTGTTGTGGTGCACGGGCTTCTCACTGTGGTGGCTTCTCGTTGTGGAGCACAGGCTCTAGGTGCACGGGCTTCAGTAGTTGTGGCACACGGGCTTCAGTAGTTGTGGCTCGTGGGCTCAGTAGTTGTGGTGCACGGGCTTAGTTGCTCCATGGCATGTGGGATCTTCCCAGACCAGGGCTCGAACCCGTGTCCCTTGCATTGGCAAGCGGGTTCTTAACCACTGTCCCACCATGGAAGCCCTCACCGTGATTTGTGAAATGTCCACCCTCCTTGTCCACTTAGCCCTAGAGGATGGCAGAGAGTTCTGCCGTCTTCCACTCTGCTGTCCATGAGCTGCCCCGCCGGGGGCCAGAGGCTCGGCGGCTACACATTTGGCGCTGGACAAGTCAGGTGCACAGAGGGTTTCTCGGGTGTTCAGCTCACGCCCTTGCTTTGGCAGAAACCCAGCAGAAGGAAAGTCCAGAGGGTAAGGGACCTCCACAGCCCTTTGGAGCCCCCTTCCTTCAATAACTGAGACCCATCTGCCTAAAAGTTTGCCTCCACTCCCTCATCTGTGAAATGCGAGGGAACCCGCTGATGTGTGCGTTCTCTTCGGGGCTTTGCGACAGCACCGGGGGCTGTTTGGGGAGCGTCAGGATGAGGTGCGGGGAGTGAAAATTCAGAGGAGACTAGGCTGCAAGCAGGACAGCACGCGAGGCCTGACGGGGGCCAAACATGCCACTGACGGGCATTTCATGCACCAGCTGCCCCAGCGAGTTTTAGTTGGGGAAGGAAATGAAGTCTATAAAAGGATTCTTCTCTGAATGGAAGGAATCTCCTGAAAACTTTCAGGTTGTCAGAAGCTGGCAGAATTCAATGTGGCCAGGTACACACCGTGGACAAAGCTCCAAGGATGATGATAATAATGATACAGCCTTTCACTAGCTGGGCATTTCATTCATTGCACATTATGAAACAGCTATCAGGATGTCTTCGACGCAGTGCTAAGCCCGTTGTCACATCATCTTACGTTACTCTCACAAGAACTTTGGAAATAAATTAGAATCCGTTTTGCTGATGAGAGATCTGAGGATTAACCAACTTCTCAAAGGCACACGTCCAGTAAGTGGAAAAAGTGAAATGAAAACCCAGGTTAATAAAGCACGTCCTAAGACTCGTTCCACAATGAATGTTTAGCATCTAGGGTGGCAGGAGCCATTTTTGCTCCTTTGCAGTAAGTCACCTTGCAGAATATTTCTCAGAAGCTTAAAATACCATTGCATATCCTGGTTTGTGATTTTCCGTACAGGGAGTGACCCAAAACTCTTCATCATATTTGATCACATCAGGACTGAAGCTTCTGGGTTCTTCTGAGAGACATTAGTCATCCACTGTCTCTCTCCAACTCAGTTCGCAGAGGAAGAAACAGAGGCAGAGAAGTAAGGCAGTGGTTCTCAGGCAGGGCTGAAGAGCAGTTAGGTGGCAGACGGGGGTAGAGCAGAGGAGCCTGGTGCCCTGGCACTTCCACCAAGTACCAGGCTCAAGGAGCAGCAGGACTGGGTACCACTAACAATTCCATCATGCCACGTGATTAGCATAAACTCTGTTGTTCCTACGCTGTGTTCCTTGTCTCAAACACTATCAGATATTTAAAGAAATTTCAACTAGGAGGCTTTCTGTTAACATACATTAACTATTTATTAATCCTAGCAGATATAAAATACTATTAAAAGATTAAGAAATTTCTCTAGGGACGTTACAGGCAATTTTGGAAATAATTACCACTATCTTAATATTAGTGTAGTGCCTCACCCTCCATTGATGCCCTGTGTTCCTCAAGAGCTTAGGAACCATCGGGCTTCCCTGGTGGCGCAGTGGTTAAGACTCCGCCTGCCAATGCAGGGGACACAGGTTCGAACCCTGGTCCTGGAAGATCCCACATGCCGTGGAGCAAGTAAGCCCATGCGCCGCAACTACTGAGCCTGCGCTCTAGAGCCCGCGAGCCACAACTACTGAGCCCACGTGCCACAACTACTGCAGCCTGTGTGCCTAGAGCCCCTGCTCTGCAACAAGAGAAGCCACCGCAATGAGAAGCCCGAGCACCGCAACGAAGAGTAGCCCCCGCTCGCTGCAGCTAGAGAAAGCCTGCGTGCAGCAACGAAGTCCCAACAGAGCCAAAAATAAATGAAGTTAATTTTTTTAAAAAAAGAGCTTAGGAACCATCTTTCCAGGCCTGATGCCTCTGCCTCCTGTATCCCTTGGGGCAGACGTTGCCACCGTTTCCAATATCCATATACCTCTCCTCTGGGCTCACAGGAAGGTTGCATTGTCACACCCCACAGTGTTAGGTGTGGCCAATGAACCATGAATGGAAGTGACACATGTTATAGCTGGGAGAGCCAGTCCCAGCTTTGCCATCTTCTCTTCCCCCAAACATGGCAGCCAACAAAATTCCCGAGAGCAGAGCTGCCATCAGGACCCTGAATGAAGACAATGTGGGACAGAGCCCTCTGCCCCCAACCCAGGGGATGAACTTTGACCTTGTAAGCCACTGAGAGTTTGAGGATTGTTTTTTGTTTTTCTTTTGTTTTTTGTTTTCTGCAGCACAACCTAGCCCATCCTGACTGCTGCCTCGGGGAAGACCAATACAGACATGGCAGCAAATACATAAAAGACCACCATGGTATTCCAGCAGGGGGCAGAATCAAATGGCCAGGCTTAACACATTATTTCTCAAAGTGTGCCCCCAAAACACATTTGAATTCCCTGAGGTTCTCAGTACAAAGCAAATTCCTGAGCTCCGCACCAGGTCTAGGAATCTGCTTTCTTTTTTTTTTACAAGTACCCTCCAAAAGATTCTTAGGCGTTAAAATTCTGGAGTCTCTACTTTCACAAATAATCAACTTTCAGTGTTACTAACTAGAAAACTGGTGAAAATGTTACAGTTGCCAGATATTTGAAAATACCTCTGTTACATTTTAGAATCATAGTTACAATCGCTAGCCTTTTGGAGTCTAATTTTCAGAAATGAGAAATACATTCAAGACTACCTGCCATGAACAGGACTAATTACTATAGTTCAAAACTCTATGGGCTTCCCTGGTGGCGCAGTGGTTGGGAATCTGCCTGCCAATGCAGGGGACACGGGTTCAAGCCCTGGTCTGGGAAGATCCCACATGCCGCGGAGCAACTAGGCCCGTGAGCCACAGTTGCTGAGCCTGCGCGTCTGGAGCCTGTGCTCCGCAACAAGAGAGGCCGTGATAGTGAGAGGCCCGCGCACCGCGATGAAGAGTGGCCCCCACTTGCCACAACTAGAGAAAGCCCTCGCACAGAAACGAAGACCCAACACAGCCATAAATGAATGAATGAATAAATAAATAAATAAATAAAAATTAAAAAAAAAAAAGTAGTCAACCTTTAAAAAAAAAAAAAAAAAACTCTACTGATTGGGATGGGCAGAGGAAGGGGAACAAAAATCTAAGTCTGCAGACATGATTTTCATCTTGACTCCCTCCTTTGTCCCAAAGGTCAAGGAATAGCATACACACCTTTTCTTTGCCAAAATACAAAAGCTTACCCTTTACGTGAAAATACGTAGTCAACATGGCGCTGCTGGGTAGTAACCATTGAAGGCCTCCTGGCCGACTGTCTCCAAGGCGTAGAAACACCTCTCACTTTTCAATGTGTGTGTGCTGACCTCTCAGCCATGGGTTCACCATCCTGTTCTCTGACAGTTCTGCTTACTGGGGTAGAGAAAAAAAAAGCAAGCCACGCATGAGTGCAACTGCTCCCTCCACTGAGTCAAACTGCGGTGGCTCATAATTGAGAACATACGGAATTTCAACCGCGGAAGGAAAGTCCGACAACGCCTGGCTTCACAGCTTTCGCCTTCATACGTGTAAATAAGTTTGAAGCTTTCGAGGATTTCTAGGCATCCTTAATCTTGTCCAGTATTTTCTTCTCTTTTATAATAGATGGAGAAGAGCAGCCAGGTGAGTTCTTCATGTGCAACACGAGCTCACCTTCTGGCAGACAGGCTTCCAAATGCTTCAGTCACATCCCTTTCCTCTATTGAGTTCTAGACCGTTTTAAGGACTTGAACTACTGAGCATTTTATTTTGGTGGAAAAAGGTGAAACATTCATTTAGTAACTTCATGGGCATGTGGTTATTTCACTAAAGGCTCTTCCTATATTCTCCCAATGAAATGACAGCTGCACACGGTTTAGGAATGCAGGGCTCAAGTCTGTGGCGACAGGAAAATCACTCCACTCGGTCTGGGCAAAGGCGTGATGTGTTCTGTCCACGTTTTGAATTTCCCAGAGCATCTCAGTGTACAAGCATCCGATATAAAACCTACCTTCTCCCCTAAAGACGCCTTGCTCTGAGTTTATGGATTTGCGTCCATCTGCTAAGAATTCTTTGCTTGAAAGAATTTGAGAATTGAGATTTGGACGGCATTTCAGGTTCCCGAGGTTTTGTTTTCACCCCCAGATTCACCACCTGATGCCTTTTAAATACAGTTTAATAGTTGAAATGGATTTTTGTACTACTTTCTGCACTTAAATGATTATGTGTTCATGTGCATGCACACGTTGGATTTCTTAAAGAATTTATTCCAGACAACTGTGTGGAGGGTCACATTACATCACAGTTATTTTTTTAAATTAGAATCCTAGTGATTTGGGGAGGTCTGTTCAGAGGGATTTGAAATTCTATGCAGCCCAGCAGATAGTAAGGCTGATTTCAAGCTGAAAAGGAAATATTCAGCATCTTCTCTTCTTTAGCACTGATTTGCTCTTAACCCTTTTTCCTGGTGACTGAGCTGCTATTTCACACATTCAGTTTTAGGGGAAAAGAAAAAAATGGAGAGCAAACGTCTTGCTTAGTGAGAAGACAAACCTACAGTTAATGCGGTGGATGTTGTTCTGCTGGATTTTCCTCTTTCTGTCCCTGCACACGTGCCCGCCAGTAGGTTACCTCCCCGAGGGCAGGTGCTTTTTCCCCCACTACCGGGTCACCACTGTCTGGTTAACTGTCTGGTGTGTATTGGGTGCAGGTGCTTGATGCTTGTTGGAGGAACATGTGGTAGGGAGAAGCCGGGATCACTTTAGGAGTGTCACCGAGAGGAGAGACCAGAAAGGCTCAGCAGGCGGTTCCTTCAGCTGTGCCCTTTCCCTTCACTGGGCTCCCCAAACACACGCGCCACTGGTCCTTCCCTGCGGCCTCCTCCATCTCATTCCCCTGCCCTGAGTCGCTGGTCTGCTCTAGGCTCAAGGCCTGGCGCTACAGCAGCGAGCCCACCAGACAGAACGCCCACCCACAAAGAGTTCTGGTCCCCTTGGAAAGTAAGTTAAATAAGTCAGTTACATAGAATGTTAGACAATGACCCATGCTTAGGAGAAAGGAGTAAAACAGGGATGAGTGACAGGAAGTGGCCTTACTCAGGGTGACAATTGTGCAATGACTGAAGGAAGTGAGGGAGGAAACTTGCAGAGATCTGGGGAAAGCAATCCAGGCTGCAGACGCAGCAAATACACGGTGGGAAGCTGGCCCACAGGGCTGAAGCGGAATGAAGGGGGATCAGGTAGGGCCCGTTAGCTGTTTAGTGGTAAGTGTCTAAGAAAGAAAAATGTTCTAGAGATCAAATGCCACTTAGGGAAAAGTCCAGGTTAAGCAAACTTAAGCTGGTTCTCTGGGATCTTTATCGAGCCATTAATCTCCAAAAGGCAGTTTTAGTGCAAACCGTTTCCTAAGTGAATGTGAGTCCAGAACCACTTTTGGGGAAACTCAGTTCTGTAGAGACCACAGAAGCAAGCTGAGGGACAGAAGGGTGGATGGGTGGCTGGGCGGGCTGACTTGAGGGCCCCCAGCTGTGTCCCCAACGTTCCCTAACCAGCCTGAGACGTTCAACCATCAGAGAAAGAGGGGGAGGGCTAGAGGGAGCTGCTGTGTCAGGCGACAGAAAGAGCATCATAAAAATATTACATTTTCCTTACACATAGGAATAGAACTAAGTCCCACTATTCCTTACTACCAATTGGCACTGTTGGTCAGTCCTATTTTTTTTAATAAATTTATTTATTTATCTTTTTATTTTTGGCTGCGTTGGGTCTTCGTTGCTGCGCACGGGCTTCATTAGTTGTGGCACGCGGGCTTCAGTAGTTGTGATGCGTGGGCTCAGTAGTTGTGGCTTGCAGGCTCTAGAGCGCAGGCTCAGTAGTTGTGGCACACGGGCTCAGTTGCTCCGCGGCATGTGGGATCTTCCCGGACCAGGGCTCGAACCTGTGTCCCCTGCATTGGCAGGCGGATTCTTAACCACTGCACCACCAGGGAAGTCCCTGGCCAGTCCTATTTTTATTTTCTTTATTAATAGCATTTGTGTAACAGAAAAGTAAATAATACAGAATAATATAATTTCAAATAGACACCTTTATGCATATCTTTATAATAAAGCAATAACACATATGTGTATAATTGTATATATACATATATAGTGAGCATACACTATATATACATATATAACATACATTTCCTTAAATATGCTCGTGTATATATATATACATGAGTACATACTATACCTATGTATGTATGTAACATACATACATATACTATACATAAACGTATTATACATATATAACATATATAACCTATGCTAAATGTACATATATAATATACACACATGTACTATAAATATATTTTTAAATATATGTATATATAGTATATACATATACCACGTATATGTGTATGTACGTGCATGTGTGTGTATCTGTGCATGTGTGTGTGTGTGTACGTACATGTGTTGTGTACATGTACTTACACATGCATGTGTGTTGGTATATGTATATGTACAAGCCCGTCTCCCTGCTTGAGCTCAGAGCTCAGCGGTGAGCTGGGGGAGGCATTCGCCACCAGCCCACCTGGAGAACAAAGACAACAGGAACCATCAAAACCATGGAGACCAGCGATCAGCAGGGTGAAATCTCCTAGAGCCAGAAAGGCAGTGACCTAGGATGAGCCGACCACAGGGGCTGGGGCACTTCCGAGAGCTCAAGCCTCCCAGCTCCTGCCCGCGGAGACACCTCCACCCTCCGACCCGCTCCCGGGCAGGGCCAAGCCCCTCCCCGACTCCCAGCAGAAGGCAGCGGAGGGGCGGGAGGAGCCCACTCCCAGTGCCTTCCCTTCCGGCCATGACCCTTCATCAACCCACTCACACTGGCTGAGCCTCAGTCTCCTCATCTGTGAAGTGGACACACTGTTGCCTCCTTCTCAGTAGGTGCGAGGGTTAAATTTGTGTTCACAGGGGTCGGTGCCTCCCCGCCTCCTTCCTGCTGTGCTCTTTCCTTCCAGGAAGGACAGACCAAATGTACTGTCACCACAAAGGGGGTGAACTTCAGGACAGGATTAGCCACGGGAAAATGGCTTTCATTCACTTACATAAGCATTACCACTGCAGGCCTCAGTCTGAACCCGGAAAGGGGTCAAACAGGTGAGCAGAGGAGAGGGCGGGACATCCGCATCTGGAGCTCCGCCCACCCCCCCGCCACACTTGCTTTCCCAGCAGGAAGCGACCTTGCTTCTGCACTCGCTTATGACAGTTATTCATTGCACAGAACATTTGGCAGTAAATCATGGGTGGTCTTGTGGCATGTCTTCTGTAGTGTTTCAATTTGTTGTTAGAAATTGTTGTTTAAATCTTACCTTAGTCTATTTAACTTTTCCCACTGGGAAGGCGATGGGAAAACCCACCCATGGAAATTTTCACACTGCGGCTTCATCTGGGAAAACCCACTTTGCATACGCGCTGCCCTGGCATTAACTCAAACGCAAATTGACTTCCTAAGACTTTCCGGTGTGGGTTTATCTATAAAAGTAACTGTAGTTCTAAAAATAATTGTGGTTCCAATGGGGGAGGGGGGAGGCATACACACGTGCAGTTAATTAAAGACCTAGATAGACGCTCCAGGCTCTGAATTGAACGCTGCCATTCCTTTCATTGTGCATCATTGTGAATGCCTGCAGACCAATATCATTTAATTGCTTTAAATTCTGTTTTCCATTGTGCTGCATTGGTACCGTAATAGGCACTTGAGTTGCGGGGGTAGGGAGGGCGGGAAACCAAGGAGAGAGAGAGAGAAGTTTCCCTGAGCGCTGTATACAGTTGTGAGCTGGACTTATTGCAATAAAGCTTTCTGTAGAACTCATTTGGTATTACAACTCTGCAGCACGCCGTACCTTACCTAGCAGACAAGCATTTATACCTACTCACCGTGGTTCGGAGCTCAGCTGCGCAGCACGGTGTTACGGCCCTCAACGTGAAGTAGAAGGAGGCAGCTGGCTGGAAAACAGACCAAGAGTGGCAACTGAGTGAAAACCACCTCATTTACAGAGCTCACCTGAGATCCTTCTCCTACCGCCGGCCCAGGAGGGCGGAGGAGCTGCAAGACCACCAAACGAGATTGAATGATGTTCTAGATACTGTTGGGAATTGAACACTGGAAGGCTTAGAAGTGTTAAAATCCAAAGGATTTTGTGTGAATGCTTTTCTGGGGGGGGGGGGGGAAGGTTGTGCGTGTGTGTTCATACTTTCATCAGAGAAGTTGTGCTCTGTAATTTAGGGATTGGAAAGTGTGACTAGAGGGTGCAAGCCTCTGCACTGTGGGCTTTGTTTGCTGCTTCTTGCTCTATCTGAGCTGATATTTTAGGCACGCTGATCTCATTTCCACCCTGAGACCTTGCAGATAAGATGGATGTCCCTGCAGATAAGACAAGGCTGCCTGGGGAGCTGCAGACACCCTCCCCGGGACGGTTCCCTACACAGTGGCCAGTCAGAGACCAGCAAAGACAATGGCCTTTTCTCTCCAAAGAGCACACGGTGTCCAGCAGAGCCCGTTAAGCCTCCAGCATCACTGACCTCTGTGTGAGGCGGCATCTCTTAAATGACGGCAGTCTGTGAGTTCGGAAGAGGGGGGTACATCCTGAGGGTGCTGACGACGGGACGCTGTGCTCCCCGCAGGACAGAGGGGAGAGTCTGTGCCAAGCTCGGGGGCAGAAGGAGCGAGCAGAGACCCCACACCCACCCAAGAAATCTAGAGACAGAAAAAGGGAAGGGCAGCGAGCCAAGGCTGCTTCCAGGGCTGAAGGTCCAAGCGCGTCAGGTAACGATCTTGGCCTTGACCTTGTTGCTGTTGTTCTGATTCGTAAGTGCTCAGAGCAGGTTAACCTCTAACAAGTATTCTTCTCTCTCGAAATGAATACCTAGGTATTTTGTCCCGCAGAGGTGTTGTTGATTATGTCTGATGCTCCAGCAGGACAGCACCGAGTGCGTCTCCACAGAGCAGGGGCAGCTGGCCTGCGGGGACCACACGGGGCCCCGGTACCTGCCTCGGAGCACGGCCACGGGTCCAGGACACACACGCGGCCCCGGTGTCCTGTCCTCAGTTCCACTCACTCAGAGGGAACTAGAAACGGTCCGTGTGAGCCACGCTCCTGGCCCACGTGCCTCACAAGCCGCGCCTGGGGACACGGTGGTTTCGTGGGTGCAGCAGTACATGTACCCCTAACTTCCTTCAGATGCCGAGGCTACGCCCGCGCCTCCCACCCCATCCACTCTCAGCAGAGGGTTCGTATGTGACTCGGGGTCCCAACTCCTGGGCCACCTGACCCAGCCCGAGGTCCCCCAGTGAGAAGTGGGGGGAGGAACCCCTGGGGGGAGCTTGCTGTCCAGCCACACCCAGCAGACTTTCAGTTCCGTGGGCAAAAAATAAAGAAAATCGTCCCCGCCTTTTTGCATCAGCTTGAGTGGGGTTTTCTGTGGCTTTCCAAGAAGTTCTGACTACCGGCCTCTGTATGGTGTCTTTTGAGAGAGTGTGTTCGTTTAAGGACAGTGAATGCTTGCTCAGAGCAGGAGGCAGTTTCTTAGATGCCTGCTCTCCTTGGACTTTGTCCACATGAAGGCTTCTTAGAGCATCAGAGCAGAACCGTCCACGTGAAGGCTTCTTAGAGCATCAGAGCAGAACCGTCCACGTGAAGGCTTCTTAGAGCGTCAGAGCAGAACCGTCCACACGAAAACTGCTTAGAGCATCAGAGCAGAACCGTCCACACGAAGGCTTCTTAGAGCGTCAGAGCAGAACCGTCCACGTGAAGACTGCTCAGAGCGTCAGAGCAGAACCATCCACGAGAAGGCTTCTTAGAGCGTCAGAGCAGAACCGTCCACACGAAGGCTTCTTAGAGCGTCAGAGCAGAACCGTCCACGTGAAGACTGCTCAGAGCGTCAGAGCAGAACCATCCACGAGAAGGCTTCTTAGAGCGTCAGAGCAGAACCGTCCACACGAAGGCTTCTTAGAGCGTCAGAGCAGAACCGTCCACACAAAGGCTTCTTAGAGCGTCAGAGCAGAACCGTCCACGTGAAGGCTTCTTAGAGCGTCAGAGCAGAACCGTCCACACGAAGACTGCTTAGAGCATCAGAGCAGAACCGTCCACACGAAGGCCTCTTGGATCATCAGAGCAGAACCGTCCACGTGAAGGCTTCTTAGAGCATCAGAGCAGAACCGTCCACGTGAAGACTGCTTAGAGCATCAGAGCAGAACCGTCCACGTGAAGACTGCTTAGAGCATCAGAGCAGAACCGTCCACACGAAGGCCTCTTGGAGCATCAGAGCAGAACCGTCCACACGAAGGCCTCTTGGAGCATCAGAGCAGAACCGTCCACGTGAAGGCTTCTTAGAGCATCAGAGCAGAACCGTCCACGTGAAGGCTTCTTAGAGCATCAGAGCAGAACCGTCCACACAAAGACTGCTTAGAGCATCAGAGCAGAACCGTCCACACGAAGGCTTCTTAGAGCGTCAGAGCAGAACCGTCCACGTGAAGACTGCTCAGAGCGTCAGAGCAGAACCATCCACGAGAAGGCTTCTTAGAGCGTCAGAGCAGAACCGTCCACACGAAGGCTTCTTAGAGCGTCAGAGCAGAACCGTCCACGTGAAGACTGCTCAGAGCGTCAGAGCAGAACCATCCACGAGAAGGCTTCTTAGAGCGTCAGAGCAGAACCGTCCACACGAAGGCTTCTTAGAGCGTCAGAGCAGAACCGTCCACACAAAGGCTTCTTAGAGCGTCAGAGCAGAACCGTCCACGTGAAGGCTTCTTAGAGCGTCAGAGCAGAACCGTCCACACGAAGACTGCTTAGAGCATCAGAGCAGAACCGTCCACACGAAGGCCTCTTGGAGCATCAGAGCAGAACGGTCCACGTGAAGGCTTCTTAGAGCATCAGAGCAGAACCATCCACGTGAAGACTGCTTAGAGCATCAGGGCAGAACCGTCCACGTGAAGACTGCTTAGAGCATCGGAGCAGAACCGTCCACACGAAGACTGCTTAGAGCATCAGAGCAGAACCGTCCACACGAAGGCCTCTTGGAGCATCAGAGCAGAACCGTCCACGTGAAGGCTTCTTAGAGCATCAGAGCAGAACCGTCCACGTGAAGACTGCTTAGAGCATCAGAGCAGAACCGTCCACGTGAAGACTGCTTAGAGCATCAGAGCAGAACCGTCCACGTGAAGACTGCTTAGAGCATCGGATCAGAACCGTCCACACGAAGACTGCTTAGAGCATCGGAGCAGAACCGTCCACACGAAGACTGCTTAGAGCATCGGAGCAGAACCGTCCAGAGGGAAGGGATCAGCGGGTATTAAGGGCGCCACTCGGCCCCCCCAAGTCAGGGGGTCCCCTCCCCCGGAGGTGATCTGCCCTCTGACCTGCTGTGCCCACACGTAAACTTGTGTTCTGGTCACGCAAGTGGTACATAGTTATAGAAAAACTGGAAAAAACCGGTGGGACAAAAAGAAACAAAGTAGTAACATTTCTCCCTAATTCTCACTGTACATGAAGGTAAAGAGGTTGCTAATTCTGGTCTCTCCCTGCAATGCCCTTTAAACACACAGAAGGGGCTGTGTCTTTTTCGCTCTTATAACTCCAAGATCTAGCGCTGTGCCTGCCTCATGGTAAGGATAGTAATCAACTAAAATAGTGAGTGAGTAAGGAATGAAGCGGTGGAGCACAAGGCAGTACTTGCAGACCGTCCACGCCTCCACAAAACATCATACACGCAAGGCACCCAGGGATAAAGGGGGCTACGTGCTGCTGGACACAGAAAGCTAGGCCTCCTTGGAGGCCCGAGCCCTGCTTGGCCATCTGTCTCAGGTACATCTCAGGATACAGCTGGGGGAAGCTCAGGTGTAGTTCTGCACTGCACTTGGCTTTGGAGTCAGACTTGCGTTCAGTCTTGGCTCAGAGACTTGCTAGGCTTTTGAGCTTCAATAAATGTCCGATGCAGTGATCTCATCCACTGGGTTCTGTTCTCCCAAGATGCCCAAGATGGGGTCTTCTTTCCACCCAAAGGATCGAAGTTCAGCTGCACAGTGGCTTTCCTTGGCCCTCATTCCGAGACAGGGAGTGTCCTCCTTGGTGTATGAGCTTGAACGTGGGCCCACAGATCTGAAATTGGACACATTTCCTTTTGGATGGATCATCCTCATGTTTATAAATTGGATTCATTTTGGGAAACAACAAAAGGAAAATAATAGGAGTGATCAAACTTTATTTTTTATTTTAGAATAAGATATAGAATAAATGATACATGGATCGTTCTTAGGAGGTTTTTCAAAATGTATCTCAGAATCATTCCAAAAACAGAGCTCCAGAGTATTTTTAGAAATGACACCTCTGTGAGAATGCATAGAGCACCTCCCACGGTGACTACTCGGAAGTTAAGCCTCACTTAGATGTATGAGCTCCAGCTAGTTTACTGAAAAGCATCTGTCCTCACTGTAACACCATACAACCGCAATCACTCCACAAATACCCAGTCACCTCAGTTTGGGAACATGTAAAATATTGTTTATCTGGAGTCGAGTCCCTCTCACCGTCACAGAGATTCATTGTCTAAGAGACTTGGGGGCACGTACCCAATAAATATGGGGTTTGTCTTGCCCCGACCCAAAAAGAGCCTGGTGACCCCACTCAGCCCCAGGTGTGGAAGGCACTACAAGGAACGATGTTTAGGCTTTTATGAAAAGCCCAACTAGAATCATTAGCAATGAGGGGCAAGGTTATTCTTCAATTTTTATATTCATCAGGGTTTTTTTTTAACATCTTTATTGGAGTATAATTGCTTTACAATGGGGTGTTAGTTTCTGCTGTGTAACAAAGTGAATCAGCTATACATATACATATATCCCCATATCTCCTCCCTCTTGCGTCTCCCTCCCACCCTCCCTATCCCACCCTTCTAGGTGGTCACAAAGCACTGAGCTGATCTCCCTGTGGTATGCAGCTGCTTCCCACTAGCTATCTATTTTACATTTGGTAGTGTATATATGTCCATGCCACTCTCTCACTCCATCCCAGCTTAACCTTCCCCCTCCCCGTATTCTCAAGTCCATTCTCTACATCTGCGTCTTTATTCCTGTCCTGCCCCTAGGTTCATCAGAACCTTTTTTTTTTTTTTAGATTCCATATATATATGTTAGCATACAGTATTTGTTTTTCTCTTTCTGACTTACTTCACTCTGTATGACAGACTCTAGGTCCATCCACCTCACTACAAATAACTCAATTTCATTTCTTTTTATGGCCGAGTAATATTCCATTGTATATATGTCCCACATCTTCTTTATCCATTCATCTGTCGTATTCATCAGTATTTTATGCTAAGTTCAAGCTCAGCTCTTAAAATTATTTTTTGGAAATTAAACAGAGTTCAACAACCATGTTAGTTTTCTTTCTATATGATGTAAAATTATATCAAATAGCTATTTTAATGAATACTACATTGAAATAAAATACATTACGTGATGCTATATTATATACTCATGGCATTCAGTATTAGGCCATACTATATTATATTAATTGTTGGCAAGTTATGCCATATTAATAACAATCATCAAAATATACCCTGTCTCTAATGATTAAAAAAAACACAGAATAAAAGCGGGAACCAGCCTTTAGTACATTCATCTTATTAGTTAGGTGTAGGCACTGAATTCTCGAAGAAACATTGAGAGAGAAGAGTATGATTCCCCCTCTGCCCAGCTGGGGAAACTGAGACAGGCCACCGGGCAGGATTTTGATGTTGCATGTTCAATCTAGAGTGTCATCTCAGGGCCTTAATTCCCGGAGTAAAATCCATGGGATGTTGAGGTCTAACCCAAGACTTGAAGGGAGGTGTGGTTTTTGTTTTTTCTCCCTCTAAGACACAAGCACACCTCTCTGACGGGGCCTGTCTGGGACGGGAGGCGGAAGGTCAAGCACTGTTTCCCTCCACAGAGGCCAGGCTAACCAACGGGTCCTCTCGTGGTGACAGGAATTCAGGCACAGTGTCCTTCGGTCCCATGTGAGCCCCGCTGGAGGTAGGTGGCTGGGACGGTGCTGGAGGGAAAGCATCCCAGGGCAAGAAGGGCTCCCTCAAAGCTGCCTGTCTCAGTCTCTGCCCATGAGGGCCCCTCGGCCTAGAATGTGCTTTTCATCTCCCCAACCCTCACTAGCAAATGCCTGCTCCCTCTTCACGTCTCAGATGAAACACCACTTACGGCGATTACACAGCCTTCCCTGACACCCCTCAGGACCCCACAGTACTTTTTGCAAATTTGTCTACTTTTGATCATTTGCGCATGCACTGATGTCTTATCTTTGGCATTAGACAGGAAG
Source organism: Balaenoptera acutorostrata (assembly GCF_949987535.1). Lineage (NCBI taxonomy): Eukaryota > Metazoa > Chordata > Mammalia > Artiodactyla > Balaenopteridae > Balaenoptera > Balaenoptera acutorostrata. Next base: position 77,025,405 of record NC_080080.1, on the reverse strand, counting down.
CTCCATGGGGAGGGGGCGGTGACGCCTTATTGTCTGTTGTACCCCCAGTGCTTAACCGCAGTTCCCAGGACGTAGCTAAGAGTTAATAACAAACATTTATTGAAAGAATAAACAAACTATGTAAATTCCTTGAAGCAAAGTCTTTGTCTTATTCACTGTTATACTATCAGAGTTCAATTCAGGCAATGAATGAATGCAGAAGCAATGATGGATTAGGATTTTACCATTTTACCACCAACACAGCAATAATTGATTCAGGCAAGAGTCATCAGTGGATGCTAAAACTGATGGATGTATGCTTGGTGAGGAACAAGGATATTTACATAGCCTCCAAGAAGCTCCCCACAAACTCCTAGCTCGTTATAAAGGGACAAATAGTAACCTTATAGTGGAGAGCCTGGTGGATACCACCTTGACCAATGGATCCAAGTTAACATCACTGATGTTGGGACAAACCAACCGCACTTGATACCTGATAAGATGCTCCAAAAGGACAGAGCATTGTCTATGTAGAGCCTGTGTGGAATAGGAATTGGAATACGGAAGGAGCAGAAAGATTTTTAGTTGGTTCTCATGACAAGCCCAGTGACACAGGAACCTTGTGATTATAGGAAAGGCTCGTTCCTATAGTATAAACGAGGAGGTCGATTCAGTGCAATTTGATGACTTGGCAACAATCAAGGCTAGAAAGTCTCAGAGTCGGACCTCTCAGCAGGACGTCCAGCTCCAGCCTAAGTCTTCCCTCCACTTCCTGCTGCCTCTCTCAGGCCTCAGACATACAAGGAAGGTTAATGAGTGGCTCCAACAAGGGGAAGGAGGCCTAGTGGTGAGTGCGTGGAGAGGGAAGCTGCGGACTCGAGCTCCTTCCTCTCCTGCCTCGGCCCCCGGCCACTGGTGGGGATGGACGGGGGGAACCTCCGCACCCCTAGTTCCCTTTCTGGAAAAGACAGTTCCTGCCTCATCCCTGATTCTAGGAAGTAGATCCTTCTGTCCAAACTTTTGTTTCATAGACTTCGCAACCACTCATTTGTAGTGTGATTTGGAAACTTGCTACGAATGTTGTAAGAGAAGCAGTTTCCTTCAGAGTCAGATGTTTTGACAAAATGACTACATTATCTTAGATTTGAGACAGGACAAAAGAAAGGAACCTACTTCCTTTCTTTTGCCCACTTAGGCAAACCCTTCCAAGTATGATAAAAAATGAAGCAAATCTCCCAGTGTCCCCCGACAACAGGTCAAAATCATTCATTCATTCATTCATTCATTGACTCATTTACTAGTTGAACCATACTTTCCAAAGCCACAGCTCTAACAAAAAAACCTTCATGACATAAAAATCTTCTAGCGCTTAGAAACCTAAGTCTTGATTTGCTGAACTAAACAACAAAATGACACTGCCTCCATCCTGAAGAGGAAAGAGTTCTTGCTTAAATGTCTTCATCATGGGACATTTAGTGAACATCTATTGTGCGCAAGGCATTCTGCTCTGGGATATCAAGGAAGGTTTAAAGTAGGACATGAATGGGCGTGGGGATAAAGGACTGGTAGACTTTGTGCATGTGCATTTGGAAGGTAGGGGCCCTACAAGCACGTACCAGGGGTGGGCAGGATGGGGCTTATACGAAGGACCGCTGGTCGTTCAGTTCAGTTACCTGCCCCGGTGTATGAATATCAGTGTGGGAAAGGTAGATAAGGGTTAAGGCAGTTGAACTCTGCTTTGTAGCCATTTAGGATTCCTTAAGAATGATCATTTTTTTTTAACAGAAGCTCCATGCTTCAGGAGTTGTTTTGTGTGTTTGTTTAAAAGATGCTGGAATGTGTGGAATGTCCCCTGTAGTGTACAGGCCACGGGAGGCAGCTGGAGCCCAGACCCGGCAGCAGAAATGAAACCTCTGATTGAAATGGGTGCTGGAAGCACAGTGAGTTGGAAGGGTCTCAGGGCTTCTTTTCCATTTAGATTTCTTATTCTCTTTTAAAATACTATACAGTGAAAAATGAACGAGCCTTCTCAGCCACCAGACAAGGCTGGTTTCCCTCTTGGGGGACCTTGTCACCCCGCTCCGTACACACCCCTGCTTCTTCTCCAAAATCCTCCCCACACCCCCATCCACTCGTACCCTTACTATCCCTGTCTTCCACAGTGATGAGGCCCCAGAAAGGGGGCACAGGATGGGAAGATGGAGAGTGGGGGAGTCCCCTTGAGCTCTCGAATCTGGGTGGGTCAGGGAGCACCCCGCATCCACAGGCGGAGAATGGGGTGTTCAGGGCGAGATCGGGGCCTTAGAGGATAAAGGCACATCCAGTCTGATGGGGAATAAGAGAGGCTCCCCTCCCCCTGGGGGGCAGGGGGAGGAGAGGGAGGGAGGTGACCCTGTTACGCACCCCTCCACTAGCCGCTGGAGGCTGGGGGGACCCAAGCTGCGGTGCTGCCCCTCCCTGGTAGGTAAGAGCAGCTCCAGAGCCGGGCAGGACGGGAGGTTTTACGAAACTCTCTGCTGGGTCTTGGACACCTGTTCCAGGCCTGGAGCTCCCCATTCCTGCCTGGGTTGGTTAGAAAGAGCTGAGGCTAAAGTCACAGCTGAGACGATCCACTCAGGCTGTGCAGGAGCTACTTGAGAACCCAGAAGCAGACAGAAGCCAAAACAGCCCATAAATACCTGATGCGCAGGCAGAAGCTCTTGCCTGGGTTCTCAGCGAATTCTATCAACAGTCCTGGGAGCCTCTGAGGAAGTACTCGCGGATTCCGAGCTCAGGCCAGGCTCTTTTCCTGGTGGTCATGGTCCCTTGCTGGAAACGTGTCCAGGCTTGAAGCATTCTCAGAAGCTCCCCCGCTGCACATCGGAGATCTCTTTGGAGTTGGCCCCACACTAGAGTCACGTACCCGAATATGTACCAGCTTCTGTTGTGTTTCTCGAGGAAAACCGGGCTATGGAGAAGAGCAAGGACAAATTATCTGAGAGGAAACCATTGACGAGATAAATGATGGTTTTGCCCCTTGGCTCTAAGTACCCGGACGGCTGTCAGAGGGTGCGTCTGCTGACCTGCATACTTACCTGGCAAGGACGTCAGGAGGTCACTCACAAAACGTCCAGCGGCCCTATTCAGAGGGGGACGGGGAGCGGTCTGGGAACTGGTGCTGGCCTACAGGATGCTTGTTACTAGTTCACAAAGAGATACATTCGGAAATAATGAGTCCACCTTCAGAAACATTTCTGGCGACTTGACGTGGCTTCAATACCCAAGCATCTGATCCGGAGCTCTGTCTCACTAGGCAGATAAAACACTGGTCTGCGACAGACTGGAAATGAAAGCAACAACAATGAACACAGACAAAAAGCCAAAGAGATCCTTCACTGCAGCTCGTTTTAACAGCGGTGCTGTGGGGAGCACAGTGCGGAGGGGACGGAATTTCAGTGGTTTGTCATCGACGTGCTTTGAGTGCCAGCTGTGTGGCAGCAGCCGGGGAAGGAGGGCTCAATACTGTCCTTGAAGAGTTCTCAGCGCAGTCGGGAAAGCAGACGGGTCAACCGATGCCTGGAACCCAACTGGACAGACACTAGGACAGAGCTTACTCTTGGGGTTTACCGCCCAGCACCTCCAAAGCAAGGGTGCTCTTCTCGGCCATTTGGGATGCCTGGTGTCGAGGATGACAGCGACCATTTATTGAGCACTTACATGGTGGCAGACTCTAAATTTAAAACTTTACATGCATTATTATTATTATTATTATTATTATTATTATTTGCCACGCCGCAAGGCTTGCGGGATCTTAGTTCCCCAATCAGGGATTGAACCCGGGCCCTGGGCACTGAAAGCTAGGATTCCCAACTACTGGACCGCCAGGGAACTCCCTATATGCATTATTTATTTAATCCCCACAAGAACCCTCTGGGTTGGGTACCTTATTGTCACTTTCAATTTATAGATGTGGAAATTGGGGCTCAGAGAGGATAAAACCTCTTGTTCAAGATCTTAGATTTAATAAATGGAGCAACCAGAGTTCACAGACTGCCTGACTTCAGAGCTCAAATTCTTAACCCCAACTCCACTGCCTTTAATTGATCCTGTTGTCTTTGCCTGTGTACTGGGTGGGCAGAGGGAGAGAAAGACCCTGAACTTCTGGAAGGCACTGCCTCTTTAGCAGCTTACAGTGGTTGGCACAGAGGAGACCACTGTTTAGCAGATATTCATCCCCTCCCTCCCCAACCAGACTCCAGGGAAGATGTGTACCTCCATCCCCAAACCACTGATGGTGAGCGTGGCCCTCTGACTAGTTTGGCTAATAGAATGGGCCGGCGTGCCAGCTCTGATCACAAGAGCAGCACATGTTTCGTCCTGCCACCCTTGTGCTTCTGCCAATCTTGGATATCCAGTGACCTAAGGAAGATGGAAAGTAAATCGAGCGGACCCAGATCCATTTCACAGTTGAGAACCAAGCTCAGCACAGCCAGCCTGCGTCAGCTTACACCCACCTAACAGGCAGATGAGTGAATAAGAAATAAAAACTTATTGTTGTCTGTCATGAGGCTTTATAATTGTGACTGGTCATTTTGCAGCAATACCTGATGATCAGAATGTTCAAGAAATATTTGTTGAATAATGAAGCTGGTGCCTTGGGGGCATAGAAAAAGGTACTGACTCAGTGGAAGGGGAAAGAAAGGAATCCTCCCAGGGGAGCACTTCCTTGAGTTAGTTATTTATGCAAGTTTATCCCAGAATGGATCAATCCCCAGTGCTTCATCCAGCGCCCAGCACCAAGTGGGGGATTAACATCAACTAGATGAATGAAATCCAAAAACGTAGATTCATATAAAATGATGTATATGACCTAGAAAAGACTTTTTAATCTAAAGGATTAGGGGCTTCCCTGGTGGCGCAGTGGTTGGGAGTCTGCCTGCTAATGCAGGGGACGCGGGTTCGAGCCCTGGTCTGGGAAGATCCCACATGCCACGGAGCAGCTGGGCCCGTGAGCCACAATTGCTGAGCCTGCGCGTCTGGAGCCTGTGCCCCGCGATGGGAGGGGCCGCGATAGAGAAAGGCCCGCGCACCGCGATGAAGAGCGGTCCCCGCACCGCGATGAAGAGTGGCCCCCGCTTGCCGCAACTGGAGAAAGCCCTCGCACGAACCGAAGACCCAACACAGCCAAAAATAAATAAATAAATAAATAAATAAATAGATAAATAAATAAGAAAATCCTTTAAAAAAAAATCCATTACTAAAAAAAAAATAAACTTAATCTAAAGGATTAAAGTTATTACTAACTACTAAAATTTACAACTTAAAAGCATAGTGTCCTTAAATTTTATCACAGTTCAGTGTCTCAAATCTGAGATGGTCACAGCTGTCCCTTCATCCTGTACATCCATTGATGTCACATGAAGCCAATGGTGAAAGTACAGTCCTTCCTTTCTCTCTCAAAATAGGGATGTTGACTCAGTACCTGCATCTCTCCTTTGCAGCCAGGGCTCAAAGGAGAAGTGATGAAATGCCATAAGGTAGATAATGTACCTAGGATTGTCAGTGTGAAAGAAAGCCAGCAGTGCCGGCAAACTTTGCAAAAAAAGGCTGCTCTCAAAAAATCCTGGCTGGATTTTTTGCAGATGCAAGAGGTTTAAATAAACATCCAAACTTTCTCATGCTTATCAAGACCGAACCTCCGAACCTGCCACATACAAAAAGATCTAAAGCAAGAGACTAAGAAAGACTCAGAGAGCTCATGAATAAAAATTATATTTAACTGAAAATGCCCCCTTGTTCCTGGTGGTTCCCACAGAAGGACGATAGACAGTATTTTGAACAGGTCAGTCAAAACCGTCAGCATACGTAGGTTACACCTAAAACAAAGTAAGTAGCATGTGATGTCCCCTTAACAGACACAAACCTGATGACAAAGATGCAGATTTGCCTGGTGTAGCCCATCTAGAAGTATCAATGATTTTTTTCTAAAGAATGTATTTCTATTTGATTTCCATGAATATTTGATGTATCCATAGTCCCACGTTTTCATTTGTCTGCTGCATAAGCAGATGGCTAATAGTATAATACCTTGGAACTTATTAGAACATCTGAATCCCAGGCCATTTGGTTCATTTTGAATACCAAACTGAGTATTTGAATGTTTTAAAGTGCGTAATTCTTTCCACCTTGATTAGATGTTTAAATTCTGTACCTAGATGAACTAATGAAATCACAATCATGGAAAAGTGAAGAAATAAGGCATGATAGGTCCTTTTAAGAAAAAAGTCATTTATTCCTCAGGATGGAGGAGGGAAAACAATCTTATGCCGACCCCTTCTTCCCTGAGTATTTATACGGCACAAATTATAAAGGAATGTTATCTTCTTCCACGTTACTCAAAATACCTTATTGTATTGTGTATTGAAACTAAGTCGGCCCATTGGTTCCCCAAATCACTGGACGTGTCCATGTTAGCTGTGATATTCTCTTCCCTTCTACCTCCGAAGCAATCCATTTCTTCCGAGTGGCTTCCCAAATTATTTGATAAAGATATTGGCAATTAGTTCCTCTGGTGACTTTTCGGGTGGGGCTGAGAGAACAAGTCCACATCTCTGCGGACGTGGGATGTAAAGCAGGCAGGCCAAGCACGAGCTGTGCTGCTCTCTGCTCCCTCCCACCTGGCCCCCATGCTTCTCCCATTGCCTGAGGATATGGCTCCCGCCGCCGGGGGGCCCATGTCCGTGCAGCTTCAGGCCCTCCCTTCTGTGTGGGCCCACCTCTCAGCCCTTCATCCTGCTGTGGAATCCCTGAAGTTAAAAATACCACCACACAAGAATGATCCAGAGCCTCCCAGACACCCTGTCTCGTTCTCTGTCCACCCAGAGCCAAACTTCTCAGATTTGCCCACATTCTCAGCTTCTGCCTTCTCCTGTCCCTTTCACGCCTGCAATCCACCTTCAGGTCACTGAATCTGCCCTGTCAGCGTCGCCCGTGGCCCCCAAGTTGCGGGGTGAAAGGGGCGTTTCTCAGCCCGCCCTCCTCTTTCTCAGCTTGCAGCAGCCATTGGCACGTTCCTGCCGGCTCCTCCTTCCCCGATGCCTTCCGCCTACTTGCACTTCAAGGCATCACACTTTCCTGCTTTTCGTCCTGCTTTGTCGGCCACTCTTTCTCAGTTTCCTTTGCCAAAACTTAAAAAATGGTGGGGCGCCTCAGCGCTGACTTTGGAGCCCATTTCTCTCCTCTGCTGTATCTGCTGTATCTCCTCATTCGGCCTCGTCGATGTGCTGACGGTTTACAGGTTTATGTCTTCAGTTCTAGCATCTCACCTGAGTTACAGGCCTATGACACTCACTCTCTGCTTGTTATTTCTACCTGCATAACCTAAAACCAAAAACAGCTTACACAACAGCAACTAAAGCACTGAATTACCGATTTAACTTCCCCATCTGTCTCCCTGCCCCCAGTCTTCCCCATCTTAGTAACTGGCATCGCTTACCCCCTGCAGTGCAAATCATTTCACTAGCCCCACTTCAGATCGCTAAGTCAGTCCGACTGGCGTTATCGTCAAGATGTATCCCCAATCTGTTTACTTCTTTTCACCCCCAAGGCTACCATCCTTGTCTAAGACATTGTTGTCTGTCACCACGAATATTGCATCAGACCAGTGGTTCTCAAAGTGTGGTTCCTGGACCAGCAGCATCTGGGAAATTGCTAGAAATACAAATTCTGAAATATTGAATCAAAAACTCTGGGGTGGGTCCCAGAAATCTGTTTTAACAGGCCCTCCTGGTGATCAAGACTAATGCGCCTTTCTGCTTAATGTTCGTCTTAGATTATACTCTTGCAATAAAACTTCCAATGGCTACACTTCTATTTTTTTTTTATAGAAAGTTTGGTTTTTATAAATTTATTTATATATTTATTTATTTATTTTTGGCTGTGTTGGCTCTTTGTTTCTGTGCGAGGGCTTTCTCTAGTTGCGGCGAGTGGGGGCCACTCTTCATCGCGGTGCGCGGGCCTCTCACTATCGCGGCCTCTCTTGTTGCGGAGCACAGGCTCCAGACGCGCAGGCTCAGCAGTTGTGGCTCACGGGCCCAGTTGCTCCGCGGCATGTGGGATCTTCCCAGACCAGGGCTCGAACCCACGTCCCCTGCATTGGCAGGCGGACTCTCAACCACTGCGCCACCAGGGAAGCCCAACACTTCTACTTTTTATTTATTTTTTTAATCATAGTCCATAAAGTTCTACCTGGTCCCTTTCTGTATCTCTGATCATATCTCATAGAGCATCCTGCACCCACCCCCCAATGCCCCGTTCTCATTGGCCTTCTCTGTTCTGTGATTACACCAAACTCGTGTCCACCTCTGTGCCTCATGATGCTTGTTCATCGTTCCTGCAATTCTCTTCCCCAGCTCCTCCCAATCTGCCTCTTCCTTATCATTCAGCTTTCAGCTGAAATGTAAACTCTACAAAGAATCTTCTCTAACCTTCATATCTGTACCCCAAATCACTTTCTAGTGCATAAAACGTTGATTTTTTTACTACTTACAATTATTTATTGGTTCGCCTGGTTATCGTTTTTCTCTCCAATAGAATTTAAGCTCCAGGAAAACGGTGACCTCACTCATTTCTCTATCACCAATGCCTAGAACAGTGCCTGACACACAGTATCTGCTGAATGAATGAAGATCTGTGTTCTAGTGCTAACCCCACCTCAAACTTGTTGTGTGACTTTGAGTTAGTAACTTTTCTGGTCCTGAATATCTTGCCCTGTATAAATAAGGCAGCTGGGGTACTTAATTTTCTGAATTTCTATCCTTCTCTACAATTTATTGAAATCTTTAAATGTAAACCCTATTTCTGCCTCATGTTTTAACAAACAAAGATGTTTCAAAAAATAATTTTATATACTGTAAAGGAATATCAGAAAAGATGCTTTAAGAAGAAGAAAAGGAAGATGAGAGAAAAAGGACTAAGGAAGCAAGAGAGACAAAGAGAAGGAAAAAAACAAGAGGAGTAGGAAGAAGAGAAAGAAGAACCACCTGTGGTCCCACAAACCAGAAATAATCACTGTTAGAATTTTTGTGTTTTCCAGCCAGTCTTTCTACTATGGGTATTTCCCTTCCCCATCCTTAAAAATGGAATTACATTGTACCTTTTTATAAATTCCCAATTTCACTTAATGTTTTATAATAATCTTTCCATATGTATTAGTTAGGGGTCTTATTTGCAAGCAACAAAAGTTGGTTGACTCTGGCTAAAATTAGCTAGAATTAGAAAAAGAATTCTGAAAAGGATATTGAGTAGGTTACAGACTCACCCAAAGGGCTGGAGAATCAGGCCTGGAGCTCATTGGCCAAAAGTAGCACCGAAAATGATACCACAGAATTGGAAAGTATGGATGTAGCTATTGCCACTCATGCAGTCTTATCGCCAGAATGAATTTTTTTTGCATCACCAACTTCCAATTCAATACATGATGGCAAAGGCCTACTATGCACACATCCCTTCACTACAAGACAGCCAAGAAAACGAGTATCTGGCATTTTCAGCTTCTATAGTTGAAGCCAAATTGAGTTCCATAAGATAAGAAATTCCCCCAATATAATTCCTCACAGATGCTATGTGGCTTAAAATAAAAGACAAATTTTCACTACAGCTCACTCTTAAGACACACGCACACACACAAAATGCAACTATAATGCAATTAACCCTCTGAAAATATGCTCACCACTTCCCCAAAAGTGATCAATCCAAATTCTCATTAATTACTGCAGTCATCATGATTCAGAATGTCAAAATTATGTTCATTCTTCCTTTAGTTCTGTCGTAATCCTGTCTTTTTATTCTGTAGCCTATGGACTAAATGGTACAATGACAATAAACAATAACAAAAATACACACACACACACACACACACACACAATGGATAAAAGGAGAAGACAGAAGAATAGTAGTTAATAAATATATGCATGAAAATACCAGGAATAAAATGCAATTACATGCTCAAGTTCTTGTTTCTAAACTAATCCCTAGGCTTCATAACCCTATTTTCTTACCTGTTTGTCCAGTGAATGAAGAGTCTGAAATAGCCGGTTAACAATCTCAGCATGACCAGCTATGTAATTTGCAGAGCCCAGTGCAAAATGAAATGTGAGACCCTTGTTAAAAATGTGTTAAGAATTTCAATGGGACCTCCCTGGAGGTCCACTGGTTAAGAGCTCGCCTTCCAATGCAGGGGATGCAGGTTCGATCCCTGGTTGGGAGCTAAGATCCCACATGCCTCGCGGCCAGAAAACCAAAACATAAAAACAGAAACAATGTTGTATCAAATTCAATAAAGACTTTAAAAATGGTCCACATCAAAAAGAACTTTTAAAAAATGTATTAAGACTTTCAAGATAGCAACAGCAGAGCAGTGAACCAGACATGGGGCCCTTCTAAGCGAGGGGCCCTGCGTGACTGTAGTGGCCACCTGCCCATGATCCAGCCCCAAGTCTCAGTTTTGAATTCAATGGAACAAGCATTGTGTCCTATGGTAGACTGTATTTTATTGCTGCATCAGTATGTCTTCCATTCCACATGCTCATCTTCCAATGTGCCATTAACACTCCCCCACTGAGATGGGAGGTCTATGTTTCTTTGCCTTGAACCTCCCTCCCTCCTTCCCTCCCTCCCTCCCTCCCTCCTTCCCTCCCTCCCTCCCTCCCTCCTTCCCTTCCTCCCTCTCTCCCTCCCTCCCTTCCTCCCTCCTTCCCTTCCTCCCTCCCTCCCTCCCTCCTTTCCTTCCTCCCTCCTCCCATGTACTCTGGTAACTCTGAAGCTGCCATGCTGGAAAGATCACATGAAGATGTGATGGGCAGTGAGATGCCCAAGGAGCCCCAGCTGTTCCGGCCCCCAGATGTTCTAGTCTTCCCACCCCAGGCACCAGACTTGTGAAGGAAGACATTCTGGAGATGAGCCACCATCCCCCTTATGGTAAAGGACAAGATGTTGCATCTTGCACCCGTATCGCTTGCATCTGTAGGCAACATACCCCTTACTTGGGACTGCTGCTCACACCCTTTATCAGATGACTTGAAGGGGGCCTATTTTGAGTGGGGCCCAAAGCAAGGGAGACCTCTGCTGTAGGTTTAGGTTCTGACACTCAGGCTCTGTGGCCCAGCAGACCCAGCAGCGCTGGAGGAGCCTGTGTGTGGCAGCACCCGGGTAAAGTGTTGCAGCCTAGAGCCCTAGAGGTCTGAAGTGAGGCCCGCCCTCTGCAGCAGGAACTGTTTGACTAGCTACTCCCACATGCTGCTGGGCCCTAGTAGAGACTGAGCACTTGACAATGGGCTATCAAGTAACAGAGTGACCAGCCTGCCCATCATAGGCTGAGATTTGTGACAAGGTAGAGCCTGGGAGCAATCCATTGTGCCACGGAAATGGTACAATAGGGGATCATGCCAGAGTAGGGAGAGGGCCCAAGAAAGATGAGTAAGAGTGCCACCTCTCTTAGCTCGTACCTGTGGCTTCAAAGGATGTTGATGAAGGAGGGAGAACCTGGGGCTTCTCCGGCGTTGGCTCCATATATCTTTGTGTGAGCTGAAAAGGGGTTCCTGCATCCCTGGGGCCAACTGTGACCAATGGCCTCACCTGTATCAAGACAGTGCATCTACTTTCAAGGAGTGACCTTGTATGCAGACTTTCTTGAAGATAAGGGTATAGACTAATCTCTCAAACATTCTATGTTTCATAGGAAAATGACATCATTCTGTAATTATAGTACTAATCTTAAGTTAACCCTGCCTTTACTTGTTATAGCCAGATTATTTAGCTAGAATTAATGAATAAAATTTGCAATTTAGCTAGTAAACAATTACAAGACTTCTTAGGCCAATGTTAACTGAACTGTCAAAATACCTTTCATGCATATACAGATATATATAAACAATAAACAGATATATAATTTTTAAAAATTCTTTGTAGTTTACTGTATATCTCAGGATAATATTTTATATTCATAGTATTATACAATAACCCATCATATCTATCTATCTATCTATATCAACGTGTTTTTTGATACCCTTTAGCTCTGCTAAATAATAACCTTTGTATTATATTAGTGTTTGTCATAAATTAGAGGTGTCCTGACTTCAGATACTCATGAAGTTTTATTGCCAGTCCATTTGCTTGTATTCAGTAACAGAAGGAACAGAATAGAGTTGCAAATGGATTCTTTGGTTCTAGCAGCTGTTCTAAACATATCTAATTTGAATTTTCCATTTACACAGCTGGTTTTATTTGCTCTGAGGTATTACTGCAAAAAGGATCAAAGCAGCATATGTGTTACACTAAGCTTAAGGCTCATTTAAACATTTTATCTTCCAAATCCTGAACTACAATTGGCCCTTTCAAATTCAGATTTATACTTACTACTAAAATTATTAAAATTCCTGTTTTTAGAAAAGCAGTTACAGAAAAAAAAAAATATTGGGAATAAAATCTATCTCTCAAAGCCTACTAAATAATTATAAATGGAGCTAAAATTATTAATATTTCTTAAATAACTCTAAAAGATACGAGTGAAGTACACAAGTACAACAATTCTATATTTGCTAGTATTCCATTTGTTTAAAATATTATTGATATTTGTTCCTACTTCTTTATTATCTAGACTCCTGATTCCAAAACTTCAGGCACAAAAGGCCTCTTGAATTTGTCCCATATTCTAATATTAGGAGCCTTACCTATGAATATTAACTTTATGTTTTGGTGATGACTTTCTTTATGGTATCTATTATAAAGTGATAGAACCATAAAAAATACATAAAACACATCATGTGGAGTATTTTATATTAAGCTTAAGACTAAAAGCTACTGCAAAGGAGGATTTTCTGAGGTAATAAATCATCGTTTTGAAAATCACATTTTTTTAATCTAGTTTCATTTTAGAAAGATGAAATGCAGTGTTTGTATCAATAGAAACACTGGGTTTCCACCCACTCCCCAAAGGCACAGTTAGATTACCTATGGAAACAGAAAACGGGTCTTCAGCAAAGCTTAGAGGTGAACACTGTGATTTGCATCAACATTAAGTGCAGGCCACAATAATCACTCCCTTAATTTAGTGATTCATAACACCCTTGGGAGATGGGGTGGGGAAAGTTAAGGAGGAAGATGATTGGCAGGACCGAGAATATTAAGACAGAAGAGCATGGGAGACATTCAGGGAAGGGCATGCACTTCTGTAGGCAGGACCCTTGCACAGGAGCCCAGATGGTTAGACATGATGGGCAGAGGATCAGCCAAGCCATGGAGGCTCCTGGATGCAGAGAAAGAAGGACTTTTCTTCTTAGGCAATAGAGGGGGCTATTGAAAGAATGTTTTAAAATAAGTCTTAGGCACAAACAGTGACTTGTTTAGAGAGATTACTCTAACGCATAGTTACTCATTCATTTATTCAACAAACATTGTTGAGTTCCTACAATGTACCGGGTATACCCTAAATACTGGCAACACAGCAACTTTCATATGGTCCTTTCCTTCCAGATTTGTTAGTCTAGTGAGACTGCATAGGATGAATTGGAGAAGCAAGATGATGAGGGCAGTTAGGAAACACTTTTGGCAGTTCGGGAGAGAAAACCTAAGCTGAGTTAGTAGCAGTAGGAACAGGGATCGAGCCATTGGTCTGGGTTTGATATGTAAATCTATGGAAAGCTGATAGAAGTTGATAAATCACTTTGTGTTGAAAAGAAGGGGAAATTTTTAAAAAGGACCTCAGTAATCTGATTGGTAAATTAGAGATACCATCAACACAAACAGCATCCTGCAAAAGTAGGATTTTGGAGAACAATTTGGGTTAAGATTAAGGTAAACTGAGTTTGAGGTCTTTTGAGACATACAAGAGGGTCAGGGGTCAGAACAAGGAACCATGGCTGGGTTAGGGAAAGAGTGACCAGGTAGATAACTTACCATCCCAACCAGGACCCTGCTGACAGTGTGCTGGACGTGATTAATACTTAGCCCAGGACACTAAACATACATTGGAGCTAATTCAGGCAAACCACAACGGATGGTGACCCTGAGTTCTAATCATCCACACCATCTTCACAGGTGGCTTTGTAAGAGGGTATAAAACTATTAAGGGGGCATGTGGAAAAAGAGGAGCAGCAGACGCACCCAATGAATACTTCATAAAATTGTGGTTCCAGAGGCACCGCGTCAGGTTACATCCTGGGAAGTTTCCCAAAGATGTTGGAGAGGCTTCGGCAAACCCAGAGTTAAGTGCTCCATTTAATAATTAGACATTTAGTTTATATTTGCCCTTTTGTCACCAAAAAAAGGAGGAGGAGGAAGGATAGGTAAGTTACAGCAGCTCATGAAGTCTCTGTTTTGAACGTGACGCCCCGGGTTGGAAGGGGAAGCAGCCCCGGTCTGCACAGCTAGGGCAGCGTCGGGGGTGTGGCATGGATGGGGCGGGGCAAATGGAACAGTACAGGGACTGGACACGTCTGTCACATGGTAGGTACAACCTGCGGGGGAGGGCCGGTGATACCGAAATACCAAGGACCGAGGATCAAGCGTTTGTTCACGGGCATCGTGTCCTTCCTCACTGGATCCCATTCGCTGGAGATGTGTGTTAGAGGCGCCGTAAGAACAGTGAAGGGGTTGCTGAGTGAAACAGTGTGTCTAGAAAGTACTAATCTAGACACAGCAATGGACATTAACCGAAGACCCTTGACATTTTCATCCTTTAAAAATGAAACCTTATTTTCGTAAGAAAAATATTACTTAGTTCTGAAAGTCATGATACGCTGGAGCAGCTCACTCTAGGGCACAAGAACCGACCATTAGATTTTTAGGAAATTTTCAAACTGGTTGTTAGACATAGCCAGCATTCAAAGTCACGTGATTTGTATTATTACATAATATTACATTGTTATATTCTATAAAAAGGTACAAACACTTAAAACTCAACGTTTTCTAATTATTTAATGTCATTTTACTCTGCTCTATCCTCTTGAGGTTCTTTACTTTTACTTGCATCTAGATGGTAGAAATACTATTTAATGGTGGCCACTGTACATCTCTCCCCAGCACCACCATCTGTGAGGTCATGTCGGTAGCTTGAAATCAGCCATGGTGGGTTTATTTACACCAAGAACATAGCTAAACACTGCAAATCACTCCAAGCCTCCAACCCTCAACCACAAGAACTGCTTGTTAAATATTCATATATTCTATCCCATCATCTGTAGATTTTGTGATAAGAATTAATTAAGGGGATTGCACTTATATTTATCATTTATCATAGGAATTGTTAATTGCGAATTATAGTCAATAGGCTGTTAAATGTTTCTACGGGACTCCTTTTCAGAAGTAAACTCTCTGGAGGGAGAGCATCATATTAGCACTTGCTGCACCAAGCAACTCTTAGGAGCTGCCTGACCATTTAGTTAGCTGAAAGCATTTTATAAACCAATATTTCTCTGGGAAAAAAAATTCACTCCAGTAATCATACATTCAGACCAAAAAACCCCACACAGAACCTTAGCTTGGACACTAGTCTGTATTAGAAAATATAGATTTTATTCTATATTTCTGGATTATAGGCAATAAATCTCAATTTTCTGGTAGCTGGCTTGTTCCTAAGCTCATGGTACACTCACAGACTGACTTGGCTCTTTTGACTTACGTGTATTATTTTCACACTTGTGTTTACTGCCTTATCACTTTGGTGATTCTTTTTCTTGATAAAAATATAACAGAGAAAGCTTACTTTTAAAACCCAAATTAATTTGTTTCTAACCACAGTAGTTTTGCTGTAACATATTTATGTGCCAGAGCAAATGAACTTATTATTTAATTTTTCTAACCAATGGATGTAGACCAGATTTAAACAGCGGGGGCACCAATATTGTCCTCAGGAGAACAAAGCCAAGGCTATCTGTGTTCCCTGTCCCAGAATCTCAAGGAGTTGCTAGTCAGCTGATTTGGGTTATAACTTTACAGTAGCTCTTTTTGTTTGTTGCTTTTTTGTGCTGGTGTAGATTTCATGGAGACCTCTTTATCAGACTGGATAACGTAACAACAACTGGAAAGTTTGATTTCATTTTCTTTTCCTTCTACTTGTTGTGAGAGGCTTCTAGGAGCCTTGCATGCATAAGAGGTGCATTTTAATTAATAAACCATATAATAGGTTTTACTGTATCAAATTTGGAAGATCAAGAAGAAAAGCGATTTATACATGGCATCTATGATGTAGTATTATTTAAGACATAGATGCAATTTAATACAATATGTTAAATTTAGCCATTATCTGTAGGCTCCATCCTCCCCCAGATTTAAACCAAATAGGAAGACATGATTTTAATGACTCTTCCAAAATATCATGTTAACTGTGTGGGCGCTTTCAAGGAGCTACGCCTAGGAAGAGTATGAGATTCTAGAAGATCTTACTATATACCACTAAATTTAAGCCCTCACTACAGCTAATGGCTGCAGCACCCACAGTGCACAGGACAAAGTCTGGAGTTCCTCTTTCCTTTTACCAGGCTTCCAGAAAGGATGAAAAGTGGGAGGATAAAGCAAGGGTCTTAGGCAGAAACAGTAAAAACAGGAGAACAATTTGGACACAGGGAACAGCTGAATCTTTATCTTTTCTTCCACAGATTTTTTCAGCATTAGAGCTAAAAAGCATCTGGCTATACTTTAAGCAACAAAGTCATTATCTAACTAATCTCATAGTTACAAATATGTAACTTAAAAAGAAGTGCAAGCCCTGACTGTGGAAATTTTTTTTCTAGGTAATGTATTCTCTAAGGATATTTCAGTAATAAACAAATCTTATGAGTGTATACGCTCTTTAATAGATAATGATAGATAGATAGATAGATAGATAGATAGATAGATAGATAGATAACAGAGACAGACAATCAGATACCTTTATACGAATATACATAACTGGCCCCATTTCTCTCCCTTCACCCTTTGCCCATTCCCTATGGGATCCAGGAGCACGGGATCTGTCAACCTCTTCTTTCTGTGCCCACATGAATAAGTGTCCGATGTGCAATAAAGTATCTAAGCTACCATTGCTCCTCTCCATTTTTAAATTTCAGCCCCGTACTCACCACAAACCATATGACCAGTTACCCAGGATGAAGAAAGTTTCCAGTTGAAGAACTCATAGATGTCCTAATAGGAGCACAGGCCAGCTTGGGAACCAATTTATGGTTTCTGTCTTTATCCAGTAACTCCCTCAGGAGTGTCACTGCTTTACTCATTGTTTTGATAAAAGCCTCCTAGAAGGAGAATCTTAAGTACAGGTGCATATGGAGGCACTTGGCAATGCCCCCCACAGAGAGAGCTGTCATCAGTAAATCCGGCTCCTTCTCTTGTAACGTCCATTTTATGTTGCTAAGGAAGAAACAGCACTGAAACATTTGTCATGTAGAATATGTTTTTCAACTTGGAAAGCAACAGAATGTATCTCTGAGGAAAACTAATCTGAGGCTAGCTCTGCAAATTAAAGGGGAGGTTTCTGAGTCTGGAAATTTGATTTAAGGAATCATTCTTGCACAAATAGATTTATATTTGCATTTTCAGGTAAATATAAGCAGTATATCACTTATTTCACATGTAACCTTACAGCTAAAAATGGCGGGGGGGTGGGTGTCGATTGGATGAGGACAGTTAGGGGAAAATTATAAGAAGATAACTCTTGAAATAAAATGATATGATAAAAGTTGTAGCCTGGCAATTTTTTTCTTTCTGATTTAGACAATGAGGAAAGAAAATTACAAATACTTTCAGTAATGAACTTGAGTTCCATGCAACTGACAGTAGAAGTGAGATTGGCATATATTTTGATTGACGTTAGCAGTTTATTCCTGTTTATTTAACTCTGAGTTACCATTATTTTGATATTAAGTTAATAGAGAGAGAAAAGACATACTATCATCTTGTCAAGCTATGAAGAGAAATAGATCTGACTTCCTACTGGGAAATGATAAACATATCTTCTTTCCTGTTGGGATAAAATCAGAACTGTAGTTCATTTTCTATTGGCCTTATACTGGCTGCCTCTGTATCACTGTTAATGTAGAAGTGGTGAGATGGTTTGTGTGTCAGAATCATGACGGTGAAAAATATCTGTGCAGGAGAAGAATGCAAAGGGGAGCCTAGGGTATAGCAATATGAGATAATCAAATGCGTATGTTGGTTTTTTTTTTTAAACATCTTTATTGGAGTATAATTGCTTTACAATGGTATGTTAGTTGGATATGTTGGTTTTTTAACTGTATTTTTAAAGTAAAATCTTGAATGTGCATAGTTAGTATATGCGTTTCTTCAGATGGCTGGTTTTTTTCTCATCTGAATATACCACTTTTTCTTTGTTATAGCTCAGTAAGTATTTATTAAAAGGTTCATATTATTGAAACTGTCGGTTGACTTTTGTTTGTTATGCAATTATATGTTTATCAGAAGCAAAAGATGAAAACTATTTAGAATGTCTGGTCTATACAGGGCAAAGGATGACCACGGAGGCCTCTTATGAAGGGAACTCTACCTCAGTGAATTACAACGTGATGGGAGTTAGAAGTTCCATGGAACTTTTCACTCCCTCAATGGATGTTTGAGAGAAAACATGCATTCTTGCAAAAGGAACACACTGTCAGCACGTGTCATCCCCACTAGACCTGGGATAAGTCATGAAATTACATCTCTCCTATGGTGGCCACACATCCGGAATGACCACATTCTCCCCACTGTGTTATGAGGTACAAGTCAGTTCACCTAACCTTCAATAATAGTTCTTTCCTCTTTCCTAACATAAGCCCTGGTCAAGTCCTCTGGTATCTACAAACATAATCAGGAAAAGGATCTCTACCTCATCTCAGGGGGCTCAATGGGGAAACCAAAATAAAAGTAAAATGTAGAGATTTAATGGCCCTTTAATAGAACATCATTAAGTCATTATTAAAACTGCATTTCAGTGTTTCAGAGTGGAATCATTTCTTCCCTTGTTGATCTTTAAGTTTTCAGAAGTTCGTTCCTCTCCTTATGATGATTACAAGGACATGAAATTAGATACAAAAAATTGTATTCTTCATTCAAAAAAGTGGTTGCTATAAGCCTACTATGTGTTAAGCACTATTCTAGGCCCAGGATGCTGTGCTGATTAGACAAAGCTACTAACCTCATAGCGTTTATGTTCTAGGGGAGAATCCAGACAATAAAAAATAAATGTGTAATGCCATGGCCACAGCGATAAAAGCTCTGAAGAAAAACAAAGCAGAGTTGGGGGAGTGGAGGATGGTCTGAGAGAAGAGAGACAGGTGGTCAGGGAATATGTCTCTGAGGAGGTGACATTTAACACAGAATGTATGCTGGTGATGTTAAGGTGTCAAGCCACATAGAGAAGCTCTCTGGAGGGGTATCCCAAGCCAAGGGAACAGCAAGTGTGAAAGCCTTGAGAAAGGAAGAACCTTGATGTAAAGGAATAGTAAAAATGCTGATGGAGCGAGTGAGGCTGACTTTAAGATGAGGCCAGAGAGACAAAGGTCAGATCACGAAGGGCATCCTGGATGATGTGAAGGACTCTGGATTCTTCTCAGCATGATGGGCAGCCACTGGAAAATTTACAGCATAGAAATGACATAGCAGATTTATATTTAAAATAAAATCCCTCTGATTGCTATGGGAAGAACTGGATGTGGGGGGAGGGCGAGGCAGAGTGGGGGACAAGGGGCAAGATGAGGGGCAAAGAAGACTAGGCAGGAGATGATGGTGGAGACTCAGACCAGAAGACAGAGGCAGAAGTGGCAAGAAGATGTCAGACTCGGATCTATTTCAAAGGAGGAGCTGATGAGATTTGCTGATGGACTGGATGTTAGGGGAGGGATGAATAGTAGGGGTGAGGATATTTGTAGGATTATAAGTGGAAGAATGGAGTTATTATTTATGGGACAGGGAAGACTGGGGAAGGAGCGTGTTGGGGAGGAGCTTCCTATGCCCTTGGGAAGTTTGAGATGCGTATCAGAGACGTTGACATAGAGTTCAGAGAACTGTTCTGGGCTGGAGATATGCATTTCGCAAGCACTTGAATACTGATGGTATGTAAATCCATGGGACGGGGCAAGACTCTCCAGGAAATGAGCTTAGATGAAGAAGACATATGAGGGCTGAGCGCTGAACTCTGAGATGTTCCGCAGTTTAGCAACGGAGGAGGGGAGGAGTTGGCAGTGAAGATGAGGAGGCACAGGGAGGTGGGAAGAACACCAGGAGGTCACAGTGCCCTGAAAGCCAAAAGAAGAAAGACTTTCAGGGGGACAAGAGGCATCCCTACATCATATGCTCCCCAGAGGTTGAGTACAATGACCTTGGGACCTTGACAATTATGTTTTCAGTCTGGAGGCATGGGTGGAGCTGGAGTGGAAGGAACTGAAGAGAGAATTGAAGACGAGGAGGTGGAGGGTCTGTAGAGACCATGCTTTCTAGATGGATGGTTACAAGGCTACAGAGGATTAGGGCTGAGTCTGAAGGTGATGAGGATCCTCAGAAGAACATTTTTATTTTTATGGGAAATTAGTATGTATGTTTGTTGATAGTTATGATCTAGGACAGAAAAATAAACGGATGAACTAGGAAAGAGAGGGAATAATTACAGGATGGATGTCATTGTGTAGGTGAGATCCAACACATACACTGAATGGTTGGCCTCAGATAGGAGTACACAGAGTTCAAGCACTGTAAGAGATGGGTACACAGACAATGGGCAGAGATGTCAGTAGCCTGGTAGATTTGATGGAGGACAGACAGGCTAGTTCTTTTCGTAATAGTTATTACTTTTTAAGTGAACTAAGAAGTAACATTATCATTTAAGAATAAGAAGAGAAAAGGGGTAATTGGAGTTTTGAGGAAAGAGAAGATGTGAAATAGTAATCTCCGGGTGGAAGAATTAGCTGACTAGGTAGTTAAAGCTGATTTTCAGGGCAGTGTTGAAGGCTTACTTGAAAATGTTGGCCATAAATGTCAACTGAGCTCATTTGGCTTCGGCATGGGCTTTTGTTCAGCCCATTCTGCTGCTCACAGGCGGGTAAGGAGCGGATGAGAAGTGGAGTTCTTCCAAGTGAATGTGATGGAGAGAGGGTCTTGGGCATAGATTAGAAAACTCTTCCTGTAAATGGTCAGACAGTAAATATAGATATTTTAGGCTTGCTCTGTGGCCATACAGTGTCTGTCACAACTACTCAGCTCACCACTTTCGTGCAAAAGCAGCCAGAGACAATACCTAAATTAAAGGGGGTGGCTGCATTCCAAATCCACTGTTTATAAAGCCTGTCCACCGGTTGATTTGGCCTGAGGGCTCAGTTTACTGACCCATCGTCTAGGGCATTGAGAGCATATCCAGGAGATCTATTATAGTGATGAACCGTGGACTTGAAGCTGGTGATGGATGAGGTGGACGTACGAGGGTGTGATAGATTGTAAATGGCTTGCAGGGCCCATGGGGCCAATGAACTACTGGAATGGGTGTGCTGATGAAAATGAACTGGAAAGAGAGAAGTTAGTGCTTAGCGTGTTCGCTACTTGACATCTAGTCATTAGAGGTGATGCCCTCTTAGATAAGAGCCCTATGAGGACAGGAACCTGGGAGCCTTGGAGCTTTGCGGGCATCCTTCAAATGTTCCAGGGCTGAGCCTTGGTGAGGGGAAGGAACACTGTACCAAGAGCGAGGAAACCGCTCTCAAATCGGGGCACCTAGAGTTTTTGTATGTTTCCTTTATAGATTGCCATGAGCGGCAAGACGGGCCTGACATGCCAGGACTCAGATCTCCCCCAAACCCTGAGAGGGATGGCACGACCAAATAGAAGTCACTTTGCAAGAGTCTGTGTGCCCTAAATTCTCACTTTAATTCATTTGTTGATTACTTCCAGCATATCTGATACCACATCTATTCCAGATCATCATTTGTTAATATTCTATGGGGGTGGGGGGGGGTGGGACAGGGTTATTATTCTTGCAATATTACCTTAGTTGATAACTTTCACCCAGCAACATTCTTGCTATATGTTTCTCAAATAATGCAGCATTTTTGTTGTAAGTCTTCTCATTAGGAAAATTTAACAGTCATTACAGATATAAAATATTATTATTGATAGTCAGATTCCCAAATTAACTCATCTGTTTATTCATTCATCTTATATGTTAGTCAGATAAAATATTTAAGGCATAGTCTCCGCCCTCAAGATACTGAGACTGGAATTGGAGTGGATAATGTAAATAAATAATTGCAAGACACTGAATTAATTGCTACTGCAGAGCAAAAAGAGTAATCATTTGTAATGCGTCACACGTTTCTTTTTTACTACTTTCTACATGCCAGGCAGGTAAAAATAAATAAGATATTTTCTTTTCTGTTAGGGTGCTTAGAGGCTAGGTGTGGATATATAGACCGGTAACTGCAAGACAACACTTACTGCTACAATAAAAGGTATGAATAAGCTACAGTGATAACACAAAGGAGGGAAAGATCACTTTGCATGGAAGGTGAAGAAAGCTTTCACAAAAGAGAAAACTCCTGAACTGGGTCTTGTAAGATGATTAGGATACCGTCAAGAGCAAAGGAGCATTCTAGGGCAACTGGCAAACGTGTAGAGTTTGAGTTTGGCTGGAGAACTGGGACAAGAAAGGTGAGTAACAGGCCATGAGGTTGGAAAGTTAGGAGAGCCAGAGAAGAGGATGCCAGAAGGAGGAATTCAGACCTTAACAGGCAGGCTTTGGGAGACCCAGAAGAGTTTAAGCAGGAAGATAAACATCAAATTTGCATCTCAGAGAGATGGTAGAGAATGGATTAAAGGAAGGTGAGAAGGGAGGCGAAATTTTTCTAGTTTATTTTTCTTTACTTAAAAAAAGTTTTGTTTTGGTTATGACCAAATAAATTGATATCATAACCACTAATGGGCCGAGTTATGAAACACAAAACCCAGAGTTGGATGCTTCACCAGGTGCTTCATCATTTTCACCTGTGCTGGTTAAGGTCCCCTCCTCCGCATTCAGTGTTTGGAGCCATCACTGCACAGACCAGGTCACATGGCAGATATCCAAATATGGGTCTTTCTCTGATACCGAACTGGGAATTCCTTGAGGAACAAGACTTGTTTAGCTGAGTGTATATCTGCCTAAGGTCTCATTGTACAAGCTCAACAACGATTACTGAACTGAGCAAAACACTTACTGTTTTATAATCAGTAGATGTCGCATAATTGTAGTTGGCGGGCAGCGGGGTGGGGGGAAGATATGTCTACTAGCAATCTTCTTGGTGACCTGAGGCCTCACCAAACAATGGAAACAGGGCAACATGCTCAAACTTCTACAACATAGCTTAGCTAATATTGCTAACTTAAATAATCTAAAAGAAAAAAGAAAGGGACATCTACTGGGTTTAATGTGATTCTATCTTCCTCAAAGTAGATTTTTTTTAACGTGCTTATAATTTACTTCCTAAGATGGTTCCTCAACGTACAATACATGAACGTGACATAAAAGCAATTTTGGAGGCAATATTAGAAAACCCTGAAGTTAGGTTCTAACTCAAAAGGATTGTCAAAAGCAAAGGAAGAAGATGATCTTGTACACAGGTAATCAGCTTTTTATGACTCTATTGGTCTCTGATGCTTCAGGCATTGTTATCTCTGTAGTTTTATCACATCACCTGCTCCACTGTACCAACAGAATAGCTGTTTTAGTAGACTTTATTTCTCATTTTTCCCCTAAACATTGCCTAACACAACTTGATAGTCATGACACTATTTCAGTAGTGTACTAGCCACTGGATAAGACACAACTTCAAAAATGAATTCCACGTTATATTCTTTCTAGTATAATTTAAAATATACTGATGGCCTTCAGCACTATGGAATAGATGAAACACAGCTCTGCCTAGAAGTCCTAAGATGCAGGTGGGATCTTGAAAGTTGTGTTATTTTAAAAGAATGCTGACAAATAAATTATTTACAGGTCGCAAAAGAAAATGATCCTTGGGTTCCCTGCAGGAATGGGAGGGGCAATATGCCTAAACGTTACTGGTTTGAGATCTCTGGTTATGTTATCAAGAATGAGTGTGTCTTTTCCAGGCTTAGAGTACAAGACATTTATAACCTGATGCTAGAACTCTTGCATTTATGGCAGTTATATACAAAGGTGCATTCTCAGAGAAGATTGGTTTTTCTTCCTCTGGGCAAGGAAGACCCCAACTATATAACTCTTTTCTTTTCACAGTGACAAGAGTAACACTTAGTACTTATATAATAGACCCACGTGCTTTAAAAGATATCACATTTCTATGAATTATGTCTTGTGGCATTATTTACTATTTATAGCTTATATATCACTGACAATGAACAGGTTGTTCTGACTTTCCAAGGGGGAGTGGGGAGAGAGACAAACGAGGCATTCTTTAGTGAGGAATCTCACCATGTGTTCACGTTAGTTGGTAGTCTCTTTATTATTGAATTTCTTCATGTAAAAGTTAATAAGTAATCAGGAATTTCCAACCCTACAGAATGTACTGAATCAGTCTGAAATGATCACTTAGCCACTGGTCAAAATATGACACTGCTTAACTGCCAGAAAGCCTAGAGGGCCTTTCACCAAGGAATTCTACAGATGACACAACCACTTTACTCTGCCCCAGGCACCACCGTAAGTCTCATTTTCATTCTTCACGTCAGGACCTTTGCACTCCATGACACATCCATGCATGTGAAGTTTCATAAGATTTAGGTAAAGAAAAGCAAGAATAATTTGGGCTAAATAAGAAGTGAATTGAAATGAATCACCAAGGGAGACTGTCAAATCACTTTCATTCTGTGGTATCTGAGCTGTTTTGGGTGTGACCCTAGAAAGTACACGTGATGTTTATTTTGTGTGTTAACTTGGAGGGTGTTTGGGGTGAGATTATTTAAATCAGTGAACTTTGAGTAAGCAGATTGTGATCTATAATGTGAATGAATCTTATCCAATCTACTGAAGGCCTGAATAGAACAAAAAGACCAGCCTTCCCATGTAAGGTGGAATTCCCCAGTAGACTGCCTTCAGATTTCATCAGCACCATCGACTCTCCTTGGTCTCCAGGGGACCCTTAGACTGGAACTTCATCAGTTATCCTGAGTCTCAAGCCTGAAGGCCCACCCTGCAGATTCTGACTTGCCAGTCTCCATAACCATGTGATCCAACACCTTATAACTAATCTCTTTTTATATATACACATCCTATTGGTTCTGTTTCTCTTGAGAACCCTAATAAGTATGATAGTCATCAACAGACCAATCGTTTATCAGTAGCTTCTGGCTCCAGCTACACCAATATCTGACCCTGGAAAAGTCACTTGACCTTCTCTAGGCTTTAGTTTTCTCATCTATAAAATAAAAGGCTGAGCATTAATGTGTGGCATTCTAGAGAATCCAGTGGTTTTTAAGTTTGTGCTATGAAATAGGGACTGTTTAATGGTGGTTTCTCCCTTAATGTTATTAGGCTCTGAATCCTATCAGTTTCTGATGCAACCATGGGGTTGTGTTCCTTAAGGAAATCATTTTCAAACCATTTATTTTCTTTCGCCAGGGAGAACTTTGTTAAAAAGAAGTCTTCCAGAGAGTTCTAAGCAACTGAAACAGATAAAAGTTGAGCAGATCTGATCAGAGTGACTGAGTCTTGAAGCTTCACCCCCGTGGCCTTTCCTACCCTCCCCCGTCCCCACATACTCTATATCCCAAGCTCTGCAGACTCCAGTTTGAAAGCCTTTGCCCTTGAGAAAGAACCAAGATGAATTAGGAAGAGGGAGAATGAAATAAAGTTATGAACTGCAGGAGCAGCTGGAGACCAGCAGGATTTCAGAGATACACAATCTGGAAGTATTTCCTGCCTTGGCTTGGTAAATTCCAGCAAACAGCACAGGCAGGAACCTTGAAGGACAGGGGCTGGGGAGAGACAGCTGCAAAACCAGGGCCAGAAGTAAACGGGTACCATGGGGAAAAATAACAGGAGGGGGCAAAAGTGTGCGACGTGGGGTTACTATGTCCCTGGCTTCAGACAACGTAGGAAAAAATATAAGAGAAAAGGAAGGGGAACACCTCCCAAATATGGTTAAGAGGTTTAAAAGAAGGATACTTTTAAATTTACCTAAAAAGAGGAAAGAAAGACTAAGAAGGAGATTTTCTCATACATTTTCTTGAAAAGACCAGATTTAGTGTTATTTCAATCACAATCAGAGAAGTTGAGGACACCAACAGAAATGGCAGAATAAAGATCTCCAAAAATTCTCTCCTCCATAAAAGCAATGAGAACGTCAGCAAAACTTGTCAGACTCAACTTTTTCTGAACTCTGGAAATTAGCCAAAGCTTGTAGCAATCTGAGGAGCATTTATTCACGTAAAAGAGCTAAATGTCAGTGAGAATAGTGAGCTTTGTGGCGTTCTCACTTGCCCTGTCCTCCTTTTCCCCTCTGTAGTTCTGTGGGAGCCTTGAAAATGAACAGCCAGAAATCACAGTGGAAACCAGCAACCTGGCAGCCTCTGGAGGCAGTGTGGGGCTGGTGGAGCTCCTTTAAGTCCTATTCGCAGAGAATCACCATTGTTTAACCTATGTGGTATTTCCCTGTACTATTCCACTTGCGGGGTTACCTTTATTTGACCTGACTTAGAGCTCAACCTGTACACGAGGCTTTCCCCCCATGGACATTTGTTGAAAACAATCAGAAGCAACTGAACATCATGGCTGCTTGAAGCAGTAAATAACAGTTGAAGGAAACAAAATGCTGAACAAAATGATTAACAAGAAAAGCTGGAGCATACGATGTCCATAGGGAGCTTCAAAAGGCTGAAACATATTCCTGGGAATCTAGAAGGCCACATATATCTTTAGGACCAAATGCATGCCCAGAGCTCTGTGCATGCTCATAAAAGACCAGAGAAAACCCTAAGCTCTCACCTTGGTTAACCTTGAGCTTTTGCAAAAGCAAGATATGAAAGCCAGGGCAGAGTTGCAAAGTGCCTCGATGACTGTTGAAGGCATGACCCAACACAAACAGAACCCCTCAGCAAAGACTGGAAGAATTACTGATTCCAGGTTCTAAAGAAAATTCCTGTTTAATCATTAGCTGACCGATATGCTAGCCAAGCAGAGATGACAGTGGACAGCCGAAGAATATAGGCTTTACAGAATTAGTTCAGAAGTCACTAAACAAACAAACAACAACAAACAACCAAAACAACAAATTTTGGGAAAGTGGGGAGAATCTAATTTCCAGAGTCACCACATTGTATTATTTTAAATGTCCAGTTTAAACAAAAAATATGAGACTGGCAAAGAAATAGGAAAGTTTGGCCCACGCACAGGAAGAAAAATCAATCAATAGAAACTGCCCATGAGGAAGCCCAGACATTGGACATAAACAAAGTCTTTAAATCAACTATTTAAAATATGTTCAAAGAACTAAAGGAAACAATGCCTAAAGAAATAAAGGAAAATATGAGAACAAAGTTTCAGTAAATAGAGAATATTGATAAAGAGACAGAAATGATAAAAAAGAATCAACTAGAAGCTCTGTAGTTGAAAAGTACAACTGAAATGAGAAATTCACTAGAAGATTTCAATAGCAGATTTCAGCAGGCAGAAGAAAGAAACATCAAACTTGAAGATATGTCAATTTAGATTATCCAGTCTGAGGACTGGAAAGGAAAAAGATTGAAGAAAAATAAAAAGAGCCTCACAGACCTATGAGAAACCGCCAAGCACCCCAACATATGCCTAATGTCAGTTCCAGAAGAAAAGGGTAGAAAGAAAGGGGCAGAAAGAATACTTGAAGAAAGAATGGCAAAAAACTTCCCAAATGTGATGAAAAACATAAATATACACATCCAACAATCTCAAAAACCTTCAAGAATGATAAGTGCAAAGAGATTCCCACTAAGACACATTATAATCAAACATTGACTCAACACCCCACTTTCAATACTGGATAGAACAATCACACAGAAGATCAATAAGGAAACAGAAGACTTGAACTATACATCAGCTAGAACTTACAGACATCTATAGAACACTCCACCCGACAGCAGAATACACATTCTCCTCTAGTGCACATGAAACATTCTCCAGGACAGCACGTATAATACGCTACGAACAAGTCTCCGTAAGTTTTATTTTATTTTATTTTTTTACATCTTTATTGGAGTATAATTGCTTTACAATGTTGGGTTAGTTTCTGCTGTATAACAAAGTGAATCTGCTATATGCATACATATATCACCATATCTCCTCCCTCTTGCATCTCCTTCCCACCCTCGCTATCCCACCCCTCTAGGTGGTCACAAAGCACCAAGCTGATCTCCCTGTGTTATATAGCTGCTTCCCACTAGCTATCTATTTTACATTTGGTAGTGTATATATGTCAATGCTACTCTCTCACTTCGTCCTAGCTTATCCTTCCCCATCCCCGTGTCCTCAAGTCCATTCTCTACATCTGCATCTTTATTCCTGCCCTGCCCCTAAGTTCATCAGAACCTTTTTTTTTTTAGAATCCATACATATGTGCTAGCATATGGTATTTGTTTTTCTCTTTCTGACTTACTTCACTCTGTATGACAGACTCTAGGTCCATCCACCTCACTACAAATAACTCAATTTCGTTTCTTTTTATGGCTGAGTAATATTCCATTGTATATATGTGCCACATCTTCTTTATCCATTCATCTGTCGATGGACACTTAGGTTGCTTCCATGTCCTGGCTATTGTAAATAGTGCTGCAATGAACATTGCGGTACATGACTCTTTTGAGTTATGGTTTTCTCAGGGTATATGCCCAGTAGCAGGATTGCTAGGTCGTATGGTAGTTCTATTTTTAGTTTTTTAAGGAACCTCCACACTGTTCTCCATAGTGGCTGTATCAATTTACATTCCCACCAACAGTGCAAGAGGGTTCCCTTTTCTCCACACCCTTTCCAGCATTTATTGATTGTAGATTTTTTTGATGATGGCCATTCTGACCGGTGTGAGGTGATACCTCATTGTAGTTTTGATTGGCATTTCTCTAATGAATAGTGATGTTGAACATCCTTTCATGTGTTTGTTGGCAATCTGTATATCTTCTTTGGAGAAATGTCTATTTAGATCTTCTCTCCAGTTTTGGATTGGGTTGTTTGTTTTTTTGATATTGAGCTGCATGAGCTGCCTGTATATTTTGGAGATTAATCCTTTGTCAGTTGCTGCATTTGCAAATATTTTCTCCCATTCTGAGGGTTATCTTATGTCTTTTTTTTTTTTTTTTTTTTTTTTTTTTAAAGGATTTTCTTATTTATTTATTTATTTATTTATTTATTTTTGGCTGTGTTGGGTCTTCGGTTCGTGCGAGGGCTTTCTCCAGTTGCGGCAAGCGGGGGCCACTCTTCATCGCGGTGCGGGGACCGCTCTTCATCGCGGTGCGCGGGCCTTTCTCTATCGCGGCCCCTCCCGTCGCGGGGCACAGGCTCCAGACGCGCAGGCTCAGCAATTGTGGCTCACGGGCCCAGCTGCTCCGTGGCATGTGGGATCTTCCCAGACCAGGGCTCGAACCCGTGTCCCCTGCATTAGCAGGCAGATTCTCAACCACTGCGCCACCAGGGAAGCCCGATCTTATGTCTTGTTTATGGTTCCCTTTGCTGTGCAAAAGCTTTTAAGTTTCATTAGGTCTCATTTGTTTATTTTTGTTTTTACTTCCATTTCTCTAGGAGGTGGGTCAAAAAAGATCTTGCTGTGATTTATGTCATAGAGTGTTCTTCCTATGTTTTGCTCTAAGAGTTTTATAGTGTCTGGCCTTACATTTAGGTCTTTAATCCACTTTGAGTTTATTTTTGTGTATGGTGTTAGGGAATGTTTTAATTTCATTCTTTTACGTGTAGCTGTCCAGTTTTCCCAGCACCACTTATTGAAGAGGCTGTCTTTGCTCCATTGTATGTTCTTGCCTCCTTTATCAAAGAAAAGGTGACCATATGTGCGTGGGATTATCTCTGGGTTTCTATCCTGTTCCATTGATCTATATTTCTGTTTTTGTGCCAGTACCATACTGTCTTGATTACTGTAGCTTTGTAGTATAGTATGAAGTCTGGGAGCCTGATTCCTCCAGCTCCATTTTTCTTTCTCAAGATTACTTTGGCTATTTGGGGTCTTTTGTGTTTCCACAAAAATTGTGAAATTTTTTATTCTAGTTCTGTGGAAAATGCCATTGGTAGTTTGATAGGGATTGCATTGAATCTGCAGATTGCTTTGGGTAGTATAGTCATTTTCACAATGTTGATTCTTCCAATCAAAGAACATGGTATATCTCTCCATCTGTTTGTATCATCTTTAATTTCTTTCATCAGTGTCTTATAGTATTCTGCATACAGGTCTTTTGTCTCCTTAGGTAGGTTTATTCCTAGGTATTTTACTCTTTTTGTTGCAATGGTAAATGGGAGTGTTTCCATAATTTCTCTTTCAGATTTTTCATCATTAGTATATAGGAATGCAAGAGATTTCTGTGCATTAATTTTGTATCCTGTTACTTTACCAAATTCATTGATGAGCTCTAGTAGTTTTCTGGTAGCATCTTTAGGATTCTCTATGTAGAGTATCATGTCACCGGCAAACAGTGACAGTTCTACTTCTTTTCCAATTTGGATTCCTTTCATTTCCTTTTCTTCTCTTATTTCTGTGGCTAATGCTTCCAAAACTATGTTGAACAATAGTGGTGAGAGTGGGCAACCTTGCCTTGTTCCTGATCTTAGTGGAAATGGTTTCAGTTTTTCACCATTGAGAATGATGTTGGCTGTGGGTTTGTCATATATGGCCTTTATTATGTTGAGGTAAGTTCCCTCTATGCCTACTTTCTGGAGGGTTTTTATCATAAACGGTGTTAAATTATGTCAAAAGCTTTTTCTGCATCTATTGAGATGATCATATGTTTTTTCTCCTTCAGTTTGTTAATATGGCGTGTCACATTGATTGATTTGCGTATATTGAAGAATCCTTGCATTCCTGGGATAAACCCCACTTGATCATGGTGTATGATCCTTTTAATGTGCTGTTGGATCCTGTTTGCTAGTATTTTGTTGAGGATTTTTGCATCTATGTTCATCACTGATATTGGCCTGTAGTTTTCTTTTTTTGTGGCATCTTTGTCTGGTTTTGGTATCAGGATGATGGTGGCCTCATAGAATGAGTTTGGGAGTGTTCCTCCCTCTGCTATATTTTGGAAGAGTTGGAGATGGATAGGTGTTAGCTCTTCTCTAAATGTTTGATAGAATTCGCCTGTGAAGCCATCTGGTCCTGGGCTTTTGTTTGTTGGAAGATTTTTAATCACAGTCTCAATTTCAGTGCTTGTGATTGGTCTGTTTATATTTTCTATTTCTTCTTGGTTCTGTCTCAGAAGGTTGTGCTTTTCTAAGAATTTATCCATTTCTTCCAGGTTGTCCATTTTATTGGCATATAGTTGCTTGTGGTAATCTTTCATGATTCTTTGTATTTCTGCAGTGTCAGTTGTTACTTCTTCTTTTTCATTTCTAATTCTGTTGATTTGAGTCTTTTCCCTTTCTTTTTTGATGAGTCTGGCTAATGTTTTATCAATTTTGTTTATCTTCTCAAAGAAACAGCTTTTAGTTTTATTGATCTTTGCTATTGTTTCCTTCATTTCTTTTCATTTATTTCTGATCTGATCTTTATGATTTCTTTCCTTCTGCTAACTTTGGGGCTTTTTTGTTCTTCTTTCTCTAATTGCTTTAGGTGTAAGGTTAGGTTGTTTATTTGAGATGTTTCTTGTTTCTTGAGGTAGGATTGTATTGCTATAAACTTCCCTCTTAGAACTGCTTTTGCTGCATCCCATAGGTTTTGGGTTGTTGAGTTTTCATTGTCTTTTGTTTCTAGGTATTTTTTGATTTCCTCTTTGATTTCTTCAGTGATATCTTGGTTAATTAATAGTGTATTGTTTAGCCTCTATGTGTTTGTATTTTTTACAGTTTTTTTCCTGTAATTGATATCTAGTCTCATAGTGTTGTGGTCAGAATAGATAGTTGATATAATTTCAATTTTCTTAAATTTACCAAGGCTTGATTTGTGAACCAAGATACAATCTATCCTGAAGAATGTTCCATGAGCACTTGAGAAGAAAGTGTATTCTGTTGTTTTTGGATGGAATGTCCTATAAATATCTATTAAGTCCATGTTGTTTAATATATCATTTAAAGCTTGTGTTTCCTTATTTATTTTCATTTTGGATGATCTGTCCATTGGTGAAAGTGGGGTGTTAAAGTCCCCTACTATGATTGTGTTACTGTCGATTTCCCCTTTTATGGCTGTTAGCATTTGCCTTATGTATTGAGGTGCTCCTATGTTGGGTGCATAAATATTTACAATTGTATATCCTCTTCTTAGATTGATCCCTTGATCATTATGTAGTGTCCTTCTTTGTCTCTTGTAATAGTCTTTATTTTAAAGTCTATTTTGTCTGATATGAAAATTGCTACTCTGGCTTTCTTTTGATTTCCATTTGCATGGAATATCTTTTTCCATCCCCTCACTTTCAGTCTGTATGTGTCCCTAGGTCTGAAGTGGGTCTCTTGTAGACAGAATATATACAGGTCTTGTTTTTGTAT
This sequence comes from Balaenoptera acutorostrata, assembly GCF_949987535.1. Lineage (NCBI taxonomy): Eukaryota > Metazoa > Chordata > Mammalia > Artiodactyla > Balaenopteridae > Balaenoptera > Balaenoptera acutorostrata. Next base: position 76,992,797 of record NC_080080.1, on the reverse strand, counting down.
CCATTCAGCCAGTCTGTGTCTTTTGCTTGGAGCATTTAATCCATTTACATTTAAGGTAATTATCTATATGTATGTTCCTATTACCATTTTCTAAAATGTTTTGGGTTTGTTATTGTAGGTCTTTTCCTTCTCTCATGTTTCCTGCCTAGAGAAGTTCCTTTAGCATTTTTGTAAAGCTGGTTTGGTGGTGCTGAATTCTCTTAGCTTTTGCTTGTCTGTAAAGCTTTTAACTTCTCCATCGAATCTGAATGAGATCCTTGCTGGGTAGAGTAATCTTTGTTGTAGGTTTTTCCCTTTCATCAATTTAAATATGTCCTGCCACTCCTTTCTGGCTTGCAGTGTTTCTCCTGAAAGATCAGCTGTTAACCTTATGGGGATTCCCTTGTATGTTATTTGTTGTTTTTTCCTTGCTGCTTTTAATATTTTTTCTTTGTATTTAATTTTTGATAGTTTGATTAATATGTGTCTCCTTGGATTTATGCTGTATGGGACTCTCTGCACTTCCTGGACTTGATTGACTATTTCATTTCCCATATTAGGGAAGTTTTCAACTATAATCTCTTCAAATATTTTCTCAGATGCTTTCTTTTCCTCTTCTTCTTCTGGGACCCCTATAATTTGAATGTTGGTGTGTTTAATGTTGTCCCAGAGGTCTCTGAGACTGCCCTCAATTCTTTTCATTGTTTTTTCTTTATTCTGCTCTGCAGTAGTTATTTCCACTATTTTGTCTTCTAGGTCACTTATCCATTTTTCCGCCTCAGTTATTCTGCTATTGATTTCTTCTAGAGAATTTTTAATTTCATTTATTGTGTTGTTCATCATTGTTTGTTTGCTCATTAGTTCTTCTAGGACCTTGTTAAACATTGCTTGTATTTTCTCCATTCTATTTCCAAGATTTTGGATATCTTTACTGTCATTACTCTGAATTCTTTTTCAGGTAGACTATTTACTCTTCATTTGTTTGGTCTGGTGCATTTTTTACCTTGCTCCTTCATTTGCTGCATATTTCTCTGTCTTCCCATGTTGCTTAACTTACTGTGTTTGGGGTCTCCTTTTTGCAGGGTGCAGGTTCATAGTTACCGTTGTTTTTGGTGTCTGCTCTCAGTGGATAAGGTTGGTTCAGTGGCCAATGTAGGCTTCCTGGTGGAGGGGACTGGTGCCTGTGTTCTGGTGGATGAGGCTGGATCTTGTCTTTCTGGTGGGCAGGACTGAGTCCAATGGTGTGATTTGGGGTGTCAGTGAACTTAGTATGATTTTAAACAGCCTCTCTGCTAACAGGTGGTGTTGTGTTCCTCTCTTGCTAGTTGTTTGTCATGGGGTGTCCAGCACTGCAGCTTGCTGGCCGTTGGGTGGCACTGGGTCTTAGCTTTGAGACAGAGATCTCTGGGAGAGCTCTCGCCAATTGATATTACGTGGGGCCGGTAGGTCTCTGTTGGTCCAATGTCCTGAACTCGGCTCTCCCATCTCAGAGGCTCAGGCCTGACACCAGGCCGGAAGACCAAGACCCTGTCAGTCACACGGCTTTTGCTAGATATTGTCCTCCTGGAGGCTGAAGGTGCATAATTTACATCAGATTAGTGGTTTATTACCGAGGATATTAAAGCACAGGAATCAACAGCCAGATGAAGAGATTCATAGGGTGAGGTCAAGAACCCTCAGTAAATTTTAAAAGATTGAAATCATACAAAGTATTTTCTCTGACCAGAGTGGAATGGAGCTAAAAATCAATAGTATAATGAAAACTGGAATTCACAAATATGTGGATAATAACTCACTTTTAAACAACCAAAGGGTCAAAGAAGAAATTGTAAGAGAAATTAGAAAATACTTGGAGATCGATGAAAACAAAAACATAACATACCAAAAGTTATGATATGAAGAGAAAGCAGGGCACATAGGGACATTTATAGCAGCGAACTTAAAAACACATTCAAAAAAGAAGATCTCAGGAATTCCCTGGTGGTCCATGGTTAGGAGTCCGCAATTCCACTGCAGGGGGCCTGGGTTTGATCCCTGGTCGGGGAACTAAGATCCTGCATGCTGTGCAGTGTGGCCAAAAAAAAAAAAAGATCTCAAATCAATAATCTAACTTTGCATCTGAAGGAAATAGTAAGAGAAGAGCAAAGGAAATCCAAAGCTATGATGGAAGGAAGTAACAAAGACTATAGTGGAGGTAAACAAAATAGAGAATAGAAGAAAATAGAATCAATGAAACTAAAAGTTGGTTCTTTGAAAAGATCAACAAAATTGACAAAATTTTAGCTGAACTGCCTAAGCAAAAAAAAGAGAAAACTCAAACTACAAAAATCAGAAATCAAAAAGGGAAACATCACTGTTGACCTTACAGAAATAAAGGACTCTAAGGGAATACTATGAACAACTGTATACCAACAAATTAGATACCCTACATGAAACGGGAAAATTTCTAGAAAGATACAAACTATAAAAATGGATTCAATTAAAAAATAAAAAGTATGAATTGACCTATAACAAGTACAGAGATTGAATTAGTAATCAAAATTTTCCCACCAAAAAAAAAAGCCTCGGACCAGATGGCTTCATTGGTAAATTCTACAACACATTTAAAGATGAACTAACATAATTTTTCACACACTCATCCTCAAAATAGAAAAGCAAGGAATGCTGAGGAGGAAACTCATTCTGTGAGACCAGTATTATCCTGACAGCAAAAGAAGACAAAGACTTTGCAAGAAAAGAAAACTGCAGGCCAATATCTCTTATGAATATAAACACAAAAATCCTCATAAAAAAGACTAATAAATTGAACAGCAATATATAAAAAGGATAATACACCATACCAATTGAGATTTATCCCAGGAATACAGGTTGAGTTAATCAATCAAGGTGATAAATCACATTATCAGATTAAAGGACAAAAACTACAGAATCACCTCAATGGTTGTAGTAAAAGCATTTGACAAATCCAACACCCTTCATGAGAAAAACATTTAACTAGAATTGAAGAAAACTTCCTCAACCCGATAATGGACATCTATGAAAACCCACAGCTAACACACTTATTGGTGAGTGACTGAATGCTTTCCCCTAAGATCAGGAACAAGGCAAAGATGTCTACTCTCACCATTTCTTTTCAACGTTGTGCTGGAGGTTCTAGTCAGGGAAATTAGGTGAGAAAATAAATGAATAAGTAATAAATAAATAAATAAAAGGCTTCCAGTTTGTAAAGGAAGAAGCAAAACTATATTTCCAGATGACTTGATTTTGTATTTAGAAAATTCTCATGAATTCACAAAAAATCTATTAGAGCTACTAAAGGAGTTTAGCAAGTTTGCAGGATACAAAATTAATAGCAAAAATCAATTATATTTCTATATACTAGCAATGAGAAATCTGAAAATATAGTTAAGAAAACAATTCCATTTATAAAAGCATCAAGAAAAATAAGGTATTTAGAAATTAATTTAACAAAAAATAAAACACTTCTGTATTTTAGAAAACTATAAAACATCATTGAAAGACATTTTAAAAGTTCTTAATAAATGGAAAGATATCCCATGTTCACAGACTGAAAGAGTTAATATTGTTAAGGTGACAATATTTCCCAAATTGATCTATAGATTCAATGGAATGCCTAACAAAATCTCGGCTGGATAGGAGCGGAATGCTGGGTCATATGGTAGTTCTATTTTTAGTTTTTTGAGAAACCTCTATACTGTTTTCTACAGTGGCTGCATGAATTTACATTCCCAACTGTGTATGAGGGTTCCCTTTTCTCCACATCCTTGCCAGTATTTATTTATTTGTGTTCTTTTTGATGATAGCCATTCTGACAGGTGGTTTTGATTTGCATTTCCCTGATGATTAGTGACATTGAGCATCTTTTTATGTGTCTGTTAACCATCTGTATTTCCTCTTCAGAAAAATGTCTGTTCAGTTCTTCTGCCCATTTTTTAATTGGGTGGTTTGATATATGCACCCCAATATTCATAGCAGAATTATTTACAATTGCCAAGATATGGAAGCAACCTAAGTGTCCATGAACAGATGAATGGATAAAGAAGAAGTAATATATATATGCAATGGAATACTACTCAGCCATAAAAAAGAATGAAATTTTGCCATTTGCAGCAATGTGTATGGACTTGGAGGGCATTATGCTAAGTGAAATAAGTCAGAGAGAGAAAGACAAATACTGTATGATATCACTTATATGTAGAATCTTAAAAAATATAACAAATTAGTGAATATAACAAAAAAGAAGCAGACTCACAGATATAGAGAACATACTAGTTGTTACCAGTGGGGAGAAGGAAGGGGGGAGGGGCAAGATAGGAGTAGGGGATTAAAATGTACAAACTATTAGGTATAAAATAAGCTACAGGGCTTCCCTGGTGGCGCAGTGGTTGAGAATCTGCCTGCTAATGCAGGAGACACGGGTTCGAGCCCTGGTCTGGGAGGATCCCACATGCCGTGGAGCGGCTGGGCCCGTGAGCCACGGCTGCTGAGCCTGCGCTTCTGGAGCCTGTGCCCCGCGACGGGAGGGGCCGCGATAGTGAAAGGCCCGCGCACCGCGATGAAGAGCGGTCCCCGCACCGCGATGAAGAGTGGCCCCCACTTGCCGCAACTGGAGAAAGCCCTCGCACGAACCAAAGACCCAGCACAGCCAAAAATAAATAAATAAATAAATAAATAAATAAATAAATAAAATTAAAAAAAAAAAAAAAATTAAGCTACAAGCATATATTGCACAACATGGGGAATATAGCCAATATTTTACAATAACTATAAATGGAGGGTAACCTTTAAAAATTGCAAATCATTATATTGTATACCTGTAACATATAATATTGTACAGCATCTACACTTCAATAAAAAAGAAATGCTAATGTGAAAAGCATGCTTGAATGATAAAATATATACATTGAAAAATATAAAATATTGTGCCACTGAAATATCAGTTTATTATTTTTCAAAACTGGGATAAGAAATATATATAATATTTAAATGAAACAATATTATGGCTTTATTTTCAAATCATGAATTAAAATGATTTTATGATTGTCACTTACAATTTAGGAAATTTTACTCTATGATTTCTAGAATGAAGGTTTCATAGGCTTATAAATACAGAAAGAATTCAACTATTTAAGGCAAATAAAAATCAATTTTTAGGGGCTTCCCTGGTGGCGCAGTGGTTAATAATCTGCCTGCCAATGCAGGGGACACGGGTTCGAGCCCTGGTCTGGGAAGATCCCACATGCTGCGGAGCAACTAAGCCCGTGAGCCACAACTACTGAGCCTGCGCGTCTGGAGCCTATGCTCCGCAATGGGAGAGGCCGTGACAGTGAGAGGCCCGCGCACCGTGATGAAGAGTGGCCCCCGCTCACCGCAACTGGAGAAAGCCCTCGCACAAAAACGAAGACCCAACACAGCCAAAAATAAATAAATAAATAAATAAATAAATTATTTAAAAAATCAATTTTTAGTATTAAAAAAAAATCTCAGTTGGATTTTTTGCAGAAATTGGCAATTTGCTCCTAAAATTCATGATAGGAGATGTAAGAGGCCCAGAATAGCCAAAACAATCAGGACAAAGAACAAAGATGAAGAACTCACATTTCCCCTATTACTACAAAGCTAAGGTAATCAACACAGTGTGGTACTAGGATAAGGTACTGATATAGATATGTGGAATAAAATTGAGAGTCCAGAATTACACTCACATATTTATGATGAATTTATTCTTTTTTTTTTAAATTAAGCATGTGGTACTTTATTTTATATAAATTTATTTATCTTTTTATTTATTTTTGGCTGCGTTGGGTCTTTGCTGCTGTGCAGGCTTTCTCTAGTTGCGGCGAGCAGGGGCTACTCTTCATCGCGGTGCGTGGGCTTCTCATTGTGGTGGCTTCTCTTGTTGCAGAGCACAGGCTCTAGGCACACAGGCTTCAGTAGTTGTGGCACACAGGCTCAAGAGTTGTGGCTCGTGAGCTCTAGAGTGCAAGCTCAGTAGTTGTGGAGCACGGGCTTAGCTGCTCCACGGCATGTGGGATCTTCCCCAACGAGGGCTTGAACCCATGTCCCCTGCATTGGCAGGTGGATTCTTAACCACTGCGCCACCAGGGAAGTCCTATGATGAATTTATCCTTAACAAAGGTGCCAAAACAATTCAATGTGGGAATTTTTGCTGGTGTAATTGTATATCCACATGCAAAAGTATGATATTGGAGCCCTACCTCATACCAATACAAAAATTAATTCAAAATGGATCAAAGACCTAAATGTAAGAGCCAAAACTATAGTCTCTTAGAAGAAAACTGTTGCCAATCTTTGTGACCTTAGATTAGGCAATGGTGTCATAGATATGACACCAAAAGCACAAGCAACCAAGGAAAAAATAAATTGGACTTCATCAAAATTTTAAAAATTTGTGCTTCAAAGAACACAATAAAGAAAGTAAAAAGAAAACCTATATAATGAGAGAAAATGTTTCCACGTCATATGTCTAATAAGGGACTTATAGCTACAACTTATAAAGAATTTCTATAATTCAATAATAAAAAGACAACCCAATTTAAAAATGGGCAAAGGATCTAAAAAGACATTTCTCCAAAAATTTACAGATGGCACTCAGCAAATGAAAAGATGTCCAACATCATTAATCACTAGGGAAATGTAAATCAAAACAATAATGAGATAACACTTCATACCCAAGGAGCTGGCTCAGTGTTGCAGACCTGGCCAGGTGTATGTAGATTTATCAGAAACTGTTTCTAGAATGAGGCAGATGGAACAGGTACATTGCGATAAGAGGTAAGAGAAAAAAAAATGGCATTTAGGATGATTGTGATGGAGCACAGAGAAAGGGAAAAATTATTTTTTAAAAAAGGAGGATCTATGAAATAAAAGAGAAAATGGGAATATAAGACAGAATACGCAGAGTATAGGAGGACCAGATACCATATGATTAAATATGTAAAAGAACTAAATCAAAGTAATAAATTGTTAAATAAAATTTGTTCTAGACTCCTATTTTGACAAGTATTTCTTAATAACCTGGAAGGGCCAGTCAAATATAATTTTTGTGTCCCTTGGAATTCTGCAATGAGATTTGTGCCTGTGAGAGAGCCCAGGAGGTCTGCAGCCCTTAGCTCTTCCCTTCCCACTCTGACCTCATCCCACATACAAGGGGAGCCTCCTGCACTTGACTGTGGATATCTCAGTCCAGACTGCCCACAGCCCCTGCAAACTGTGGCTACGCGGTAGATTAGCTCTACCTTGGGGAGCAGGGTCCCAGTGTGGAGATCTGTGGAGTCCCAGGAAGTGGCTTTGGGCAAGGATTTCCGGGGTCCTAGGTGCCTGAATATGGTTGTCAAAGTTCTAGAAGGGGGCGCAGATTGGAGCCTGCACGTTCCCTGCTCCCCCTGGATCCCTCACCCCATGGCGAGGGGCACTTCCAGAGGAGCCAAAGAAAGGCTCCCTAAAGCATGGAGTCCAGGACAGGAACTTCTCTGGTCTGGGTCAAAGGATGGTGTCAACACGAGGGTTCTGTCCCAGAGATAAAACTCTGCTACTGATGGTTGGTGGAGGCATGAAAAATGAGTGAGATAAACAGAAAAATGGTAAAGATAGTAGGACTTAGTTTGCCGCAAGATAACTTGGGAGTCAACTCAATTCTCTTTTAGAAAAGAGAAAGAATAGTATAAAGCTGGAAATGGGGGGAGGGGGTTAAATTCAGGAGAGGAAACTTGGACAGTTTATTCCAGAAAATTTAATGCATCACACTCAGGAGTATGGATGTAATACAGCCAAGGTTAGAGCTGATATGCGAAGAAGCAAAATACAGAAGAAAGAGATTTAGCAAATGGAATTCTAATATGTTTTGTTGGTTTTTAGTGTAGCTTAAGCACTCACAAAAATTCGATTTGGTCAGTAGGAGAGGAGTCTTGCAAAGGAGGAGGGAACGTTGGCGATGGGGCAGTATGGCAGGCAGGGTATACAGGGGGAGTGCTGGGGTGGTCAGAGGGAAACTGTCCTCCTTTCATCCTACAAGAAAGAGTCGTGAAGCTGGGTGCGCCCAGGAGCTGGGGAAGTAGGTCCTGTTACAATTTGTCATAGAACAGCCCTGACTATTACTTTATTTTTTAAAATATTTATTTATTTATTTATTTATTTGGTTGCACCAAGTCTTAGTTGCGGAAGGAGGGCTCCTTAGTTGTGGCATGCGAACTCTTAGTTGCGGCATGCATGTGGGATCTAGTTTTCTGATCAGGGATCGAATCCAGGCCCCCTGCATTGGGAGTGCAGTCTTACCCACTGCACCACCAGGGAAGTCCCTGACTATTACTTTAAATAGCATCAAAAACAAACTGGTATTTTGCTCTTAGGTTCATCCCTCCTCTTCCCATAGGGGCATACAAGGAAAATTCTATTTAAATATATTTCTATCATCCCAAATCCTGAAGACTCTAAAGTACTGTTTCTCATAAACAATACTAAACTATAAAATGCCTAACCATTTACAGTTAAAATTTTCCTCAGTAGACATAGTATGGGAATCTATCTTACTTCAAAAATGATTTTTGCAGTGAATGGAAAACTTCTCTCATAAGAAGCCATTTCCTAGTCATCTTCATTAATAAAATATGATAAATTACTGTTTTATTTTTAATTGTTACATATGCTGTTCATTATCTTAAACCTTAAGCTCTGTTGAATTTAAGGCAAGTATACATTTGCTCTGGGGATAGTGATTTAATTGATGATATTTAGAGTACAGAAAAAAGAAAGTATAAAATTTGTACACAAAAGCAGAGACTAGAAAATTTCCTCGTTTTATTGCACCTGGATATTCTACATGACAGAAAAAATTAAACAGGGATTTAGAGACTCTTTCTTATATTGTAGAGTGGAGAGCTTTTATGATTTTACTTTAATTACCTTCAGATTTTTATTTGTTGTCTAAATTAATCAATGAAAGTTCTTTTGTCTTCCATTTATTATTATCATATCTCTTGAGCAAACTTATTTTCTTTGTATCAGATCAGAGACAGACCAAGGAAAAGGAATCTTCAGAAATAAAATATTGCAATTATATTTTCTAAATTATCTAGAACACTGATATTCATTAGGTACCCAATGTAACAGTCAATACAGGTCCGTATTTAAATGACGACGATGACTAAACTTCAGGTTAATTCATGCTCCTTACTTTTTCAGATTTTCCCAAATATTTGTCTCCATCATCTACTTTGCATATCCGTGGATATGTATTTGGTTAGCACTTTTTGGTAGAAACAAAGAAGCCCGTAACACTGCAGATGAATTAGCATCAGATTTTAGCAGATGGGTTGCCACTAAATTTTAGGTTTCCAACTGTTTTCACTTTACCACCAGGTTTACAAGTAACCACAGCTAATATACTCGGAGCATTTTTACATCTACACGCTTAATCTTCACAACAACCCTATGAGGTAGACACTCTTATGATCCCCACTTAACAGATGAGGAAACTGAGGCAAAGAGAGGTTACAAACTAAGCAAGTGAGTGCCAGAATGCGGATTTGGACCTCAGCAGTTTGGATCCATCCCCCCTGCTTCTAACTACATTCTCTCTAAATACCATCATTGCTTTAGTATTAATTAAGAAAATACTGTTTAGAAGTATGATGAAGGTAATTTTGAGGTTATCATCCACCTTTTTTTAAAGTCCATCTTTTTGATAGCCTCATAGGCATTACCTCTATGAGGAGTAATAATCCAGTCTTTAAATAAAGGTAAGATATGTAACTATGAGCTGATAATCCTGATAGTCTCAAAAATAATTTTTCTTTTATTTTGCTTTCAAACTTAAAGAAACATATTTATTAACTCTAATATTTGGGAAGAAATTAAGAAAGTGTTATAACTAGTACACTCGTATGGAATCATTTTAATATATACACACTTTGAAGTAAGGGCTTGTAATTTAATTGTTCTAATTTATTTACTGCAGTACATTATATTGTTGCAAAAGTTATGAAATTTCTTTATATCATAATGCTAAGAGCATATACCTGGGAAAACTCCCTTTCTCTAACTGCATCCTCAGCACCAAAGGAGGAGAGAAGAGAGAAAAGTAAACAGAGAAGGAGTCACTGCCTTGGTCCCAAGAGGGCTCTCTGATCCCTAGGCGAGGGCGTAGCTAAAGCTATTCTGGGGAATATTTAAAATGGTACCTTCTGGTGGAATCTCTTAGACTGGGATGATCACAGGGAGCAGATCTGTGCAAGTCTGAACATTTTGAGCTACACGTGTGAGCTGAGAAGCACAACAGTTATGTTTACCCCCTTCCCCTCGTTCTTGTGAGCACCAGAGCCTAAGGCTGCTCCTGGTTTTCATAGATTGTGTCTCTTAAACTCCACGTCCCTCCTAGGCAGGTACTTCACCCCACATTGTAAATATTCATTGTAACACCGTGTTGTCATGTTTCTTGGTTGTCAACCTTCTCCTATAAAAGTGTTGTAAATTGTTGCATGGGTTGTGTGCCCTAGTAAATTTCAGTGATGAATTTTGCTTTGTTGCTTGACTACACACACACACACACACACACACACGCACACACACACACACACGCACGTGCGCATGTCAGGTAAAGACGGAAGCCACTTTGAAGGACTCAAATATTTGGAAACCACTCTCTTAATGAGAGGCATGTTTTCTCAGGTGGAACTCAAAGGCATCCTGCCAAATTCCAGGACAAGAAAGCTACTCTAATGGTATCTGGTATCCTTCAGATTATTTGAGAAGGAAAACAGATAGCAGTGCTCCTTAAACACAAATGAAGAGTAACGATTGTGATTATAATGTGCTGCATATAGGAATATATTGTGTCTCTGTCGTCCCCCGGGGAAGTAATTAAGGGGAAACCAAAGGATCAATGCAAACTCCAAGTTGGTCCTCCTGTACCAGTGGAAGGATTCTCTCAACCTCCTCAGTGATAATAGGGGAATATAGGGAAGAGGGGAGTTATACCCCAGAGAGTATCTGCAATGAAGAGATTTAATTTATTGATTTATTATATACCACTTTTCCTATTTAGAAAATAGTTGATTACTACACGTGGACTTAGAAAGTCACCTAGCAATTTGGTCCTTTGTACCAGACCATGCTGGTGAGTCTCTGGTCTGGATTGGTTTGCAATAAGACAGATTCAGTTGCCTCATCCACATTACTTGTTAGTAAAGAGCAAATAATCCACTACGGAACTTGGGGGATTCATTATTATTAGAAGTCTTGGATTCATCCTCTGTGGTTGAATTTGGAACAAGATTAAATTATCTGATCAATGATAATAAACAACATGCAAAAATATGCATTCTGAGAAAAAAGAAACTCAAATTCCTCACACAATAAAAGCAATGACAGGGGACTTCCCTGGTGTTGCAGTGGTTAAGAATCCGCCTGCCAATGCAGGGGACACGGGTTCGAGCCCTGGTCCAGGAAGATCCCACATGCCACGGAGTAACTAAGCCCGTGCGCCACAGCTACTGAGCCTGCGCCCTAGAGCCCGTGAGCCACAACTACTGAGCCCACGTGCCACAACTTCTGAAGCCCGCACGCCTAGAGCCCGTGCTCCGCAACAAGAGAAGCCACCACAATGAGAAGCCTGTACGCTGCAATGAAGAGTAGCCCCCGCTCGCCGCAACTAGAGAAAGCCTGCGCTCAGCAACGAAGACTCAACACAGCCAAAAATAAATAAATAAATAAATAAATAAATAAATAAATAAATAAATAAATAAATAAATTTTTATAAAAGCAATGACAGAAGAGAGATACACAACTGGCCTGGAATCTGGAGAGTGATGCTTTTTTGCCATGCCCTATCCTGGGCGTGTCTTTTTCTCTAAGAATCAGGTTAAAGATGCTTCTGAAGATAGAATGTCCAACTCAGAAATAAGCGAACGTGTCTCACTGATCTTTATTGCCTGTCTCCCCGGTGATATCAGCAAGGGTTCAGGATTATGGTTTTTTGAACTGAGCAGGGTGTCTGATCTGAAAAATTTGCTGAGGTTTTTGAAGATGCCTTAAAATGGTGGTTCGGATTCAGTCTTGAGGAGTAAAAACTCAGTTGACCACAATAAAACACCATCAGGGAGAGGGCTGAAAAGCGTAGAAGTCCCCTGATTATCATGAAATTAATTTTAATAATGCATTTTGTTTAACCTAATATATCCAAAATATTATCATGTCAACATTAATAAATGTCAATCCATAAAATTATTGAGATACTACATATAGATTTTTCATACTAAGTCTTTGAATCCAGTGTGTACAGCACATTTGAACTTGGACCAGCCACGTTTCCCAGTTCAAGCGCTCCACTGCCACTGGTGGCTATTGGCCACATAGCTTCCACATCAGACAGCACAGGTTTAGCATAAAAGTCCTGTTTTTGGAATCAGATCAATTTTTATTCAGAACATGACTGTATACTTATTAGCTATGTGGCCTTAAGCCAGAGACTTAACTTTTCTCTCTCTCTTTTTTTCTTTTCTATAAAATGGGGAGAATAACATCTAACTCCCGGAGTTTTGTGACAATTAAAATAAATGCTGTATGTAAAACTGTCCACAGTGCCTGTCCTGTGGTCATTCCAATAAGTGGCTGCTAATATTTGGAGCACAGCAGAGTAGATTACTGTAGTACAGCTATTGTTTTTAAGTCAGTTAGAAACAGTTATCCTAATGCTGAAGTATCTGCTATATTCCAGATAAAGTGAAGGCATTCCCAGACCTATGCCAGGGTGTGCCGTCCTGCTCTATGGCAATTTGAAGCATATCACTTCTGTGTAGGTTTTGGAACGTGTATATATTTTTGAGATTGGACTTTTCTGAACCTTATATTGGAAACTGTCAGTGGGAAACCTTTTGGCATTCAAGAATGTGATCTCCATAATAAGAAAGAGCAAATGAGCCTTTCCAAGACCAACTATTTACCTTATTGTTAAGTCCCTGAGGACCTAAGGCCAGTGCTCAGCCAAGGGAGATGAATGAATTCCCAGAGAACCTGATATCATTTAGTCAATTACACCATCTACAGAATACTCTCATTTAATGTTTTGCAAGAAGTCACTGCCCTTGCTTGATTCCCAAAGAATAGTTAATAGTAACTACCGTCTCAGAGAGTACTAGTACTAGTGGTCCCAAGACTAGTAATTAATAGTTTGATCATGATGTCAATGATAAAGATGCTTTATCCTCTGGTATCCACCGAACTATTACTGACCCAGCCATCTCTGACCCTAAGGAATTTACCATCTGCATCCTAAAAGTGAATAGTTTGGTGTTTTTTGTTTGTTTATTTACACTGTGGAATCATGTTTATCAAGATCTCTGCACCCTGACTAATCAGTAATTTTTGATCAACTTTTTTATCAAAAAGAGACAACCAAAGAAAGTCACAGCAGCCCATCTTCACGGCTGAGCTGGCTATCTATGCAAGAGAATGGTGGTCACAAAGTGGTCAGTGAAACGTTTATACACACCCTCCCGGAAAGCTTGTAATAAATCACGTATGGCAAAATCTTTCCTCAAAATATGTGCTTCTGTGGTGGAGGGGGAGCATGAGGCCAGACCCCATGATGATGAAAGCAATCGTTTTTATTTTCCCAGAACTCAAACCTCCACAGTAATCTGAATAGACTTGCAATGACTAGAGGATCCTCTTTGATTCTCACTACTCAGCAGCAATAGCAACACATTCTGAGCATGTAAAGTAGCTCAGCTGAGTTGAACAGCTGAGTCAATGCTTTTCCTAAAAAAGCCACTCACAGCCAAAACCAAGGGAATCAATATCGTGACCCATATTAGCTACGCAGCTGAGGATTTTAAGGCTCATTTAGATAAGACTGGGCACAAAAGTGCAACGCCTCCCTTGATGAGACTAGGGGGCGATTCACATTTACTTGGGAAGTGAAATAAGTGCTGTTTGTCATCCTCACACGGAAGGTTGTGAAACATGCTAGGCTACGCATATATATGGAATCTAAGAAAAAAAAAAAAAAGGTCATGAAGAACTTAGTGGCAAGACGGGAATAAAGACACAGACCTACTAGAGAATGGACTTCAGGATATGGGGAGGGGGAGTGGTGAGATGTGACAGGGTGAGAGAGTGTCATGGACATATATACACTACCAAAGGTAAAATAGATAGCTAGTGGGAAGCAGCCGCATAGCACAGGGAGATCAGCTCGGTGCTTTGTGACCACCTAGAGGGGTGGGCTACGGAGGGTGGGAGGGAGGGAGATGCAAGAGGGAAGAGATATGGGAACATATGTATATGTATAGCTGATTCACTTTGTTATAAAGCAGAAACTAACACACCATTGTAAAGCAATTATACTCCAATAAAGATGTTAAAAAAAAAAAAAAATAAAGACTGGTCTGACATAAAGTAATTAGGTTACCAACCAGAAAGGAGAAAGAAATCACTTCTGTCTGTCTGGGCTGGAGAGAAGAAACCTCCTTCGCTGCTTTGTACCATCTGTGGAAATACACCGAGCACAGACAGCATGGGCCATAAGCCCACAACCTTGTCTGGAGGAACAGCATTTCATCATTTTTCAAACTGCAGGGCTAGGTGTTTTCGGATCTTACAAATCAGTGTAGCCAGACTGCCCACATACCTAGCTCTTGTTTATCAAGAGACCTGAACCCAAGCATTGTAAGTTCCAGCTGCTTGCAATACATTCAAAACAGCCAGAAACCCCATGAGGTTTCGTTTACAGGCTCCTGTGAAGATAATATTTAAACATAAATGGGTAGTCCTGACATTTTCTCTCATCACTGCCTCCCTGATGGACCTATAGGGGAATCTGGTTTGGGGAATGAAGAGACCTTCTTGGAGAAGCTTTGTGATGATCTGTGGGCAGACGCCACACATTGAGATACCCCTGCATAATGGAATAAATTGCAAGGAAAAAGCTTAAAGGCACAACTTCTATTTCTGGTTCTACAGGCTGTTTGCACAAGGACAAGATGCAGATGATAAGTGGTTTGTCAAACTATTAAGAGGAATTACTAATTAAGATGATTGTAAAATATTTATGATTATAAAATAGCTATAGAAAGTTCTAGAAGTTCAAGATAATACTACAAAACTATGCTCTTACTATAAAATATAAAAGTCTCTCTAAAATATACACTTTCATGTTCCACGTAATTTATTTTATATCCATCTTAAGAGTGTAGGCACCATCTCAGACAAAAATTGAGGAAACAAGCTTAAAATATGTGGCTTTAAAAAAATACACAAAATGTGACTGTAAGAAGCTGCTACTCTACAGGATACGCAGGCTTGTCAAGGGAAGGTTCAAATACCTCTGCCTCTACCAAATCCCTGTCCCTTGTGAGGGGTATGGAATAAAGGGTCAGAGCCAAACTCCCCATGGCTTAGATGATGTCTTTGTAGAATTGGATAAACATTCTGGAGGGGTCCTTGGAGAGCTTAACATGTAGGCACAACTCTTCAGAAAGCATCAGGATGCTCTCAGGACCTTAGAAGGTAGGGAAGGGGTGTCTTCCAACTGGTATTTTGCCATGGTTCTGGGCACTCAGGCCCTTAGTGCCAGAACATTCTGGAAGCGCTTGGTCCAATTCTGATGTTTCATGTCCCAAGGGATCTATCTGTTGGGAACATTTGAAGAGAGTGTGGTTTTGCTATTGATGCCAAGGAAAAAATGTTCTAGGGTGAACGTGCTTGCCGTGTGGGTAAATGGGATTTATTTTTGGAGATGTTCAGAGCTGTGTCAATAATAAGCACGTGGGGAATTGAAAACGAAACGTTCTATGCTGTTTGGAATTCATTTGGGCCACGGCCAAAGGAGGATCTTTCAGTTTTCAGGTGAGATACAGTTCTTAGGTTATGATTAATGGCCCATGAACATTTTTGCAAAAGCAAGTACTCTTGACGTGTTCTGGAGAAAATCCAATTACAGAAATTTTGTCTCTTCCATTTCCCTCTGGAGGTAAACGTGGGTATGGTATTCTTTGCCGTTTCTTTCTCTGTGCTCTTGGATAATCTTGAAGACCTTGGAATCTCTCATTTTATTTCTATTTGCTTTATAACAAAGTGAATCAGTTATACATATACATATGTTCCCATATCTCTTCCCTCTTGCCTCTCCCTCCCTCCCACCCTCCCTCTTTCTATTTCCTATATAGACTGTGTCTAGTTAAGCCTTTTCAGGGGAAAGAGAACTAAATAAATAATTAAAATCAAAGAACATCTTATTAATATTATAGCTAATCTCCACTTCTTTCCATTTACCAACTGGATTCTGTTTGATTTTCTTCAGTCAAAAGATCTATATTGTAATAGCTTCCTTCCACATTATCCCAAGGACAAATTTAAGAAAGGGCTTCTTTTTCGTAGAAGTTGTATTAAATAAACAAGCCACCACCTAAATCCCTTCTAATGCCTCATGTAACCTTTGAAGACTTAGTAAATGGCTAATTCCTACCTTCAGTTTGATTTCGGAAAACCTGCAAGATCACGGTGTAAAGCCATTTAACTTGCATCACGGCGCACGGAGTGCAATAAATCTGGACTTTCTGGTATCGCATCGAGGTAGTTTATGGCACTACGTGTACCGTCTTGCAGAACCTCCCTCCACAGTGTCCATGGAAACCAAGTCCTATTTCCTATGCTGTCCTGAACAACAGAACACTGCAGTGAAGTATGGAATTGAGAATTGCCTTCTCTCTACAAATTGTCACATACAAGAAATTTACAAGCGCATTTTATCTTCACTTGGACAAAGAAGGAGTGGCAGCAGGTTACACAACCCGCCACCAGCCACAACAGGGGCAACAGCCTGGGAGAGTTTATGAGCCCACACTGTTTTAAGCTCGTATTGTCATTTCTTCTTACACTCTCCCTATGAAGCAGGAATGATTATCACCCCTATTTTATAGCTGAGGAAATGGAGGCATTGAGAGGTTAAGTGACTTGCCCAAGGTCATACCATGAGTAAATGGCGGAGTCAGGATTTGAATCCAAAAAAAATAGAAAAATATCAAATGAAACATAGCATCTAATAGATTATTGCTTAATTCAAGATTGGTTTTTATTAATATCTGTTACTGGGAAATTACACTTAAAAATGATCAACTTCCTGTTGCAGGCATTCTTTAAGCAAGGATCCGTGGATCCCTGGCAGAATCATAGACGAACTTCAGTTCCATGTAAAAGTGTAGGTGAGTGTGTACATTTGTCCATGGCTGAGGTCAAAAGCATTTATTAAATCTTCAAAAGGATCTGCAACAACACCCCTCCCCCCAGTAATAAGCCTTTACTAGGACCCAATGGCCCACTCCATGTACCTTCCCTAAATTCTGCAGCAGGACTAGCCCTTAGTGTTCGGCAAGGCAAGGCTTAGTAAGGTACTCGTTTTCATAGTTTAGTAATTGACTTGAACAGTTGGCTGAGACGTCAGTGAGCCACACAACTGTGCCGTGACCATGCTAGGGCATCACTTGCATCGGCCACTGCCACACTTACCCAAGGAAACCGCGCGAGGTTTTTCAATTGTACCAACCCAACCCTTCAATCCAGTCTCATTGGCCTTGCAGTCAGTAAAAGTTCCTAACATGGTAAGAGTCTGGTTATCAATGTTGTGCACTTTTATTCATTGCTTTGTCTGCATGGTTATTTCCATGGAAGTGTGAAGGGCGTAATGATCAGTTGCCATCTGAAATCAAGCTCCTCCCCAGAGACATTTAAAAGCGTTTGGATATGCTAAACGCCACTGGTGGAGTCGCCGGCTGCCAGTTAGCTCATCCAGAGGCAGATGCTGAGATGGAGACTGGCAAGCAGGATGTTTACTGGGGATCATCACCTGGAGGCGGGAGGGTGGGGAAGCAGAATTGAGAAGGAGGAGGCGCCTCTAGAGCTAAGCAAACTCCGGAGGAGCTGGCAGCTGGAGGCTGTCTGCTCGTAACAGGGCGACAAGTCCTCCCTCCAGGGAGGCTGTCTGCTCATAACAGGGCGACAAGTCCTCCCTCCAGAAGTGATCCGGGTGGTGCCCCTTCATGTCCTCTGCCGTACACGCACCATTAGATCTACTGCTTCATACCAGCTTGAGAAGCAGCTCCTGCAGGGTTTTGGAGGAAGAGGAAGAGCAGCTGCATGAACTGCAGCCCCTGCCGGGACCGCTGGCCTCAGGGCTGCAACTGAACCTCATCCTCTTCCCTCTTCCGCCCTCCATTCTAGACTCCATCACCTTCAACTAGAACTTCTGCTACTCTCGGTGGCTTACCTGATGGCATGACCGAGACTCTCATCCCTGAGAGGCCTCAGCCCCTGGGTACCACGCACTTCTCAGGCCAGGGCTGTGCACTTGTCCATTTACCATCAAAGCTGAGCAACAGTACAAAAGGGCACCCAAGGGGACCACCTGATGCAAATGTGTCTCTCTATGTTCTGCTGTGTAACGGCAGCCCTCCCTCCTCCTGATGACCGAGGACAGTGACGCATCTTCTTGCCTGTTGGCCCCTTGGTACAAGGAGTCTGAAGTGTCCAGGAGGCAGTAGCAGCTTACAATTCAATGGGACACAGGCTGTATCCTCCAGTGGAAATAATCCAGTTTTAAGAACCAAGCTCTCTAAATTCCTATAACCTGGAGCTGTGGGAACAGGAAGCACAGATTTCCTGAGCGGCTCACTGGAAGTGATGCTAAGCAGGGCCAGCTCCCCTCCACCTGCTTCCCGGGCCCGTGCATTCTTCTTGCTGGTGACACAGACCGCATTAAGGTCTTTGATGCAAAGTGCATTCTGCGCCCCCATCTCATAGGTGATCACATGGAGCTGGCACTGCGGCTGTGCTTTCCCGGCCTCATCCTGCCGGCGGCTTCTGGACACTCTGCATGAGACAGCTCGGTGATTCCAGGCCGGCTCTAGCTCACGGGGAGACGACACTCTGTAACCACTGTGCTTATAATTTCCACTTCCTTCCACTTCTCAGACGGCTGAAAACTGCGCCTACCAGATGCCCTACGTAGGCTCTAGCAAATCACCCCAATTCACCTGACAATCTCTAACTCTCAAAGTCTTGGCTCTTCCAAAACCAAAGACCGAGAGAAGGACAAGAACAAACAAACAAAAACTCTATCCCTGATTATTTCTTCTTCTTCTAGTAAATGTTATTTTTAAAAAGTACAAAAGTTGTCCCTCTGAGGTGAGCTGAAGAAAAATGCTGTATTTAGAAAGATTCTTACCAAGAGTTCTTGTTGAAGAAGAGGGCTATTTTTTTTTCTGATGACAAATGTAGGCTTCCCCAAGTGATGTGGAAGAAGATATTTCTACTACCCTATCAGCCCTTCAGATGTCTTCTAATACATGGTGGCAGGTTTTAGAGTGCCTCGCACTGGACCCAGAACTTCATTCATGTTTTTAAATCTGTATTTACAAATACCCGTCAGACCTCAGCGTGAAGCCAAGTGGGCATCAGAGAGCAGCGAGGTGATGACTAGAGGTCTGGGAATGAGGCACCTACAAATGTGTGCAGAGAACCATGGATTTGCGATTTCAATCGTAAGCTGATTTTGTTTCCTCCATGACCCCACATAATTTTAATCTTCTCTTTCCCAACTGATACAAATTGCTGACATTGATGCTTTTAACCAAGAGGGAAACAAAATGTAAAAGACCGCCTTTTTTTCTTCAACAACAAGATCCTTACTAGCTTGAAAGGATAGTCAAGTAATCTGAAGGTCTCATGCCAGGTAACAAATGAACATGGCAATTTAGTAGCTCATTCTTGAGACACTGTTAGGATTGAAATGTTTCTTATCTTAGTTTTTTTTTTTTTTAAAGAATTTCACTTATTTATTTATTTATTTATTTTTGGCTGTGTTGGGTCTTCGTTTCTGTGCGAGGGTTTTCCCTAGTTGCGGCAAGCGGGGGCCACTCTTCATCGCGGTGCGCGGGCCTCTCACTGTCGCAGCCTCTCTTGTTGCAGAGCACAGGCTCCAGACGCGCAGGCTCAGCAGTTGTGGCTCACGGGCTTAGTTGCTCCACGGCATGTGGTATTTTCCCAGATCAGGGCTCGAACCCGTGTCCCCTGCATTGGCAGGCAGATTCTCAACCACTGCGCCACCAGGGAAGCCCCTTATCTTAGTTTTTTACGGTTGTGTGATTGTGATAATGGAAAATAGACAGTAAAAACAGCTCCTTGGCCAGCTCCCTTTTCGGGCAAGAAAGAGGTTGAATCAAAGGGATGTACGACCTGGAAAGCAAGTCTGGGCACTAACAACAGACAGTGGTCATAGTGCTTATCCCAGCCCCACATTCTAACGACACTAATTAGACTCTGGAGACTATATTTCAACCAAAGACATAACAATTCCAATTTAAGCTGTTCTTACTCTGCCTAGTTACAAGAACTATGTGATGAACTTTATGGTCCTGCTGAATACGAATCTCCATAGAAAATGTTATAGCGGAAGGCTGATTAAATCTGCAACCTCTGAAAGTTTTAGAAAATGATCTTCACATGTGAGCTCAAGGGTATACGGGTCAACTATACATCTTCCTGTAGCTAATATTTATATTTTAAGTAAACTTACAAAAAAGTATAATAAATAATTGGGCAGTTCAATATTTATAGAGTAATTTACTTGGGGTGTCTCTAAAGGGAGAAAAATGAACATTTCTTTTGTGCATCAATAATTAAATAAGCCAAAGCAATTAGTTACACAGAAAATTAACCATAAATTTACCTCTTAAATGTGGTAAAGTATGAGCAAGGGTCTTCTTTAGACAGAATGAATATATTGGCTACTCTGTTTCAACAGTATTCAAAATACCAATATATTATTATCCAAGTATACAAATAAAAGCTAGTTAGTTGGTTATGCAAAATCCACTGACTCCTTTAAAAAGTATCTAACATGTTCTTACTTACTGAAAATATTCAACTACACTTTCACTTTTCCTATAGAACAATTTTAAATGTACATGGGGAATATCTCAAAAGAATCATTAACTATAAAGACCAAAGCTTCAGGACTTCACTGGCAGTCCAGTGGTTAAGACTTCACCTTCCAATGCAGGGGGTGCGGGTTCGATCCCTGGTTGGGGAGCTAAGATCCCACATGTCTCGTGGCCAAAAAATCAAAACATAAAACAGAAGCAGTGTTGTAACAAATTTGATAAAGACTTTAAAAAAACTCGTTCACATAAAAACAAAAAAACCTTAAAAAAAAAAAAAACAAAGCTTCCATTTTCTTTAGGATCATTATTCCTCTGGAAATGTTATCAGACTAAATAAACCAGTACTAAAAAAAATGACTTGGTTAGGAAAAGCAAAGCAATGGAATCTATATTCCTATCTCAAGAATTTTTGTCTGCTAAACTTTTAAGCTAATCAGCTCCAATTTCATTTAGACAGTCAGTTCTGATTTTATAAAGGGTTCTCAAATTTGCATTTAGAGTAATGATTTAAGTAAGATTATTACTTGCATCCCTGAAATTGATTGATATTGGATATTACATGAATAAGAGTGAGGAACTTGATAAACATCTATAAACAATAGCATCAAGAATAGCAACATTTGTAGATTTAAAAAATACTAATGAAAAATACAAGCAACAATAAACACATGTATGAGAAAATATAGACTCAGAAATAGAAAGGCCACTTGAACCTTCAGTAACTCTGCGTTAGCTGTTAAAACTCTTTCCAAGTCAAAGGGAGTCTAGACATGCCTGTTCCCTAACCCCACTCCGTGGCACACTAAGTCAAGCCACTCAATCTCCCCTCCTCAATTCCCTCATCTTGAGGATGGGGGTAACAGCACTTACCTCCAATAGTTTTTGTGAGGATATCCTAAGTAAAGGGCTTGGCCCAGAGTGAGTGCTCAATAAATTGTAGGTATTATGATCAGAAACTAAAGTAGAACGCTAAATTGAAAAGACAATGCCCTTTTAAGCCTTGAACTAATGTGTTTTAAATTTACAAACGACAAGAAGTAAACATGGCAAACTGGACTGTTTACTGTTATTCGTAACTTTGGAGTGTATGTCTCCAAATTTGTTCAAAAAGCTACACTTTTAATAATATCACAACCTAAATGGGTAAAAAGGACATATTTTAGCAGTCAATCCGTTAAGAGTAGTGAGACATCTTAGAGTTTACCTATTTCTGTTCCAAGTCTATATCCAGTTGAAGAACTCAAGACCCAAAGAAGTGGAGTGATTTGCCCAGAGAACTCATGGTGGAGCCAAGACGAGGAACTTATATCTAGATTTTCAGCTCAACACTAGCACCTTCTAGCCCACCTTCCCTTTCATATTCACCTAAATCAGCCAACACAAAAATCTCCTCTGTTGTCTTTGACTGCTAGTAAATTACACCCTATTGCAGGTTTCACTACTGATTACCATGATAACTCTCCATCCTTTTCTCACAACTACTCTTTTCACTCCCATCGCAGTTGAAAATGAAGTACAATACCAATGTTGCACTCTTTTTTTCTGGGCACTCAGCTGGGGTACTTTTCCAGCTGCCCTGGGACAATGGACTCTTACCCAATGGAATATGATGTGTTCCACTTCCAAGCCTAGCACATAAAATCCTCCTACCCCCAATTCTTATTTTTTTCTGTTCACTGACTAAATGGAGACAATGCAGAGGACCTAGAAGTGGGTGGAGCCTTAGATAGAAGGCGCCTGGGTCCTGAGTGACCACATGGAGCACAGCATGTCACACCTCCCTTCCTCCCATACCCTACTGAGTGGCATTGGATTGTGACATGAGTACGAAATAAAAGTTCTTGGTTAAGTCTTTGAGATTTGGTGTTGTTTGCATAGTAGTTAGCCAACCCTTACTAATATTTATACTCCAAATAGTTTCACAATAGCATATCTGTTTGCTCATTTCCCCAAGAACAAGATGGGAGAGTCTTCTAGAATCAAAACAACTTTCAGTTACCTTTTGAAATGGAAAAAAGAGTTGCACAAAGACTAAAATAAATAGACATCATTACCATAAATTTGTCAATATCTATTAAAATTTCACCCTAATAATTTCTTACTATTTGACCTAATGATTTCAATTTGTGGGCTCCACATATAGAAACAAATATTTCAGTACTTACGGACACATGTACGAAGAATTTTTTTCAGTATTGTTTCCAGTGGTTTTAAAAAAAAAGCCACCTCCCACCAAAAAAAAAAACCTCACACAGCCTTAATCTCTATTAGTAGGAGAGTGATTGAATATACTATGACACACCTCTGTCCTTAAAAAAATGTTCCTCAGCTATTCAAAAGAATGAATTGGATCTATAATTATTGACTAGAAATAATATCCATATTATTTCTGCTAAGTCAAAGAACAAACATTGATTTAATGTGTATCATGTCATCTCATTCTGTAAAGTCAAAGACAGAAACAAAATTCTTACATTTGGGCATCTGCAGAAAGAAATGGAGTAAAGATAGTGTGAAATAAAATTCATATTTTATGGCAAGACAAGAAAAATTTAAACATAAGAATTTTTCTCTGCCCTCTGGCCTCTTCTCTCCCTCCGACTATGCGTTATGTATCTGCATTACACATCAACCAAACCTCCTCCATCGGCAGAAATAACCTGCTCAACTGCAACATTCTCCTAGCATCAACAAGACAACTCCTTAAAACATAACATTCCTGTGCCTGCTTCGACAGCACATATACTAAAATTGGAATGATACAGAGAAGATTAGCATGGCCCCTGTGCAAGGATGACACACAAATTCACGAAGAGTTCCATATTTTTAGCAGCACTATTCACAATAGCCAAGATATGGAAACAACCTAAGTGTCAATCAACAGATGAATGGATAAAGAAGATGGGGTACATATATACAATGGAATATTAGCCACAAAAAATAACGAAATAATGCCATTTGAAGCAACATGGATGCAACTAGAGATTATCATACTAAATGAAGTCAGAAAGAAAAAGACAAATACCATATGATATCACTTATATGTGGAATCTAAAATATGGTAGGGACTTCCTTGGTGGCGCAGTGGTTAAGAATCCACCTGCCAATGCAGGGGACACGGGTTCGAGCCCTGGTCTGGGACGATCCCACATGCCATGGAGCAACTAAGTCCATGCGCCACAACTACTGAATCTGCGCTCTAGAGCCCACGAGCCACAATTACTGAGGCCACGTGCCACAACTACTGAAGCCCACGCGCCTAGAGCCCGTGCTCCACAACAAGAGAAGCCACTGCAATGAGAAGCCCATGCACTGCAACGAAGAGTAGCAGCCAAAAAAAATAAATTTATTTTTAAAAATGAATAAATAAAATATGGCACAAATGAACCTACCTACAAAACAGAAACAGACTCACAGACATAGGGAACAGACTTGTGGTTGCCAAGGGGGAGGGAGATGGGGGAGGGAAGGACTGGAGTGTGTGATTAGTAGATGTAAACTATTATACACAGAATGGATAAACAACAAGGTCCTACTGTATAGTACAGGGATCTATAGTCAATATCCTGTGATAAACCATAATGGAAAAGAATACACAAAAAAGAATGTCTATATGTGTAGAACTGAGTCCCTTTGCTGCACAGCAGAGATTGGCACAATATTGTAAATCAACTATACTTCAATTTTTAAAAAAGAAAAGAAAATAAAGAAAAGCAAATTTGACAAAAACATTAGTGATATTTAAGTCAAGGGAAAAAAATGACTTTCCTTCTCGATCTTGTAAGGGGGCCACAATGACACTTAGAGCTGGACTGCGTAAACTGTCAATAATACGTCATTTACTGTACAGCCCTCCGTCTCAAAAAACTGTGCCTTGACTTCTAATGGGCAGAACAGTTCTTAGAGCTTTCTCAGATGCTTTTCCCGGCTTATAATCCTCATATTTGGCTCAAATAAAATTTTCCTTTTCTTTCTTAGATTGACTGATTAATTTTTCGTCGACAATGGTGTGGAAAGAGACAGGCCGATCTATTGTCACGGGTTAGCTTAGAATAGCTGGGAGATGACACTGGCATTTTCTTTACACACTCCAATGTTGTTTTACCTTCAAAAGTTACGCTTTCTGATTTTGTAAACACTGCTAAGATGGAGACGCCCTTCAGCATGCTGGCTAAGAGCACGGTGTCTGGAGCCCCCCACCGTCTGGACCCTCCAGGTACCACCTGTGGAACTTTGGACAAGGCAGTCCCCACCTTTGATCCCAAATTCCTCAATGGAGGGATAATAAAACAGAGCTCCTGGAGCTGTCCTGGGCTCTACATCATGGGATGCACATGTAAAGCAGTTAGAGAAGAGGCTGGCACTTAGTAAAATGTCTGTGAGTGGTGATTCGTAGAATGGGAAACTCTCAAGGGCCCATCTGCACGGTTGCCCTCAGTGATAAGCACTGTGATAAAGGAAAACTGGGCCTCCCTCTGTAGGCGACCAGGTAACTCATTGTTTAGCTTTTTGTCAAGCCAGTTTGGTTGCCCTGCTTTTTCTACCAAGGGAAGAGAATGAATGTGTGAAGTGAGACGACATCAGCCCACTAGGCAATGACAGGTAAACCTCTGGAGGCGGCTTCACATCTGAGTCTTACTTCTGGTCTGAGTACCACTGAGAAGGAGGAACCTGAAACACTTGAGTTTATCAAAAGCCAAATCTTAAGCACTACAGGTGTCTCTGTTTTCATCTCTGACTCTGACACTCTCAATCTCACACACACACACATGCACACATACACGCACTCGCTCAGGTCTCTACGTTTGTGGGTCATGTTCTGCATGTGTCTTTCCCCTCATCGACTTCTCTGTAGACGAAGCCTGAGTATGGGCACCATTACCTCCCACTCAGGCCCCTCTGACCAGGGCTATGCCTTCCTGATGGACAAAGAGTTGCCTTTGGTAACCTTGAAAACACTAAGTCCCAACTCCTGGAATAAAGCTCATCTAGGGGCTCCTCGAGGCCGGTGGTTCCCAGAATAGCCCCAGTGACGAGTGAAATAGACTGGAGCTTCTGGTTCCTCCTCTAACAGGACACAACAGGTCCAGGACGTGCCTGCCCAGGTGGCAAGTGGCACTGTCCCCTTATCATGGAGGGCGATGGAATTCCATCAGGTCGAATCTTGCTGCTGCCCGCTCAGCCTCCCTAAGGCGGGCCAGCCCCGGCCTGGACACAGGCCTCTCCTCTCTGGCTGTTTCCCCCATATCCTCCCTCCCTCCCTCCCTCCAAGTCTTCAGCCTCACTCTCACTGTTCTCACAGGGAACCACACTCATTCTTCACTGAAAACATACCTTTATTATTTGTTTCTGCGCTCTGGGAGACAAGCCTGCATTGGGTACACTTCGTGTCCTTTAGGAGCTTAAGATCTACCTCTAACCAACTTGCTTTCTTTGTAACAGGTCATAATGTCCCAGAACATTAAATCATTTACATTCAATCCAGGTCTATTTATTCTAATATCTAATAACCAAAGGTACATTGGAAAAGAATGAGTTGCTTGTAAACCCTCAAAATGTAAGCAAATGTGCAAAATGTAAGCAGATAGTCCAGTTTGCATTCTTTTGTGTCCGTGGCTTGGAATGAACCCTTTAGTCCCACAAACCCAACAAATACAGAAGAAAATGTGTATCGAGTTGGGAAAAAAATAGTGTCTTCTGATAGAACATAGTGACGTCAAGTGATTTGAGTTTTACTCTAGTCGCCAGGGGCTCACGTAGGTATTTTAGAAAACAGGCCCCAGAAAGGATGCTCGGACAGCAAAGCTTTTCAGCAGCATTAAAGCTGAAGTGCTTCCCTCTGGTCTGGAGGCTCTGCAGCTGTCCTGTCATCTGCCTGGCATCCCCACACTGCTTCAGTCCCTCTCTGGCCACGTGCACTTAGCACGGTCACCAAAGGAAGTGTCCACTAACAGTGTCGTCTGCACCTTTGTTTTAGTGTTATTTTCATCCTTCTACCTTCAGGAGACTCAGGCAAGACTCTGTTCCTCTCATAATATTCATTCAGATGCCCCTGTACTGTTTCGCTCTGACTTTGGCCTTTGTAAAACTGAAACGGAAGCTGGTTTCTGTCGACAAAGAGACTTTTACTAACTTTATATCCAGCGGAGAGGATCAGCCTGATTTCAGAGGATGCACTGATATGATATGGAAAGCCCCCAGCAGAGGAAAACCATCCTTGAACCCTGAGACAGGAATCCAAGTTTCTGATCAAGAGGTTTTAAAGATCACCTGGGTCCCTGATGAGGCCATTTTTCAATTTACTAAGAACCAACTGGCCTGTGTCTGCAACAGAAACAAAGGGAAAAATCAAGGCCACAATCTGGATGACTCAATTAGCATTTTAAGGAACTCTGACAACTAAATAAAGGAAATAAGAAGAAAGCTCCTGGCCCACCTCCCAGAGACATTCTGAAGACACGTGAAATACTGAAAGTGAAGGCTTTATATCAAGTGGGAGGCACAAAGGTCTTTCTCAAAGTGAAAGCCCAATTTGTAATCTTATTTGTAATCATCATGTTGTTCACATGATAATTATACCTTAGTTCTGTTGACCTTTTCAATGACGGTTCTTAATTTATCTGTCACTATGCATTTATTTTGCCCGTGCTTTCATGCTACTTGTAATATTCCATACAGCATGTTCATATACTAATTTACTGAACAGACATTTGATTGGTGTTATTACACCCCAGGCATCCCCCTAGAGAAACCCAATTCCCTGCCCTCAGAAAGCTTACATCCTACTGTGGTGCTAGACAATGAATAAGGAAAATGCAAGCGAATCGGATAGGGGTAAGTGCCAAGGAGAAATACAGAGCAAGGCAAGTGCCTCGGACGCATTGGGAGGGCAGCTGGGGTTTTAGACAGAACAGTTAGCAATGTGACATTTGAGTGGAGACCTCAAACAAAGAAGGAACAAGCCCTGAAGCTCGCAGGGGAGGAAGCTTCCAGAAGGAGGAACAGCAAATACGGGAGGAGCATGCGTGGACCAACGGGGAAGAGGGTGGGGATGCAGTGGGCAGGCACAGAGAGAGATGGGCAGAGTAACAGATGGGAGAAGTCAGGGAGGGCACCTGGGGCCTGGAGTACTCTGAGCAAGGGCACAACCTACTTAGTATCCAGTAGCCACAAGCAGCAGAAGAGTCCAATAGGCAACGACCAGGCCCTGAGAAACATCAATAGGAAAAGCATTACCTGTGGTAATACGTGTGGGTATTTTCCTATGTGTTTCATTATTTACTTCTGATTGTCAGGTAAGTCAGTATTGCTATTCCAATTTGGGGATTAGGCATCAATAAATAGTCTTTAGGATTTCAGGACCGGTAAATTTTTTTTTTAATGTTTAGAGATTTTGTTTGTTTGTTTTTGTTTTTCTTTGTTTCCTAGAACCAAGTAAGTAGGAAAAGGACATAGGTGCAACTTAGAGGTCAGTTTTTCAAGTGGAATGAATTTGGCTTTATGAAAACTCTTTTCTTTCAAGGTCTTGAGGAAACTATCTTAGAACAGTGATGCTTGCAAACCCGTGATTAGGAAATACAGGGCTACAACAGATTTAACTGTGAGAGCCAACATATGGATTGACAAGCAGACCTGTGGGGTGAATTTCACTGCTCCAGCTGTAAGCAGGGGGTAGAACCTCCCGTGTCCCCCTCGCAGAAACACAGGGAAGATGCACGCGTGATAATGGCTGGAAGGCCTTAAATCACCGGGATAGAGAAAGGTCCTGTTTTAATCGTGAGGCTAGTCACTCAGATTTAATGCCACCACATTCACCTTTTATAGAGAGAGACACAGTCATCTTTGAAAAGTTCTTTATGAATAATCCTAGCATACCATTGGCCACTTTTTCGTACTCCTCTCCCTTTTCCATCACCTTTAAAACTTTTTAACCTATTTAACCTTTTCATAATGAGTTCCCCTAACCTGACTGTACTCTAAAGCCTCCGATGCAGAGTTTAGCATTTGAAAATACGGAGTTGAGGTGCACTCCAGGAACTTTCAATTTTTAATGTGCTTTTGGAAGCTTCAGAGGGTTGATGGGGACTGAATTATATTTAAAGCTATGTGAGGGAAAAATCCCTTTTCCTCACAGAGCTGAGCTTTCTAAAGAATTTCTAATGCTAAGCACTTCAGCATCAAGATTCTTAGCAATACGTACATAAAATTAATTTTATTACAGCTTTTTCCATTTCTCATTTTTGCTGTAGAAAAACGCAAATTCTGCCATAAGCAGTTTTCTTTCTGCTCATTTTGTACACAATGAGCCAGATTCTCTCACATGGTATCCGCGGGCCGGACCAGGCTGAACAAAGAGATGAAAAGTTGAAAGATGGGATATTGTTTATCTGAGATATGAAATGGTCTGAAGCATTAAGTGACACTCCATCACATAAGGGAAAACGGTGTCATACTGAGGCTTTTCCTTAGCTGTGACATTTCTTTAGATTTTTTTTTTTTTTGGCATAAAAAATTGGGGCTTTTGTGAAAAAGTAGAAACTTCATCTCACAAAGAAAATCTCTTTATGAAGATGAAGATTAGAGGTCTTTACTCAAAGCTGCACACAGGGTCTTTAACAAGTCTGCTTTAAGTTCGCTGTTTAAAATTTCCATCCAAATTTAAGAGGAAAATGTACAAGCAGTGATAAAGGTCAAGGTGCTCTGAAGGCAAACTGACAGAGGGCCGTTGAAAATTGCCTTCTCTGAACTCCTGGCAGAGTCTGCAATGGGCCAGCTACAGCAAAAGAGGACTTTTCTTGAGAAAGAATCATAGAGACTGATAGAGACTCCTTTGGTAATCTGTGAACACGAGAATAAAGTCTAGTAAAATGTCAGTTTTCTAAATTCAAATTCCAGTGAACCAGAGACCAAAGGCACGAGATGGAAAAGAGGCAAAGGAAAAAGGGGAAATGCTTAAGAACAATTTTTCAATTTTTACGGTAGGCTCTTTCCCTAAAGAAAAAAGGAGAATGTGATTGTGAGCTGGTCTGTGTCCCCACCAAATGATACTGAAAAGATCCGCTTATAATTGACTGTGTAGTATGTTTTTCTCTTTTTAATTTTATTCAATAGGTGCAACCTGGAACTAAAGATTAGGTTTAAGCAAATAGACAGGAAGCCACTTTGGTTTCAGCTCTGACATGAAATGAGCTTAGGAGTTTGTCACTCCTGCTGTTACTATAAAGACAAACAGAAAAGGAATGACTTTGCTTGGACGCATCCGAGAACTGAGATTTCAGAGCAAGCCCCACCCTGAAATCTGGAGAAACAGAGAATCCAGAGAGTCACGCTTGCCTGGAGCAGAAGCTTCCGGGGTCACGAGCTGGTGAGGGGCAGCTAAACGGCAACTCTGACGAGTTACTGGAGGTACAGTCTGGGTGAGTGCGAGACGGAACCACTTTGCGGGCTTAACCCAGGAATCTCACCAGGATCTCCTGGTGCAGACCCAGCAACAGTGCAGAGGGAGGAGAGGAGTCACCACTGTGAAATGTCAAAAGGCCCCTTGATAACAAAGCCTCCTCTCCAGGGAAAGGACATCACCAGGGCCTTGTCTTATTGGAAGCTGAAAGGGAATCACCCAACCCCGGCCCCCTTCTGGTCTTCCTGTCTCACCTGAGGGGAAATCTTTTTCTTTTTGTAATTTTAGAAACACTTGTGAAGGTATTAGCCCACAGACACAAGCTCACTGAAAACCTAAAATTTAATCATACGATTATAGAGCTTTGCCCCTCCTCCACGTTACCACCACACTATAGAGCTCCTGTGTGATAAAGCGCATTACTGGAAGGTGTACATGTCTGAGGAAGAGGACTTAGGGAAGCCCAAAGACAACAGGGAGACAAAGACAAGAACAATAGAGTAATTTAAAGCCCCTGGACCCCTACAGCTACAACCAACATTAAACATAGCCCAAATCCTGGCTAGATTAACATAAAACCTCACATTAAAGTGCCATTTACCTCAGCTCCTATGACCTGATACAGCACAGCTAGTTTTCAACAACAAAAAATTGCAAGACATGCTAAAGTTCCAGAAGGAACACAGTCTGCAGGCAAAAAGCAAACATAAAAACCAGACTTAGATATGACATGAAGTTTGGAATTATCATATAAGGAATTTAAAATAACCATGATCAAGATGATGAGGGCTCTAATGAAAGAAGTAGGCAACAAGATAAGATAGTTATGTAAGCAGAAAAAAATGGAACTTTAAGAATCAAAAGGAAATACTACAGGTCAAAAACACTGTAATTAATGAAAATTGCCTTAGATGGGCTCATTGGTGACTGGACACCACCAAAGAAAGAATCAGTGAGCTTAAAGATAGGTCAATAGAAATTTCCTAAACTGAAATGAAAATAGAAAAAAAGAATGACAAAAACAGGACATCTAATTACTGTAGGACAGTTTTTAAAAAGTATAACTCACATGCACTGGAAATATCAGAACTAGTAGAAAGAGGAAATGGAGCAAAGGAAATATTTTAACTAATAAATGGCCAAGAATTTTACAAAATTAATGATAGACAACAAATCAAAACTTCAGCAAGCTCAGAGAACACCCAGAAAGATAAATACCAGAAAGCTACACCTAGGCATATCATAGTCACACTGCAGAAAATCAAAGACAAAGAAAAAAACCTGAAAGAAGCTAGGGTAAATGGAACATTTTACCTATAGAGAAGCAAGGATGGGGATGACAGCAGTTTTCTCATCAGAATCAATAATCACTTTAAATACGAATGGTCTAAATACACCAGTTAAAAGACAGAGGATGTCAGAGTGGATTAAAAAACAAGACCCCAGGGGACACTCATGTGGGAACTATATATCTACATAACTATACATTTTTAAGTAACTTTTAAGTACCTATATATAAGTAATATCTTGTAAGTAATTTTTACCCTCTTTATTTTAAACAGTGCAGAAATCTTATTGCTAGTGTGTCTCCATTTAAACTGTCTCTGACATCCTTTTTGGGCCATCTTAAGATTAGGTACAGATCTAAATTTCATCTTTTATATTTATTAGCTGTTGTCTTTTGAAAGAGAAATTAGATCAACTTATTCTATCCTGTTATCTTTCATAACAACATAGCTCAAGAATTTCACTGAGCTCAAAAAAAAAAAAAAGTAATGTGAAAGTAAAATTCTTATTGAATTGGATAAACATAGATACTAATACATGTATTTATGCACTTGTAATTCTCCACTTTCCCTAGAGGGATTTTGAAAATCTCTTTTATGTTTGCTCTTCTATTGCTTCATCATTTTATGTCTTTTTTTTTTTTTTTTTGCCTGCCTGTCACTCTGACCAAGATAATTTCAAATTTAATCATTCTCACAGTAATGTATTTCAAAATGACTTACATGCAAAAAGTAAAAGCAACTGCACTGATGTGCAAATGTTAAATCCCTTAAGTTCTGAGACTTGGACTATGTCTCAAGAAATCGCCTTTGCTAATCTGCAAAGTGTTTGCATAAAAGGGTCACTGTGTCATTCCATCATGCTTGTCCTCTCTTCTCAAATTGCTATCCACCAACCTGAAATTGTCTGGCTGTGATCAAGCAGACAAGAGTCAACTTCATGTTTTTTAAGCAAAAGTACTTTAATGACCTCAAAACATAGTACATGAAACAGTCCCTTGGGGCTCAGAGTCCCTCGTGAAGCATTTCTTTTATTTTCTCTAGTTCTAGGAAGTTACTCTGTCTCTCGGGCTCCAGTTCCTTGGCTGTGTAAAGCAGTCTATGATTCAAGGAACAGTGAACAGAATTTAATATCCTGTATTGATCAGTCCTTCAAAACTACAAGTCCATTTCATTTTTTCATATTTCTTAATTGAAAGACAATTCAGAGAAAAAAAATGTTGGAAAGGGCTTGGCTTGCTGCTGGGTGAGCTGCACCTTTGCTTTCATGGCATTGCAAGAGAATCCCAAGGACCTGCCAATTTGCTATAGAAAAATAAATCCCATTCCTATTCAATTTGTACAAAAATCAAAGCCATTAATTTTCTTAATTGTTTTTTTACTTTCATGGGAATAAGTTATCCAGATTTTCTTTCACTGAAGTTAATATTTCAAGGTTTTCCCTTTCTTCTTCCCCAATGTTTTCCATGGACCCACCCCCCTCTGCATTGGTATCTTTGGGAGTTAAGCACAAAGCAATAGAGACATACTGGACATATTGATCACTAAGTAAAATGGTTTCTCCAGCAACCATAACTCAATGAAAGCCCAGAGAACTGCCTTTCTTTTGCACATGAATTCTTTTCTAATTACTTCAGACATCACAGATGGCAGAAACAGATACAAAAGTACCTGCTCAAACAGTGTTGCTGCAAAAATAAAGCTGATTCAGTGAGAGATACTCTGCTGTGTTCTGTGGTTAACTAATATATTCCTAATTTTAGTATATAATTTCTCAATAATTATGAAATGAATTCATTCCTTTGTGCATTACAGTGTGTGAATGTATTAGTTTTACTACTGCCATAATAAATCATCACAAACTTAGTGGCTTAAAATAACAAACATTTATTATCTTATAGTTCTGCAGGT
Organism: Balaenoptera acutorostrata; assembly: GCF_949987535.1. Taxonomy (NCBI): domain Eukaryota; kingdom Metazoa; phylum Chordata; class Mammalia; order Artiodactyla; family Balaenopteridae; genus Balaenoptera; species Balaenoptera acutorostrata. The sequence continues at coordinate 76,959,249 of NC_080080.1, read as the reverse complement.
TAGAAGTCTGACACATGTCTTACTGGACTAAAATAAGGTGTCAGCAGGACTGCATACTGCCCTGGAAGCTCTAAGGGAAAATCCATTGTCTTTCCCTTTTCGGTTTCCAGAAGACACCTGCATTCCTTGGCTCAGTACCCCCTCATCCCTTTTTTAAGCAACATCACATCTCCCCAGTCCTTCCTCCACCATCACTTCACAGCCAGTAGAGATTCTTGCTTTTAAAGACTCTTCTGATTTTATTGGGGCTGCCTGGATAATCCATAATAATCTCCCCATCTCAAGGCCATACTCTTACCCACATCTGCAAAGTCCCTTAGGCCATGTAAGGTAACATATTCATTCACCTGTTTCAGCGATTAGGCCACGTAGGTCTTTAAAGGACCACTATACTGCCTGCCGCAATGAGTCTATTGTCTGGCACATTGACAAAAAAAGAAGACGCTTCTCAAAATATTGATATGCAATAGAGCATGCACTTTGAACTGCTTCTTTTACGTATTGGTGATTATTTCACATTGAATTAAAGCAGAGGTCAGCAAACCTTTTCGGTAAGGAGCAAATCCTATATATATTTGGCTTTGCCAACCATTCAGTCTCTGTTACAACTACTCGATTCTGCTATCGTAGTGTGAAAGCAACCATTGACAATACATAAACGAATGAGCTTGGCTGCATTCCAATAAAAATCCCTAAACAAAAACAGGCAGTGGGCCAGATTTGGCCTGTGGGCTACAGTTTGCTGATTTGTAAACTAGAGCTATGAAATCTCTAATCCTGTAAGTAAAATCTGACACACATTTTCAAAACTGAGATCTCTTTTTCTGGATATAGAATATAATAAAACTAAAACTCTTCACTTGGCCTCTTTAGCAATATAACGAATAATACAAGCATTCTTCATTATCTTAAAACCATGGTTGAGTACCAATGATAGGGAATAAGACCACAAAAAGCTAGAAGACCAAGAGTCAACCGTCTTTGGGCTTATAATTGGACGGGTGACATATTCATTAAAAGATAATAGCATCATTTTTGATCTATATGTTTAGCTGAATACATTATCTAACCTCCAAAAATACCATCTTTAAAAGTTATATAATGGGAGTTCCACTTCTGGTGAGTTCCACTCCTGGTAATGGCAAAGTATTTTTTATTGGAACTAACCCTCCTGCAGACAACAATGATAAACTCCGGACAAAGTATTTTAAAAAATAAACTATATGTAGGCAGTGGGGACTGACCAAAAGCACACAGGACCTGGAGGGGAGTCTGTCCTTGAAAGAACATAATTTTGCTGGATAAAAATTTGTGCTCATATGACTTTTTGCTGAAGGGCGCACCCCCATCTGTGTGTCAAGAGGCAGAAGAACTAGAACAGAAACCTGGTCTCACTGGCTTAAGAAGTCAAGGTATGGAGTTGGGAGATGCTGGAGAGCACAGGGAATAAGGAAGAAATTCCAGAAATAAGGGAGCCACAGAAGAGGAATCCTCAGAACTGCATATGATCTCTGTCTGAACCTTGGCTGAACCCTGAACTTTGTAGGCAATGGAGCAACACCAAGATTCCCTGTGAAAAGCAACAGCTGGAAGTGGGAAGAACTGAGCATTTTCAGCTGCTATCAATTCCAGGGGAGATAGAGATTAGGGTTTGAGTCCAAGAATACTGATAAAATTAAGTTACTGCTAGAACAAAAATCTACAGTTATAAGAGAAGAACCAAAATATCCAGAATCTCTATCTTTACAAATGAATGTATCATTGAAAATGTGCAGTGCACTATAAACATGGAAAGAAATAGGAAAATGTGAACAATTGCTAAAAGAAAGGTAGCATATAGTAACAGACTTCAAGATAACACAGATGTTGTAATTAGTAGGCAAGGGTTTTAGAGTTGGTATAATAAATATATCAATGACGTAAAGGAGTACATGATCATTATAAATGAACACAAGGAGAAAATCTTCAGAGTAATGGAAACTATAAAAAGAGAACCAAATGGAAACTTTAGAAGAGAAAAAGTAAGACATATAGAATTAAAAATATTTATTGTATACACTTATCAACTTATCAGAGATAGCCAAAGAAAATGTTAGTGAACTTGAAGATAAATCAAATGTGAAAAAAGGAGAAAGAGTGTGAAAGGAGTGTGAACGAGCCTAGCTGTACGACAGCAAATGATTAGCATATGTACAATTGGAGTACCAGAAGGAGAGGATGGAGAAAGTGGGGCAAACAAATTTGAAGAAATAATGACCAACAGATTTTCAACTGTACTGAAAACAGCAAGACATAGATCTCAAGAAGCTCTGAAAACCCCAAGCATTTTTAAAAAAGAGAAAGAAAGAAGGAAGGAAAGAGAAAAAGGGAGGAAGTAAATATGAAACACATCAGTTAAACTGCTGAACACTGAAGAGTAAATAGAAAATCTAGAAAGCAGTCAGAGAAAAGTGTCCTGTTATATATAAGTAAGTAATAACATAAATAATGGTGGACTTCTCATCAGAAACAATAATGGCCAGAATACTATTGAAGCAGAGCAAGACCCTATGGTCCTTCCCCACCATGTCCTCTGCCTGACTTTTGTCTGTGGAAAAACTTTAGCCTAAGAATAAGTTTAATCAGAGAAGTGAGAAAATGCAGAAACAAAGGAAAACAGTCCAACAAGACTAAATAATAATAGTTTAGTCAGTAAGCAAAGTCAAGGACCTTTAGTTCCTTCTCAAGGGCTATAGATAATATTCTGAGCCGTATCCTGTGAGCTGTCTTATAGGTATTGAAACCCTCACCAGGTGTAAAAAGTTAACTACATGATGAGCAGACTGTAGCCATGACATACGCTGCCACAGTTCTAAGAATTGGCCTTAAGGAAATGGGAGCAAACCGACCCTGGAACTGAAGATTAACTGTACTTAAAATAAATCAAGATGACGCTGGTCAGACCACCGAGGATCAATTTCAAGACGACTGTCAGAGCCGACTGTGCTGTTTCTGCATGTAGCGCCCTCCCTCCATCTATAAAATCTCTTGCCCACTGGTTGTCAGTGGAGGGAGTCGGCCTTTGGACAGAAATCTGCCCTCCCCCCCACCCCCATTGCCGGCATCCAGAATAAAGCAAACTTTCCTTTCCACCAACCTGGCCTCTTTATTGGCTTTTGAATGGTGAGCAGCCGGACCCCACTTTCAGTTACACTACGTCAGGCAAAAATACAAAAAGTGACATTGGAAGAAAATCATTTTTAGATAAAAGGAAGTTAAGAGAAATTTCCACCAGCAAACCTGCACTATAAGAAGTACTAACAGAAATTCTTTTCTTGGAAGGTAAACGACACCAGATGAAAACTAGGATCTACAGAAAGAAATAGAGTGTTTGAAATGGGTACATATATAAAACTCTTGCTCTTTTTGTGCATGTATGTGTGTATCTCTCTGGGTATTTTTTGCTTTTCTTAACATATTCAAAAGTCATGTGAATGTTTAAAGCAAAATTAAAAGTACTAATACTGTATTGTGGAATTTATAACGTACTTGAGGTAAGACACACAACAACAATAGCACTTAGGATGGGGCAATAAATTGTGCTAAACTGCTGCATGGTTCTTACATTTTACATGAAGGGCTACACTATTAGCACTAAGTACATTGTGATAAATTAAGTGTCTATACTGTAATCCCTAGGGCAAACACACACACACACACACACACACACACACACACACACACACGCTGCAAAGGGGCATAACTACAAAGTCAATAGAGGACTTATACTGAAACACTAAAAAGTATTCGGTAAATCCAAGAAGGCAGAAAAGGTGAAATAAGTGAACAGAAAGCTGATGGGACAAAGAGAAATGAATAACAAAATTTATGGACTTAAAGCATATCAATAATCATTAAATATAAATGAATTAAGCACTCCCAATAAGAGGCAGAAAGTATCAGCCTGAATTTAAAAAGCCATCTATGAGAGCGACACCTGAAATATAAAGGCATGAGTAGGCTGGAAGTAAAAGGATGGAAAGTGATACACCATGCAGAGTGACCTGAGTGGCTGTATTACCACCTGGAGAAAAATGACATCATCACAAGGATTATTACCACAGATTAAGAGAGGCAGCTCATCGTGATAAAAGCTTAATTCACCAGAAAGACATAATGATTACCAAGTCTGTGCAACAGTTGAAGAGCTTAAAAATATACAAAGCAACCTTGACAGAATTCAATGGAACAACGAACAAATCCATACTCACAGATTAGATGAGTCAATACTGTTAAAATACCACTTCTCTCAAAATTGATCTATAGAGTCAATGCAATTACAGTTAAAGTCCCAGCAGGATATTTTTTGTAAATAATCACAAGTTAACTCCAAAATTTATATGGAAATGCTCAGGACCTAAAATAGCCAAATAATCTTAAAAAAAAAAAAATTCAGAAGACTTTCACAACCAGATTTCAAGAGTTACTACAAAGCTATGTTAATCAGGATAGTATGGCAGTGATATATGATTGATAGATAGACTAATAGAATAGACCCATTTTTAGATGATCAATTGATTTTTTAGCCAAGGGACCAAATTAATACAGTGGGAAAAAGAAAGTCTTTTTCAACAAATTATGACGGAAAAACTGGCTGAAAGTAATTTAATTTGGGTCATAGAGCTAAAAGTAAACCTAAAACTCCAAAGGAACATCTAGAAGAAAACATAGAGAAATATCTCCAGACACTTGGGGTAGGAGAAAATTCCTTAGGATTCAGAAAGCATTCTCCATGTAAGGAAATATTGGTAAAGTGTATTTCATCAAAATTAAAAATTCTGCTCATCAAAAGACACTGTCAGAATATGACTAGACAGGTCACACCAGAAAAGAACATTACATTATGTATTATAATATTTATAATATGTCCAGAATATTTAAAGAATTCTTACCAGTCTATAATGAAAAGACAAACCACTCCAAAAAAATAAGGGGGAAAAATAAACTTGAAACAACAACAAATGTATGGACACCAAGGGGTGAAAGCGGGCTGGGGGATTTTGAATTGGGAGATTGGGTTGACATATATACATTAATATGTATAAAATAGATAACTAACAAGAACCTGCTGTATAGCACAGGGAACCCCACTTCACTGTACAGTAGAAACTAACACAACATTGTAAAACAACTCTACCCCAATAAAAAAACAAATAATAATAAATAAATTAATTAATTTTAAAGAAAGACACTTTAAAATGGAATGTATTAAAAAAAGGCCAATAAGCACATGAAAAAGTGTTCCACACTGTTAGCCAAGGAGAAATGCAAATTATTACCACTAACACCCACTATGATGGCTAAAATTTTAAAAACAAAAACAAAACCCTTGAGTTCAACTCCAAATGTAGGTAAGATGTGGAGTGACTGGAAATCAAATACCTTGCTGGTGGCATAGTCCAGACAGACCTCCTCTTACTGTGCTTCTCTTCATTGTGCGTCACAGGTACCGTATTTTTTACCAATTGAATGTTTGTGGCAGCCCTGCATCAAGCGTTTGCTCACTTCGTGTCTCTGTGTCACATTTTGGTAATGCACACAATATTTCAATATTTTTCATTGTTAACATATTTGTTATGGTGACCCACGATCTTTGATGTTACTATCGTAATTGTTTTGGGGCATCACAAACCGCACCCGTATTAGACAGCGAACTTAATTGATAAATGTGGTGTGTGTTCTGACTCCCCTACAGACCAGCTGTTCCCTGTCTCTCTCCCTCTCCCCAGGCCTCCCTGTTCCCTGCGACACAACAGTATTGAAATTAGGCCAATCAATAAACCTACAGTGGCCTCTAGGCATTTAAGTGAAAGGAAGAGTCGCACATCTCTCACTTTAAAGTCAAAGCTAGAAATGATTAAGCACAGTGTGGAAGGCTGGAAAGTCAAGACAGGCCAAAAGCTAGGCCTCCTGTGCCAGTTAGCCAAGTTGTGGATGCAAAGTTCCTGAAGGAAATTAAAAGTGCTCCTCCAGGGAACACACAAATGATAAGAAAGCAAAACAGCCTTATTCTTGATATGGAGAAAGTCTCAGGGGTCTGGACAGAAGATCAAACCAGCCACAACATTCCCTTAAGCCAAAGCCTAATCCAGAGCAAGGCCCTAACTCTCTTCAATTCTATGAAGGCTGAGAGAGGTAAGGAAGCTGCAGAAGAGAAGTTTGAAGCCAGCAGAGGTTGGTTCATGAGGTTTAAGGGAAGAAGCCATCTTCATAACATCAAAGTGCAAAGCGAAGCAGCAAGTGCTGATGTAGGAGCTGCAGCAAGTTATCCAGAAGATCCAGCTAAGAGAATAAATGAAGGTGGCTACACTAAACAACAGATTTTCAATGTAGAAGAAACAGCCTTCTATTGGAAGAAGATGCCATCTAGGCCTTTCATAGCTAGAGGGGAGAAGTCAGTGTCTGGCTTCAAAGCTTCAAAGGACAGGCTCTCTTGTTAGAGGCCAGTGCAGCTGGTGACTTTAAGCAGAAGCCAAGGCTCATTTACTATCCTGAAAATCCTAGGGTCCTTAAGAATTATGCTAAATCTATTCTGTCTGAGCTCTATAAATGGAACAACAAAGCCTGGATGACAGCATATCTGTTTATAATATGGTTTACTAAATATTTTAAGCCCACTGTTGAGACCTACCACTCAGAAAAAAAGATTCCTTTCAAAATATTACTGCTCATGGACAGTGCACTTGGTCACCCAAGAGCTCTGCTGGAGATGCACAATGAGATTAAAGTTGCTTTCATGCCTGCTAACACAACATCTATTCCGCTGTCCATGGATCAAGGAGTAATTTTGACTTTCACATCTTATGATCTAAGAAATACATTTTGTAAGGCTGTAGCTGCCATACAGCGTGATTCCTCTGATGGATCTGGACAAAGTCAATTGAAAACATTCTGGAAGGGATTCACCATTCTAGATGCCATTAAGACATTCATGATTTGTGGGAAGAGATCAAAATATCAATATCAACAGAAGTTTGGAAGAAGTTGATTCCAACCCTCATGGATGACTTTGAGGGGTTCAAGACTTCAGTGGAGGAAGGACTGCAGATGTGGTGGAAATAGCAAGAGAACTAGAATTAGAAGTGGAGCCCAAAGCTGTGACTGAATTACTATAATCTCAGAATAAAAGTTTAACAAATGAGGAGTTCAGTTAATGAATGATGAGCAAAGAAAGTGGTTTCTTGAAATGGAATCTACTCCCGGTGAAGATGCTGTGAAGATTGGTGAAATACAACCAGGGATTTAGAACTTTACATACACTTAGTTGATAAAGCAGTGGCGGAGTTTGAGGGGGTTGAGTCCAATTGTGAAAGAAGGTCTACTGTGGGTAAAATGCTATCAAACAGCATTGCAGGCTACAGAGAAATCATTCGTGAAAGGAAGAGTCAATCAATGTAGCAACCTTCACTGTTGCCTTAGTTTAAGAAACTGCCATGGCCACCCCAAATTCAGCACCCACCATCCTGATCCGTCAGCAGCCATCAACATCGAGGCAAGACCCTCCAGCAGCAAAAAGATTAGGACTTGCTGAAGGCTCAGATGATGTTCAGCATTTTTTAGCAACCAAGTATTTTTAAATTAAGGTATGTACATTTTTTAGACATAATGCTATTGCACACTCAATAGACTACAGTATCGTATAAACCTAACTTTTATATGTGCTAGGAAACCAAAAAAGTCATGTGACTCGCTTTACTTTGATATTCGCTTTATTGTGGTTGTCTGGGATGAAACCCACAATATCTCTGAAAAATTCCTGTGACCCCTTTTGGAGAAAGGTTTGGCAGCCTATTATGAAGTTAAACGTTTACCTACCCTATCAACTAGAAATTTCACTCCCAGATGTGGCTCAGTTTACAGAATGTTCTAGAACAGACAAAACTCATTTGTGTCTAAAAAATATCAGAAAAACTGTTGCCTCTGCGTGGGGGGAGGGGGGGGTGAATTCACCTGGAAGCAACATGACAGAACTTTCTAGGGTGATGGAAATGTTCCATTTCTGGATAAAGTATTAGGCAGGTGTATGTATTAATTAAATGCATCAAATTGTTCACTTAAGACTTGTGTATATCATTATCTATAAATTTTATGTTAAAGAAAACTCTGTAAGCGAAAATTAAACTCTAGTTCGTAAGTTTGCTTTCCACACTAGTATTGTTAGCAATTTGGAAACTACTTTGTGTTTATTATAGGAATGAGCAAACGAGCGGCTACATATAATGGCGGGAGTCAAGCTCCCCCTGCTGAAGAAGAGAGTTACAAGTGCAGGAAGGTAAGGACTAGAATTTATCCTCTGGTGTTTTATTGTTCTCATGGAATTGGATGTGTCAGTATTAACTTGTACTCCTAACTTCTTGTAAAACTTTGTCAGGACTTCCCTGGTGGTCCAGTGGGTAGGACTCTGCCCTCCCGATGCAGGGGGCCCAGGTTCGATCCCTGGATGGGGAACTAGATCCAACATGCCACAACTAGGAGTTCGAATGCCACAGCTAAGAGTCCACATGCTGCAACTAAGGGTCCCGCATGCCGCAACGAGGACACCGCGTGCCACAGCTAAGACCCAGCACGGCCAAAATAAATAAATAAATAAACATAGAAAAAGAACTTTGTCTCTTTCTTTTTCCTCTTGCTTCATCTCTGTCTCTGCCTTCTCCTCCTCCTACTTCTTCTTTCCTCTCTCTCTCTCTCTCAATATGTAGACACACACACCCCCCCACACACACGCATATTTCCTAGCTCTATTTGCTCAGGAAATCTATAAATAATTATAATATGAAGGCAATGAGCACATCTGACACCTAGATCTTGGTTTCTAAGTACCCTTGCCCACTTCAAGAAGCCAGCCTTCTTCAAGAAAAATCTGATTCCAGGATTGGCAGAGAAAAAACAAGCTGAAATTGGAAGATCTTTTGTCAGAAAATAAGTGTGATGGTCAGTTTTATGTATCGACTTGGCTAGACTCTAGCCCCAGTTACTCAATCAAATTATAGTCTAAGTGTCATGGAAAGGGCATTTTGTAGATGTGATTAAGTAAAGGAGATTATCCAGGATAATTTGCATGGACATGATCCAATCAGTTAAAAGGATTTAAGAGCCAAACTGAGGTTTCCCTGAAAAGAAAGAAATTTTCCTATGGACTGCTGTTTTAGCTCCTGCACAAGAGTTTCTATTTTTCCAGAGTGTCTTACAGATTTCAGATTTGCCTAGGCAGCCTTACAGCAGTGTTGTCAATTCTTAGCAATAAATTATCTATCTATCTATCTATCTATCTATCATCTACCTGTCTTCTACTGAGTCTGTTTCTCTGGTGGAACCCTAATTGATAGTAACAGAGTACAAAATGATGGCAACATATCAAAAAGACATAGCAGCTGGCTTGAAGAGGCTTCTACTTACCCAGATGGGAAGTCAAGGCATCAAAACAAATAATGGGTTAAAACTCACTGAAGAAAGTAAAAATCTATGTGTCTATACTAGCATAATAAATAAAAAAATAGGTAAATAAATAAATACAAGAAAGTGTGAACTTAAGAATGATTGTCCTTGCAGTAGAACGCCAACTAACAAATGTAAAAGAAATAGTGTAGGTAGAAAATCCTCGATGGATGCTGAAACTGCTGACTACAACATCAATGGATGTAAAAGTTGGTGAGGAACAGGATATTTACAGTCTAGTCTCCAAGTATCTCCCCAGGGATTATTAATTATAGAGAAATATAGTAACTTTACAGTGGACCGCATCATCCAAATTAAAGGATCAAAGTCAACACCATCGATATTGGGACAAACCAAGTGCCTCTTGATATAACGCACTCAGAGGGACATAGCATCACTTCTGTGGTACAACTGACAATATACATAACTAGAATCTAATCAAGGAGAAATAGCCAAACCCCAAATGAAGGAGATTCTGTAAAATCATGCCTGTTTTCCTTTAAAATGGTAATGTCCAAAAAGATTTTTAAAAGGCTGATGGATTGTTTGGGGATAAAAGAGTAAATTAGCATGACAACAAAGTATTTGTAATCCTGGATTACATCCTACAAGAGAAAATAAAATTAGCTATAAAGGACATTATTGGGATAACTGACAGTTTTGTCTGTGGATCAGATAATAGTAGTGTATCAACGTTAAATTTCCCAATTTTTTAAAATTGGACTGTGGTTCTATAGGATAATATCCTTGCTCTTGGGAAATATAATCAATACTTTGAAATATTTAGAAGCAAAAAGACTCAATGTCTTCACATTAGCAAAGGCTCAGAAAAATATGCAGATGTAAATAAATACACAGTGAGAGAATGATAAATCAAATGGGACAAAACGTAAACAATTGGTGAATTTGGGTAACAGGATAAGGGAGTTCCTAACACTATTCTTGCAACCTGTCTGAAAGTTTGAAATTATCATAAAATCTAAAAGTTACAAAAAGAAAACAAAACATATGTAAAGGAAAGCTGTAGTTCCAAGATCGCATTTGTAGTAATAACCACATGGGTATAAAGAAAATAAAAAGGTTTTAGGTGTTATTTCCACTGAAAAGCAATCAACAAATTAGACTAAAGATCAACAGCTAAGACAAGCTGTTTTTTACATTCTGCCTTGTCATTCCAGGTTAACTAGAACGTGAAACTGGAATTTTGTTTCCTGATCTTGTAAAAATTCGTTACTTATCTTTTTTCCATGTTTCTGCTTTGCTTTCCAGCCTCTCATGTCTGTAATTCTCCAAATCACAGGTTCCAACTGGATCATTTTCCACCAATGATTTCAGAGTTAAAGAATTATCTCTTTGTATAAACCCCAACAGAAAGAAATCAAATATTTATCATAGCTAAATAGCAGAATGTTCCTCATGGGAAAATGCTTTCTCAGCTGGGTCCCCTGTTTTCCTGGGTGTCTTTAGATATTGTAGCCTAAATAATATTAGAAGTAATTCTCATCTCAAATTAGTAAATAAATGATAGCAGGCTTGTTAATTTTATTTGCAATAAATGATTGCAGGCTTATATTATATTGCAATGTTGTTGAATTGGAGAGAAAGGAGATGGACTTAAATTTATAATGTGGCTTGAACTTTTCCCATTTGTAGAGACCTTTATTGTGGAAATAAATGGGTTGTATGTGGTTTTTGTTTCCTTCTCCCCGCAACCTTGGGTTCTCCAATCTCCAATAATTTTTTTTCCAAAGCTGCAATTACTGAGATTACAAATAATGTGAAGCATCACAGCTGGTCCTGGCATGTCTCCAACACATAATCACCTGTCATGTGTACTAATTCCTGCTATGATTAAGCCCCTTTATTCGCAGGAGGGTCTGACAGCTCTATTGTTTAAAATGTCACCGATTAATAGAACAGGCATGAGCTTGCCTGTACTCTGACTAGTTCCCTTGCATATTTTCTATGTCAGCTTCAGTTAAGCTGTTGTTCTGTGTATCTGATAAGTGATCACTTTTCCTGGAGCCTGGTACTGTCAATAAAAGACTAAAGATATGTGAGACCACAACTTAGTTCGATATAAATGTGGATTCAAACAAAGTCTTCTAGAAAACATTAGAAAGCGAGACTCATGGGCTCCAGACTGAAGGAGTAGACACAGAACGGTCTTGGTTTCTTTTACGATAAAATGCCAGGGCTTAAATATAACAATAATAACATTTTCCTTTGTTTTGAGAAAATAAGCTTATGGCCAAATCTGTGGAAAATTTGCCATTTAAAATAGATGTTCAATGTATTTCTCCATATATATGTTCAATATGTTTTCAACATATTACTGACAATGAAGAGAATGTTTTCAAAATCTTTTTATTCCTTCTCTAAAACCCAACCCTAAGTAGTAATTGGATGTGGCAAATCTTATGAAACAGATAACAGAGATACAAGGCTCGATTCAACTAAAAGAAAAATCCAAATACATTCTATAGGTGACCGTGAAAAATGGAAAATTACAAGTGCTTATTTGGTTGTTTGAACTGAAAATTGTGTGTGATCCTGAAAAGCTCCATTGAGAAAAATTGGCACAGTCCTAAAGTGGCCTAAATAGTGGTGCCAGGAAGAATAAGGAGGCTTTGTGTTAATGCCTAAGTGCCATCTCCCGACTATATCTTATTCAAATTCATGCATGCTTTGCTAATATCTTTCACCTGCTACCATTTGCATTTGTGGTTGCAACTAGATTCCTCCAGTCCTTAATCAAATATTAGCCTCATTCTGTTTCTGTAGCCCAGCAATCACGTCTGCACTAGTTTCCATTGTCTGATGGTTGCCTAAAATTGGATCAAAGACCACAGCAAGTAACTCTGATTGTGCAGAGACCCATCTGAGAAGAATGCCTTTCCCAGATCCATCTGATTCACCAGCTGCAAAGATATTTCACCAGCTGCAAAGATAGATGATAGATAGATAGGTAGGTAGGTAGATAGATAGATAGATAGACAGCAGATAGATAAATGATAGATAGATAGATAGATAGATAGATAGATAGATAGATAGATAGAGGATAGACAGCAGATAGATAAATGATAGATAGATAGATAGAAGATAGATGATAGATAGATAGATAGATAGATAGATAGAAGACAGATGATAGATAGATAGATAGATGACAGATAGATAATAGAATCAGAACTCCCAGCTCCAACATTTCCAGCCTCCAACCCATCTGCAGAGCCCTTCTGATCCTTGCCTCAAGACCTTCACTTGTTTGTTGTGTTTTATCACCAAGTCTTATCCCTAATGGATCAAAGAACTTGAAAGGCAGTCAAAAGTTATCAACCCAGTCAACAGCAAGTAAAAAAATGCACATTAAAAAAATACTGATTTGGTGTCCTTGAGTCAACATCCTACTGACCTAGAGGAAGAAAAAGTTTGAGTAGAGAGCCTCTGGCAATCTTCCAAGATACTCTGAAAAGGACTAACATTCTGGGGACAAGATTTTAAGAGTGGAGGATTCTAAACACGGTTTCAGAATCCCACCCTTCCATCAGCACACTATAAAGCTGTTTGACATGGTGTGCTTTCATCCCAAAAAGTGCATAGATGAATGGATACGTAGAGAGCTAGGCTTTGTCCTGGACAAATTTTTCCCTTCCTCTCCTCCTCCTGAATGAAATCCCAGCATGCTGCCAAAGGACAACTCCTGTGAGGACAGATACGTTTCATCACTTGTAGAAATCAGGCAAATATGTAGACAGCAGAACAAATTGGTACTTAGACTCTGCCATGTTTCTAAAAATAACAACAGTAACAATTACCCCGGAAACTGCTTGTTAAGATGTCTAAAACTCTTTCAAAAATAATAGTTGGGAATGCTAGTGAGTCATCAATTATTTTTTTAAAGCCACCTGTTAACTCCCATAAAACCTTCTCTGTTGACATAACTTGTTGCAGTTATTCAGTCTGTTACAGATGTAACATAATTTTTACATAATTTTTTGGGAAAAGCATATTAATTTTATTTTGTAAACTGTATAATATTTTAAATGGGCTTGGAGAGCTATTGGAAAAAAAAGCCCATGCTGAGTCCATTTGAAAGGAGGAGCAAGAAAGTAATATTCCACATAAAAATTTCCCATTTTATTTTCTCAGTATTCTTAGTATTTTGCTCTTTAGAATTTCTTAAAGCTAGTTACACCTATATAAAATAGCATGACCTTATAAGGATGCATGTATGTATTGCATATAGTCACTTATTAGAATCTCATAATTAAGTACACTCATTTAGATATATTCCAAGTCACATAGATATATTCCCCACACATAGAAACTAAATATGCTATGTATACAGATTGGGAAAATGTGATACAGGTTGAAGCAGCATAAAACTCTTTAAGAGCACGGGCTCTGGAGTTAGCTATATTTCATTCCTACCTCTTTCAGGAGTCTTGGGAAAATTGCTTATACATTCTAAGACTCAGTTTCCCCAACTGCAAAATGGGAGATAGTAACAGTCCTATCCTCAAAGATTTAAGGCATATAATAAAAGCACTTTGCACCGGGCAAATTGATCAAGACTGGAAAGGTCCCATATCAGCCAGTTCTTGCTGCAACAATGCCATGTAACAACTTTAAAATCTGAGAGACTTACAAAAAACAAAGGCTTATTTGTCACTCAGGTTACACTTCCAGAGCTGGTTGACTGCCGCTCTGTGAGCCTGAGGCTATGTTGCAGGCAACAGGTGGATGATGGGTCAGCTCTACACGTCTGCTTACGCTGGGAGCCAGGCTCAAGAAGTGGCCCCTATTTGACGCCTGACGTTCACATGGCGGAGGGCAGAGACTCAAGAGTAGTGGTGAAATACGACCCCTGTCACTTCTCACATTACATCTGGCCCATGTGGTTCACATGGCCAAGCACAAAGTCAGTGGGGCAGGGATAGATATCCCCACCAGGAGCAAGACAAGTCACATGGCAAAGGATATATATGGTTAATTATTTTATTCAAGGGGAGCAGTGAAGATTTGTGACAATAATACAATTCACTATGTATACCCAGTGACAAAAACAGCTTAATGTAACATGTTTGGCAAAAAAGGGGAATTTGCTAAAAGAGACTATATGGGGGCATGCCATATAATCAAAGAAAAGGATGAACAACTCAGTTACGGACGGGGTAGACACACATCAGGTCTTCAAGAAGAGTGGGAAACAGAGTCTTGATAACAGCTAGACCCCTGTATCTCTCTGACACCAGTGGTGTTGGCTTCACTTTTTTCCCTCAACGAACATTAAATTCCAACACATGGCAGAAAACATGGCTGTCTCTGGCTCACAAGTCCCAGATTCTTTCCCTAACTGGGAGAGACACCCTCTCTTTACCACTTATGATTACAGAAGTCCTGGAGAAGAATATGGAGTGAATCAGATTTTGTTTTGGCCCAACCTGAATCAGATGCCCCATCCATTTAGCCCAAGCTGGGGTCCTTTTCCATGGAAACACATGATGGAGGAGGATGGTATGGGGACAAAACAAGTGTTTGCCATACCAGGACATAGTACATGGATGTATCTAAGAGTTAAAAATTATTTGTAGAACAGGTATTATTTTGCTTTATACATTTAAATTTATTTTTTATGCAGAGCAATTTTCAGTGAGACAAGTTTAAACTCCCATATACAATCCTGAATGGCGTTTGGAGCCCAGTGTACCTAGTTGAGAAGCAGCCTGTTTCAGCTGTAAAATGGGTGTGAATGCAGTACCATGTCATATGGTTTTTATGAGGGTGAAATGAGTTAATAGATACAAAGTACTAGAACAGTGCTTCACCCATAGCAAATGTTCAGTCAGTGTTAACTGGCCTAAACTGATGGATAGTGAAATCTGTGTGCATATAACTATATATAAAAAATACATACATACATAATTATATGTATGTAAACATACATACACATACATATATATGTACATATATACATACACACATACATACATATATACAAACATTACATACAGGGAAAGAATTGTTCTTGTGCAAAGGAGAAGGCCATTATGAGATTATTTTGTGCTTGTATTACTGCAGTATTTCCTGGATCACATTTCATCTTAATGGCCTAGCAGCAAAGAGGACTTGGAAGGTGCATACAGATGGTTTTTCTGCTGTGGGTCCAGATGGCTTCTCTGCAGTCTCAGCATGGCAAGCTTCTGGGTTCACCTTGAGGCGTGTACAGCAACATATTTCTCTTGGTGGTACAACGACCTGAGAGTATGATTCTGCAAAACCACTCTCTGATTTCGCCAGGTGCATGGCAGGGGGTGGGGTGGGCACCACAAGAAGGGCGCTGGAGTACAGTCATAATTGTTATCTGTGTTACAGCTGCATATGTTATAACCCTACAAGACAAAATTATGATTTCTTTACACAGTTCAATTGTTTGCAAAGAAATTGGAAGGAAAGGGGACAAAAAATAGTCTTTTGCATCACTCAGACGTTCATCATTTCCAATGCTCTTCCTTTTTTTCCCCTGAGGATCCAAGTTTCCATCTGCTGTCACTTTCCTTCAGCCTGAAGAACATCCTTTAGCATTTATCGTAATGCAGATCTTCTGGTGACAAATTATTTTAATTTTCTTTTATCTGAAAATGTATTTTTTGCTCTCATTTTTGAAAAATACTGTGTGTGAGGAATACAGAATAAGGTGACACCTGAAGCCTTCACTTTAAGGACTTTCTAAACTTCTTGATGAGGTAGAGTGCTTAATTAAAATGATATTGTGCTTTGCATATGTTTTTTTTCTTATATGATAAGTGTTTTCTCCTCTCTCCTCCCCTCCTTTGAGTGGAAATGTTATCCTCATACTTTGATAGACAATATCAAATATCTCTACTGTGAAGTCTTCCTTTATTATCTGAAGAAGAGTTTGCTGTTCTGCTCACGGTGCTAGCCAGAGTAGTGCTATTTTCTTAGTCTTCATATTTATATAATACATATTAAATCTCAAGAAGAAAAAGAACAAACCACAAGCTCAGGTGGTAAGGATGTCCTAAGTGAGAGCAAGTCTTATCTGAACATTTCTTTTTACTTTCGATTCCATTTACCCTCCACTTAGAATTTCAGCATGCAACTACGTTTTTGTTCATTGATCCAATTATGTGACCTCCTTAACTAATGAATTTTTCATGTGATTTCCCATTGCTGTCACCATGAGGTCTTTGCAGATCTATCTTTCCTATATTTACATATATGGTCTTATCTCTTCCCTTCTTTTAGAGAGTTAGTACTGAATTTGCATTTGGTCCTTCACCCATGACAATCTGAATAAACAGAATCTCCAACAGAATTGGAAACTCTTCGAGACAGTTCCAGAACACTTTCCCATTATCCTTGAAACAACGTCTGGCTCTGATCCCAGGAGCAAGGCTATGCAAAGAGGTTTGAGTGAATATACTGTTGTTCTGGGAAGTCGCCTTCATTCTTAAATGACACTTTCAAAGGATATACAATTCTGGGTTGACAGTTGTTTTTCTTTCAGCATTTTCAAAAGGTTATTCCATTCTTCTCTGTCCTTCATGGTTTCTGATGAGAAGGTGACTATTAATCATCATTGTTCCTCTATATACAACGTGTCAGTGTTCAAGATTTATTCTTTATCCTTTGCTTTTAACAATTTACCATGATGTAACTTAGCCTTGGATTTGCTGTGTTCACTGTGGTTTTGTTTGTATGGCATCTTGTATCTAAACATTTCTAACTTTCATCAAATTTGGAAAATATTCAGCTATTATTTCTTCAAATATTTTCTTCTGCTCTGTTCTTTCTCCTCTCCTTCTGATATTCCTATTATATGTTTGATTATTTTATCCAATCTAACAAGACATCATCCATTTTCCAAAATCTTTTTTCTGTTTTTCACCTTGGACAATTTCTATTGCTTTATCTTTGAGTTCACCCACTCTTTCCTCTGTCATGTCTATTTGACTATTAAGTTTTCCCAGTGAATATTTTTACCATAATTCTAATTTTCAGTTCTATGACTTCCATTTGTTCTCATTTTGTTGTTTTTATTTCTCTGATATGATTTCCCATTTCTCTGCTGAGGTTCTCATTCAGTGAAAACATGTTCTGTTTTACTTCATTGGCTATTGCTATAATAGCTGCTTTAATGTCCTTATCTGTTAGTTCCAACATCTGGTTCATCTCCTGGTCAGATACAATTCATTTTCTTTTCTCTTGAGAATGTGTTCCATTTTCTTGGATCTTTGTATGTTGGATAAGTTTGACTATATCTTAGACATTATGAATGTTAACAGATCCTGGATACTGTTGTTTTCTCTGATAGTGTTGTTTTCTTTGTTTTAGCAGATAATTTTCTTGGCTGGCCTTGAAGTGCAAATTGTTTCCTGGGCGGAAGTTCAGTCTCAGCTTGGATCTCTTGTCTTTAGCTGAGCTGCTCTGAGTCTGTTCCCATGCACACATATTTCTGGGGTCCATCAGAGATGTTGTGGACAGAGATTGGGGATCCGTTCTCTGCCTCTTTTCCTTCCAGGACTACCCCTACTCTCTCCGGCGTTCAGTTTCCTGGCTTCACTATAGTTTCTCAGGCCAGAAAAACTGAGTTTTCTATATGTGCCCCTGCCACCGCTATGCGAGCCAAGCAGACTACACTTAAGCCCCAGACCAAAAGCCATGGAGATGGAAACTTACTTCTATAGATCCACGTCTCTTCTCCTGCAAGCAAACGTGCACTAGCCAGCAGGGTCTGTCTGCTTCTGTTCACTATCTAGAACCTCAGGCTGTTACTTCCAGCTTTCACGGTTGTTTTCTGCCAAGAGAGGGAATCCTCCAGGGAGGGTCTTAGTCTGTCAGACCCATTAAGGGGAAGTTTCTGCCTAAGTGTATTTTTAAAATAATTTTGCACCCAGATGAAAAGCTTCAATTATAAGTATTTTTAAAAAAACACTTTTAAACCTAAATGTACTAGAAGGAAGGAGTTAAGGAAGCTATCTTGTTCACTTGCTGAAAGAAATCACTAAAGATGCCCAGTCAATCAATAAATGTCTGGGAGGTGAGGCTTCTCTAACCCTCAAGGTGGAAGCAGAGTGGAACAATTTTTCAAACAGCAAATATCTAGGGAGTGCTTATATTTACTCTTCAGAATGGCATGATGATTTAGGTACTATGTTCACACCTGTGGTACAGCTGAGGAAACAGAGGCACAGGAAGTTAAGTCAGTTGACAAGGTCACAGAATGAAGGAGCGTTGACATAAAAGGAATCCAGGAACAGCCCAGGCATCCTCTGGGCTGAACTCGGAGAGGCTGTCAAGGCCCCAGCGTAGGCCGTGCCCAACAAGCAGAGCCAAAGGAAGGTGAGCTTGTAGAGACACCTGGGGGCGGGTAGAGGGTGCCACCCACTCTTGCAGGGAGAACAGAAACCTACCCCCTCCCCAAGGGAGGAGGAACAGATGCCGCCGGCAGAGGCCTGGGGTGGGTGGGGAGGCTGCAGAGTGCAGGACCCTCACCACCTGAGATGCTGTGGGCACATGGTCGGCAGGGGCGCCAGAGCAGGACTCCTCCGTGGACACCTGTGCAGGATGCCCAGAAAAGGCAGCATGCTGTGCAGAGACCCCTCCTGCTCCCGCCGTAAACCCCTCCTCCACTCAGACGCCATCAGGGAGAGAAGACTCTGGGGGAAGAACCTTGAGAGAAGGCTCTGAAGGGGGTTTCGGCTTCAGATTGACAGACAAGGGGCTAATTTCTTTAATATGTCAAGAGAATGACCAACGGTATAATAGAAAATGGGCAAATACAGTGTCGGTTCACAAAAAAAGTAAACACGAATCCTCTTAAAACAAAAGCATGAGGATGTGTTCAGTTGCACTTTTAATAAGAGAAATGCAGCTTAGCACTACCAGACCTACCCCATTCTCACTCTGCAGGCGGACAAAAGTCACAGGCTGGAGCCCCCTGGGAAATGCTCGTCCTTCTGGGGGGAGCCCGACCCTGGAGGGTCTGGAAGGAGTTGGTCACAGGAACCTTCTAAACTAGGGGCTCTTGAGGCAGGGATTTTACTGTGTTTATTTTTTACTCTCCTAGGATAGTGTATAGCACATGGGAAATACTCGATAATTTTTATTGTAAAACGGAACCAAAATTTCCATATTCATTATACACTCTATTTACTGGCGTGAAAGCCAAGCGGGGAGCAAAGTAGGAAGGGGCTACTGCAATAAAATAATTCTTGTTTTACCCTGAAATGACTGCTATTAACATGCAATGCATGTGTATTGTATTCTTCTCTGACATAGCAGGGACTAACATACACCAAAAAATACAGTGATACATGAAGAATGGAAATTAATGTTTCCAAATAAACATTTCTAGGAAAGAGGACTTCTCTTTCAGAAAGACTTTGTTAATTGCTGATGCATTCCAGAGAAACAAATTTGTAATCTGGTCAGGATGTGCTTATGAATTAATACATTCATTTTTCTCTCACCAAAAAAAATAAATAAATAAAAATAAAAATGCCTATCATCGAATATGCAATTCAGAGAATGGAAATTGGCCCAGGAACTAATTACAGCTCACAAAGAGAAAAAAAATCTGCTATTTTGATGAAAATGTGTTTTCCTAGCATTTTTGTTATTTCCATTGATAATTGCAGAAAATAGTTTTAGTGGGGACAATTGTTATGGTTCTCTATGTATTTCTATTCTAAGTTATGAATAAGGCAGTGTCCCTGGCAAGTATTTTGGGATCCATCTGGAGAGAGGGAATGATGAAAACTCCAGAAGATAAGCTTTTCTTGCTTCAACATCCTATTTGAAGTGTTTGTTAAATAAAAAGTATATACAATGTGTATTATGAGACTCAGAAACTTATACTTTCAGTGTTGAATGAACAAAAATCCACAGAGTACTTAAATATCTATTTGAGCACAAAAAAAAAGCCAGAAAATTGTGCACTCTGGGTTTGTTGGATCCAGGTTAGAATCAACCAGCTGTTTCTTTCTGGAGGACATTGGGGACATTCTTTGGCAGACTGCATTTTGAAATTTTTTAAACTCTCTATCCCAGGGTATCATGTAGTCCCGGAACTACTGTTGCCCCAGCTGTTAGGATGAGGAGTCTGCTGGGGCCCAAGGAATGTGAAAACAGGAGAATTAATACATAAAAGAGAGATCTGTTTTAAAACAGCCTGAAAGTGCCAGTATTTTATAGATTTATAACCATGAATTTGCAAATAAACTTCACAATTTAGTCTACAATGAGTTTAAAATCCTGCTTCCTACTGGCATGCATTTCAAATTTAAAACACATTTTTCCATTCAACTAATGTAATAAATGATGCCTGGGACCACAGGGGAGCCCTAAAACCCTTGACCAATCATTGAGTTGCCAAAATACTGTATATTTTAAATGAAACAAAAATAGGACAAAACAAAAATTAAATTTGTATTTGAGATAGATTATCTTAAAGGCTGGTTCTTGAGATAGAAATAAATTAATCAGAAGTAGTAAAACAGATCAGTACGAAAATGATGGAGATCTATTTAGTCAATTACAGGGACTTTAATTTTATATGGTTTTCCTGTCCCCTGACATAGATGGATCACCACTGATAGCCTGATATTTATCAGCTATAATATATAAGGTTGTGGAAACAAAGAGATTTTCCTCAGGTAAGGGCACAAATTGGAAAAGAGGGGTAGGATTAAAAAGTATGTATATAAATATGTGAGAGAGGTAAAGCGTTCCATGAAATAACTTGAGCTGATGACAGAACCCAAAATGGAAGCACGAATGGGATGATCCCTCCAGAGAAGACAGAAGCCCACCATCTGCCCACTGGTGAAGATTCACAAAGAGTATTTATGGTGCTTCCCAAGCCTGGAACCGGGGCTCACCGTCCAGCCTGGCATGTAGCAGGAGTTCACAAATATCTGTGCCTAAGCAAGTGAACAAATGAATGGACAGATGAGTCCTGACCCCTGGGGAAGTCTGCGTCTTCACACGCTCACATGCCTCCCTGCCCACAGAATGGCAGAGGTGCAGCAGGGGAAGCCAGTTGAGGCAACACAGGAAGACCCTCCTGCCCAGGGCCCCCTGACTCCTCTCCACTGGTCCTTGGGAATACGGCTCAGGCATGGGTTGTACACCCTCCCTCCATCCTGCTTCTCTACCCCACCAGGCTCTGAGCACACATCCAAGGTTTATCCTTGCGCTTGAAGGTGAGCTACAGAGGCACCAAAGGGTCAAGGCAGCTTTTTCCCTTTTAATTTTTACAGAGCCTTGAAAACAGGCATAAGCTATTATTTCATTTGGTAAGCAGCGCTTTACTGGAACCATTTTTCTGAGGAGCAGCTTGAGACTAGGCATGGCTAACTGACCCACTTGTGGTGAGTAACTGAGGGAGCCAGGACCGGGAGCCAAAGAATCTGATGATGAGGTCATCACTCCTGCTACCAGTTGAGAATTAGCATGGCCAACGTCTATGTCGGTACAGGTTTTCATTACGGGCAGAGCATCAGGCTGAGCCTGGATCTCAGCTCCTACATCCCTTGTTCTCTCACAGCTGGGCCTCCTTAAACTCCACTTAGAAACTTGACCTTGCCCTGGATCAGCACACTGCCATCAGCCTGGGGCTGGCCGTTGCCTTGGTCTCCAATCCCCGTGATCCCAGGCTGAGTCCTCCCGGCCATGCTGTGGGCAGCTCCCTCTCAGCGACTGATGCAGAGGCTCCTGTTTCCCCACGTCCCTAGCCTGGGGCACATGACCTGCCTCTACTCTGACCTTCCACATTCCTCCCCATGGATCGCTGCCTACTAGGTCTCTGCACCTGTATTAATGGCACTTATTCAGCATGGATTGAGCACTCTTTAGAGAGGCAGGCACGTGTCAGTTATGAGCATTCGGCAACAAGCAAATCAGAGCCCTGCCATCGTGAGGCTCACAGCCTGTCCTGTGCCACCAGCACTGGACAGGGATGACAGATTTGATGACTGCCCTAAAATGAGGGCCACAGGATACGAAGAGCTGATCTAGGCCAGGGAGCAGAGGTCAGCCAAGGCCAAATGACTAACTTTTGGGTGACACTGCCATTTGCACATCAGACTGGAATTTGCAACACTTGAAGCTGCATTGTGTGCTGTTCTGGCCTGTCCTCTCCCACTCTCTGCAGTGATAAATCACAGGCCACTCTCATGTCAGGACATGACAAAAATAATATCTCTTATAAACACATTCCTTATCTGTAGTGTATTATTCACTTAAATTGAATATTTTTTTCCTCTAATATACACCTTTCTAAGCACACATGCCCTTTGTCAAAGACAGTCTACTAGATATGGGCTCGTTGGCAAAGAATCACACTAGCAGCAGATGGGCACACAAGGCTTACCGGAGCATAAAAGAAAGCATAAAAGAATATATTCAGGAATATATTACTGATTGACTGTTAATTCAATTTTTAAAGTGTGGTTTGCCCACCTGAACTTTGCTTCAGCATAAGTCTATTCGTGGGCTTTCAAGAGGCATTTAAGGAACCCTGAGTCCATCCTCGACCCACTGGGTGAGGTGAGTTTACATTTCCAGGGCGCCCAGCTCCCTTCGTGACTTGGAAACATCTGGAGATCTATGCTGGTCGTGTAAAGGCACGATGAGGGGAACATCCCTGCAAATCCCAGCATGCTCCTGCCGGGGAAAGAGGGAGTCTCTGTGGGTTAGGCTCAGGCAGGGGTAGGAAGGGAGCAGAGACAGAAAAGAGAATCCAGAATGACAGTGTAAAATCGAGCTTTGGCTTTCAGCCAAAGACAAGAGCGAGCCTGATTATATTGCATATTTTAGAATTCTCTTTCTATTCCATTGAAAATGAGAAGGCAAAAGCTTCTCTTTGTCATGAGAAATCAATTTCTTAGCTGCCATTTCTTCTCAGCACAAATGTTCTCCCGTTAGATCCTTTAAAATGCCATTTGTTAGAGCGATTACAGAATGAATTCCAGTCCATGTTTAATTCTTTAAAAATCATCTTTCGCTTTTAAAGGGTGTAAAAAAGCATATGGATGAGCATATTAATCACAGCTACTATTTCCAGGGCCTGAGTGAAAAGAAGCATTTATGTTAATGGTGTATGTGTCTGAGCATATAAGTCTGGAAATATTCCCAATTACCAAAATTATCTCTTCTCCTGCAACGAGAATATGACTGAACCAATAAACTACCATAATAGCACAGCCCATCCGGGTTACCTTGCTGAGGTTAGATTGTTGCTCTCTGAACGCTGCCAGTCACAACACTCAGGCCGTGACTGAATCAGCCAAAATGTTTAGCCACCTTCTCTGGCTCTGGCTCTGAATTAATTTAGAAAGTCCCAAATGCATCCAGTGGGGCTCCCTGGAGAATCAAACCTTATAAAATTATTCCTTATTCACTTACAGCAAAATCTCTTGCAATCAGCTCCTTAGTGGAAAATGGGCACCAGTTATTCTTAGGACACCATACCTCACACACACGGGCCACCAAGGCACTGGATGCCGAATATTGCACGGATGGAAATATAACAAATCATGTCAGAATGGGGCCAGGAGAGCTACTGCACATCCCTCAGTAGCCTGGGTCCTTGAAGAATATTTTAGAGCCAAAGGAGGGGAAGTCTTGGGAATAATAAACTAGTCAGTATCATGTATCAGCATCATGTATCACATTAAACAGGATCAGACCAACTGTCTCCAATTTCTTGTCTATTTTTCCTTCCATGAGGTAGGACAAACTCTTTCCATCATGTGCTCAGATCTGTATACTATTTCCGGAGATGAAGAAAGTCCCATTGTTAACTCTGAATTACAACCACGAAAGCAAATGATTTTATAGTTAATTTTAAAAACACTGTGAACAACTCACATGTTTTTTCTACCAATAAAAAAAAGTAAACTAATACCTAATCATCTAGGGATGCCAGATCAGGACCATGGGAGCCTAAGAGTGGATAGAACCTAGACATCGGTTTCTGCTAGGTTTTAGTCTGAGGAACAAGAATTAGAAACGGCGTCTGAGATGAGCAGAGTGGGTTGTGACATGTGAAGCTGAGGTCTCACCACGTTACTGCATATTTCTTCAGTTTATCAGAACAAAATGGTAGTAAGCACAGAGACCGAAATACAGCATTCCAATTTGCTAAATGGAGCTTTTGCTGGCACTGTGTTTATTGGTCAGATGTAAAGAAAGAAGATGAATGAAAAGTTTTAGAAATACAACCATTCAGGGCTGTCACCACCCAACACATCTGTGTCCCTAAATGATGGTAATTAGAAGAACAATAATTATTACTTCTTCACCAGGAAACAAAACCAAGCTGTTCCTTAGCTCTGGTACATCAACAGGTATCTGAGCACAGCAGCTGGGTCACCTGTAGGATCCCCTCCTACAGTCAGGGGTCTGAGGGGGACAGTTTCATGTTTGATCAGCCTGGGTCCAATTAGGAGAGAGAAACCACACAGTGAATTAAACGGGGGAGGTTTAACATAAAGAAGAATCAAACTCGAATCAAAGTGTGACTATAAGATACAAAGACACTCTGTATTTTGCCCTTGGGGAGAGATGGCTCAGAGAGAAACCAAGGAAGGACAGACTGGAAAGACCCCCTCCCCAGGGCTGGGGCCTCAGACCCCTCTGCAGAGGGACTAGCTCAGCTCCTCAGATAACAGGCAGTTTGCTGTTTGCTGTCGCGGGGAGCAGAGCGCAGCCATCTGGAGTAGGCAGGGAGCCTGCGATCAGCGACCAGTGCCATGGGGGTGCACACGGAGTGTGGCTCAGAAGGAACTTTCCAGGCATAGGCAAGACCCACGGGGCCAGCAGGCGGAGTCGGGGCGCCAGTGTGGGCAGGAGACCTCAGGACGCTGGTCTCCGCTGGAGAGAGCGGTGGGAGGGTGGTCACCAGGCAGGCGGAGGGTCTGGGCACGAGGCTGGGGTGGAGCTCACTGGGCTCCCAGCCCTCACCCCAGGGAGTGCTTCCCCGCCTTCCTCTGGGCCCCCCTGCGGTGCGCACTGTGAAGGAGAGATGCTTGCAGGAAGCACCCTGGAGCAGTGTCCTGGTAACTGGAACATATGGTCACCTCCAGACCCCGGGGGCATCTGGGTGTGCTGTCCCTTTGTAGAGAGCAGACAGCTGAGCTGGACAAGTTCAATGACTGCTACAGGTCACACACACACAGCAACTGTGCCTGTGTGATTCCAGAACTCTCATTTTAACCACCACGCTGTTATTATGATAAATCACAAAAGATACCAGAATCCTCTGGAAAGGCCCTGATTATGATAGGACACTCTTTTCTAAAAGTTCTGGGATTTGGTAGTACACCATCAAAATAAGTTGTATTTTTTTGCAGCCTTGAGGAGACATCCTTGCCTTCTATTCTGTAGTAGTTTGACTCTGCCGAGTACAGACACACATTTAACCAGATGTGAAGAAAACGAACCTACCTCACATGAAAGGTGGAAGATGACAAAGCAAGGGGGACCCGTGTCCATGAGGAACCATTTGCAGCCCTAAGCTCATTCAGACTCGAGGAGAAATAGAAAAAGAGCGATGATTCCATATGTGAAGATTTTCTCAACTGAGAGACTCAACAGATTTCTCCCTTTCCCCCAGGGTCTGAATGTGAGGAAATGAGCTTGCTTTAAAACCAGACAGATTTCTGCTGAATATAAGGAAGAACTTCTTACTCATTATGATGATGAAACACTAGAATGAATTTTGCTGTGAAGTGTTGAAGTTAAATCTCTTTCCCAGAGATATTAAAGAAGAAAATCAAAACTATCTATCGTGAATGATTTAGACATCCCTCTAGATGAAAATAGCAATTTCTCAGGCTCCTTCCATGTCCCAAGTCTCCTATATGCCTTAGTCATCTTTACCTCTTCCTTGCCACAGAGGTAGATGCCTTCCAAGGACAATGGGGCAGCAAGGGGCATTATTAACAAGAGTTCACATTTATTGAGTGCCTACTGTCTCTCGTCTTTGTGACACTGCAAGGTAAGCATCATTATTTCCAGTTTACAGATTCTGAGGCTCAGAGAAGTCAAGAATCTTATCAAAGACCACACAGCAAATAAATGTCACTCAGCATTCTAACCCAGGACTGTCTATGAACAAGTCTGTGTGACCCCATGGATAAACCATGCCTTTTCACTCTTCCAGCAGGCTAGCTAGTAGTAACTGTTGGAGCCTTACCCCTCCACTCCTGAAAACTCTCCAGGACATCCCCCAAACCTGCCAAGTCTAATTTGTACAAACAATGTAATACGGCATGCCTGGAAAATCAGCAAAGAAGTAGGTCACGAATGAAAAGAGAAAGATAACTGATAAAGACAGATAAAACAATGGAAGTGAAAGATCAATGAACACACACTATATCATATCACATCTCCACTACCCAGGATCTCATAAAATTGCACAGAATTGACTGGGTTCACAAAGTAATCTGAAGGGAGAAATAAACGGTACAGCCCTAGTGAAGCCTGAGAAAACCGCCCCCATTATTTTTGCAGTGGGAATGTGTGAAAACTGAACAACTGTGCTACAGCATTGTTTTATTCCTTGTGCTTGCAGAAACGGAACCCTCCGAAAGACACAGTCCCGTTTGCTTCTCGAAGGCACTGGATCACTGTGTTCTGATGACTAAAGATTCTTCCTTACTCTCTTGTCTTTAACCATTTGCATTTGAGGTCACAGAAGGAGGGAGCAAGTCCCTTTAACACGGATGCCTCACGGACATAACTCCACCTGGTGTGAGCATTAATTATGTGGTTGGTACCTTTCCCAAGAAACACGGCTCCCCAAGACCTCCCCAGACACACCAGCTGACCAGCTCGGGACCCCTGTTGCTCCCTCTGTCCAGGTGGCCTCAAGGTGGAAGTTACTTGTGAGAACTCTGCATGAAATGTATTCCCCCAAACACTCTTTATTTGTCTTGGAAGATGTTTACAAAACGTTCCTAAATGCTCAACCGGCAAAACACCATCTCTGTTCTGTACCTCTTTCAACATTAAAATGAACAATTATGTGCCGAGGATTTTGATGCAAAGATGAATAAAAGACTTATACTCTGCCTTCACGGAATTCACAAAGTAGGACAGAAGATCAAATGACAATAACCACAGAATGATGTGGGGCTCTGATGACAGAGTCTAAGGGCTGTATGGAAGCAGAGGAAAGACACCTAGCCTGGATACTGGAGCACACTCTCCAGGGACGAAGTTTGAGCAGAGCCTTTTTTATCAGTCAGCTCAGGCTGCCACAAAAAATTACCATAGACCACATGGCTTACACAACAGACATTTATTTTTTCACAGTTCTTGAGGCTGAAAGTCAGAGATCAGGGTGCCAATAAAGCTGGTTTCTGGCGAGAGCTCTCCTCCTGTTTTCAGATGGCTGCCTTCTCACTTTGTCCCTGTCACAAGGCAGGGAGAGAGGGAGAGCTCTCTGGTGTCGCCTCTCATAAGGACACTAATCCTATGGAATCAGGGCCCCACTCTTATGACCTCATTACTTCCTAAAGGCCGATTAAATATGCCAGTGAGCACAGGTTGAAAGTCTCCGGCAGCAACAGCCTGTCGGGGATGTACACCAGTCCCACACGGCTGACGCGGGGGATGATATGGTGAGAGACGGCACAAGGGAATGTTCTCTAAGCAGTGTGTACTTTATCGTGTGGGCAGTCAGAGTTTTGCAGGACTCAATTAAAAAGTTGAACAGATTGGCATTTTAGGAGAAAAACAGTTGGTCCACTTTTGAAGAATAAATAGTAGGACAAAGGGACTCGGAATTCTGGACCCAAGCCATGGACACTGAAATAATCCTGGGAAAGATAATAAGGGGTTTTGCCAAGATAGTAGCAACAGAAGTGAGGGTAAAGCACACATTTGAGAGTTACTTAGGAGGCAGAATGGTGGGAATGGTTGGCTAGGGGGGAAAGTGGGGAAGGGAAAAAGTAGAGGAGAATCCTGGAATGGATGGAGTTCTCTGGAATGGATGCCTGAGTGGTATTTATGCCTTTATGTTATCACTATAGTCGAGGTAGAACCACATCTCAATACTTTGTTTTTCTGTTGTCACTGTTGTTCCATTCGTAGACGATCCCTCAGCCCTTCCCATAAATTTCACTTAACACGCTTGTGGGTCTAGCATGCGGATCAAGGAGTAAAGAGGATACAAATCACAGTCAGTATAAAATTTGGGGTTTAATACTTAATAATGGTAGGAAATTTGATGAAATAAATGATAGGATCACAATTTGAAGCCCAGTGTGTGCAGATATTTTGTACCTTACCCTAAACAATTGGTAATTATAGTTTATACTTACTTAATTAATTCAATATACCCAAAATATTATATTATCATCTCACACATAATTAAAACAAAAATTATTAATAAAATATTTTACATTTTGTATACTTTGTCATTGAAATCCAATTCATATTTTTTACTTACAGCCCAATTCAATCTGGATGAGTTACATTTCAAGCACTCAATAGACGCGTGTCACTAGTGGGTTCCATACTGGACAGCAGCACAAGACTAAGAAGAGTTCTTGATGCAAGCATTAAATATCAGCATTAAACTATCAGTTACCAATCAAAAGGTCAAAGTAATCTTTTATTAGAAAAATATGAAACACTGAGTGTTGTTTTAAAGAACATGTGATTATTTTAAATTCTAGCTTCCCAAATCTATATAAGTCAAAGATTAATGTATCTGTTTTGTAAGTAAAATTTTGGACACATTGCTCAAAAAGCCATCTGACAACATGTGAGTGCCCTGGTACTTGATTAGATTATTTACCTTGATGAAGAAATAAACGAGACATCTTCTGTGTCCAGAGACTAGCCAGAGGACTTTGGGGGATAAGCAGAAGTCTTCTCTCATTACATGCATAACCTTGTTAATGAAAAGAGCAAGGAGATTGTAAAGCTCCATGGATATCTGATGCGATGAGGCAGTAAGTGCAAATTAGCTTGGTTTATCAATATTTATTCGTCACAAGTATAGTAATCTGGCTAAAAACAAATTTGGTAGTAATCCTGGGATTATTACCAACACCACTGTAAGTCTTTTTCAACTGAAATGATTTTAGGTAAAACAAGAGTTTTGAGTTGTGTTGACTCCATGATGAAACAATTAAATAAGTGTTCAAATTTTTCTATTGGTATAAAAAAGCAAAGTGAGTTGCAATCTTCCAATCTTTTTTCTGGCCATTTGCCACTACTCAGGAGTTCCTTATCTGTATTATAACCTACACCTATAACCTGTATAAAGAGAAGGCAGCTTCTCATTGCACACAAAGCAGAAAAACTTTGCTGGATGCTCATCCCAGGAGGATGTGTTCTCGCCACGACCTTTCAATGCCATTCCTGAGTGCAGGTCAATACAATCGTCCATTTTTACCTAATACCCACATCATGACCCAAGCCAACCATGAACCAAGCTTGGGCTTTTACCTTCTCCATCATCTGCTCATAAGGGATCCCTCACTGGTTAACAAATGTAAGCTAGGGAGAGGTGATGGTGTAGCCATCATTGATAACATGGCATCTGTGTTACTTGTTCAGCTTCTGGGAACATAGCCCATTGCCATTCAAGGTCAAGTACTCTGTCTCAAACAGAGTCCAGTAGCATGCCTGGAGCTGTTTATCAAAACAGCTATAATTCTCCTGTAACATCCTTCTCTAGAAATCAAGGCATCACGTGATAATTTTTGCATTGAGGATTGCCATAAATGCCACACAACATCTTTTGCTACCTCTGACAATTTTACTATAATAGGCAAAGTCGACTAGGTCATATGGCCCATGTGTCAAGGCTGTGTGTCCTACAGTCTGGACCTGCTGCTGAGCCCTTTGCTGTTCTGGCCCCACTCATTGCTGGCCGGCCCTGCGTCCCCTCATGTATGAGTTGGAACAGATTCCCCAGGTGTGCTGTATACTGTCTCCAGAACCTGATGAGGCCTACCAGGCACTGTGCTTCCTTCCCAGAGGTGGAAGGTGCAAGGGGCACTGCTGTCCCACTCATACCCAAATGTCCGTGTTAGGTATGAGTGACCCCTGGGCTCTGTATTCTGTTCCACTGATCTATCAATCTATCTCTGATCCAACTTCACACAGTTCTAACTACTGTGGCTTTGTAGCAGCTCTTTTTTTTAAACTAAAAACAAAACAAAAGCAGTTCGCCCATTTCTCCCACCCCCTCCAACATATAATTTGTCTTTCTCTGTCTAACTGATTACACTTAGCATAGTACCCTCAACGTCCATTTGTGTTGTCACAAATGGCAAGATTTCATTTTTTAAATGACTAAATAATGTTCGATTGTATACATATACCACAATTTCTTTATCCATTCATCCAATGATGGACACTTAGGTCACTTCCATATCTAGGCTATTGTAAATTATGCTGCAATGAACTTGGAGTTTCACGTATCTTTTTGAACTAGTGTTTTCATTTTTTTCAGATAAATACCCAGAAGTAGAATTGCTGGACCATATGGCAGTTTTATTTTAATTTTTGGAGGCACCTTTATACTGTTTTCCACCATGACTGTACCAATTTACATTCCCATCAACAGTGCATAAGGGTTCCCTTTTCTCCACATCCTCACCAGCATTTGTTATCACTTGTCTTTTTGATGATAGCCATTCTAACAGGTGTGAGGTGATATCTCCCTGTGGTTTTAAATTGCATTTGCCTGATTATTAATGATGTAGAGCATTTTTTTCATGTACCTGTTAGCCATCTATATGTCTTCTTTGGAAAGATGTTTATTCAGATCTTCTGCCCATTCTGTAAATAAAGTATTTGGGTTTTTCCATTGAGTTGTATGAATTCTTTATATATTTTGTATATTAACCCCTTACTAGATACATGATTTGAAAATATTTTCTCCCACGAAATGCCTTTTCATTTTGTTGATGGTTTCTTTTGCTGTGCAGAGCTTTTTAGTTTGAAATGGTCCCAAATGTTTTTTTTTTTTTTTGCTTTAGTTGTGTTTGCTTTTGGAGTCAAAAAACTCATCACTGAGACCTATGTTAAGGATATTATCATATATGCTTTCTTCTAGGAGTTTTATGGTTTCAGATCTTACATATAAATCTTTAATCCATTTTGGGTTAAATTTTGTGTATGATGTAAGACAGTGGTCCAGTTTCATTCTTTCTCATGTGGCTGTCCAGTTTTCCCAGCACAATTTATTGAAGAGACTGTTCTTTCCCCATTGTATATTCTTGGCTCCTTTGTCATAAATTAATTGACCATATATGTGTGAATTTATTTCTGGGCTCTTTATTCCATTCCATTGATCTATGTGTCTGTTTTTATGCCAATACCATACTAATTTAATTGCTGTAGCTTTGTAATATAGTTTGACATCGGGGAACATGATGTCTCCAGCTTTTTTCTTCTTAAGTTTATAGTATAGTATAGTATAGTTTTGCTATACAGGGTCTTTTATGGTTCCATACAAATTTTAAGATTTAAGAAGAATGACATGTTAGGGTAGGATGGGGACTGCCCTACCAGATATAAAGGGTTATTAATCAGCTGTAATAACTAAGAGATCATATTATTGGTAGTAGAATAAAGAACACACAGGGGAGCAGGACAGCAAGTTCCCCCAAGCTGACACCCAATAATAAAATTTAAATGTATTTAAATTGAAAAAAGATGGAATCCACAACAAAGATCTGATGATTTTGAGTACCTATTTGCCAGATAACAGTTTTAACAGCATGAAAAACAGACAAAAACCCATTAGTAGCGGGAAACATTATCCAAGAGAAGAACTGAACAAATGGAAAGGCCTACTGTGACCTTGGAAGGGAGAACTCAACTAAAGACATAAATTGTCTCTAAGGTAATGCAAACATTTAATGTGACATCAACAAGTTACTAAAAGATTTCTTTTCATTATGTAAACTCATTCAAAAGTCCACATGAAGACATAAAGGAGAAAAAACTTCCATAGCCAGGAAAATTATGAAAAAGAAAAGTACTGAGGGGAAACTAGCCTTACTAAATACTAAAATACATTGCACATGAATAGTTAGATTAAGGTAACAGAATAGCAAGTCCAGTAATACAACAAAATTCAGGTGGCTATTTAATATATGATCAAGGTTGTATTTCACATAGATGGTGAAAAGATAAATTAACCAATAAAGGATAATAGAACAATTAAATTGGTCCCTGAAAACTTTTATTTGAATCTATAACTCACACTTTATACCCCAAAAAAATCCAGATTAAGAAAACTTTGTTAAAAAAATTTACATATATTAAAATATTCGAAAAAATATTATGAAAGAAGATTTTTGTTTTTGTTTGCTTGTTTATGTACCTCTTTTGTTTTTGGTAACTTTAGAGTTGGGAAAGCCTGCCTAGACGACACAAAAGCTGGATGCTACCAAATCCAAAATTAAGTCAACTCCATAAAAATAAAAAGATGTCTTCAAAGGAAAACCACTGCAAAGTCAAAAGATAGCAAAATGAGGAAAACATATTTACTATAAGAATTCAATTTTATATCAAGAAGAAAAGCCTAAAATTCCAAAGGAAAAATGAAATTATAGTAACATTTTTCTCTTAACAGACTGGTAATAATCAAAATGTTTGCTCACATAGCATGTTGGCAATGGTATGGGAACATTCTCATCCTCTGCTAGTGGGAGTGGAAATTGGTACAACTTCTGTACATAGAAATTTGGTAATAGTCACTGAATTTTAAAATGTCAATGACCTTTGACCCAGAAATTTTATCTCTGGAAATTTGTTCCTCAGATACATAGGACACGTATAAAGTTGTTCAATGATGAATGATTTGTGATAGTAAAAAGTTGAAAATAATTTAAATATCCAATAATGGGACTTATTGAAATAACATTTGCTAGCTATAAAATAGACTAACTGCTTAAAAGAATGAAATCACTCTATATATTTTGTAATGAAACAAGCCCCAAGATATATTGTTAAGTGAAAAAAACAAGTGCAGACCATTTGTGTAAGGTTAAGAGAATATATGTGTAAATGCTTGTATAAGCATTAAATATTTCTGAATGATATAAAAGAAGTTGATACCCATGAATATATCTAGAGAGGGATCCTGGTGGCTGGGGGGTATGAGGAAGACTTTCTTTTCACATCATGAATTTTTAATGTTTGTACCGTGAACATGTTGATAAATGTGTTGGCGTAAGAAAAGACCACTTATCTCAGTGGTAATAACCACAGTTGTTATGGTAACTAGTCTTGGTTCATTCGACTGGAAAACAGCTGAAAAAAAAAATCACTTAAACTGTGGGAGATAAAATTAAACTTTCTATGGAACTAATTTTATGCAAATTTATACACATTTTACTTTTTGAATATAGTTTTTGGATTCTCCTGCCAAATATACAAAACAAAAATATATCAAGAAAATAAAAGTCTTTCTAATATCCAAAATTTTTACTAATGTGATGGTGTTACCAAACAGTTAATTAAATAAAAAAAAATTTTTAAGTGACTATTCAATATTCCATAAAATTCAGTGTTGTTAATGGGTACTAACCCACAGCCTAAGGGACCTTGTTTACGGATTATACAGAAAATGTAGCACATCTCTCACAAGTAAGAAACACAATCATGAAGAGACCACACAACCAAAGACTTTGGGCCTTGATATATTCAAGTAAATATTCTCGTATGTCTCATTGATTAGTTTGGAATGCATAATCTCTGTTTCTATGGCCAAATAAAGCTAATGAGACTCTAGCATTAAAACTTAGGCTTTTGCTAAGATTTCATGTACCACCATCTTCTGCCCGGTTTATGAAACTCACAATGTCATGTGCTAGGTAAATGCTAATCCCCAAAACCTGGAACCTCAGAGTTGGAAAACTGAGATAGAAAGAAAAATACATAACCAAACATGTTAATTATCTTGTTTGGGGAATGAGAGACGGATCACATAAAATAACATTCAGTTACAAAACTCAAACCTTGTGTAACCTACTCCTTCCCTGAGTCCTTCCTCAGTGGTGGTCTGTGTAACAGCACACCACTCACAGCTAGACCCTGGTGTTCTTCCTTTGAGCATAAACAATTTCACAGAACATCAACATCAGACAAGGTCACTCTGTAAGCATGATAAAACAGTCAAAAAAAAAGGCCACTTCATCATTTTATCTAAGGACAGGCGACAACAAGGTCACCGTGAAAACCACAAAACTATCCAACACCCCCTTCTGCTGACTAATGTGAGTGACTGATACGGCTCTACTAACTACATCTTCGACCTCACTCTAGTCTTCCTGTTAAGATTTATTAAGATAGCCCAGCACAGAATTATCCCTGTTTCCAGACAGCCTCCACTCCAGAACAAAGATCTGGTTCCTCAAACCTGCCCCCAAACTACCCAGCACCTTGCTGAGAGGCTCACTGCTCCCATAGTGTATGGTCTCCCTCACTTTAATGAGCAATAAATCCAACTTGCTCAACTACGGTGTGACGCTGGTGGTCTTTGGCTGGAAAGGCAAAAGAGTCATCTACACCCAATGATGTACATTCTTCTCCTTCAATTCTCTCTTAAATGCATGCCAATCAGGCTTTTGTCCATACCGAGCCCCTGAAACTCTGTCAATGTCACCAGCGATTTCTAGATGACAATCGAAGGTCAATTCCCAGTCCTCTGTTACTTGACCAATCTACTGATCTCCATTTACTGCCAATCACATCCTCCTTCTGATGCTAGCTCTTCACTTGGCTTCCGCACACGTAATTTTCCCCCTTCCCCGCCAGCCACTCGTCACTTCTTTTATGGATTCTGCCTCATCTCCCTAACTTCTAAACATCGTGTACCCAAGGGCTTAGGTCTCTGACTTCTAGGTATACTTATTCCCTTTGTGATCTCTAATCTCATGCTTGTAAACATTATTTATGCTGATGATGTGTGTGTGTGTTCATTCATTCTATCCCCAAACATGTGTATATGTATATCCTGAAATAGAGAAGTCTGACTAAACTGGACTGAATATACATTCAGTGCATACTTACTTCATTAAACTAATACGTATATTCATCCCAGTTTAGTTGTACTTCTATCCTGAAATTTGAACTCATATATCCAATTACTTCCTCAACATTTCCATTGTTGTGATGCCAAATAGACCTCTCAAATTCGACTTCCAAAACAGAGGTCCTAATATTCCTCTTCCCTTAAAAATGGAGGACACTTGAACATCTATCCATCAGTAAATGGCAGCCCTATGTCTGAAGGTGCTCAGGTCCAAAGCCTTGGAGTCATGATCGACTTCTCTCTGCATTCATATACTACATCACTCCACAAAATCCACCAGCAAACCCTACCTTCAAAGAATATCCAGAATGCATTTATCATCTCCACTACTACATCCTCATCCAGGCTGTTATCATTTTTCACCTGGCTTATTGCAATAACCTCCTTCCTTTCCTACCTGCATCTGACCTTGACGCCATTCTTCTCTGGTCTCCACATAATGGCTATATTTACCATTTTAAAACTTAAGTCAGATATGTTACTCCTCTGCTCAGGCCCCTGCAGTAGCTTCTCATCTCACTCGAAGGGAAATCCAAAGTCTATATAGGGATCTACATAATCTGCTGCCCTCACACACATATACAAACTTACCTCTAGGACACTGTTCAAGTTCTTCAAGGATCACACTTAGAAAAAAATCCAACTATTCAAGTGCATTCACAAGATTAAAACTCAAACACAAAATTTTTGGACAAAAATAATTTTAAAAATTCAAATCAATGAGCATGACATGAGATTTTTTATCTATTTGCAATACACGTTCTTAAAGGAGGCTAAGTTTGATGAATGACTTTCAGATATACCAGCAACCCTAGAATTTGTCAGGGCCTTTGGGATAGTCAGGTCCTTCTCTCCCCAGATGTCTGATGAGTCATCATCTTCCAGGACCCTGAAAGCCCCACCCCTGTTCTCCTTCTGCTGGATTTCTCAGAGTTCATCCCGTATGCCACGCCTCTGCCATAGCTTCCCAGAAACAGATTAGCAAACCCTCACCAGGCCCCAGGGCTGCACATCTAACAGCTGCTTTGCACCAAAGCTTAATCTAGCAATCTTGAAATAAAATTTACTAAGCACAGTTTTTTCTTTTTCTTCCCCCTACCCCTAACTTGCCTCTCCCCTCATCCCTCTCCCACCACTGGTAACCACTACTTTGTTCTGAATATATGTAAATCTGTTTCTGCTTTGTTATATTCTTTCATTTGTTTTATTTTTTAGATTCTAACATAGCTCTTAGATACCATCTAATCCAGGATTTTTCTGTAAAGGGACAGATAGTAAATATTTTAGGTCTTATGAGCCAGGCAGTCTCTGTTGTACTGACTCTGCACTGCTGGTGGAGGATGAAAAAAGCCCCAGAACAAATGCAAACAATTGGGTGTGGCTGTGTTCCAATAAAACCTTATTTACAAAAAGATACATCAGGCTGAATTTGGCCTGCAGGCTATAGTTTGCAGACCGCGATCTAAACCAACTCAGTCATTCCATAAATGTAGACAAAGTTATCTGACCCAAAGAATAAACAAGGTGACCCATGCCCTTCTTGACCAGGACAGTCTCAGTGAGACAGGCTGGGACACCGGACCCTTTGCTGCAATGCTCGCACCTGGACAAACCTTTCTGCAAGCAACAAAATACAAAGAAACTATATGGGACTAAAATAACTGTGTGCATGTGCAGTTGGGGCAAATCATGGACAAAAAGATACAAAAAGACCAAAAAACCCAACTGCCACTTCTGAAGAGCCAGGAGCAAAAAAAGGTGCCAAGAGCAAAAGCAGGGTACTGGACATGCCCCCTGCACTCCACACCACCAGAGGGGTGAGCAAAACACCTCAGCCACCCCTCTGACCCGATCCCTGGACACATGTCTACCCTCACCTCATATAAGGAACCAGCTCTCTCCCAACTTGGGGAGTGAGCAAGGAAAGCTGTTACTTGTTCTTGGTCCTCTCTGCTGCAGCAGGAGCCCCCAGTAAAGCCTTGCCTGAATTTCTTGTCTTGCCTCTAGTCAATTTTTATTGATTGGGGAAGGACAAGAACCCTGGTTGGTATCATCAGTATGTGTCTGTGGTCCCAATATATCAATAATTAATAATATGCCCCTTTCACTCTCAAAAGCATCCTAGTTTGGGTAATAAATTATATGGTTATCCTTTAACTCATGTAGATCTTCATATTTCTGATATATTAACAGTGCCCACGAAAAATTCAAAATTAAGTAAACATATAGCACCAATAACACTAACATTTACAAATGACTAAAGTTAGTTGAAGCCCCAATAGCTTCAGGATGGCAGAGTAGTAAGACGTGGAGATCACCTTCCTCCCCACAAATACATCAAAACTACATCTACATGTGGAACAACTCTTACAGAACACCTACTGAACGCTGGCAGAAGACCTCAGACCTCCCAAAAGGCAAGAAACTCCCCCACATACATGGGTAGGGCAAAAGAAAAAAGAAAAAACAGAGACAAAACAATAGGGACAGGACCTGCACCAGTGGGAGGGAGCTGTGAAGGAGGAAAGGTTTCCACACACTAGGAGCCCCTTCGCGGGCGGAGACGGCAGTTGGGCAGGGGGAAGCTTCGGAGCCACGGAGGAGAGCGCAGCCACAGGGGTGCAGAGGGCAAAGCAGAGAGATTCCTGCACAGAGGATCGGTGCCAACCAGCACTCACCAGCCTGAGAGGCTTGTCTGCTCACCCGCCGGGCTGAGTGGGGGCTGGGAGCTGAGGCTCAGGCTTCGGAGGTCAGACCCCAGGGAGAGGACTGGGGCTGGCTGCGTGAACACAGCCTAAAGGGGGCTAGTGCACCACAGCTAGCTGGGAGGGAGTCCAAGAAAAAGTCTGGAGCTGCCGAAGAGGCAAGAGACCATTGTTTCAGGGCGCACAAAGAGAGGGGATTCAGAGCATTGCCTAAATGAGCTCCAGAGACGGGCGCAAGCCGCGGCTATCAGCGCGGACCCCAGAGACGGGCAAGAAACTCTAAGGCTGCTGCAGCAGCCACCATGAAGCCTGTGTGTGAGCACAGGTCACTCTCCACACCTCCGCTCCCGGGAGCCTGTGCAGCCTGCCACCGCCAGGGTCCCGTGATCCAGGGACAGCTTCCCAGGGAGAACGCACAGCGCGCCTCGGGCTGGTGCAACATCACGCTGGCCTCTGCTGCCGCAGGCTCGCCCCGCCTCCTCCGTACCGCTCCCTCCCCCCGCCTGGGTGAGCCAGAGCCCCCGAAGCAGCTGCTTCTTTAACCCTATCCTGTCTGGGCGGGAACAGATGCACTCAGGCGACCTACACGCAGAGGCGGGTCCAAATCCAAAGCTGAACCCTGGGAGCTGTGCGAACAGGGAAGAGAAGGGGAAATCTCTCCCAGCAGCCTCGGGAGCAGCGGATTAAAGCTCCACAAACAACGTGATGTGCCTGCATCTGCTGAATACCTGAATAGACAACGAATCAGCCCAAATCCAGGAGGGGGACTTTGGGAGCAACTGTAGACTTGGGGTTTGCTTTCTACATCTAATTTGTTTCTTGTTTTCAGTTTATCTTAGTTTAGTGTTTAGCGCTTATTATAATCGGTAGATTTGATTAATGATTTGGTTGCTCTCTTCCTCTTTTTAAATTTTTTTTTTAAATATATATACTTTTCCTTTTTCTCCTTTTGTGAGTGTGTATGTGTACGCTTCTTTTTAGTGCTTATCATCATTGGTGGACTTGCTTTCTGGTTTAGTTGCTCTCTTCTTAATTTCTTTCTTTTTTTTATTACTTTTTCATTTTTTAATTTTTTTAAATGTTTTTTTTATTAATTAATTAATTTACTTGTGGCTGTGTTGGGTCTTCGTTTCTGTGCGAGGGCTTTCTCCAGTTGCAGCAAGCGGGGGCCACTCTTCATCGCAGTGTGCGGGCCTCTCACTATCACGGCCTCTCTTGTTGCGGAGCACAGGCTCCAGATGCACAGGCTCAGTAGATGTGGCTCACGGGCCTAGTTGCTCTGTGGCATGTGGGATCTTCCCAGACCAGGGCTTGAACCCGTGTCCCCTGCATTGGCAGACAGATTCTCAACCACTGCGCCACCAGGGAAGCCCCATTTTTTAATTTTTAATATTTTTTTCTTTTTTCTTTTAATACCTTTATTTTATTTTATTTTATTTTATTTATTCATTTTTCTCCCTTTTCTTCTGAGCCATGTGACTGACAGGGTCTTGGTGCTCCGGCCAGGTGTCAGGCCTGAGCCTCTGAGGTGGGAGAGCCAAGTTCGGGACATTGGTCCACCAGAGACCTCCCGGCCCCACGTAATATCAAATGGCGAAAATCTCCCAGAGATCTCTATCTCAATGCTAAGACCCAGCTCCACTCAACGACCAGCAAGCTACAGTTCTGGACACCCCATGCCAAACAGCTAGCAAGACAGGAACACAACCCCACCCATTAGCAGAGAGGCTGCCTAAAATCATAACAAGTTCACAGAAACTCCAAAACATACCACTGGACGTGGTCCTGCCCACCAGAAAGAAAAGATCCAGCCTCATCCACCAGAACACAGGCACCAGTCCCCTCCAACAGGAAGCCTACACAACCCACTGAACCAACATTACCTACTGGTGGCACACACCAAAAACAACGGGAACTATGAACCTACAACCTGCAAAAAGGAGACCTCAAACACACTAACTTAAGCAAAATGAGAAGACAGAGAAACACACAGCAGATGAAGGAGCAAGGTAAAAACTCACCAGACCAAACAAATGAAGAGGAAATAGGCAGTCTACCTGAAAAAGAATTCATAGTAATGATAGTAAAGATGATCTAAAATCTTGGAAATAGAATGGAGAAAATACAAGAAACGTTTAACAAGGACCTAGAAGAACTAAAGAGCATACAAACAATGATGAACAACACAATAAATGAAATTTAAAATTCTCTAGGAGGAATCAATAGCAGAATAACTGAGGCAGAAGAACAGATAAGTGACCTGGAAGATAAAATAGTGGAAATAAATACCACAGAGCAGAATAAAGAAAAAAGAATGAAAAGAATTGAGGACAGTCTCAGAGCCCTCTGGGACAATATTAAACGCACCAACATTTGAATTATAGGGGTCCCAGAACAGGAAGAAAAAAAAAGGGGACTGAGAAAATATTTAAAGGGATTATACTTGAAAACTTCCCTAATATGGGAAAGGAAATAGTCAATCAAGTCCAGGAAGCACAGAGAGTCCCATACAGGACAAATCCAAGGAGAAACACGCCAAGACACATATTAATGAAACTATCAAAAATTAAATACAAAGAAAAAATATTAAAAGCAGCAAGGGAAAAGCAACAAATAACATACAAGAGAATCCCCATAAGGTTAACAGCTGATCTTTCAGCAGAAACTCTGCAAGCCAGAAGGGAGTGGCAGGGCATATTTAAAGTGATGAAAGAGAAAAACCTACAACCAAGATTACTCTACCCAGCAAGGATCTCATTCAGATTTGAAGTAAAAATCAAAACCTTTACTGAGAAGCAAAAGCTAAGAGAATTCAGCACCACCAAACAAGCTCTTCAACAATTGCTAAAGGAACTTCTCTAAGTGGGAAACACAAGAGAAGAAAAGGACCTACAAAAACAAACCCAAAACAATTAAGAAAATGGAAATAGGAACACACATATTGATAATTCCCTTAAATGTCAATGGATTGAATGCTCCAACCAAAAGACACAGACTGGCTGAATGGATACAAAACAAGACCCATATATATGCTGTATACAAGAGACCCACTTCAGACCTAGGGACACCTACAGACTGAAAGTGAGGGGATGGAAAAAGATATTCCATGCAAACGGAAATCAAAAGAAAGCTGGAGTAGCAATACTCATATCAGATAAAGTAGACTTTAAAATAAAGAATGTTACAAGAGACAAGGAAGGACACAACATAATGATCAAGGGATCAATCCAAGAATAAGATATAACAATTATAAATGTATATGCACCCAACATAGGAGCACCTCAATACATAAGGCAAATGCTAACAGCTATAAAAGAGGAAATCGACAGTAACACAATAATAGTGGGGGATTTTAACACCTCACTTACACCAATGGACAGATCATCCAGACAGAAAATTAATAAGGAAAC
The DNA here is from genome assembly GCF_949987535.1 of Balaenoptera acutorostrata. Taxonomy (NCBI): domain Eukaryota; kingdom Metazoa; phylum Chordata; class Mammalia; order Artiodactyla; family Balaenopteridae; genus Balaenoptera; species Balaenoptera acutorostrata. The sequence goes on along the minus strand of NC_080080.1, from coordinate 76,917,559 downwards.
ACAAGCTTTAAATGACACAATAGACCAGATGGATTTAATTGATATTTATAGGACATTCCATCCAAAAACCGCAGATTACACTTTCTTCTCAAGTGCACACGGAACATTCTCCAGGATAGATCACATCTTGGGTCACAAGTCAAGCCTTGGTAAATTTAAGAAAATTGAAATCATATCAAGCATCTTTTCCGACCATGACGCTATGAGATTAGAAATAAACTACAGGGAAAAAAATGTAAAAAACTCAAATACATGGAGGCTAAACAATACATTATTAAATAACCAAGAGATCACTGAAGAAATCAGAGGAAATCAAAAAATACTTAGAGACAAATGACAATGAAAACACAAAGATCCAAACCTCTGGGATGCAGCAAAAGCAGTTCTAAGAGGGAAGTTTATAGCAATACAATCCTACCTCAAGAAACAAGAAAAATCTCAAATAAACAATCTAACCTTACACCTAAAGGAACTAGAGAAAGAAGAACAAACAAAACCCAAAGTTAGTAGAAGGAAAGAAATCATAAAGATCAGAGCAGAAATAAATGAAATAGAAACAAAGAAAACAATAGCAAAGATCAATAAAACTAAAAGCTGGTTCTTTGAGAAGATAAACAAAATTGATAAACCTTTAGCTAGACTCATCAAGAAAAAGAGGGGGAGGACTCAATAAAATTAGAAATGAAAAACGGGAAGTTACAACGGACACCGCAGAAATACAAAGCATCATAAGAGACTACTACAAGCAACTCTGTACCGATAAAATGGATAACCTGGAAAAAATGATCAAATTCTTACAAAGGTATAACCTTCCAAGACTGAACCAGGAAAAAATAGAAAATATGAACAGACCAACCACGAGCACTGAAATTGAAAATGTGATTAAAAATCTTCCAACAAACAAAAGTCCAGGATCAAATCACTTCACAGGTGAATTCTATCAAACATTTAGAGAAGAGCTAACACCTATCCTTCTCAAACTCTTCCAAAAAATTGCACAGGAAGGAACACTCCCAAACTCGTTCTACAAGGCCAACATCACCCTGATACCAAAACCCGACAGAGATACTCCAAAAAAAGAAAATTACAGACCAATATCACTGATGAATATAGATGCAAAAATCCTGAACAAAATACTAGCAAACAGAATCCAACAACACATTATAAGGATCATACACCATGATCAAGTTCGATTTATCCCAGGGATGCAAGGTTTCTTCAAAATACACAAATCAATCAGTGTGATACACCATATTGACAAATTGAAGAATACAAACCATGTGATCATCTCAATAGATGCAGAAAGAGCTTTTGACAAAATTCAACAGCGATTTATGATAAAAATTCTCCAGAAAGTGGGCATACAGGAAACCGACCTCAACATATTAAAGGCCATATATGACAAACCCACAGCAAGCATCATACTCGATGGTGAAAAACTGAAAGCATTTCCACTAAGATCACGAACAAGACAAGGATGTTCACTCTCGCCACTCTTATTCAGCATAGTTTTGGAAGTTTTGGCCACAGCAATCAGAGAAGAAAAATAAATAAAAGGAATCCAAATCGGAAAAGAAGAAGTAAATCTGTCACTGTTTGCAGATGTCATGATACTATACATAGAGCATCCTAAAGATGCCACCAGAAAATTACTACAGCTACTCAATGAATTTGGTAAAGTAGCAGGATACAAAATTAATGCACAGAAATCTCTTGCACTCCTATACATTAACAATGAAATATCAGAAAGAGGAATTAAGGAAAGAATCCCATTCACCATTGCAACAAAAAGAATAAAATACCTAGGGATAAACCTACCTAAGGAGGTAAAAGACCTGTACTCGGAAAACTATAAGACACTGATGAAAGAAATCAAAGGTGACACAAACAGATGGAGAGATATATCATGTTCTTGGATTGGAAGAATCAATATTGTGAAAATGACTATACTACCCAAAGCAATCTACAGACTCAGTGTAATCCTTATCAAATTACCAATTGCATTTTTTACAGAACTAGAACAAAATAATCTTAAAATTTGTATGGAGACACAAAAGACCCCAAATAGCCAAAGCAATCTTGAGGGGAAAAAAAGGAGCTGGAGGAATTCCAGTCTGGGAATCAGGTTTCCAGACTTCAGACTATACTACAAAGCTACAGTTATCAAGACAATATGGTACTGGCACAAAAACAGATATAAGATCAATGGAACAGGATAGAAAGCCCAGAGATAAACTCATGCATCTATGGTCAACTAATCTATGACAAAGGAGGCAAGAATATACAATGGAGAAAAGACAGTCTCTTCAATAAGTGGTGCTGGGAAAACTGGACAGCTACATATAAAAGATTGAAATTAGAACACTCCCTAACACCACACACAAAAATAAACTCAAAATGGATTAGACACCTAAATGTAAGACCGGACACTATAAAACTCTTAGAGGAAAACACAGGAAGAACACTCTGACATAAATCACAGCAAGATCTTTTTTGACCCACCTCCTAGAGTAATGTAAATAAAAACAAAAATAAACAAATGGGACCTAATGAAACTTAAAAGCTTTAGCACAGAAAAGGAAACTATAAACAAGACGAAAACATAACCCTCAGAATGGGAGAAAATATCTGCAAACGAATCAATGGACAAAGGATTAATCTCCAAAATATATAAACAGCTCATGCAACTCAATGTTAAAAAAATAAACAACCCAATCAAAACATGGGCAAAAGAACTAAATAGACATTTCTCCAAAGAAGACATACAGATGGCCAAGAGGAACATGAAAAGCTGCTCAACATTACTAATTATTAGAGAAATGCAAATCAAAATTACAATGAGGTATCACCTCACACTGGTCAGAATGGCCATCGTCAGAAAATCTACAAAGAACAAATGCTGGAGAGGGTGTGGAGAAATTGGAACCCTCTTGCACTGTTGGTGGGAATGTAAATTGATACAGCCACTATGGAGAACAGTATGGAGGTTCCTTAGAAAACTAAAAGTAGAATTACCATATGACCCAGCAATCCCACTACTGGGCATATACCCTGAGAAAACCATATTTCAAAAAGACACATGCACCCCAATGTCCATTGCAGCACTATTTACAATAGCCACGTCATGGAAGCAACCTAAATGCCCATCGACAGACAAATGGATAAAGAAGACGTAGTACATATATACAATGGAATATTACTCAGCCATAAAAAGGAAAGAAATTGGGTCATTTGTAGAGATGTGGATGGACCTAGAGACTGTCATACAGAGTGAAGTAAGTCAGAAAGAGAAAAACAAGTATCGTATATTAACATATATATGTGGAATCTAGAAAAATGGTATAGATGAACTGGTTTGCAAGGCAGAAATAGAGACACAGATGTAGAGAACAAACGTATGGGGGAAAGCGGGGGTAGAGGGGTGGTGGTGGTGGTGTGATGAATTGGGAGATTGGGATTGACATATATACACTAATATGTATAAAATAGATAAATAATAAGAACTTGCTATATAAAAAAATAAAATAAACTGAAAAAAAAGTGTTTCTGAAAGTTTTCTGTGCATGGGAACCACCTTGGATGCTTGCTGAAGCACGTTCCAGGGTTCAGCCTCAAAGACTTAACACAGGTCTGGGTGCAGCTCAAGTGCCCAGGATGATTCAGAGGGAGGTGACCGATGGACAATTCTTGAGAAACACCATCTCAGGAAACAGTCACCAAAAAGCAGAAGGCAATTTGCATTCTAATGGGGTGACCGGTTATCTTGGCAAGTAGAGCCATGACATGCAACTGTGAATGGATCTGTGGTCGCTGTCACCATAAATAGCCTCTGTCCAAAACAGCTGTATGTCATCCTTCAACATGCCTGGTTTAAAATATCCCTCAGTCACAAAGTCCAGTAAACCCAAGATCATAATGTTAGTGCCAGAAAAATAACTCAGCTGAAAGTGATTAGCTGAAGGAAATGCCACAGATGAAATCACAGGAAGACAGGTAATCACTTGTACTTATCACCACATCTGCTATATTGCATCGGAAAGTTTTGGTTTCACACTCAAAGTGAAAGAAAAACTTAAAATCCCATAAATAATACATTGAAGAGAGAAAAGTTGCTCTAATGCAGTATCTGGAGAGGCCCTGCTAGGATAAAAGGCTCTGTTCAGTGTTTATCTTGCTGGCAGAGAACAAGGCAGGCAGTGAGGCAGATGTGTAATTGACCCAAAAGCATATATGAGAAATGAACCAAGGAGACTGTGGATTTAAAATCCTCATAACAGAGTTAGGTAGCAGTAGGGTAAAAGTCCAGCAAATCTGCAATTCAAGTAATATGAAAACATGTTTGATTCAATATACTGATGTGCTGAATTTTTATGAAATTCAACCTTTTGTCCTAGTGTATTTGGCAAGGTAAATAGATCTGAAGTTAAAGCTTTAGCATCTTGTCTCTCTTAGACACACAAAAGGATACAATTAACCAGAACAGCTGGTTAAAAGCTTTATTGGAACATCTAGGAAGCCAATACATTCCATCACGAAGACTAGAAGCTGAACTCCACAGTATTGAATTTGTAATCCAAGATTCTTATTAATTCTGATCAACATAAAGTCTCATCTTCTTATAGAACTATACAATTAGTGTTAGAACCTCTGTTTGATGGTTATGTGAGCAGACATTTAAAACTGCCTTCTGACCAAAGTTCTATTATCAAACATAAAAAGAAGAGAGAAAAAGACTGTCATTAGAAAAAAGGCTGATCTAGAAAATTATATTTAGTATAAAATAGTCAATTCTTAATCATCTACAAGAATCAAGAAATAAAGCAGAGAAAAATAGTTAATATTTGACTTTGATATTTACAATATCTTATAGATTTATCTTATGAACTATTTTCTCTTGAAAAAAAAATACATTTAAGCTATTTTTGACTCATTTATCCTAAGCACAATCATAATAAGTAGGGACTGGCCCAGAGAAGAAGGTGTCAGGATAAATCATGTTGGGATTTAAAGCCTACCCTTGATAAACTGGATCAGAATATGAAAGTTGAATATAGAACTTCCACTTCCATCCTTGATAGACCAATTAGGAGATTTGCCTTCCCACCAAAAACAGCTATAAAACTAGACAAAAAATGTATGAGGCAATTGCTTTCAGGCACTGAAAAAACGGAAGCAGAGAAGTATGATCCTGGAGAGAAGGAAAACACACAAAATAAGCTCCACGATAACACCAACTTTCTTCCTGGGGGCAAATTCCTTCTGTGGCAGGGAGGGGAAGCCCAGGCAAAACAGCAGTCTCAGTGAACTGAGATGAATAGAACCGAGTTCTAGACTGCTGAGGCAGCTGGAATTTTCAGAGCAGGATATTAGAGAAGTAGGAAAAGCACAGAGGGTCTCCCTATAAATCCGCATAAACCTTGAGTCCTTGGCCAAGGGCTGTGCTATGCATCTGCAGGGTGTATCTGCAAGGCAAGACTCTTAAAAAGACTAGAAGAGATTGTGCGCCATATAGCTGAGCTCTTCATGGTAATACCAGAGGTTACAGAGCAGCGAGAGACACTGGAGGTCCAGTCTAATCAGAGTAGTTTGCTCACTGAGTAGCCACACCCTGGAGTAAGAGCCATGCCCTAGGACTAAGGTCAAAACAAAATAGGTTCTCCTAATAAGAATATAAAGAAGATTAATAGGACAAAAAGGATTCACCATTAATTTAACTGGCTATCAAAACAAAACTCAATACCCTTTAAAGGAAGATAATATAATTCGGATTCCATACAACACATTGTATAGTATATGATAAAAAATACTAGACATATAAGTAGGCAGGAACACATGACTCATAATCAAGGAAAAAATAAATTAATGGAAATAGATTTAGTCATGATCCAGATGTAATTATGATTATAATCAAGGACCTAAAGGAAAAGATGGTCATAATGAATGCACAGATGGTGGAAATCAGCAGAGAAACAGGAACTATAAAAAACGGAAATTATAAAATTGAAAAATACAATATATGAAATTAAAAACTCACTGTATGGGTTTAACAGAAAATTGTAAACAGCAAAAATAAGTGTTTAAATTTATATATATCAGTAGAACTTTTATAATATGAAGATCAGAGATAAAGAGAATTAGACAAAGTAAATATAAACTCTTGACCTGTGGGGTGACATCAAGCAGTCTAAATGTAATTGGGGTTCCAGAAAGAAAAAGGAGGAAAAAATGGGGCAGAAAAATATCTGAAGAAATAGGAGTCAAAACTTACCTGTGTTCAATAAAAGCATAAACATAGATCTAAAAAGCTAGGGGACCCTAAGCAGGATAAAGATTAAAAACAATACACCTAGGTACATCACAGTCAAAGTACTGAACACAAAAGACAAAGAGAACACGTTAAAAGTATCCAGAGGGAAAAAAGGTAGCTTTCATAAGAAAAATAAAAATAAGAATGTACAGACTCATCATCAGAAATGATGAAAGTCAGAAGACAATAAAAGTATACCTTTCTAGTGCTTTGAAAAAAAACCTTCTAATCTAGAACTCAATGTCAGTAAAAAAAAATCCCTTTAAAATGAAGACAAAATAAAAATATTGTCAGAAAGAAATTAGCTGAAAAAAATTAATTACTAGCAGACCTGCACTGCATGAATGAAATTGCTACCAAAAAAAATTATGATCATCACAAAGAATGACTAACACTGTAAATGGTAAATATATTGGTAAATATAAACTAATTTTCTTTTCTTTCAATTTCTCTAAAACATAGTTGACTGACTAAATCATAATAATAATATAGTGGGATATATAACATATGTAGAAGTATAACATATGGCAAAATATCGAAAAGGATACAATAGGTAAAATAAAAGTATAATGTACTCACCTTATATATAACATGATGTAATACACAAAGTTAAATGGCAAAAAATTAATGATGCTTATTTTAAGGCTTAGAGCAACCACTTAAAAAAAACCCAAACAGAGAAATATAGCTAATATGCCAATAGAGGAAATAAAAAACATTACTACAACACTTAACTAATCCAAAAGAAAATGGGAATAAAGAGAAAAACTCAAAGAACAGATGAGACAAATAGAAAACAAACTGGCAGGATGATAGACATTAATCTATCCACATTAATAATTAAATTAAAAGGGCTTAACATGACAGAAACAAGGCAGAGATTGTCAGATTGTCTTCAAACCTTAAAGAAGGAAATTTATCCAAGCAGAAAAATGTTATTATATATATACTGATATATATATATATATATATATATATATATATATATATATATATATATATATATGTTTTGCTATGGAAGGTGTTGCCACTTGCATTTAAATTTGACCCTGACCTTCTCTTCAGGCAGTTACTCTTTTTGATCATCTCCAAGTGTGCCATGAGGTGGGTTTAGTCTTTTGACATTATCATTAGTGCACTTGTTGATGTAATCATAAGACAGACATTACCAATCCAACATTACTGATGAAGAAACTGGAACTTAAGAAAAATTTACTTTGTACATTCACAGTGCCAGTTCTTAAAGTCACTATACCAATTTTTAAATACATACAGGCAGCATATTAATCAAAATCCCCAAATTGGAGGTTTAGCATCATGTAGGCAAATCTTAAATAGCCTACCAAGTTAAGTAGACTGTCCTGCTCAGTGCTCTAGTATAGCAAAACACATTCCTTTATCACTGTTCTTATGATTTTAAAGTTTGGTGAAGGAGATCATTTGGCCTGAAAAAACTTTGTCATCATGGATTCAAAATATGTAAAAAATAATACTAATAATAGCTGATATTTACTGAGCATTTACTGAGTGCTAGGCCCTATGCTAAGTGCTCTGCCTATAATATCTTATTTGTACTAAAAGAGAAAACTAAAGCAACCCATTCCCCCTGTAAAGATGAGCTTTAGGGTGATTAAGTGACTTGCCCATGATCACCTGAGCTGATCACAGAAGGGGGAGGCTGAGTAGTTTTAAATGCAGAATATGTGACATCAGAGCCTATGCAGTTTATAGCTTTATCTTCATTTTAACTTTTCCTCATGTACCTCTTTCCTCTTTGGAAAGGGTTCCTATGAATATGACCTGCCAAAATAAGCAGGTTATAGACTAATCAGTTAGTTTTCAGCAAAAAGGGAAAAGACTGTCACTTGGAGATTGAAATCAAGCTAAAAAGTCAACTATGGAAGTACCATGTGCCCTTCTAACAAGGCGTCTTCTGCCAAACTCAGCCACAGGTGACCACCCAACAGGATACAGAAATAGAATTTGAGATGCTACAGAATGTCAGTTTCGGCTACTTGACCTCTAATGTGAGCTCTGTGTATTAAAGGAGTGAATTCACGTGACAGAAGTGTTTTCTGTCACTTGTGTGCTGACCGAGAGTCCATCAACCCCGATTGCCAACGGAAAGCCTCCAACAAGGTCATCAAGAAAGTCGCCGGTAAGTGATTGGTCTCAGACGATCATTACATAAGCACTCGTGGCTGGCTCTGAAGTGCTGAAGGCTGGTGGACACTAAAAGTCTTAGAGACGGAAATTTCATGCTTATAAATAGAAGATAATACCACATTTGTCCTGTTGAACAATCATTTGATTGCCCACAGAATACAGTTTATCACCAGCAGAATACGGAATCTGCCTGCAGAAGACAAGGATTGCATTATAATTTCTTGCTACTGACTAGACTTTGATGTTTCTGTCTTAGGGACTCAAATGATCACACAACTGTGCTCTTCATTAATACAGGTACAAAACAATCACATTGCCTTCAGAGTTACACATGATCACTGTGCCGACCAGTGAAGCAAAGATACGCTATATAATTAATTTGTAAACATGTGTGATTCAAGTCTAAGAATATTATTTGCTCATCATGAGACAATTTAAGCGCTCTGAGCAAAAAAAGTCACTTGAATTATATCACTGCACACATCACAAGTTGGGGAGGTATGATGACACAGAGATTCCCTAGTATTTCAGCAGAGTGGACTGTAAGGAACTTTTAGGAAAAACTTAGCCATGTGACAAATACCAGCTTTGAAAGCTCACTTTAGGGAAGAGAAATGCTCTTTTGGTACCTGTCAGGTGCCATGCTCCCAGCTTACTGACTTCTATACTCAAGAGAATCCAGTGTCTACTAATTACTGGAGAGATTTAAGAAGAGTCTAAGACTAAATAACTTAAGTTTTTCTTCTTCCTATTATTCTCCAAATCTGGCTTTCCTAAAAGCAGTGTGAAACATTGGTGATTACTTATTAAACTGGTGCTATAAGAAAATAATTCGAAAAAAGAATTTGTATGGAAGATGGCAAGGTGGGAACATGCCGAGTTAGCGTCTCCGCACAGCTAGGGCGCCTGCCAGCTGCTGGTGGGGAAACCTGATGCTCAAGGAGACAGGAGGAACCCCCAAGTGAGCCGGTAGGATGTGGGGGGACTGAGGGGGGAGGAGAAGTGGAGGCCAGAGAGGATCAGAGCCCCTGAGGCTGGGGAGATCAGGAGAGACAGGTGGGAGGGGTCCTCTGGGACCGGAGGAGCAGGAGAGGAGAGGAGGGCATTTGCCCCACCCACTCAAGCCCAGGAAGCCTGCTGGGCTCCCAGGTGAGGTCCCCACCCTCCGAGACCAGAGGTGAGGGGCACGCCTGGGCCCCTTCTGTTCCTTGAGCCTAAGCCCCACCTCCCACAGCCCCCAGGGCCTTTTCCAGCCCTGTGGGTCCTGAGCATAGGCCCCACGCACCCCCAAACCTCGCCCTTGCTTAGGCCCCACCTCCACAGCCAAGGCCTTTTCCCTGCTTTTTTTTCTTTTTTTCTTTTCCCTCCTCCTCGTTTTTACTATTGTGGTACCGCTGTACCTTCCAGTTCTTCATTCATCATCATTGTTATTGTTATATTCTTTCTAACATATCTGTTAGTTTCCTAGTCTAATTTTATTTTGTACTTTGTTATTGTCTCTTTTTTTTTTTTCTTTTGCCACCCCACACGGCTTGCAGGATCTTGGTTCATGAGCCAGGGGTCAGGCCAAAGCTCCTGTGGTAGGAGCTCTTAGTCTGAACCACTGGACTAACATAGAACCTCAGACCCCAGGGAATATTCATCGGAGTGGGGTCTCATGGAGGTCCTCATCTCAGTACCAAGACCCAGCTCTACCCAACAGCCTACAAACTCCAGTGTTGGAAGCCTCAGGCCAAACAACCAGTAAGGCAGGAACACAATCCCACTCATTAAAAAAAAAAAAAAAAGAGATGGCAAAAAAATATGTCACAGATGAAGGAGCAAGGTAAAAGCCTACAAGACCAAATAAATGAAGAGGAAATAGGCAATCTACCTGAAAAAGAATTCAGAGTAATGAGAGGAAAGATGATCCAGAATCTCAGAAACAGAATGGAGGCATGATTGAGAAAATATACAAAATGTTTAACAAAGATCTAGAGGAACTAAAGAACAAACAAAGATGAACAACACAATAACAGAAATGAAAAATACACTAGAAGGAATCAATAACAGAATAACTGAGGCAGAAGAACGAATAAGTGAGCTGGAAGACAAAATGGTGGAAATAACTGCCGAGGAGCAGAATAAAGAAAAAAGAATGAAAAGAATTGAAGACAATCTCAGAGACCTCTGAGACAACACTAAATGCACCAACATTCGAATTATAGGCGTCCCAGAAGAAGAGAAAAAGAAAGGGTCTGAGAAAATATTTGAAGAGATTATAGTCGAAAACTTCCCTAACATGGGAAAGGAAATAATCACCCAAGTCCAGAAAGCACAGAGAGTCCCATACAGGATAAACCCTAGCAAAAACACACGAAGACACACATTAATCAAACTAACAAAAATTAAATTCAGAGAAAAAATATTAAAAGCATCAAGGGAAAAACAAAAAATAACATACAAAGGAATCCCCATAAGGTTATCAGCTGATTTTTCAGTAGAAACTTTGTAGGCCAGAAGGGAGTGGCAGGATATACTTAAAGTGATAAAAGAGAAAAACCTACAGCCAAGATTACTCTACCCAGCAAGGATCTCATTCGTATTCAACAGAGAAGTCAAAAAGCTTTTCAGACAAGCAAAAGCTAAGAGAATTCAGCACCACCAAACCAGCTTTACAACAAATGCTAAAGAAACTTCTCTAGGTGGGAAACACAAGAGAAGGAAAAGACCTACGTTAACAAACCCAAAACAATTAAGAAAATGGTAATAGGAACATACATATAGATAATTCCCTTAAATGTCAATGGATTAAATGCCCCAACCAAAAGACACAGACTGGCTGAATGGATACAAAAACAAGACCCATATATATGCTGTATACAAGAGATCTACTTCAGACCTAGGGACACATACAGACTGAAAGTGAAGGGATGGAAAAAGATATTCTATGCAAATGGAAATCAAAACAAAGCTGGAGTAGCAATACTCCTATCGGATAAAGTAGACTTTACAATAAAGACTGTTACAAGAGAAAAGGAGGGACACTACATAATGATCAAAGTATCAATACAAGAAGAAGATATAACAATTATATATGTTTATGCACTGAACATAGGAGCACCTCAATAATTAAGGCAAATGCTAACAACCATGAAAGGAGAAATCGACAGTAACACAATAATAGTAGGGGACTTTCACACCCTACTTACACCAATGGACAGTTCACCCAAACAGAAAATAAATAAGGAAACATAAGCTTTAAATGACACAATAGAACAGATAGATTAATTGATATATATGGAACATTCCACCCAAAAGTGGCAGAATACACTTTCTTCTCAAGTACACATGGAATATTCTCCAGGATAGATCACATTTTGGGTCACAAATCAAGCCTTGGAAAATTTAAGAAAATTGAAATCATATCAAGAATCTTTTCTGACCACAACGCTATGAGATTGGAAATCAGCTACAGGAAAAAAACTAAAAAACACAAATACATGGAGGCTAAACAGTGCGCTACTAAATAACCAAGAGATCACTGAAGAAATCAAAGAAGAAATTTTAAAAATACATAGAAACAAATGACAATGAAAACACGACAGCCCAAAACCTATGGAACGCAGCAAAAGCAGCTCTAAGAGGGAAGTTTATAGCAATTCAATCTCACCTCAAGAAACAAGAAAAATCTCAAATAAACAATCTAACCCTACACTTAAAGCAACTAGAAAAAGAAGAACAAAGAAAACCCAAAGTCAGTAGAAGGAAAGAAATCATAAAGATCAGAGCAGAAATAAATGAAATAGAAATGAAGAAAACAATAGCAAAGATCAATAAAACTAAAAGCTGGTTCTTTGAGACGATAAACAAAATTGATAAACCCTTAGTCAGACTCATCAAGAAAAAATAGGGAGAGGATGCAAATCAATAAAATTAGAAATGAAAAAGGAGAAATCACAACTGACACCACAGAAATACAAAGGATTATAACAGACTACTACAAACAACTATATGCCAATAAAATGGACAACCACGAAGAAATGGACAAGTTCTTGGAAAGGTACAATTTTCCAAGACTGAACCAGGAAGAATTCGAAAATATAAATAGACCTATCACAAGTAATGAAATTGAAACCATAATTAAAAATCTTCCAACAAACAAAGGTCCAGGACCAGATGGCTTCACAAGCAAATTCTAGCAAAAATTTAGAGAAGAGCTAACACGGATCCTTCTCAAACTCTTCCAAAAAATTACAGAGGGAGAATTCATTCCAAATTCATTCTACAAAGCCACCATCACCCTGATACCAAAACCAGAAAAAGATATCACAAAAAAAAAAAATTATAGACCAATATCACTGATGAACATAGATGCAAAAATCCTGAACAAAATACTAGCAAACAAAATCCAACAACATATTAAAAGGATCATACACCATGATCAAGTGGGATTTATCCCAGGGATGCAAGGATTCTTCAATATATGCAAGTCAATCAATGTGATACACCACATTACCAAATTAAGGAATAAAAACCATATGATCATCTCAATAGATGCAGAAAAATCTTTTGACAAAATTCAACACCCATTTATGATAAAAAAAATACTCTCCAGAAAATGGGCATAGAGAGAACCTACCTCAACATAATAAAGGCCATATACGACAAACCCACAGGAAACATCATACTCAATGGTGAAAAACTGAAAGCATTTCCACTAAGATCACGAACAACACAAGGATGCCCACTCTCGCCACTCTTATTCAACATAGTTTTGGAAGTCCTAGCCATGGCAATCAGAGAATTCAAAAAGAGACACGTACCACAGTGTTCATTGCAGCACTATTTACAATAGCCAGGACACGGAACCAACCTAAATGTCCATCAACAGATGAATGGATATAGAAGACGTGGCACATATATACAATGGAATATTACTCAGCCATAAAAAGAAACGAAATTGAGTTACTTGTAGTGAGGTGGATGGACCTAGAGTCTGTCGTACAGAGTGAAGTAAGTCTGAAAGAGAAAAACAAATACAATATGCTAACGCATATATATGGAATCTAAAAAAAAAAAAAATGGTACTGATGAACCTAGTTGCAGGGCAGGAATAAAGATGTAGACATAGAGAATGGATCTGAGGACACGGGGTGGGAATGGGAAGCTGGGGCGAAGTGAGAGTAGCATCGACATATATACACTACCGAATGGAAAATAGCTAGTAGGAAGTAGCAGCATAGCACAGGGAGATCAGCTCAGTGCTTTGCGATGACCTAGAGGGGTGGGATGGGAGGATGGGAGGGAGGCTCAAGAGGGAGGGGATATGGGTATATATGTTTTCATATGGCTGATTCACTTTGGTGTACAACAGAAACTAACAGTATTGTGAAGCAATTATACTTCAATAAAGATCTATTAAAAATTTTTTTTAATTAAAAAAAAGAATTAGTATGGCATTTCATGCACAACTTATTTTTTTGACAGCTTCATTGGGGAATAATTTACATATCACAAAATTCATTCATTGTAAGTGTGTAATTCAATTATTTCTAGTAAATATGGAGAAACCATCACCACAATCCAGTTTTAGAACATTTCTATTACACCAAAAAACTTCCTTCCTTCCCATTTGTAGATAATCTCCACTCCCACCCCCAGTGTCAGGCAACCAATGATGTGCTTTCTCTCTATGCTCTTGTCTCCACTGGGAAATTCATAAAAATGAGATCGACATTATATAGTCTACTGTATCTATATTCTTTTACACGGTATAATGTTTTTGAGGTTCACCCATGTTGCAGCATGGGTAAGTAGCTCTTCCCTTCTTATTGGTAAATAGTATTCCACTGTATGAAGGTACCACATTTTGTTTATCTAGTGACTAGTTGATAGACATTTAGATTATCTCCAGTTTGAGGCTATTATGAATAGCACTGCTATGAACATTGGTACAAGCCTTTACATGGACGTTGGTCTTCAGTTCTGTTGGGCAGACACCTAGAACTGAAATTGTTGGGTTGTGTGGTAAATTTATGTTGAAATTTTAAGGAATATATTTTCCAATGTGGTTCTACAATCTTCCATGCCCATCAACAATGTATGAAAGTTCTATATTTTCACATTTTCATCACTTGTTGGTATTGTCAGTCTTTTTTTTTTTATGATAGCCATGTGCATGGGTATGTGGTGGCATCACATTGTGCTTTAAAAGTGCATTTCCCTAATGATGATGGTGAGCATCTTTTCGTGTGCTCTTCCACCATTCGTATCTTCTTTTGTAAAGTTTCTGTCCACCTACTTTTCCCTTTTTAAAATTAGATTCTATTTTTGAAATGGTGAGCATGAATACACTTGTCTTTATGTATTTGGATACAAATCTTTTATCCAAAATAGGATAGGCAAATATTTTCTCCCAGTCTCTGGCTTTTTTCATTTTCTTAATGGGGGCCTTTATTTTTATTTAAAAAAAAATTTATTGAAGTATAATTGACCTACAACACTATGTTAGGTCCAGGTACACAACATAGTGATTCAATATTTCTATACATTTCAAAATGATCATCATGATAAGTCTAGGTACCATCTGTCACCATACAAAATAATTCCAATATTATTGACTATATTTCCCCTGCTGTATTCATGGGGCCTTTTAAAGAGCCAAAGGTTTTACTGTTGATGAAGTCCAACATCTATTTTCTTATTTATGGATTGCGCCTTTCATATCATAAACGTGGATATCTTTGCCTAACCCAAGGCCACAAAGATTTTCTCTTATACTTTGTCCTGGCAGTTTCATTGTTTTGGGTCTTCCATTTAGACCTAGGATCCATTTTGAGTTAATCTTTGTATATGATGTGAGATCAGAGTCTAAGTTCATTTTTTTCTGCATATGTATATCTAATTGTCCCAGATTCTGTTGTTGAAAACTCTATCTTTAACTTATTGAAATGTCTTCACGTATCTCTCAAAAATCAGTTGACCAGCCTTAGAATAGCTAAAACAATCTTGAAAATAAAAAAAAGAGAATGAAGTGGGAGGAATGAAACTATTCATTATTAAGACTTAATATACAGCTATAGTAATTAAAACAGTGTGTATTAGTAGAGCTGCTAAGGAAATGGAAACCAAAACAACAATGAGATATCACTACACACCTTTCAGAATGGCTACAATAAAAAATGTTGACAACACCAAACATTGGCAAGGACGCAGAGAAACTGGATCATTTGTACTTTGCTGGTGGGACTGTAAAATGGTACAGTCACTCTGGAAAAGTTTGCTGGTTTCTTAAAAAACTAAACATGTAACAGCCATAAACCCATCAATTTCACTTGGGCATTTGTCCCAAAGAAATGAAAACTTCTGTTCACTCAAAAACCTGTACACAATTGTTCTTAGCAAACCTTTTTGTAATAACCAAAAACCAGAAACAACTGAAGTGTCCTTCAACAGGTGACTGGCTAAGCAAATTGTTGGTACATTCATTCCATTGAACACTACTCAGCAATACAAAGGAAAAACTCTTGATACACTCAACAACTTGGATGAACCTCCAGAGAATTATACTGAGTGAAAAAATCCAATTCCAAAATGTCATATGTATATGATTTCATTTATATAACATTCTTCAAAAGACAAAATCATAAAAATGGAGAACAGATTAGTCATTGCCAGAGGTCAAGAATGAAGGGAGAGAACAGAAGTGGGTGTAGCTATAAAAGGGCAACAAAAGGGATCTTTGTGGTGACAGAAACGTTCTACATCTTGACTGTATCAATGTCAGTATCCTAGCTTTGATATTCTACTAGAGTTCCGTAAAATGTTACCTTCAGAGAAAAGTGAGTAAAGAGTGCCCGGGATCTCTCTGTATTACTCATTACAACTACATGTGAATCTATAATTATCTCAAAATAAAAAAGTTTAATTATAAAAAATTAATTGACTATTAGTGTAATAGTTTATTTCTGGACTTTGAATTCTGCTTCATTGATTTACATATTTATTTTTATGCAAATTTCACACTCTCTTGATTACCGTGGCTTTATAAGAAGTTTTAAATTTAGCAGTGTAAATGCTCTGACATTTTTTTTTCATCTTTTTAACATCTTTACTGGAGTATAATTGCTTTACATTGTTGTGTTAGTTTCTGCTTTTATTTTTTTAAATTGCTTTGGCAATTCTAGTTCCTTTGCATTTCCGTGTAAATTTTAGGATCATCCTATCAATTTCTACAAAAAAGTCTTCTGGAATTTTTGATGGGGATTCTGTTGAATCTATAGATCAATTTGAGGAGAACTGAAATCTTAATTCTTTCTTCCAATCCATAAGCATGGGATATTGTTTTATTTATTTACCTGGTTTTAAATTTCTCTCAGTAATATTTTTAGTTTCCAGTGTACGAGTCATATTTTTTTATTCAATTTATCCCTAAATACTTATTCTTTTGATGTTTTTGTGAATGAAATTGTTTTCTTAATTCCATTTTTGGATTGTTCTCTGCTAGTATTTCAAATTTGATTTTGGTATATTAATCTCATATCTTGTAAACTTGCTAAACCCATTTATTACTTTTTTCTATTTTTGTTAATTCCTTAGGATTCTCTACATACAAGATAATGTCATCTGAAAATTTAAAAATGAAAAGTTGTACTTCTTCCTTTCAAATCTAGATGCCCTTCCTTCCAACCTCTCCTTCCCTTCCCTTCCCTTTCCTCCCCTTCCCTTCCCTTTCTTTCCTTTCTCCCTCCCTCCCTCTTTTCCTTCCTTCCTTCCTTCCTCCCTCTCTTTCCTTCCTTCCATCCTTCCCTCCCTCCCTTCTTCCTTTCCTCTCTCTTTCTTTCTTCCTTTTGTTTCTTCTTCTGTTCTTCCTTTCTTCTTCATTATTACATGTCCTAAAGCCTCCAAAAATGTTGAATAAAAATGCTGATAGGGCTTCCCTGGTGGCGCAGTGGTTGAGAATCTGCCTGCCAATGCAGGGGACACGGGTTCGAGCCCTGGTCTGGGAAGATCCCACATGCCACGGAGCAACTGGGCCCGTGAGCCACAATTACTGAGCTTGCGCGTCTGGAGCCTGTGCTCCGCAACGAGAGGCCGTGATGGTGAGAGGCCCGCGCACCGCGATGAAGAGTGGTCCCCACTTGCCGCAACTAGAGAAAGCCCTCGCACAGAAACGAAGACTCAACACAGTCATAAATAAATAAATAAATAAATAAAAGAACGTGAATTTCTTTAAAAAAAAAAAAAATGCTGATAGTAGATATCAATGTCTTGTTCCTGATCTTAAGAGAAAAGCAGTAATTCATGGTGAAATGTAATGTTAGTTATAGGGTTTTCATAGATGCTGTTTATCAAGTTAAGGAAGTTCACTTCTATTCCTACTATTTGTTGAACTCTTGGCTATCTGTCATCAAATTTGGGATGTTTGGGCCATTATTTCTTCAAATATTTTCTCTGCCTCTTTCTCCTCTCCCTCTGGGACTCCCATTATGCATATGTAAGTAAACTTGATGTTGTCCTGCAGATCTCTGAGGGTCTGTTAATTTCTCTTAAGTCTTTTCTCTCTCTGTTCTTTAAATTGGATAAATTTGATTAATGTATCATAAGATTGATGATTCTTTCTCTTGCCATTTTAATTTTGCTGTTGAATCTATTTAGTGCATTTTTCATTTCAACTAATATCTTTTAATTCTAGAATTTCCATGTTTCTTTTTTTTAAGTTTCTATTTTTATTGCTATTTTCTATTTGTTGAATCTATGTCATATTTTCCTTTAATTCTTTAAATATGGTTTCTTTTAGTTCTTTGAACTTATTTATAATAGCCACTTTGACATCTTGGTCTGCTAAATACAACATCTGGGGCTACTCAGAGATAATTTATAATGTCAGCTTTCTTCCCCAAGTGTGGGTTACACTTTCCTGTTTCTCTGCATGACTCTACATAATATTTCATTGAAAATGAGCATTTTAATAGTATATTGTACTAGGTCTGGATTCTGATTTGTGTGTGTGAGAGAGAATTGTTGTTGTTGATTTTTTGGGGGGGTGGGGGTTGGTTTGGTTTTAGTAGTTTTCTCTGGACTAAATTTGCCAAATCTCTTTCCCCCAGGCAGATGAAAAAGCAGAAGTCTAAGGAATAAGATGCTAAAGATTCAGATTCTAGATATGGACCAGAGATTGGATCATGAAGCAGAGGCCTTAATAACTGGGTGGTCTCTGGGTGGTCTTTCTGGAAGAGAACAGGAAAGGAGAGGATAGAAAGGGTTGGGATAGTGTGATGTAGGCTGTGTCCACATTAGGTAAAAGGAGACAGATGGGGAAATACCAGGTTTGCAAGTCGTGTAGCCCAGTGTTACCTAACTTGCCTGATGTTAGGAGTCATCTATGTAGCTAAATAAAATTATAGATTCCATGACCCCAACCCAGATATATTCTGCCAAAAACTTCCAAAGACAGACTCAGAAATAGACACTATAACAAGTTCCTCTTTTGATTCACATGATCAGGCAAGCTTCATCAAAAAATATCTAACATTGGATCAGGCAAGTTTCTGAAAACCACGGAAGGAGAAATGAGTGAGCAGATAGGAAGAAAGAGAAGAGGAACTGGGGAGTAGCTAAATGGGGCATCAGGGAAATATTTAAGGGAGAGGAGAAGGAGTTAAAAAGGAAGTGGAAATCGAAATGCTGGGGATGGGGGCGGTGATGATTGGGAGACAAGCAAGTCTAGGAGCTCCATGAGGATAGGGACCAACCTGCCTTGTTCACGTTGGTCCTCAGCTCTCTAGCAAATGTCTAGCACAGGGCTTCCCTGGTGGCGCAGTGGTTAAGAATCCGTCTGCCAATGCAGGGGACATGGGTTCGAGCCCTGGTCCAGGAAGATCCCACATGCTGCGGAGCAACTAAGCCCACGTGTCACAACTACTGAGCCTGTACTCTAGAGCCCACATGCCACAACTACTGAAGCCCATGCGCCTAGAGCCCGTGCTCCGCAACGAAGAGTAGCCCCCGCTCGCCACAACTACAGAAAGCCCGTGTGCAGCAACAAAGACCAATGCAGCCAAAAATAAATAAAATAAATAAATTTATTTTTTAAAAAAATACCTAGCACATCATAGGCTCTTGATAAATTGATGTAAAAATAATTGAGGTGTGGGATCCAGTTAACAGTGAGACGGATTAACCTTAGAAAGGAAGATGGCGGTTTCTTACTGTTGAGCTACAGGAAAGGAGGAAAGGATGTATATATAGTTTAAGAGACAGGAACAAAGAGAGGATGATATTTAATAGACAAGATTTCACAGTTAGCTAAAAAGGAGGCTCATGCATTGAGAGAGACGTGTAGGGAAAACATGATAATACAACTGTAGAGAAACGTATACACTTATACCCTTTTACATGTGGCTGCACGCTCTTATGCACTGCTTATATTTATAAACGGTAACTATATTTATTTATATTTTAAGTGGTAACTTTTTACAGACAAACAAAAACTTCGTCCAACCAGTAAAGGATTTCAAAGTCACAAATCAAAGATCAAGATATTCTAAACTGTGGTTTCCCTTCAAAGAGGGAAGGAGTAACAGCAACTTGGCTGAAAGCAATAGCATCAGCTGAGTCCTGTGGAAAGAGAAATAAATTCTGGCAGTGATTAGGGGGAAACTATTATGCAGTTAGATCAGGTTCTCCACATTTCCTTTTCTGACTAAAAAGAAAACCTAAGGGAAGTACTCCTGGGTCTTTGCCAGTTGTAGGACGAACGGACGGTGACACCGACAAGGTTGCTCCCTAATGGTTGGCTGGAGCTGGCACTTGACTCAAGATGCAATGCCTACTGGGAGCGGGAACACTGCGGGGCTTCAGAAAGACTGAGCAAACTGAGAAGGACGGTAGTGCTGGGCCACTCAGGCTTCTAGAAGTAAGTTAAACAGCTGGAGGATACGTACTGCCAAAACTGCAAATGTAGCTGTGGCAGCCGTGACACCTCAGTGTACACCCGGAAGCAGCCAGCGCTCAGACCCTAGATCCGCCCCCCGCCGGCCCCCCAGCTTGCATACATCACAGGGGTGTCCCGACCTGGGAGTAGACAGACGGGAAAAATCAGAGCACGTTGGAAAGTACATCAGGAATGTCGCCCCAAGGGTAGACAGGCTGCAATGTGAGACAGGTGCTTTCCGCACCTAGATTACATATTTGTTACCAGTTCGAAGGGGTTAATAGGTGATGCATCTTATGTTAGCTTATATAACTATATTTTACCATCAAATCATTTTATTTGCTACGAGCGCACCAGAGTCCCATTCCCGAGAGGAGAAGCAAGTCCCTGTTGACTCATCTTCCAAGGAAACAAGAATGCCAGGGATTCCTGAAAACTGAAACAGCTCAGAAGAAAAACAGTAATGTGTATTCTAAATGTCACTCATAAGCACTTTCAGATAACGTCAGGAAATATTACATTTTAGTTATGTGGGAATTAAGGATATTCTGGGAGAGTGGACACCATGGGACCACCAAACAGTAGTCAACAATCTTGCAAGAATATAATAAAAGAAGACAAGTTTGGCAAAAACAGCAGATAGATCAGTACAGACTTCCCCCTGCTGCTCTGTAAATCTCAAAGCATATTTTTATATGAAAAGACAGTTTATTCTAATTATTTATCTCAAAACTCTCTAAACTACTGGATATAATTTTCCACTTCATCCCAGAAATTTCCATTTGAGATGAGAGAGACAAATATTCATTTATTCTACAATTTAAAAATAGCCAAACATTCTATTTAGTGTAATATAGATTTAACTACAGTATATATATCAAAGCAGACATCATTCACCACCCAACCTAAATAATAATAATAATAATAATTTTTGAAGGATGCAATAATAGAAATGTGCTATTTCACACAGTTTATACCTGAAGAGTTTTCATATAAATTAAATTTTTGTTCATCAAATTATGCTTAAAATGCATGAGGACAATTCTATGATGAGTCCTTTTGTAACTGAAAAAAAATGCTTTTGAATGAGAATAATTGTTCCACAATCTGTCTTTTATAAATTTGGAAATTCCATAGATAAGTGTTTTAAATATACTTTTGTTTACTTTACCAAACCTTATTCTCTGGAGGCTCGTCCAGCACTACCCACCCCCTACAGCCTCTCCTAGAGAAGGGTGGGTTTTCCTTGGCAGCCAGAAGATGCTGAAATATGAGGGTAAGTGTGACATACAGTTAGATGGAAGGGAGGACTTCAGGCATCAGGTGGAAGGAATAAGTGCCAGCTCTAAGGAGGAGAAAAGGCAAAGGGCTGGATGAAAGGAGCCCCAAGATATTTGGGAACAGGCAAGCGATTCCACACATGAACTATGAACTACATGAAGGTGTGTCTGTGTGTGTGTGCGCATGCCACGTATAAGATGGCCACAGTAAAGAAGATAGATATTTAAGTTCTGCACCAACTCTAGGCCATAGGGAGCTGAGTGGCTTATAAGGTTCAGGGCTGGACCAGAGGCTGAACATTCTGACATATTCCTGGAGGTTGCAGTGGCTCTTACAGATGGGTTTGATAGGTGCCTCGTTTCAAATGCCATGCCAATGCCACACATCAGTACCTGGAAGCCAGAAGCGTAGCACAACCCTAAAACGCTGGACAGAAACACTGTGATTGCATCTAGCCTATAGCTAGGATGACTTTATCATTAATAAAAATTGTGCCCGTATAAAATTCCTGGAACACATATAAATATAAAACTCTTGGAACACAAGGGAAATGAAAGCTAACTTTCTAACTAGATAGAGCACGTTCAATATAAAAATGAGGGCTAGGAAGACACAAAAGCATCTCTGAGCAACCATAGGAAAAGGGTCTAAGTGAGACGCGAGCTATGGGACCAGGCGCCGCGGCCCTAAGGTGAAGGCACAGTCTGGGAGGAAGAGGTCTGCGGGCGCAGAGTCCTCCCAAGGCGTGAAGAGCCAGGGCACAGCCTCCCCCCCTCCCGGGAAGGCTGCGGCCCGCCACTGACAGGTTTCAGGACCCACCCGGGGCCAACTCGCCCACAAGAGCAGAAGGGAATAATAGCCTTTTCCTGTTTGGGGAAAATCCACGACAAGCATGTTTGGATTTTGAAGTCTGACGATTCAGCCCAAGTTGTCCCCACTCCTTTCTCACTATCTTATCCCTCTTTTTAATTATCTTTAGTGTCTGTATGACTATCTGAAGATACGGATTTGTGTTGTGGGTTTCTCACATCCCGAAGATGACCTTTATTTGCTTTGAAATGTCTTAACTATACATTCATCACTTTCCCATAGTCCTCACTTCAAGCCCTATTTCTGGGGACCCCCCCCCCCGCCCAATAAGCAAAGCCCTGGGCAGGTAGGGACTTAGGACTTGGTCACCACTGGGACACCCAGCCTGGGATATACTTGGTGCTCAACAAATATCTGAGAAATGAATGAATTCTATCACTGTCCGGGTGGGTTTCTCCTAGTAGGATTCTGTTTTCTATGCCTTCTTTCAAAAGTTCAAAAGACTTTTTTGTTTGTTTTGTTATTTTTTTTTCAAATAAAAGGAAAAGATCAAATAGAACAAAAATAAAAGCGCTCTATTCTAGAGGATGACATCATGGGAGATGATCAACAGTCATTTATTTAATAGGACCTATTACGTACGCTGTTGACTTTACATCAGAACAGAAGACCCGACAGTGGACAGCCAAGCTCAGGGTCGGGGGGGACATTTGAAGTGATATCATGGAGGAAAAGGTTTGAAGTTTTCTTGCTTCCTGATAGAAAATAGGCTAAATTTTCAAAGTGTAATTTCACAAGTAAAAGAGCCAAACTTCTTAAACCATTCCATGCTTTCTAAAGCAGAAAGAGGAGGCAAGTGGCGGAAACACAACTGAATCTCTGTATAGAGCTCACTGGCCAGTGAGGTTCGACTTCTGGGGATCTTGACATCTGGGGACAAATGTCCACATCGACATATGTCCTTTTGCCCTCACACCATCACGTGAAGATGAGAAGCTATTCAATGTATATTATTTATAAGCTAGCATGATACTTTTCTTACAGAAGACCTGAACTTGGTTATTTTATTATGGCCACATGATTACTGAAATTGAGAAATGAAACTTAGAGTTTATCTCTTCTAGTTTTTCAACCCTGCTTCTAAATTAAAATCAACAGAGTCTTCTTAAAAATTACACATGCCAGGGCTCCATTCCAGAGCTTCTGGTTAATTCTCCTGGGGTAGGGCTCAGTGTGATGTAGAGTCAAGGCTGAGAACTACAGCCCTGCCATTACTAATTCCCTCCAGGACACACAGAAATGGTTCTGCCTTTGCAGAGCTTCACTAAGAAGAGCAAACATACCGCACATGTACCCTGTTTTCCAGACGACTCATCATTACAAAGCCCTGCCTTCTATGTAACCAAAGTTTTCTTGCCTCCACGGGTCCTGGCCCCAACTTTTGAGTATCCTCTTGATCCCGTCCACCCCAAACCCTGAGCCCAGTGGCCATGCTCTGCTGACTCAGCAAATGGTCCCCCTCCTGCTCTGTTATTTTTGTGATAATGAAACCTAGGGCAGTCACCAGTTAGGTCCCTCAAACTGTAACTTGCTTAATAAATAATATCCTGTAACCTGCCTTCACTGACCAAGCTTGCTTTCATTGGTCTTGCAAATTGCATACCATCTGAGTTTCATGTCACTTCGACAATATATCACAAGACTCCTTTAACTATAGGTAACACCATAGATAACACCTCTGATGGATGGGTCACTATAGTAACCGTTGCTTACAGGAACATGGAGCTACTCTTGCCCAGTTCAAACCAGTTGAGACCACCGACCATTCAACTGAGCCCCCGTGAGCATCTGATGGATTACCTTTTGATGTCAGGCCAAAAACTCCACCTTCAGATCATGCTAAGGCTGCCGTTTTCTGAACACGCGTCCCATGAAGAAGCATGTGACTCGGATGCCCTTGCACAGAACACCAATTACTTCACTTTTTTCTTACCTCCAATCACACTTCCCCACACCTCAGACCACCCTGCTTCTTTACCCCATAAATATTCCAAGCCCCTCACCTTCAGGGAGGCAGATCTGAGACTTGTTCTCCCATCTCCTTGCTTGGCTGCCTCGTGAGTAAACTCTTCTTGCTGCAAACCTTGGCGTCTCAGCATTTGGCTTCTGTGTGTCCGGCAATGAACCTGGTCGGTAACAATCACAGTTACCCAGGCCCTTCTCTGTTTCGGCACCTCTGTCAGCTTCCCCAGGGCTCAGCCTTCAACCTGCCTCACTTCCCACCTTCATCTCCTGCTTTCTTCTTCCTCCTTCCTGAATTCTCTTCTCTCCTCTTCCATCGCTGGCACCCAGGCCACCCAAGCCTCACTGTATTTTGTTCTGAAGTGGCCTTCTTCCCCTAGAATATTCCACTCATCCTTAAAGCCCAGGGAGGACAGCTTCCCCTCCTCCTCATGCAGGAGCGGTTCTGAGCCACACAGCTCTGTCTTCGTAGCTCAGGATGAAATTACCAAGTTCACGTCCATCCCTGTGTTGTGCCGTTGCCTCTCCCACTAGGATTTCAGGTCCTCATGGGAAAGACGTGTATTTTTTTCACCTTTCAACCTGGAACTCATAGCCCAAAACCTGGCACATAGAAGCTTAAGAAATGCTTGTTGAATGAATGAATGAATGAATGAATACCATATATTTTCCAAAAACAATCACATAACTCCCCAGGCTTCTATCTTCTAGTCTAAACACTATTTGTTATTCAGCTCTTCCCAAAGTTTCATGGTTTTCAGATCTTTAACCCCATCTTGGTTGTTCTTTTCTTAAAAATAAAATTAAAAAAAATATATGCTCCCACTGCTGAAATCCTTCTTAAAGTGTAACAGTCAGAACTGAATACGCTGCAATATGCAAGATGTGATCTCACAGCGCAGACCGCAGCAGAAATAGTCTCTCTATTGCTGCCTAGAATCATCTTACATAGGAAACTTTAGGTAAAATCACCTTTTTTTGGCAAACTAATCACCATCACATTGAATTTGCAGTTATCTAAACACCCAAAGTAAATCTCACATGTGCTGATACCTAGCATGGTCTGCCATGACCACTGTTTTGGCAGTGTTTTAACCTCCATGAAGAATGATACATTTAATAGCTTATCCTTTTTTCTTTTAATGGTCAAGGATATTTTCTTATTGTGGTTAAACATGACATCCTAATTATTTTTGTGTATTGTTTCATGGCATTAAGCATATTCATATTGTGCTACCATCTCCACCATCCATCTCCAGGACCTGTTCATCTTCCCCAAGTGAACCTGTACCCACTGAACAACTCCCCCCTCCCACCAGTCCCTGGGAACCATCATTCCACTTTCTGTCTCTATGAATTTGACTACTCTCAGTCTCTCATATAAGTGAAATCATACAATATTTGTCCTTTTGTGACTGGCTTATTTCTCTCTTTCTTTTTTATAAATTTATTTATTTTATTTTTGTCTGCGTTGGGTCTTCATAGCTGCGCGCGGGTTCTCTCTAGTTGCGGCGATTGGGGGCTACTCCTTTGTGGTGCAAGGGCTTCTCATTGCGGTGGCTTCTCTTGTTGCGGAGCACAGGCTCTAGAGCGCAGGCTCAGTAGTTATGGTGCACGGGCTTAGTAGTTATGGCTCGCGGGCTCTAGAGCGCAGGCTCAGTAGTTGTGGCGCACAGGCTTAGTTGCTCTGCAGCATGTGGGATCTTCCCGGACCAGGGCTCAACCCGTGTCCCCTGCACTGGCAGGCGGAGTCTTAACCACTGCGCCACCAGGGAAGCCCTGTAACAGGCTTATTTCTATTAACATAATGTCCTCAAGATTCATCCATGTTTTAGCATGTGTCAGCGTGATATGCTGACTTATAGTAAGAAATATATATTTGGTCTTCCTCCACTGTTCCTGGCACAGAGCTCCTAAAACTCTTAGAATTTCCTAAGTGTTGAGATGGATTAAGGTGCCTTTTGTTATGTTAATGAGGTGACTTCTGGAATGCCCCTGGGTCACCTAAGGACTGGTCACCTGAGTTACCAACCTTAGAGGGTTGGAACTTTCAGTCCCAGCTCTCTGACCTCTCAGAGAGGATGTAGGGGCTGGATATGAAGTTTAATCACTGATGGCCAATTATTTAATCAATCGTGCCTATCTAATGAAGCCTCCGTAGAAACCCAAAAGGTCGGTGCTCAGAGAGCTGTGAAGATGTGGGGAGACTGGTGGGGTCCCAGAGGGCATGGAAGCTCCACGCCCCGTTCCCACACCTTGTCCTAAGCATCTCTTCATCTGGCTGTTGATTCATACCCTTAATAGCCGTTGTAACAAACTGGTAATCTAGTGCATAAATGAGTTTCCCGAGTTCTGTGAGTTGCTCTAGCAAATTAATCAAACTCAAGGAGGGGATGACAGTCTTCAGCCGGGTGGTCAGACGCACAGGTTACAACCTGGAGTTGCAATTGGCATCTGAAGGTGGGGGGCTGCGGTTGTGGAACTGAGCCCTTAACCTGTGGGACCTGATGCTACCTCCAGTCAGACAGGGTCAGAATTCAATTGAGTTGAGTTGAATTGAGTGTAGGACACCAGCTGGTGTCAGAATTGTTTGGTGTCGGGGGGGTGGGGACAGCCCCCAACACATGCTGGAATTGGATGAAGAACCCTTTTTAATTAGAATTTCCTTCCTTTTTGAGACTGAATAATATTCCATTACATGTATGTACCACATTTTCTTTATCCGTTCATTTGTCAGCAGACAATTGGGTTGCTTCCAACAACTTTTATTATACCAGGCCGCTTATCCCACCCTCAGAAGTACATCAAGACTCTAACTCTATAACCCCAAACGTGTGCATGCCCGCCAGCTTCTATTCATCAAGTATGTGTCCTCTACCCTTCCATCAGGTCTCTGCTGCTCCCAGAGGACTTCAAAGGCCCTCAGCACACCTACAGTCCTTCCCAACCTTGAATTTTGACCACAGACTCGGTTGTGACAAAGTATTTCTCACATTTAAGGACCCTGCTCAAATATCAGCTTCTCTCTGAAACTCTCTCCTCCCAAGGGGGCTCCACTGATGTTTGCAAAGCCCTCCATCACCACACCAGTCTCAGAGGTCAGCAATTGCAAGTGTTTTAATTGCGTGTATTCCCTCCTCTTTAGCATAGGCTCAAACTAAATATGTCTTTAAACCCCCTTGGCTTAGTTCAGTAGATACTTGGTACTCAGTAAATGTTTTTTGAACAAATGCATAAAAACATGAATTCTCATGGCTTTCCAAAATTGAAAAAGTAAATTGAAAATAGCATCATGTGTGAGTAATTTCCTTCCTCTGTCTTCTAAAATGGCCTAGTATTGGGGGATGGGGGGTTGTTTGTTTTCTCCTGCATTAGAATATAAAGCTATCAGTTGACATGATATACTAATCCCCAGTAAGGATTAGATTATTTAACAAAAGAAACATTTGAAAGAGACGTAAAAGAAGAAAGAGAAGTGACAGCCTGGCATAGCAACATTGTCTTCTCATAATGCTGTCTGCCTTCTCCTGTCATTTGGGCACAAGACTTCAACGCGGAGAACTTAATGATTAGATCTTTATGCACAGTTGGTCCACCCTGAGAGAGTGTGACTTTCTTTGCCGACTTCCAACTCTCAGTGGCTTCAAACACAAACAGCATCTCTCTGGAAGGATGGAGTTGACATGATAACACACGTGAGCAGCATATCAAGCAATGGCTTCCAGGGAGCAGCAAGTTCACTTTCAACTGCATAAAAATGCTACAGTTTACTTTGTGGAGAAGACATGGCAGCAACATATAATGAAGATTAAATAAACCTTCCATCCTGTCAGGTACTGTCGATACTTCTTTGGGGTTTCAATTGCTATCTAAAATATTGCTAATGTGGACACGATTTGCCATAACTAGCAACAACCCAGCATTAGAAAAGAAGTGCTTAAATTACAAATGAGATGTGCTGATATACATGTACAGAGAAAACACGATGAGATTCTCTGTGTCTAGTTTTCTAGTTTCAGTTTCCTAAGAGATCAAATGTACCTCAATATCGAAAAAACTTATCTTTATCCATCAACCCTACCTTGCAAATGAGTTTTTAAGAATATGCATTTGCAACAGCACAAATGGACCTTGAAGGTATTATGCTAAGTGAAGTAAGTCAGACAGAGAAAGACAAATACTGTATACTCTCGCTTATACATGGAATCTAAAACAAAAACAAATCAAAAAACAAACAGAAAACACACCAACCTCATAGAAAAAAGAGATCAGTGGCAGGGGTGGGAGGAAAAGGAATTGGATAAATGTGGTCAAAAGGGACGAACTTCCAGTTATAAGATAACTAAGTTCTAGGGATGTAATGTACAATATTAGCACTGCTGTATGATATGTATAAAGCTGTTGAGAGAGCAGACCCTAAGAGTTCTCATCACAAGGAGAAATTTTATTTTTCTCTTCTTTTTACTGTATCTATACGAGATGATGAGTGTTAATTAACCCTACTGTGGTAATCATTTCACATATATGTAAATTAAGCCATTATGCTATACAACTTAACAATATACAGTGATGTATGTCAATCATTTCTCCATAAAACTAGAAAGAAAGAATATGCACTGATATCTACTACTATTAAGAGAAAGAACACACCAAACCAGACCTTTCACCCCTTCTGCAGGGGCCTCGGGTTATTAGGGCAAGAAAGGGGGATTAACGGTTCCAGCTCCTCAAACCTCTCCAGGCATAGCAAGTCTGGTTTTAGCTGTTTTACATGATGGTCATCTGTAAGAGAGATTCAGTGACTTCAAAAAGCTTGAAAATCACTCTATTAAAAAAATTAGAAGTCCCAGGGCAGCAGAATCCTATGGAACAGACTCAGGGCTCAGATCTAGGGCACCTGGGACATGCAGCCCAGGCTCAGCACCAACCAGACCTGTAACATGGAACGGGCCACAGAAACCCTCTGGGCCTCAGTGTCCTCATCTGAAAACTGATGCAATGGATCAGAATCCATAGTCCACTCAACCTCAACATTCAGAAATGCAAATGAAATCTTCTGAATGATATTAATGATCACTCGTGGGTACAGAAGCACAGTCTCTGTTTCAGATGTTGTAAAAGGAATTTTATTTCTTAATGAGATGACATTCCATATAATAAATGTAATGTGTGGGAGTCATCTATCTTTAGACCCTCTTTCTCATAATTGGTGCTTAATCTCAATTCTTTCCTTGAAATTCTGTCCATGTTGTTTTTGGTTGCCTGACTGGAAAATGCAAAGGTCTGAACCAGATTGCCTATTCAATTTTACTCAACTTATTAATTATTTAAATTACGTGGTTCCATTAAACTAAAATGGAGATCCCTAGTGTCCCAAAGTGATTAAGAGAGTATAAGCCCTAATCCATAATTCAAAAATTATAAAGATACGATTGGATGAAAGATGCTGGCTCAGGAGCTCAAGGCTCTTCCACAAGCCGAGCAAGTCTTTATGTCACTAACACAATCTCGAGTACACTGCTAAGTAATAATATATTTGACTTCCTTGGATATACCATACATAGGTCAGATAAGCAAACACTAACAACCAATATACACAGAATTTTCAGACGTATTATCTCATTTAATTTTCTCAACTCTATGAAATGAGTGTGTGTGTGTATGTGTGTGTACAATCAGGAAATTATCAAAAAAGTTAATTATACTGCCCCAGGTCACATGTCATAGGGGTCAGAGACCTGGAATTAAAGATGGGTTTTGAGATCCCATTCTTTGTTCGATCCACTACACTGTTTATCTTGATAGTAGAATTTTCTATCTAGGGTAGTGGCAACTCTCGAGAATCTACTAGGAGTCCTGCAAGGACATGTGGAAGAAAGGAGAGTTCTTGACTGCGGAGCTCTCGCCTTCCAGTAGACAGAGCACAGGGAAGCCCTGTATGACAAGGGGAGCATATACTGAAAAGACCAACAAGCAGTATGACCCACAGGTGCTGCAAGAACTCAGGAAAGGGGAAAATTACAGGCTGCATGAAGAAAAGCTTCACGCAGGAGATAGGACCTGACCAGAGCTTTGAATAGTGAAGGTTTAAGTACGGAGAAGCAGAAGGAGGCATTCCAGGCAGGGACAGACAGCATGAGCAAAAGCTGAGAAGCAAGAATGAAAAAGCAACACACGGATGGAGACAACAGTCACGTCCTGGCCCAAAGTCGGGGGACAGGAACCAAGGACCTTCAGGGACCAAGTAACAGCACCTTCTGGAGTTGCAGTGCCTGTAGCTTGAGGAGAGGGAGAAAAGATTTGGCCAAGATGGATTGGGGTCAAAAGGAAAACTGACTTGAATACAACAGGGAAACAATTACCAGTTCAGGATGATGGATACCATTGAGAAAAATAAAAAGTTCCATGTTACAAAATCATTTTCATATCTTTGCAAACATCAAAACACTCTTCCGTTCACTGATGGCAACAAACCGTATTTAGTGAATAATCCTGGGTAATCCTACACGTTTCTCTGCTTCTTGCCCACACTGTAGTCACTGGCAGTGCCCATTAAATGGTGCCAAAACCAGGGAAGCTCTACGCAGGCACTAGGATGTATTTATGAGGCATCAACTTTCTTATCGCCAGCATGCCACTTCCCCACATCTTGTAGACACATCACCATCTAACACACAAAGTGATTTAAACTAGTCGGTGTTCCAGAGGCCAGAGATGATGCTTGTCTACTTCACCGCTATATCTCTAGAGCCCAGGATTCGAACTGATAGAGTCACTCACTTAATATTTGTCAAATACACAAATGAAGAGAGAAAGGGAGGGAATGAAGGAGGGGACACTTACCCTCCACTTGCTTTTCCCAAGTATATCTTTTCATTTTTCTACTTAAGTCATTCAACCAATATTTCCTGAGTGCCCTTTATGTGCTAGTCACTGTTTTAC
The DNA here is from genome assembly GCF_949987535.1 of Balaenoptera acutorostrata. NCBI lineage: Eukaryota > Metazoa > Chordata > Mammalia > Artiodactyla > Balaenopteridae > Balaenoptera > Balaenoptera acutorostrata. The sequence continues at coordinate 76,886,114 of NC_080080.1, read as the reverse complement.
ATGCTGAAGATACAGCAGTGATCAAAACAGACACAAAAATCCCTGCCCCCATGGAACACTTTCCAATAAACGCACACTCGGGAAAAAGCTCTTTTTCATCCCTGCAGAATGTGATTTCCTTGTAATAAGCTTTTATTTTAATTAAACAATGTGTCTGTGTTTATAAAAGGATTTTACTAGTTTCAAGTATTAAAAAAAATTTCCCAGGTTAATCAGATCTTCCTTAACTCTGGCAATTAAAAGCTGCCATAGATAATATTGATAATATTGCTCTGGTAACATAGTAACATAGACAACATTGTTGTTAACATAGATAACATTGTTGGTAACATAAATAATATGGCTCTGGTTTTTGAGTGGTGTGTTTGGGTAAAGGAATCAAAAAATAAATCCATTTTGTAATGATATTTTAATATTTTACATGGTTCCAGTACAGAAATGATAACGTTAACTCTTTAAAATAAATAGAAATGACCTACAGTGGTTTCAGCCTAACAAGACCAGATGAAAACTAAGTTGCAGCCCTGATTTCCCCTTCCTGGAGCTGGTTCGTTTGTGCAGACCTCTGGTTTCTTTGCAGCAGAGATCGAGTGGGAGGGGTTTTGGAGGTGTGCTCAAGAACCTGATGCAATCTTTCAGCAATCACACTCAAACTCCTGTTTTCTTGATGAAAAGAAAAGGGATTCTTGGTAAGAGTGATTCAGAGTTATACATGGAGCCAGACTCCAACAAATGGCTCCACGTATAACCAGCATGCATCTACCAAATGCCATTCAGAACTCTGGTTACAGATTTGCTTAACGATTCATGAAATGCCAAGACACGATTTCATGAATCTTATATCTCTCTCCATTCCAAGGGATCCCTGTGCTGTCAAAGAGGACGACCCCCAAGAAAGAGCAAGTCTAGGAAGCAGAGTAAACAACATCCGCACCTATAATCCTCAGGCATCTCTTTATCTCACAACAGCACACGTGCGCTGATACCCTTTACCACCGGGGCCCCATAGCTTAACTTGGGCTTTTTCTTTAAACCGCTTTCTTCAAAATCCTAACTGGATTTTTATTCCTGGATTTGTTTTCCTTTTGCTAGATTACTAAGAAGTATTTTGCTCCCATATTTGTCTTAATTCCTAAGCTAATTTTATTAGTAATCTAATAGATGAGTTTCAGTTCAAACAAAAGCACTCAGATAGGATCCCCATATGGCTGTAAGATATTGACTTGTATTGCAAATTCCCCCCACTCTATATTAGAGAATTTTTTCACGGAGGCATGAAGGATGAATGTTTAAAAGCTCATTCAATGCTAGTCAAAATGAATCCTAAAAAAAGGTACTTTAATCACATAGAAAGTCCGAATGGTTTTCTAACCAAAAACACATCCTGTACTCCTGCATCATATTATTCATCACACATCACAGCAAAGTTTGTAAATTAATGCTATAAATTCTGTGATGACAGGGCACACCTGTCCTACCTCCGTACCCCAAAACCTCTCCAACGCTGGGCACATAGTCCATGCTGAGCAAACTTATGCCCCAAGATTAACATTTTACTAATTTGTATTGAAATCATAATTCCAAGTAAAGAATATATGAATATGTAAATATATATACCACTCTGTATAAAAATGCAAATATATACATATATAATGGAAGAGAAAATGAAGCTATTGTTCTGCTGGAAAAAGCAAACGGCAACCTCATTTTTCAAACCTTTCGCTGTTTGACAAGGCTGCGGCAGTCTCTCAAGCACCCAAAAAAGGACAGTTTATTTTGTTAGATAGGATGGTTTGCAGAGAAGGCAGGGGAGGAGCATAGATCAAGCAAAAGCCAATGTTTCCTAGGACTCGGGTGGCATAAGAACCTTCTCCATCAAGGAATGAAGAGGAAGACACCGATGGTTCCTCCTCCCTCCCATCTTTCATCAGGGGAGCAAGGGGATTTGTCTTGCAAGCCTCTTTGTTTCACCAATTAGCCCAGTGTTACTGTTGATGGGCAGGGGAGGTAGGTCCCTAACATAATGTTGCCAGATTTAGCAAATAACAGCACAAGAAGCTTGGATATATTTGCATTTTAGATAACTGTTCTTAAATCTATGTCCCAACTGTTCTATTTGGGAGTCCTATATTTTCTTCTGGCAATTCTACCCCCATAGCAGGGTAATTTCAATCCACACTTTCCAAGAAGGAACTTTCAAATTGATTGTAACCTTCCTAGAGTTCCTTTTCTTTCTTTTTATGCTACTCCTGTCACATTTTACCTGTCTCAGGACTGAATGACTGACTACATTGGGAATTTTTTTTTAATTTGATTATGTCATGATGACTTCCCAGATTTTCCAGAAAGAAAAGGGTCCACTCACTGGTCAGCATCGTCCTCCCGTGGGCTCAGGATAGTAGCTGCAGTTTCCCAAATATTGGCGTAAAGACAAACCCTGTTGACACTGTTTCTCACACTAGATCAAATAGACTTCCTGCCCCAAAAGAAGTCTGCATGGACTTGTGTCTTTTGACATAAAACTGTAGGAAGAATAAGAGGCAGCTGCTAGGCTTCAGGAAACCTGGACTTCACTCCTGGCTCTCACAATGACTCTCTGTGGAGACATCAAGCAAGACATTTCAAGATTTTTGTGGCCCCAGGCATTTCAACATCTGGGGACCGGTAGTTCCAGATAGATCGCCTAACTAAAAAGAATATTACAAGACTAAGATGAAAATTCTTTGAAAAAAAGTAAAAGCTTGAAAAACGGTAACATCACTTGTTTAGAAGATGCCTGCTTCTCAGAAGGACTTAGCATGGCATAGAAAATGTATAAATATAAACTCTTTTAAAATAAATCAATGTCTCATTTCCCTGGCGTTTTCAGAGAGTGTTCCACGTGAAGCCAAGACTTTAGAAAACTATGTCTGAATCTCACATCTCTGAGCATACTGAAAAAAATGTCTTGCATTTTCTTGATGATTCTAGGGCAACGTTAACAATATTGGTTATTGAGCTCTGTCCCACCAAACAAGCAAACAAGAAACAAATGCACGAAAAATGTTTACACTTTTGAGAGCTCCCAGGGCCATTGCAACAAGGAGGATGGTCTGCCTTGTCCTAAGTGGCCCCAGCTGCCTGCCGGCCTGCTGGCATTTCTCATCCAGACCTCAGGCCATGCTGTTTCACACCTTCTCCCTTACTTCACAAGCAATTTTACCACAAAAGGCACATATCTTATGACAAAGCATGAGGGATTTGCCACCCAGAGGCATTTTTCCTTACTTCTCTATTGCTGCCTAAATTCCAAGGGGTTGAGATTGTCAGTTTCTGTAGGGCTCTATTATATACCTTCATGTCATTCACAAGTCCTGTGTACATACAATATATTTAACAATCGTAGATATTTATTTCAAGTGTTGAATGTTTACTATACCTCCCAATACATTAAGAACTATTGTATGGGGTTTCCTTGGTGGCACACTGGGTGAGAATCTGCCTGCTAATGCAGGGGACACGGGTTCGAGCCCTGGTCTGGGAAGATCCCACATGCCGTGGAGCAACTAGGCCCGTGAGCCGCAACTGCTGAGCCTGCGCGTCTGGAGCCTGTGCTCCACAACAAGAGAGGCCGCGATAGTGAGAGGCCCGCGCACCGCGATGAAGAGTGGCCCCCGCTTGCCGCCAACTAGAGAAAGCCGTAGCACAGAAACAAAGACCCAACATAGCAATCAATCAATCAATCAATCAATCAATCTTTAAAAAAAAAAGAAAAAGAACTATTGTATTATTTTTTTAAGAATTTTTTTTTGATGTGGACCATTTTTAAAGTCTTTATTGAATTTGTTACAATATTGCTTCTGTTTTATGTTTTGGTTTTTTGGCCGCAAGGCAGGTGGGATCTTAACTCCCCGACTAGGGATCGAACCCACACCCCCTGCATTGGAAGGCGAAGTCTTAACCACTGGACTGCCAGGGAAATCCCTAGAACTATTGTACTATTTTTTAAATCAGATATCTATTATCAAAAAGTACTGAAATTTTATGCCTAACAGCTGCGAAACCATCCCAGTCAGCTGAATTATCATATTCCTTCATTTTGAGCACATCTGATAAACATTTTAATGTTTCTGAACATTAGGAGTTAAGTCTTACAATTGATATTCATCTTTAATGTGATAATGTTCCTTTGATTCCAGAAAAGCTGCTGTTAAGAATGATGCATCTTTAACTGAATTTGTAGAGTAAATAAAAAGAAAACTTTTTAGAGTTTTTCTAATAAAATTCGAAGAGGCTAAGAGGTGATACTGTCAGAAAAGAAGTAATATTACTGGTATTAATTTAGCCTTTAATCATCTTACACACACACGTGCGCGCACGCTCACACACACACACTGATACCATTATCTCCTCACTCCAAAGGCAAGTATAACTTTGATATTTAACCTTCTATTCCATTTTTCCATTTTTGTATATATATATATATATATGAAATTTAAAATATCTGTTATTATATTGTTTTTTATAGAATGATATAATAATACTGCTGTGTAATTTGTCTGTATCACTCCACACTATGTTTTGAGAACTATCCAATATGTGTAGGTACAGTTCTGTAGTCATATATGTAGAAATAGTTCACTGCTTTTAACTTCAATATGACCTTATCACAACTTATCAGAGTTTATATATTCATTCCCCTACTGATGGAGATTTACTCTGCTTTAAATTTTTACTGCTACCAACCATCTTCCGTGAACATATTCGTGTCTCTTGAGCTCGTGTACCAAGTGTGCTGGACCCGCCTCTGATGACCATGAGAGCCGATGGTGCACATCTTTCCTACTCTGCCTTCAGTGATGTGATGTCAGTAGCTTAAATATGAGCATTTACATTATGGGAAATGGCAAACCTACAAATCAAACTCACAACTCCCTCCCCAACTGGAAAGATAGTCTGCCAGCACAGCACTGGCTGTATACTTCCTGAGGTGGAATTGCCAAATATTCTGGAGCGCTTGTTTCCATTTTTTCTGGATGCAACCAAAGATTCTGTGCCACCATCTACTTCCACCAGACAGTATATGAAAGTATTGCTTCTAAAATATCTTTACCAAGGCTTGACATTGCCAGGTATGTTATTTGTGCCTACATGATAAATAAAAATTGGCCTCCCATTACTGGTTTCATCGGCATTTTCTCACTAGCCAGTGAAGTTGAGTATATTTTCATATACATAGTGAACATTTGGATTTCCTTGCCTTTTAATTGCTTTGCCCATTTTTAAATTGGCCAGCCTTTTTCTTATTGACTTATAGGAGTTCTTTACATTAGTCTGGAAAATTAATCTTTGTCTGTTACACAATTTGCAAATATCTTTTGTCAATCTATTGCTTGTCTTTTAACCTTGCTTATGGTGTTTGCCATGTACTAGCTATGTGACCTTGAGACAGTTACATACACTTATATATCTTATATTTTTTATCTGTAAAACTTAAACTATAATTGGTTAACCCATCTTATTGGTTGAGTCGATACATGTACATCGGTCAGTACATAGCAATTATTATTATTATTGTTGTTCTTATTCTTGCTGTTATTATTACTATTATCATCATTACATTATTCTATGGAAGTTCTTGGTTTTCATACAGTTTTTTTTCCTTTACGGTTGTTTGTTGAAGAAATCTTTCCCAAATCCAAGAAGGGGGGAGACAGACTACTCTATTTTCTTCTTGTACTTTTAGAACTTTTTGTTTAGGTCACCTATACATTTGACTCTGCTTTTTTTCTTCCCTTTATTCTGAGCACCTAGCCAAAATTCCTGGAGCCAGTAGGTGCTCAACAAATGTTTACAGAAAGAAGACGGGGGAGAGGGAGAGAGTAATTAGTATTCATTTTTATAAGTGATCCCGCTAAGAAACTCAAGGGGGAGAGAGATGAAGGAAGAGCTAGAGGGATAAATTACTATTAACTATACTTACAACCTATTAAAATGGAAATTCCTTATTCCCTTGTCATATTTATGTCAAATCTTACAGAAGCTTTAAAAATTGATAACTTCCAAGACAAGCAAGGGCACTTGGTATCCAGGCCTTGAGATGTTTTATCTTATACATAATAATGAGCACTGCCTTTATTCCAGTGCTCATTCCAGATAATGTCTGTGTAATTCTTAGACCATAAACTGTCTCTCCCTGAATCATGTTTGTTTTCTACCTAATCCTGGGATTCATCGGAAATCCAATTCAAATTTACAGTTGAAAAGCAGAATGGGAGAACATACTGGCCCTCCAGCCACCGCTGTTTCATTCCCCAGAGGCCCCTCCGCTGACAGCTACGGCCCATGTGGAGGAGCATAGAACTAGTACCCAAAACCCTCAAACCTAGAAGTTCCATACTAAGTCGTGTCTATAGATCGCAGAGTTAATACTAGTATCCTCACTAGCAACTGGGGAGTCCGCATTCTCAAAAGCCTGGCAACTAGAAAACTACATGATGGGCAATAGGAAAGATGGACTTCCAAATGTTTACCTGGAGCCAAAAATTTCAAGTTCATGCCAAGCTGGGATACGGAGAAGTTCACAATCAGGTGATTTTAACCTACTGGTACCTTCTATTTGGACAGCTGCTTTTATTCCATTATCAACCAATTAAGTTATTCAAATGTTAAATTTCTTGGGATTAGGGGTTTTATTCTTTTTCTAATAACATTTCCCCATTCCCATGAGTTAGGCAATGCACACTTCTAATGCCCAGCTTACCACGTTGCGCTAAACTAAAATGATCTGATTTACAGGTAGCCCTTCAAATTACTAGTCTTTCTTACCACCAGAATTTTTGTGATTGGACATTGTTGTGCCTAGAACACTTTTCTTTTGGTACCGATTTGGGTTTTCGTACCCCAGCTCCTTAACACAGTTCAAGCCACCGTGCAGGACAGAATCTCTCAGAAAACATTTGCACTTTTGCAAGATTACTACCTTGATCAGTCAGCAGGCTGAGATGCAATTTCCGGAATATTGCTTTGAAGTTTATAAGAATGGATGGAAATGAAGAAAATAAAAGTGATGAAACTATGGAAAAGATAATTGTGACAAGCGTGAAATTACTATCATGCTGAAATTAAAATACAGAAAACCTAAATTGGATGCTCATGTGTCTTAAACTGGCCATTTACGTATTCAGTTTTAAATAGAAAAATAAATGTAAATGTGTAGAAAATGTCAGAAATATATATAGGGAATTGTGTCCCCTATACATATAAAAGGTGCTATGTAATTATGGATTTGAAGAAAGTATTATATATACAACTGGAAGAGAGCATTCTGACTGCATTTGTCCCCTGCTCCTTATGAGGGGAGGTCTGCTTAATGGGTCTTTATACCTCAGAGCCAAGTACAGTGCTGTCTCCAATAGACACTCAAGAGACATGTGTTGAACCAACTCACTAACTGTGTACGATTTACTTCTATTTACTCCTAGGCCACTCGCATTATATAAAAACTCTAAGTCCTTCTTAGTGGTTAGAGTTTTCCTTTGTTTCTGTCCATCCCCAAGAAAGCTTTCCCCGCTAAACTCCATGGATAATCCCCACCAAGATAAGCCACTTGTATGGTCCACACAGATGCTGATTCATATGTAAGCGCCAAGATTCAGCCTTACGCTATTCCCACTTCTAGCTCAACTATTTCACTAACCAGCCATCTCAGTGACAAAATTAATGGATGCAATTTTTACATATGTACAAAGTGACTCCATTTCAATGAAGTGCAGTCCTTCTGCCTCTTTTGTGCAAGATTTTCACTGGTGCCAGTGAGAGCTTAGCAAGAGAAAGCCTGAAGGGGTTGATCCATCGTTGGAGGATGGAGAGGAAGGAACATTTTATGAAAGTGGGATCATTATAATGCTTCCCACTGGAACATTTTTAGTGCTCACATTTCAAGCTTTATACAGCCGACCCCCTGATTTGGCGATATCCCAGACCCGAGGCCCAATAAGGTCCTTGGTGCTTCCTGAGGTTTCTCAAGCAATGAGGCAGGCAGCGCTTTCTCTTTTTTGATCACCATCAAAAGAATAAATTATGAAACAATAGACAATCCTGCTTCATTTAAAACATATGAACCACTTCACAATAGCATTGCCATCTTTTGGGTCAAATGGAACAGCTGTTTGAAGGCATAGCATTAGACCTTAAAACTTACCAATCTAACTTTTAATGATTTAACCTAATAAAATACACACTTCACACTAAGTGCAGGCTGTCTATTTCAATGAAGTTATAAAGTCGCCTTACAAATATGGTCTTAGAAGAATCTATTTCTTTGTGATATTGTGATAAGTTTTTTCAGATTGTCAAAAACCTTGCTAAATAAATATATTTTTTTAAAGCAAACAGATCTTCATCTTTAAATAACAGTGGACAGAGACTCACTATAAACATAACCCTACTCTGAATGCTTATGGGGCTGTATTCTCAGCCTGTAACGTTTTTCTCCATTGTGAAGTTACCTGTTCAATCATAACCTTGGTTTCCATCTTTACTGTGTATTTTTGCTGCTATCGCTGGGCTGAGCAATTTACGTCAGTCAGTGCAACAAAGGCCAAATTTATCTTTTGTTCCTGAAGTTTCATTTATTCTGCAACCTCAAAAAACAAATGACGAATTTCGCTTTACCCTTGCTGTTAAGCTAGTGGTTAGCAATTTCTAACAACTTAAAAAGAGGTTGAAACCCATGGTTTCAAATTCAGATTAATAGATGGTTATTTAAGCCACAAAGGAAATAATGTCATCAGGATATTCTTGCAGTTAGGAGAGAGCCTGTTTCTAATCAGTAATCCTGCACACCTAAACATTTTCTGAGAAGTACATTTATACATGTATTTTTGAACTTCCTGTGTGTCTTGCTATGAGAAGAAAAACATCCCTAAAAGTACAATTCTGCAAAAAAGAAAAGGACAAGAGAGCTGGTGATACACATGGTGTACATGACCCTCCAAGACTCCTTTTTAGGCAGAAGTTAGCAATATTGTGTCACACTTGATCTGACAAAGTTGGAAGTCACAAAATCTAATGTGTCAGCAAAGATACCTGACAAGAACACAAAAAAGATGTGTGTGTGTGTGTGTGTGCGTGTGTGTGAACATAATAAAAGAAACTACAGCCTATTGGTAAAATTTTACACTAGGGGATTCAATGACCAAAAGTTACTAAGTTTCAATCAGTTAATATTTTTTGAGTACCTACTTTACATGAAAAATTGATCTAGACACCATAAGACATACAAGAGAAGGAATTTACTGAGACCCACCTTCAAGGAGCTTATCACTCAGTTGTGCCAAAAAGACCAACACATAGGAAGATGACAGCTCTAAGAGGCAGAATATAAATGACCAAGAAGTGGCAGAGGCGATAAGTGCTGTGCATCAGAGGATCACTTTGGGCCAAGGAGGTCAGTAAATATTCCAAGAAGAGGGAGTGACAAGTGACCCTGGGCCTTGTCCGTCAGAAGCTAACCCTTTGCATTCTAGTATGTACCCTTGGGTAAAGTCCTTGCTCATGAATATGATTTTTTTTTAATCAATTAATAGGCTACTCATTTCACATGTCTTCAATGTCTCCCTCTTCCTTTTGCAGGGGCCAAGTGAAAATCTCATTCAATAAAACACAGTACTGATACTTCTGAAAAGATGTTGAAATAATAATCATAGTGCCTATTCTGAGCTAATCCAACAACAAATATAAGAAAAGCAACAAAGTTTGACTGTTTTAACAACCATGACTACTTTTTCAAAATAATAAACCAACCAAGATTCCATTCAAATGTTTCCCTCCTGAGGTAAAGAGCAAAAGATCAGGAAATAAGTGAAGATACTCTCATTAGTAGAATACAGTTGTCACCACTCATCCGCGAGGGATACGTTCCAAGACCCCCAGTGGATGCCTGAAACCACAGATAGTACCAAACTGTATATATACTATGTTTTTTCCTATACATACATAACTAGGATAAAGTTTAATTTATAATTGGGCACAGTAAGAAATTAATAATAGTAACTAATAATGAAATAGAACAACTATAACAATATACTATTAAAAAGTTATGTGAATGTGATCTCTCTCCCTCTGTCTCTCTCTTTCTCTCAAAAATATCTTATCATACTAATTTAATGCTTTTTCCATCTTAACTAAGCACTTATCCCACATTGTGGTCGTACCTTTTGCAGTTTGAGGCATAACAGCAAAACTAGCGCAAATTTCTTTTTCCTTCTTCACAATTTCATGGATAGAAGATTCATTCTTATTATAGATCTTAACCACCTCAGCATGCAATTTTTTTCCTTTTGTTATTAATTCAAGAGCTTTCATCTTTTCACTTAAAGGAAGCCCTTTACGGCTTCTCTTTGCCATATTTGAATTGCCAGCATCACTGCTCTTGCATTTTGGGGCCATTATTAAGTAAAATCAGGGTCACTTGAACACAAGCACTGAGATACCACGACTGCCGATCTGATAACCCAGACAGCCTCTAAGTGACTTGCAGGTGGGATACACCCGACAAAGGGATGACACACATCCCCAGCAGCACGATATTTCATCAGGCTACTGAGAATGGCATGTAATTTCAAACTTATGAATTGTTTACATCTGGAGTTTTCCAGTTAATATTTTTGGATCACGGTTGATCATGTGCAACTGAAACTACACAAAACGAAACTGCAGATAAGGGGGTTCAACTGTAGTGCTTAAGATACACCTGAGCAGGACGTCCCTGGTGGTCTAGTGGTTAAGAATCCACCTTCCAATACAGGGGACGCTGGTTCGATCCCTCATCGGGGAAGTAAGATCCCACATGCTGTGGAGCAACTAAGTCCGTGCGCCGCGACTACTGAGCACAAGCGCTCTAGAGCCCGTGAGCCACAGCTAGAGAGAAGCCCACGCGCCACAACGAAGAGCCCGTGCACCACAACGAAGGATCCCACATGCCACTATGAGGATCCCCCATGCTGCAACTAAGACCTGATGCAGCCAAATAAATAAATAAATATTAAAAAAAAAAAAAAAAGATGACACCCAAGCACAACCAAGTCAACTGCCAGCTGAGGACACACGCAGATGATGGGGGGAGGGGAATGGGGTAATCTAACCACCAAATAATAGAGATACTAGGGGAAACAGAGTCAGCAGCACTAAAACCATACTCAAGGAAATAAAGTTCAACTGCGTAGAAAGAAAATCCCAGTAGAGACATTTTTAACAAACCATCAATTCTATGAGAATAGTGCAGGTTTTGAGAGAACAAATGACATGAACAATTAGCTAGACATAGTTCTAAAAACAAACAAATAAAGCAAGGCCAATGAGGGAAACATCACTGTCAGTGAAATGTCTGGAGTACTGGATGTCAGTACAAAGAAGGAATAAATTAGGTCCAAATGTCACATCATACGCCGTAATACATTCTAAGTGAGTTAAAGTGTGAAACACACACTAAAACTACGTGTGTCAGAAAAAAATAGAAAGATGTGTAAAATGACACGGGTAAATGTTTTAAAAAGAAAGCAACGAAATTCCCAAACTGACAACATAGCTAATAAAAGTTTCATATTCTGAATATATCCAGAACTGGTACAAATAATGCCAGTGCTCACATTTCACTGGAGGCAGGAAAGAAATATAAATCAAATGAATTTCAGCTACCACGACACAGCTGTGAGACCAACCATAATAAATACAAATAATAAGAGTCAATGTTAAAGACAAAAACTCTGCAGGAAAGGAAAGATATTCACAGTAAACCACTTGACTTAATGTCAAGCAATATTTACAAAGTCATAACACACAGCGTCTACTGACACGAGCACGGGGGAACATGGGGGTGAGGGGTGTACAAAACCTAAGTCTGTGCAGTAGTTAATTTTTAAAATTACTACTAAAGAAATAGCAATTTAAGCATTTTTTAAAAAAATAATATGGACCTAATTACCTGAAGAAACAGACAAAAAGTGTGGAAAGTCACAGCCCTGTTGGTCAAACTTCTGGAGTAGAAATAGTAGAACAGAAGACTGCTGTTTTCTATAAGCTTTCCTTTTTTTTTTTTTTTAATAAATTTGTTCATTTATTTATTTATTTTTGGCTGCGTTGGGTCTTCGTCGCTGCGTGGGCTTTCTCTAGTTGCGGCGAGCGGGGGCTACTCTTCGTTGCGGTGCGCGGGCTTCTCATTGTGGTGGCTTCTCTTGCTGCAGAGCACGGGCTGTAGGCATGCGGGCTTCAGGAGTTGCGGCACGTGGGCTCAGTAGTTGTGGCGCACGGGCTTAGTTGCTCCGTGGCATGTGGGATCTTCCCAGACCAGCGCTCGAACCCGTGTCCCCTGCATTGGCAGGCGGATTCTTAACCACTGCACTACCAGGGAAGTCCCTCTATAAGCCTTTTAATACTACACTCCCTTTTGTTACAATGCTTGCTTTGAGAATCAAATTTTTTCTAGCACAAATAATTAGTTATTTAATTTGAGAACAATTTGAGCATAATGCAAATTTCCCATTTCCTTATGTGTGATTTTTGTCTATAAGAAGCACTAGAAATACTGCACCCAGATAAACTGGGTAGGAAAACACGAAACACATATACTCCCGTCAGTTATGTACCAGCTAACTCCATGTACCAGGTAAACAAGACACACACATCCACATCCCTAATTATGTACACACATTACTCATGAAGATGAGCAGTAATAAATACGTCCAACTGTTTCTTCTTTGTCACACCAACATTGACAATTTTAGTGTTTTTTAAAACTGTGCTTAATGTTTTAAAAATATTATTTCTAAATTATTATCTGTCAAATTCATGCATATCATTCATGAAGTATTTGAGTGTCACGTCCCTAATCCCATTTTTGCCCTGTAGTGTTTATTTGTTGCTTTGTTTGCTTGGTTTTTAATTAATAGACTTTATTTTTTAGAGCAATTTTACATTTACAGAAAAACTGAGCAAAAAGCACAGAGTCCCAAACACACAACTGCCCTATTATTAGCATCTAATGTAAGTGTGGTATGCTTGTCACATTTGATGAGCCAGCATTGGTACATTATTATTAACTGAAGTCCATAGTTCACTCTTTGTGTTGTATATTCTATGGGTTTTGACAGATGTATAATGACATGTATCCCCCATTACAGTGTCATACAGAATAGTTTCATTGCTCTAAAAATCCCCTGAGCTCCACGTATTCATTCCTGCCTCCCCCGAGCCCCTAGCAACCACTAATCTCTTTACTGTCTCCAGAGTTTTGCCATTTACAGAATGCCATATAGTTGGATTCATACAGTGTGTAGCTTTTTCGGATTATACTCTTTCACTTAGCATTTAAGATTCTGCCATATATTTCTGTGACTTGATAGCTCATTTCATTTTACTGCTGAATGAGACTCCACGGCATGAATATACCACAGTTTGTTTATCCATTCACCTACTGAAGGACATCTTGGTAGCTTGCAAGTTTGGGTAGTTATGAATAAAGCTGCTATAAATATTTGTGTGCAGGTTTTCTTTGTGGGTGGACATAAATTTTCAGTTCATTTGAGTGCAATTAACTTTTCAACTCAAGGAGCACTATTGCTGTATCACATGGTAAGAGCACGTTTAATTTTGTAAGAAACGGCCAGACTGCCTTCCAAAGTGGCTATACCACTTTGCATTCCCCTCAGAAGTAAATGAGAGTTCCTGTTGCTCCACACCCTCGCCAGCATTGGATGCTGTCAGTGTTTTGGATTTTAGGCATTCTCATTGGCAGGTAGTAGTATCTTGTTGTTTTAATTCCAATTCCCTAATAACATACGATGTTGAGCATCTTTTCATATGCTTATTTGCCATCTGTATATCTTCTTTGGTGAGGTGTCTGTTCAGATCTTTTGCCCATTTTTTAACTGGGTTGCTTCTTTTCTTATTGTTGAGTTTTAAGAATTCTTTGTATATTTTTGCAAAATCTGGCTTGTCTTTTCATTCTCTCAACAGCGTCTTTCACAGAGCAGAAGTTCTTAATTTTAGTAAAGTCCAACTTACCATTTTTTTCTTTAGTAGGTCATGTTTTTTATCACACAGTTTTGCACAACGCAGTGATTTTTAGGAATTCACAGAGTGCGTGATAGCCATTGACCGCATTTATCCTTTTCAACCGTTCATTTATTTGACCACATAATTCATTTTGAATAAAGCCCCCAAAATAATTGGTACAGAGGTACTAAGAAGCATAACTTATGGTGAAAAATTGGAAACTTAACGCCAAAGAGTCGAGATTTGATAAGTAAATACAAGAGAATATTACCAATATGAAATATGAATATGGTGTTAAAGATGGTTAGCATGTCAACATTCTTTACATATGAAAAGAAGTTCATGGAAATGTTAAGCAAAGACAGTAGCATTCAAAATATCAATCATACATTAATTTCAACTAAGAAAAAATATAATTTAATAAAATTAAAATAAAAATAAATAAAAATCCAGTAACATGTATTAGTTAGAAAAAGCAGCACTTGTTGCCGTAAAACAAATCCCCGAATCTCATTTTCACTGTGAGATTTTTCATTCATGCAAAGTTGAATATAAATATGCCAGGGAAGCATCAGCTAAGGGACCAGCCTCCTTCCATGTGTGGTTCTACACATCCCCCAGGCCATGGAGCCCTTGGCCAATTCCTTCCTCTGCACTTGGCGGGGAGGCGGGGGAAGAGTGCGAGGGGCCACACAGGAGGTTTTGACTGGCTGGCTTGAAAGGCTGAACAGACTCCCACCCACGTGGCCACACCCACCTGAGGGCAGGCTGGGAGAAGTGGTCCAGCTGTGTGCCCAGGACACAGAGGAACGCTTTTGTGCCTGCACAGACCTCTCTGCACTTAACAAAATTAGACTATGGTTTTCTTAGGCTCCTTTCTCCTTTCCGTTTTGCTCAAATCTGTGATAATATGTAAGTATCCCTTATTATCTTTACCTATTTAGTTCCTGGGTCCAGATTATGAGAGTTCAGATACACTTACCCAAGTCTATTGGGTTCCGGTGTTCAGACAGGAAGGGTTTTGAGAGTTAGGATTTATTCATTTTGTAAGAGAAGAAAATTGAAATTTACAGTCTCTATCTCATCCCCATCCTTCATTTCAGGTAATACCTCCTAAATCAACTCAGTATTGCCGTCCTACTTTAAAATTTTACAGTAAGATTATACATTTTGCTAAAGAAACAGTGTGTAACAATTCTTTCTGTGATTCCTCATTCTTAACCTAAATCTTTTTTTTTAAAGATAAAGCAAAAAGAGTCATGTACCAAAATGTTCATTGCAGCTCTATTTACCATAGCCAGGACATGGAAGCAACCTCAGTGTCCATCGACAGATGAATGGATAAAGAAGATGTGGCACATATATACAATGGAATATTACTCAGCCATAAAAAGAAACGAAATTGAGGTATTTGTAGTGAGGTATGGATGGACCTAGAGTCTGTCATACAGAGTGAAGTCAGAAAGAGAAAAACAAATACAGTATGCTAACACATATATATGGAATCTAAGGAAAAAAAAAAAGGTCATGAAGAACCTAGTGGCAAGACGGGAATAAAGACACAGACCGACTAGAGAATGGACTTGAGGATATGGGGAGGGGGAGGGGTGAGATGTGACAGGGTGAGAGAGTGGCATGGACATACATATACTACCAAATGTAAGATAGATAGCTAGTGGGAAGCAGCCGCATAGCACAGGGAGATCAGCTCGGTGCTTTGTGACCACCTAGAGGGGTGGGATAGGGAGGGTGGGAGGGAGGGAGATGCAAGAGGGAAGAGATATGGGAACATATGTATATGTATAACTGATTCACTTTGTTATAAAGCAGAAACTAACACACCACTGTAAAGCAATTATACTCCAATAAAGATGTTTAAAAAAAAAAATTTTTCAAAGATTTTCTTCTAAGTAGCACACAATGACTCTAGGTCTTCTAACCTACATATTAAGAACCAGTGTTGGTTATTTATCAGTGGCATTCAGCAGGGTCAATTCTTGTATAAGTGTTTTGTATTAACATAGATATTTTTATATGATATAAGGATCTGTAAGCATGCTACATTTGGGGAATAAAACAGCTTTATCGTAATCATTTCTAAATCTTTTTTTATTTCCATGATCACTTTTAACATTATTCTCCAGTTACTATTTAATTTTGACAAAAGTTTCGTAAAGTGTTTAAAAATTTTACAGAGTAGGTCTATTATTATGATCTTAAAAAAAATATTTTATGTACTTGCTTGCTGATTTTTCCAAAAGATTTTCACTATTAACTTGTCAAGTTGTATAAAATGTTCCATACAGGCTCTTAACAAATATTTATATTTAATCTATGTTTAACTTAGAATAGTATTTTCATGTTTACTATATTTAATCTCTGTAATTATGTGTCTTCCTTTATTTTTCCCAATAAGGTTTTATTGTATTTCTTTAATATATATTTTATGTTAAAAGATAAATCACTATCCATTTATGCAAAGCTTTTGTTGCTGTTATTACATAACATATTGATTTTATTTTCTGTCTAACTCTATGTCATTAATGTATGTATGAAATTGATTTTTTTTTAATTATGCTAAAATCTTGCAGCTCTGGTGAAATTTCAGTTTTTGGTTTGATGTCCTTGATTTTCTGTATAATTATACAATTAGTAAATGTTGACCTTCTAAAAAGATATCCAGAGACCTTATTTGAGGCTCTCCTTCAAATAACTTCTTATACAGTATTTTTACAGTTTCAGTAAAATAAAAAGTTCAATCTATATCCACTCTTAGTCTTCTAATTAAATGGATTAATTAAAACTGAAACTATTTATAAAATTAACTGAATTAAATAAACTGTAACAGATTGGAAGTCATGTCTGAGGTAATTAGATTTGGAGTCTGATTTTATAGACATTAAAAGAGCAAATTAACAATCGACTGATACCCTATGTAAATATATTAAATGTAACATAATAAATTTTATAAATGTACTCTTTGTATATAACATTAAAATTTTACTACAGTGGCAAAGAATATTTCTAAAATGAATCCTAAGGGGAGAACTGCAGTTAGTTACCAGATCAGTAACTACTTTGAATGTTATAATATCACCACCTACTGGAGAAATAGGATAGGAAAATTTCTTATTTTGGAAATCCTCATCAATAGCATTATTTATTCAATTTAGACATTCCTAAATTCACATTTTTTAAGGTCTCAAGATCCTGACCCTATTCTTTACACACACGAGGAAACAGACACAGAAGGGCTAAATGGTTCAATGATTTGCCCCAATCACGCTCCTAATTATACAAAAGATGATGATATGAGACCGATTACATATATATAACTATTCTCCAGGTCTCCTAGTTCTCAGTCCCATGATCTGAGTTCTATAACTTGGTCTTCCAGCATGACAGGCACCACGTTCATTGTCAGCATCCATTACAATAATGGCTAAAACACTCTTGAAGTGAAAGCAAAGTTGGTTTTCCTATCAAACGTATTTATCATAATTTCCTTTTGTTTTTTTTGTTTTTTTTTTACTGACTCATAGAACAATTAAGAGCTAAATCTCTCTGAAGTTCTTATGTTATCTCCTACAGGTGATTGTTGACTGAATTATTTAGTATGAGCAATCTAATTTCTTATTTCTCCCTTTTATTTTCTCACCTATAATTAAAGAAAGAAAGGAAACAGCACTTTCCATCTCTCAGATCAACAATTTTAAGACTGTTGGAAACCGGGTGGGAAAACAGGCTCCCCCTTAAACTGTGAGAGTGTAAATTGGTGCCAAAGTTTGCTGGTAATTTCAAAGCTCACCCATCCCCCCTCACGCGTGCCTTCACTTTCCGGGTCAACTGCAGCCCAAAAATACTAAATAAACTATTCATCAGTTTTAAATTGAAAGCCATTTTGATTAACATTATTAAATCTCACGCTGCTCCATCTTATGCAGGAGCCCCAACAATCAACATCGTCTACACCTGACATCCAACCACCAACAGCATCACAGCTCAATGATTCTCCTTCTGATGTACTGGCAGAAGGTTGGTAGTAGCCCAACGCTACGTCACTATGCCTACGGTCCCTCACTTCACTTCATCTCATCATGTAGGCATTTTATCACCTCACATCATCACAAGAAGAAGGGTGAATACAGGACGATAAGATATTTTGAGAGAGAAAGACCATATTCGCATAACTTGTATTACAGTGCATTGTTATAATTGTTCTATTTTATTATTAGTTATAAAATAATTTTACATTGTTATTGTTAATTCTTTACTCTGCCTAATTTATAAACTAAACTTTATCATCAGTACGTATGTATAAGATAAAGCACACTGTATACGGGGTTTGGTACTATCTGTGGTTTCAGACATGCTCTGAGGGTCTTGGAATGTATCCCCTGTGGGTAAGGGGAGACTACTGCATCCATCAAAAATTTAAATCACATAGTTTTTGATGACATAATTCCACTCCTAGGGATTTATAATGATATTTCTACACAAATAATCATTGCAGCATTATTGGTGATAGCAAAAATGAAATAAATTTGGAAACAACCTATATGTTATTAATAGGAGACTGACAAAATAAATTATAGGGCATTGATACAGCTATACCATATGGAACATTGTGCAGCCATTTTTTAAAATAACATAGTTCTATGCATACTTATAAGAAAAGATAACTAGAGATTGGTTCAAGATGGCGGAGTAGAAGGACATGTTCTCACTCCCTCTTTCGAGAACACCGGAGTCACAACTAACTGCTGAACGATCATTGACTGGAAGACACAGGAACTCAAAAAAAGATACCCCACATGCAAAGACAAAGGAGAAGCCACAATGAGACGGTAGGAGGGGCACAATCACAATAAAATCAAATCCCATAACTGCTGGGTGGATGACTCACAAACTGGAGAACACTTATACCACAGAAGTCCACCCACTGGAGTGAAGGTTCTGAGCCCCACGTCAGGCTTCTGAACCTGGAGGTCCGGCAACGGCAGGAGGAATTCCTAGATAATCAGACTTTGAAGGCTAGTGGGATTTGATTGCAGGACTTCAACAGGACTGGGGGAAACAGAGACTCTACTCTTGGAGGGCACACACAAAGTAGTGTGCACACTGGGATCCAGGGAAAGGAGCAGTGACCCCATAGGAGACTGAACCAGACCTACCTGCTAGTGTTGGAGGGTCTCCTGCAGAGGCAGGAAGTGGCTGTGCCTCACCCTGAGGACAAGGACACTGGCAGCAGAAGTTCTGGGAAGTATTCCTTGGCATGAGCCCTCCCACAGTCTGCCATTAGCCCCACCAAAGAGCCCGGGTAGGCTCCAGTGCTGGGTCGCCTCAGACCAAACAACCAACAGGGAGGGAACGCAGCCCCAGCCATCAGCGGACAAGTGGACTAAAGTTTTACTGAGCTCTGCCCACTAGAGCAACAGCCAGCTCTACCCACCACCAGTCCCTCCCATCAGGAAACTTCCACAAGCCTCTTAGATAGCCTCATCCACCAGAGGGCAGACAGCAGAAGCAAGAAGAACTACAGTCCTGAAGCCTGTGGAACAAAAACCACATTCACAGAAAGATAGACAAGATGAAAAGGCAGAGGGCTATGTACCAGATGAAGCAACAAGATAAAACCCCAGAAAAACAACTAAGTGAAGTGGAGATAGGCAACCTTCCAGAAAAAGAATTCAGAATAGTGATAGTGAAGATGATCCAGGACCTCGGAAAAAGAATGGAGGCAAAGATCAAGAAGATGCAAGAAATGTTTAACAAAGATCTAGAAGAACAAAAGAACAAACAAACAGAGATGAACAATACAATAACTGAAATGAAAAATACACTAGAAGGAATCAATAGCAGAATAACTGAGGCAGAAGAATGGAAAAGTGACCTGGAAGACAGAATGGTGGAATTCACTGCTGTGGAACAGAATAAAGAAAAAAGAATGAAAAGAAATTAACACAGACTAAGAGACCTCTGGGACAACATTAAATGCAACAACATTCACATTATAGGTGTCCCAGAAGGAGAAGAGAGAGAGAAAGGACCCGAGAAAATATTTGAGGAGATTATAGTTGAAAACTTCCCTAACATCGGAAAGGAAACAGCCACCCAAGTCCAGGAAGCACAGAGAGTTCCATACAGGATAAACCAAAGGAGAAACACGCCGAGACACATAGCAATCAAACTGGCAAAAATTAAAGACAAAGAAAAATTATTGAAAGCAGCAAGGGAAAAACGACAAATAACAAACAAGGGAACTCGCATAAGGTTAACAGCTCATTTCTCAGCAGAAACTCTACAAGTCAGAAGGGAGTGGCATGATATACTTAAAGTGATGAAAGAGAAGAACCTACAACCAAGATTACTCTACCCAGCAAGGATCTCATTCAGATTCGATGGAGAAATCAAAAGCTTTACAGACAAGCAAAAGCTAAGAGAACTCAGCACCACCAAACAAGCTCTACAACAAATGCTAAAGGAACTTCTCTAAGTGGGAAACACAAGAAAAGAACAGGACCTACAAAAACAAACCCAAAACAATTAAGAAAATGGTCATAGGAACATACATATTGAAAATTACCTTAAACGTGAATGGATTAAATGCTCCAACCAAAAGACACAGGCTTGCTGAATGGATACAGAAACAAGACCCATGTATTTGCTGTCTACAAGAGACTCAATTCAGACCTAGGGACACCTACAGACTGAAAGCGAGGGGATGGAAAAAGATATTTCATGCAAATGGTAATCAAAAGAAAGCTGGAGTAGCTATACCCATATCAGATAAAATAGACTTTAAAATAAAGAATGTTACAAGAGACAAGGAAGGACACTACATAATGATCAAGGGATCAATCCAAGAAGAAGACATAACAATTATAAATATATATGCACCCAACATAGGAGCACCTCAATACATAAGGCTACTGCTAACAGCTCTAAAAGAGGAAACTGACAGTAACACAATAATAGTGGGGGACTTCAACACCTCACACCAATGGACAGATCATCTAAACAGAAAATTAATAAGGAAACACAAGCTTTAAATGACACAATAGACCAGATAGATTTAGATATTTATAGGACATTCCACCCAAAAACCGCAGATTACACTTTCTTCTCAAGTGCGCATGCAACATTCTCCAGGATAGATCACATCTTGGGTCACAAATCAGGCCTCAGTAAATTTAAGAAAACTGAAATCATATCAAGCATCTTTTCTGACCACAATGCTATGAGATTAGAAATCAATTACAGGGAAAAAAAGGTAAAAAGCACAAACACATGGAGGCTAAGCAATACGTTACTAAATAACCAAGAGATCACTGAAGAAATCAAAGAGGAAATAAAAAATATCTAAAGACAAATGACAATGAAAACACAACAATCCAAAACCTATGGGATGCAGCAAAAGCAATTCTAAGAGGGAAGTTTATAGCTATACAAGCCTACCTCAAGAAAAAAAAAATCTTAAATAAACAATCTAACATTACACCTAAAGGAACTAGAGAAAGAAGAACAAACAAAACCCAAAGTTAGCAGAAGGAAAGAAATCATAAAGATCAGATCAGAAAAAAATGAAAAAGAAATGAAGGAAACTGTAGCAAAGATCAATAAAACTAAAAGCTGGTTCTTTGAGAAGATAAACAAAATCAATAAACCATTAGCCAGACTCATCAGAAAAAAATGGAAGAGACTCAAATCAATAGAATTAGAAATGAAAAAGGAGAAGTAACAACTGACACTGCAGAAATACAAAGGATCATGAGCGATTACTACAAGCAACTATATGCCAATAAAATGGACAACCTGGAAGAAATGGACAAATTCTTAGAAAGGTATAACCTTCCAAAACTGAACCAGGAAGAAATAGAAAATATGAACAGACCAATCACGAGCACTGAAATTGAAACTGTGATTAAAAATCTTCCAACAGGGGCTTCCCTGGTGGCGCAGTGGTTGAGAGTCTGCCTGCCAATGCAGGCGACACAGGTTCGTGCCCTGGTCTGGGAAGATCCCACATGCCGCGGAGCAACTGGGCCCGTGAGCCACAATTACTGAGCCTGCGCGTCTGGAGCCTGTGCTCCACAACAAGAGAGGCCGCGAAAGTGAGAGGCCCGCGCACCGCGATGAAGAGTGGCCCCCGCTCACCGCAACTGAAGAAAGCCCTCGCACAGAAACGAAGACCCAACGCAGCCAAAAAGAAATTAAATAAATAAATAAAGAAGCTTTCATTTAAAAAAAAAAATTCTTCCAACAAACAAAAGTCCAGGACCAGATGGCTTCACAGGTGAATTCTATCAAACATTTAGAGAAGAGCTAACACCCATCCTTCTCAAACTCTTCCAAAAAACTGCAGAGGAGGGAAAACTCCCAAACTCATTCTATGAGGCCACCATCACCCTGATACCAAAACCAGACAAAGATACTACGAAAAAAGAAAATTACAGACCAATATCACTGATGAATATAGATGCAAAAATCCTCAACAAAATATTAGCAGACAGAATCCAACAACACATTATAAGGATCACACACCATGATCAAGTGGGATTTATCCCAGGGATGCAAGGATTCTTTAGTATGCAAATCAATCAACGTGATACACCATATTAACAAATTGAAGAATAAAAACCATACGATTATCTCAATAGATGCAGAAAAAGCTTTTGACAAAATTCAACACCCATTTATGATAAAAACTCTCCAGGAAGTGGGCATAGAGGGAACTTACCTCAACATAATAAAGGCCATATACAACAAACCCACATTAAACATCATTCTCAATGGTGAAAAACTGAAAGCATTTCCTCTAAGATCAGGAACAAGACAAGGATGTCCACTCTCACCACTATTATTCAACATAGTTTTGGAAGTCCTAGCCACAGCAATCAGAGAAGAAAAAGAAATAAAAGGAATACAAATTGGAAAAGAAGAAGTAAAACTGTCACTGTTTGCAGATGACATGATACTATACATAGAGAATCCTAAAGATGCCACCAGAAAACTACTAGAGCTAATCAGTGAATTTGGTAAAGTTGCAGGATACAAAATTAATGCTCAGAAATCTCTTGCATTCCTACACACTAATGATGAAAAATTTGAAAGAGAAATTAAGGAAACACTCCCATTTACCATTGCAACAAAAAGAATAAAATACCTAGGCATAAACCTACCTAGGGAGACAAAAGACCTGTATGCAGAAAACTGTAAGACACTGATGAAAGAAATTAAAGATGATACCAACAGATGGAGAGATATACCATGTTCTTGGCTTGGAAGAATCAATATTGTGAAAATGACTATACTACTCAAAGCAATCTACAGATTCAAATGCAGTCCCTATCAAATTACCAATGGCATTTTTTACAGAACTAGAACAAAAAATCTTAAAATTTGTATGGAGACAAAAAAGACCCCGAATAGCCAAAGCATTTTTGAGGGAAAAAAATGGAGCTGGAGGAATCAGACTCCCTGACTTCAGACTATACTACAAAGCTACAGTCATCAAGACAATATGGTACTGGCACAAAAACAGAAATATAGATCAATGGAACAAGATAGAAAGCCCAGAGATAAACCCACGCACCTATGGTCAACTCATCTATGACAAAGGAGGCAAGGATATACAATGGAGAAAAGACAGCCTCTTCAATAAGTGGTGCTGGGAAAACTGGACAGCTACATGTAAAAGAATGAAATTAGAATACTCCCTAACACCATACACAAAAATAAACTCAAAATGGATTAGAGACCTAAATGTAAGACCGGGCACTATAAAACTCTTAGAGGAAAACATAGGAAGAATACTCTTTGACATAAATCACAGCAAGATATTTTTTGATTCACCTCCTAGAGTAATGGAAACAAAAACAAAAATAAACAAATGGGACCTAATGAAATTTCAAAGCTTTTGCACAGCAAAGGAAACCATAAACAAGATGAAAAGACAACCCTCAGAATGGGAGAAAATATTTGCAAATGAATCAGCAGACAAAGGATTAATCTCCAAAATATATAAACAGCTCATGCAGCTCAATATTAAAAAAGCAAACAACCCAATCAAAAAATGGGCAGAAGACCTAAATAGACATTTCTCCAAAGGAGACATAGAGATGGCCAAGAAGCACATGAAAAGCTGCTCAACATCACTAATTATTAGAGAAATGCAAATCAAAACTACGGTGAGGTATCACCTCACACCAGTTAGAATGGGCATCATCAGAAAATCTACAAACAACAAATGCTGGAGAGGGTGTGGAGAAAAGGGAACCCTCTTGCACTGTTGGTGGGAATGTAAATTGATACAGCCACTATGGAGAAGAGTATGGAGGTTCCTTAAAAAACTAAACATAGAATTACCATATGATCCAGCAATCCCACTACTGGGCATATACCCAGAGAAAACCATAATTCAAAAAGAGACATGCAGCCCAATGTTCACTGCAGCACTATTTACAATAGCCAGGTCATGGAAGCAACCTAAATGTCCATCGACAGACAAATGGATAAAGAAGATGTGGTACATATATACAATGGAATATTACTCAGTCATAAAAAGGAACGCAATTGGGTCATTTGTAGAGATGTGGATGCATCTAGAGACTGTCATACAGAGTGAAGTAAGGCAGAAAGAGAAAAACAAATATCGTATATTAATGCATATATGTGGAATGTAGAAAATGGTACAGATGAACCGGTTTGCAGGGCAGAAATTGAGACACAGACATAGAGAACAAACGTATGGACACCAAGGGGTGAAGTGCCGGGGGTGGTGGTGGTGGGATAAGTTGGGAGATTGGGATTGACATGTATACACTGACGTGTATAAAATGGATGACTAATAAGAACCTGCTGTATAAAAAATAAATTTAAAAAAAAGAAAAGATAACTAAATTTTCTGTTTAAAGAAAAAGGGCCAGTTTTTGCATTATATGTGTACTATCATTCCACTCGTGTAAACATGTAGACTTTTATAAATGTTTACAATACAAAATATATTAATGTATGGTTTTACATAAATATAATTTTATAAATATATATGCTAAATGTATGTTATATATGTATACACATGAACAAATACATGCATTTGCTTATGCATAGAAAGTTCTCAAGGCGATGTATTACATCTTTTTCAAGTTATGACTCACATAGCAAAAAAGTTGTCCTATACTCTGAGACAAACTAGAGAGGATTTAGAAGCATCTATGTGGAAATTGGTAAAAAAAAAAATCATGATGTCTTCTTTATAGTACAAAATTATTATAAAATCTATACAGTATTTGGAATGACATTAAATACTAAATTTAAGCTTCAAAAAGTATTTTCAAATATTTAATGTATTTCTAAGTTTTTTCTTGCTAATACAATTTTTTTTTTAATAAATTTATTAATTAATTAATTTATGGCTGTGTTGGGTCTTCGTTTCTGTGTGAGGGCTTTCTCTAGTTGCGGCAAGCGGGGGGCCACTCTTCATCGCGGTGCGCGGGCCTCTCACTATCACGGCCTCTCTTGTTTCGGAGCACAGGCT
The DNA here is from genome assembly GCF_949987535.1 of Balaenoptera acutorostrata. Lineage (NCBI taxonomy): Eukaryota > Metazoa > Chordata > Mammalia > Artiodactyla > Balaenopteridae > Balaenoptera > Balaenoptera acutorostrata. The sequence goes on along the minus strand of NC_080080.1, from coordinate 76,860,544 downwards.
CCAGACACGCAGGCTCAGTAGTTGTGGCTCACGGGCTTAGTTGCTCCGCGGCATGTGGGATCTTCCCAGACCAGGGCTCGAACCCGTGTCCCCTGCATTGGCAGGCAGATTCTCAACCACTGCACCACCAGGGAAGCCCACTAATACAATTTTTTAATACATGACTTCATACTTGAAATGTCTACATGCAATCCCTGATCAAGACCTTTAAAAATGATTGAAGCTAATTCTTGATGACCACCATTGATAGAAAACATATTTGCACTAATATACAATAAAATTTTTATTGCTTTACAACTATGCACAAATTTTAACATAAATGAAAGTCTGTTTTCAATTTTAATGTCCTTTTCTTTTCTTTCATTGATAAGTGTAATGATAAAATTTCTTTGGTGACATGAATGGATTTCCAACTTAAACATTTCCATAACAAGTATTTCACAATCTAAATAATCTCAAATTTGCAAAAAAGTGTGGGCCTTGTTAGAGCAATCATCCTCAAAGTGGTTTGGATGCCCCTAAGAGGGCATGTCAGCCCCAGGTAGGCAGAATTATATATGTGGTGTACTGGGTTGAATAATGTCCCCCCAAAATTCATGTCCACCCTGAACCTCAGAATGTGACTTTATTTGGAATAAGGGTCTTTGCAGATGTAATTAATGTGAGGTTCAAGATAAGATCATCCTGGATTAGGTGGTCCCACAATCCAGTGAGAGTATCCTTAGAAGAGACAGAAAAGGAGAGGACACAGGGACACAGAGAAGAAGGTGATGTGAGTACAAAGGCAGGGATTGGAGTGATGCATCTACAAGGCAAGGGACAGAGAGGACGGAGGGCCACTGCCAGAAGCTGGGAGAGAGGCGGGGAGTGGATTCTCCCTCAGGGCCGCCAGAAGGAACAACCCTGGGGACACCTTGATTTCTGGGCTCCAGAACCATGAGAATACATTTCTGTGATCGTGAGCCACTCAATTTGCAGTAATTTGTCATGGCAGCCCTGCGACACTGATGTACACAGGTGCCCACCGAGTGCCCCCCACTGTGATGGGACGGCGCCTGGCCAGGCTGTCCCCCAGCTCCCTGAGCTCCGGGGAGGATGGGATGCTGAGAAAAGCAGCCTGGATGACTGAGAGCTGGACTCCCCCCGCCCCGGGAGCTGGGGCTGTAGAGGAGGAAGCTCCCTTCCCTCGAGGTGAACCAAGATTGCAGTTTCAAGATGGAAAGTCCATGGGATTCAGCTGTGACTCAGCACCGCCCAGGCCTGAGCCAATCGACCTACGCCCCCAGCAGCAGTTTGGAAAGCGCCCTGTCACAGCACTGTAAATCAGCTCTACTCCAATTTTTTAAATAAATAAATAAGAAAAAAAGGAAAAAGAAAGAAAGAAAGAAAACACCCTGCGAGTGAACACTTGGAGGACCACCGAGGAAAACAAGGTCCTCCCTTCACACTCCTGTTACGGTGCCAGTAAAACATCTTACACTCAAGAATGAAGAAAGCAATCAGACCTTTTCAGAGACACCAGCATCTTCAACAGAGAAAAGTGTGTGAATTTCAAGAAAATGTTAAACACACAGTGAATGTGAAGAAAGGATATATTTGAAAAATACCTTCAAGAGTAGCAGTGCATGACAACCTCAGTCACTTGAAACTGGTCAGACCGTGGGCTCCAAAATGATTTTGCGTGAGAATCTTCCCAAACAAGGAGTAATTAGTGAAGAAGTAGAGCAGCTGGTACCTCAGGTGTTGCAGTCGGGTATTCTGAGGTATTCTCAGCCTTGATAGACCCCTGTGGGTTAGATGATAAATGCTACATCATAACAGGAAGATGAAGTTATAGGTGTATAATTCATAATTGTTTCTCCAGAAGATCTTTGAGAATGACAGTTTAATTAAAAGATACTTACACATTTTAAAGGGAAGATATAAACCTGGGGCTTAGAAAAGGGTATCAATTTAGGGCACTCTGTAATGTAAGTATAAGCTAAGTTCTAAAATGAAATTTTGGTATCTGGGGTAAACTTGCCCTCTCCCCAAATTGACAGTTAAAGAAATGTAGGGGAAATTATGTGTTTAAAAAATAATTTGAACAATACTGGAAGTCAGTTTTAATACACTGCTTTGTTCTTGTGGTAAAAAGTTTTATGTTAAATGTTAAAAAATAGTCCAATCTGGTGTATGTCTAAACCTAAACTGGTCCACAAGTGTCTGCCTTGCTTCTAAGTTTACGACCCTTGTTTCCGTTCCTTCACTGCGTTTTTCCATCTGGATGGTCTAGCAGGTAATTAAACTCCTCTGCCCAAAACTGTAGTAGTAGTAGTAGCAGTAATAATAATAATATACATGGAGACAAAACTGGGGGCCACAGCATGAGCCAAAAGCCTTCGCCTGCCCACCCACCCCTGCTCTGCATATCCTGCATCAGGCCCTTTGGAAACAACTGCTGCAAATTTCACATCAGCAATTCTCTCTCTTTCTTTTACTAAACTCAACTTTATATTCCACATAAAAAATAACCAGAATAATGTATTTAACCTTCTATTACTGTATATTTTATGTAACACTTGTATCCCTGAGAATTCCACCTTCTTTTGTTCAACAAAGATTGAGAGGAAGCTGGAGCCGGAATCTCAAGTTACAGCTCAAGTCTGTGGGCTGGTGCTCCCTCTGATGGACATTTTTCACATTACACGTGCTTTTTTGTTTGGGGGTGTTTTTTGTGCTGTTTTTTTTTTAACGCAGAAGCACTTCATTTGCAGGCCAAGAAACATCTCGTAAAGCCAAGAACAATCAGGAAGTCACCTCTAATGATCCCTGAATGATCCAAAACACACACGAATCTTATTTAGCTGACTGTGTTCACCAGAGTTCTTGTCAGGGAACTTGTTTAACAGAGGTGGCTTGATAATAACTTGGAGTGGCAGATAAACTGCAAGGGACTGATCAGCAATAATTGTTTTTTAAAATGTTTGTTCTGATTGATAAAGGATGGGGAGTTTGCATTTGGGAATTGGAGGGAGAAATTGCACCCTCACCCTGGGGACAGGGTAGCATGGTAGACCAGAGGCCACAGAAAATACACGTGAAGTAAGGAGAGTTCGCTTTGAGCAATCTAAGATGCTGAGCCCCGACCCGGACCCTCCAAATCTTCAGCACAGAAGACTGGTCAGCCTCTCGCGGAAAACAGTAAAGAAGCTGAATTCTATGTCCTGGGTGATTTGGGGGGCGGAGCGGGGCAGGAGCCCGCGAAACACAGACCCAGAGTCTGAAGGGACAGCTGAATGTAGAAACCCAGTGATCCACGAGAAGCACACCGTGGTCCTTCACTGGAGGGCTGCGTAAATTCACAAAGCTCAAACATCTCCGAGTCAACACTACAGCAGTGGTTGAAAAGAGACAAAAGCAGGGCTTCCCTGGTGGCGCAGTGGTTGAGAATCTGCCTGCCAATGCAGGGGACACGGGTCCAAGCCCTGGTCTGGGAAGATCCCACATGCCGCGGAGCAACTGGGCCCGTGAGCTACAACTACTGAGCCTGCGCGTCTGGAGCCTGTGCTCCGCAACAAGAGAGGCCGCGATAGTGAGAGGCCCGCACACCGCAATGAAGAGTGGCCCCCGCTTGCCGCAACTAGAGAAAGCCCTCACACAGAAACGAAGACCCAACACAGCCATAAATTAATTAATTAATTAATTAATTAATAAAAAAGAAAAGTAGGTAAACATACATATTAAAAAAAAGAGAAAAGCAGAGCTATAGGTCAGTGTTTCCCAGCAAGGTAAGCACAGGAAGTAGTGACGTGTGTAGCTGGCTGACAGAGGTTCAGGGCCTCTGGCCACCCCAGAGCTTGTACTGTTTCCCAAGAGTTCAGAGGTGTCAGTACCTCAACACCTGTGTGGCCTCCCGAGGGCCCCCGGAGGAGGCCCTGCTGTAAGTAGGCTGCATATGGGCTGAGGAAGTGCCCAAGACTGGTCAACAGGAGTGCCAACCACCCCCAGACAAGGCCAAGGTCTCAGGCCTGCAGCTGGTCCTCCACGACAGCTAAGATCGATCCCTCTGGTCCTCCTGTCCTGTGTCGTCAGGTCATACTGGAATCTAGGCCTCTATTGAACGCTCCCTGGCTAGCCTCTGCAGAGCTGCTAAATTCTGTGCATTTGCTCAACTGTTCTATTTTTAGGCGCAGGTGAACAGAACTTCACTGCTGCCATTTTGGTGGCTGTTACTCTTTATTTTTATCCTTGCTCTACCTGGTGATGTTTCCCTGTCTAAATACTTCACTAACAAACAAAGACAGTAACACATTACAGAGCTGAGAACCAGGAAGGAAGCAGGAAGGGGGAAATGCCTGTGAAGGGCAGAGCCCGTGTATGAGTGATGCTCTGTTCACACACTTCTGAAGCCACCGTCTGAGAACAGGTCTAACTTCTCTTACTGCGATGACACAGGGAAGACCTCGGTGGCTTTAGACATAAAAAGAACAGCTTTGGGGGAATCGTGTAGTGATTATTACACTACTGCATTTTCTTAGTTACACTTCTGAGTCCACTGTACTGTATCTCTGTTACAATTTCAGAATGAGATGAAAGGGACTGTTTACTCCCAGGACCAGTGCTTTAGAACCAGTGCAGGAAAGGCTTGAATGCTCCCCCGCTCTTAACTTGTGAATCACACTGAAATAGTCATTCGTGTGATCACATCTCCAGCTCTCCTGCATCCCCCAAGTCCTGGACAGTCAGGCAGGGCCTCCGGATTTGCTTTGGCCAAGGACGCATGAATGGGGGCATCACGTGCCAGGTCCAGTCAAAAGCTTTAAGACCTGAGCATGATTTTCCAAATGTCCTTCCCCCTGTGTGACAGCAGAGGTTGTCCCAGAGGGTGGAGGTGGCATCAGTCTGGGTCTCTGAGCGAAGCTAACATGAGACAGAGACCGTCCCCATTGACTCATTGTCACCCCGTGGTCTGTAAGCATCACTGAGACGTGTGGACACTTTGTCACCAGAGCAGTGCCTTTCCTGACTGATGCGTACACACACGCTAATTGTACATATAGAAGAACCCCCATATCAATGGGTATTTTATCTTACACATAGTCATAAGAACTTAGATTATCTAATACTCAAGATTACAATAAAATAAAAGGTTGTTACTTCTATAGTAACACCGCGATGAAGAGTGGCCCCCGCTCGCCGCAACTAGAGAAAAATAAAAGGTTGTTACTTCTATAGGTAGATCTAATATTTGTCTTTAAAAGGAACAGCTGGGGGGAAAAAAAAAGAAACAGCTGGTAGATAAAGAGAATACAGTTGACCCTTGAACAACACAGCTTGAACTGCCCAGGACTGAACTTAGACGTGCATTTTTTTCAGTAAATATGTACTACAGTACTACACAATCTACGGTTGGTGCTCAGATTCAGAACCACAGATACAGAGAGCTGACTGTAAACTTCTGGCAGGTTTTCGACTATGCGGAGGGTCGGCGCCCCAGCCCCCATGTTGTTCAAGCATCAATTATACATATAAACATAAAAAGCAGAGGAGAAGCAATGATATGATCAGGAGTTATTATCAGAGGGCCACCAGCCCCATCTACCACAGTCGTCTCCAAGGTGATCAGTGATGTCAACGTGCTGCTCCTGGACCATCTGAACCCAAAATCTCCCATCAGCAAGACCCGTAGAGGTGACTTTACTTCTGTATTCTTTTATGTCAACCACAAACATTTAGATTCCAGAATATATAAATGTCCAGTCATGCTTTTTGGAGATACTTTTTAGAAGATGCTCAACTTTGGGAACAGAAAAGAGAAGCAAATCGAACGACAGAAAAATAGAGGCCTTTACAATAAACCGAAGGAAACGTAACAGACATACACTTACAGCTTCGATGTGCACCTTCCTGACATTCTTGAGGAGAGGGGAGGGTGAGGTTAAGTCAAAGAGGCCAGCAGCATCTGCTTTGCATAAAGTCATTGTGGCGTTTAGAAAAAAATCATTTTATGTTTCTACAGAGTTGAAGGCTTCCTGAATACATTTAGTTGAAAAGATTGGATCCTGGGCTAAGAGTAAGTCTGGAAAGTGAATTTACAACTCTGTAGATGGTGAGAGATCCAGAGAGACAAGTCCGAAGGATCTCATGGTACCTGTCTACACAGCAAGGGAAACTGAGGTCCAGGACTGGGGAGACAGCTCTGTGATCTGTAATTTGAAAACTTTCCATAAAGAAAAGTCTAACCCCACATGCCTTAACTAATAAGTTCTACTCTAATTTAAAGAAGAAAAAACCACCAGCGTAGGAGAAACTCCTCCATGGAATTTTAAAAAGCGGGAATACTTCTCCATACACTCAGTGAGGTCAGAATAAATTTGATCCCCAAACTTAACAAGGACATTACAAGAAAGAAAAATTATAGGCTAATATCATTCATGAACATAAATGCAAACTTCCAAACAATATTAGCAAATTGAGGTTCCATTTCCAGCAGTGACAGAATAGGTTGTATCAGACTGATCTCCTCCTAATAATAGTTAGAATTTCTGGACACAAGCATGACCAAACACAGGCGGATGTCACAGGCGATCTCAGCCTTAAAAGAGGGGAAGCAGGCTGGGTTGATCTAAATTTACTGACTACTCACCTAACGGCTCCACTACCTGTGTTGCACGCAGGAAATGGAGCTCAAGTAGAAAGGGACAGGTTCATCGGGCCAAGGATTCAGAGGTCAGAGTTCGGGGCTGGGAATTAAGAGGAGGAATCCTAGCAAAGAGGTAGCCAAAGGAAGGGGTCCCCAAATCTGTGCAAAACTCCTCTCAAATCCTTGACTAGCTCCTTAACTGTGCAGACGTAAGGTGAGAGTCCAAGAAACAGAGCAGAAAGCAGCAGAAGGTAGAGCCTAAACGAGCTGGGCAGAGATTTCAGCATCTTTCTCTTCTTGAGAGGCAGCGTTTGGAGTTCAAGTCATGCCAAATGAGAGGGAATTGGTAAATACTGCGGGTTTTCCACTGAGTACCAGAAGAGTCACCATACAATAAAGGGCCACATTTAAAACTAATGGCTATGTCTTAGGGCTTACTGCCTACAACAAAAAAACAACACTTTTCAGAGAAAGATGAAAGAATTCAGAGCTCCTATAATGTATCCTTTACAATATTCAATATACAAATTAAAAATATTAGCTATACAAAGAAGCAAGAAAATGTGACCCGAAATTTCTAAAAAGTTAAAAAGCAGTTATTATAAACAGGCCCTGCAACGACCAGATGTTAGAATCAGCAGTCAGGGATTCTTAAATAAATAAAAGAAATATGTTAAAGAATCTATAGGAAAAGAGAGATCTAATGGGTGAAGAGGTTTGGAATTTCAGAGAGAAAGGGAAATTCTACAAGTAAACCGACGGAGAGTTCCAGTCTAAGACGGCAACGTAGGAGGTTCCTGAATTCACCTCCTCCCATGGACACCTCAAATCTGCAGCTCCACACAGAACAATTCCCTCGGAAAGAAATGCAAAAACTAGCTGGACAACTCCTCCACATCAGGCAAATGGGAAAAAAATCCACATCAAAACGGGTAGGAAAGGTTGAAACTTTCATCATAAACCCCACCTCCGGTGCAGTGACATACAGTCAGGAGGGAACTCAACTCCCAGCTTCTCCCTGAGGAGCAAGGGGTTTTGACCCAACATCTAGTGCCCTAGCTTTTAAAACGTCCACCTAAGGGATGGGCCCCCAAAACACCTAGCTCTAAAAGCCGACAGGGCTTAGGGTCCGTGAAACCTACAAAGCTAAAGCAAAGAAAGAAAGAGTTGTTAATGGGCTTGTGAGGACTCCTCATGGCTGCCTCCCAGTGCTAAGTGCGGAAGCAGCAGACAGAAATGCCCACCTCCTAGTTTTTACCTAAAAGAGGTCTCTTTGCATTCCTTAAAATCTGCAGCCTGAGGGGCAGGCCCCTAATTTAGCACATGCCTAGGGGCCACCTGCTGCCCCCCATGGAGACTGGGGAGTCTGGTAGGAGCCATCTCCACCAACTCCCTACGTCTGCCTCCAAGTCACAGTTTTCTCCCTGGAAGGAGCCTGTACGCACATCTGATAGCCGGCTTTTGCAGATGCAACCCAGGAGATGCACCCCTTGATCGCCTGGCTCTGGTGGCCAGTGGGGCTTGCATTTGTAGGCCCTATCAGACCGTAGCAAACAAAGAAACAGCTCCTAACTGGCTGTCACCCCAGGGCTCAGGGCAGAGAGAGCAGATAGAAATGCCCATCTCCCAGGCTTTTCCCTGAAGGAGGTCTACTTGCAGACTTTCAATTATAAGATAAGGTCTGAGGATCTAATGTAAAATATGATGACTGTAGTTGACTGTGTTGCATAATTGAAATTTGAGACTTGAAGTTCTGCTTTAAGAGAGTAGAAGTTAACTGTTCTCACCAAAAAAAAAGGAAATATGCAAGGTGATGGGTATGTTAAGTAACCAGATGGGGGGATCCTTTCACAAGGTGCACATATATCAAATCCTCACACTGTACACTTTAAATCTATTACAATTTTATTTCAATTAAAAGAAAAAGAATTTGTACCATGTCAGTGCAATGAGGGTGAAGAAGAGATATTTTGGAGGGGAAATCAAAAGATTTGGTAAACAATAAACTGTGAGGTTAAAGGAAAAAGAGGAATTAAAAATGACTCTGGGGACTTCCCTGGTGGCACAGCGGTCAAGAATCCACCTGCCAATGCAGGGGACACGGGTTCGAGCCCTGGTCCAGGAGGATCCCACATGCCACGGAGCAACTGGGCCCGTGAGCCACAATTACTGAGCCTGCACTCTAGAGCCCGTGAGTCACAACTACTGAGCCCGTGTGCCACAACTACTGAAGCCCGCGCACCTAGAGCCCGTGCTCCACAACAAGAGAAGCCACCGCAATGAGAAGCCCGCGCACCGCAACAAAGAGTAGCCCCTGCTCGCCGCAACTAGAGAAAGCCCGTGCGCAGCAACAAGGACCCAATGCAGCCAAAAATAAATAAATTAATAAATAAAAAAGACTGATTTGTAGCTTATGGTAAATGGTAAGAAACTATAGAATGAATAAGTTCCATGATTCTCAAACCCCCTCAACCATTTTGAGAATATAAAATAGTAAGAAATGCAGGGGAAGTGAGGTACTTGTGATCATTTCTTTGGAGAAGAATGGGAAGAGGTACTATAGCTTCCATCACAAGCTAAAAAGAGAGGGACTGCCTGTCATGAATGTCACCAATGTCGGTTGATACTTTCATTCAAGTTAAGATGTGAGTGAAACAACACAATATACATAGTAACTCAATGACATGACACGAGCAACTACTTCTTTCCTGTATCAGTCAGTCATTTTCAAATACTGAAAGAATGCCCCTTTTTCTTCCCTTTTGCTATTCCCAATATAGCAGCTACAGACACAGCATACTTTTAAGTCTTAACTGCCTTGTAAACATTTTCTCCACCACATTCTTAAATTCAGAGTAGGCAATGAACAAAATAATAAATCAAGGTCTTAAGTGTGGCATGTGCCAATTTCTGAGTTGTGAATACTCCCACCATGGTGAATTTCAAGCTACCAACATGTTGTCACTGAATGTGGAGTTGGGAAGAGGTGTACCATAGCATGCCATTACATGGTATTTCCACCATGTAGATACAATAGATGTATCGATAATAATAAAATATATTTAGAATAGGTAATAGATAATAAAATGTATGGCATAGATAATTATAAAATGTATTTAAATAATTTGGAAATGATTTTTAGTATTTATTACATTGCTTTTTAATATGATTTCATTGCAAGCTTATGTAACTTAATTTTTTTCTTTTTTTTACTTTGTTATTGAAGTATAGTTGATTTACAATATTGTGTTAGTTTCAGGTGTACAGCAAAGTGACTCAGTCATACATATACATATGTATATAGCTATATCCTTTTATAAAAAATTCTTTTCCACTGTAGGTTATTACAAGATAGTGAATATAGTTCCCTATGCTATACAGTAAATTCCTGTTGTTTATGTATATGGTAGTGTGTATCTGTTAATCCCATACTCCTAATTTATCCTTCCCCCCTTCCTCTCAATTTTTAACAATGGCTGTGTTAAACAACTACCTGTAAAATTCCTGAAAATTTAACCACAGGCTCTCCCGAGCCAGGATAAGCCACCTCCTGCACACCTCTGACTTTAAGTACATTGAAAACACAGCTTTACTGTCCTAGCTGTCATTCTCAAACTGCTAAAATGTGGATTTTCCTCTCTATGAAATTCATAGTAAACTTGGTACAGCAATCTCTTCTCTTAATCCAGTGGACACATTCCAGTCCTAAATTTTTTTTTTTTTTTTTTTTTTGCCATACGCGAGGCTTGTGGGATCTTAATTCCCCGACCAGGGGTTGAACCCAGGCCCACGGCAGTGAAAACACTGAATCCTAACCACTAGCCCACCAGGGAATCCTAACCTTCATTATCCATAGGAAACGACACTGTTGGTCTCCTGCTTGAAACCACCATGTCGCTGGTTTGTCCAGTCTCTTGCCTTCACCCTCCCTCTCTGACTATTCCCTAGGTCTAGTCTGAATGTTCTCCTTTCCCCACTGAGCCCTTCAGTGTTGGTTTTTCTGAGTATTCTCGGTCCTCACATCTTATCACATCTCACACTGACCCAGGAAGCCTCACCTACCCTGTTATCGCTCATGGGCAGTCATCACCAAACCTGTATCTCCAAACCAAGATTCTCCTATCTCCTAATATCTAGACCCACATTTGCAATTGCTCTGTGATGTATTTTCCCTCTAGTGCCCCACATAAATTTCAAATTCAAAATGTCGTAACACTCTCTTCCCTTGTGATTGGATGACGATACTTAGTGTTACGTTTGGAGTCCTTTCTCTTTGTGTGTGTTTATCTATTGCAGAGTGCTGGTTCCCATGAGGTTTATATACAGCAACCTATAAATATACAGGATTATTTCAAGTTGATGATCTCCTAAATGACCTCTTTTATTATATTTTGTATCTATACCATTTGATGGATGTTCGCTAAACCTACTGGGGTAAACATTTCATGATGTATGTAAGTCAAATCATTATGCTGTACCCCTTAAACTTATATAGTGCTGTATGTCAGTTATAGCTCAATAAAACTGGAAGGAAATAAAGCTAAACGAAACCACAGAATGTCCACAACAAACTCGTTTCTGTCTTTTCAAGTCTGCTTCTCCCTTTCAACTCAATAATTTATAGGAGGCACCATTTGCCAAATCACCTAACCAAAACCCTGAATGTCATTCTATATTCCTCCTTCTTTCATATATTCCCCATGTAAGACTTCAGCACCAATTGGCTCTGGTCCTAATATCTCTACCAATTATTGCTTCTCTCTTTACCCACTGTCGCTGATAAAACTTTATTCCTGGGAATTCCCTGGCGGTCCACTGGTTAGGACTTGGTGCTTTCACTGCCATGGGCCTAGGTTCAATCCCTGGCTGAGGAACTAAGGTTCCGCAAGCTGCACAGCAAAGGCGAAAAAAAAAAAAAACTTTAATCCTAATCACCCCACATTGTTGTAATAACCTTCTAATTTTGTAACTCTGATTCATCTTACACACTAATGCCTCTGTTACCTTTCTAAATCACAAATCACTTAATGGCTCCCAATTGCCTTAGACCAGTGGTTCTCAACCATGGCTGCACAACAGAATTACCTGGGGAGGGTTTTTTTCAACTAATTTTATAAATGTATGATTTACATATAATAAAGTATGCCCATTTTAAGTATATAGCTCAAAGTGTTTTTAACACATACATACACACACACACAAAGTGTGTAATTATCACCATCAATAACGATATACAACATTTTCATCACTTCAAAAAGTTCCCACATATCCTTTTTCAAATTCCCCAAGCTTATCCTTCCCCCAAAGAGTTGACTCTAAGCAACCGCTGTCAGTGAAGATAAGTTTTGCCTGCTCTAGAATCTCATATAAACTGAATCAGACAATATTTACTCTTTGACATCTGGCTTCTTTTACTCAAGATAATGTCTTTGAGATTCAGCCATGGTGTGTGAATCAGTAATTTCTTCCTTTTTACTGTTGAGTAGTATTCTGTGGTATGAATTTCTCAAAATGTTATCCATTCATTTGTTGATGGATATTTGGATTGTTTCCAGTTTGGGGCTATTATGAATAAAGCTTCTATGAACATTTGGGTACAAATATTTTTGTAAACATATGTTTTCATTCCTCTTGGGTCAGTATTTAGGAGTGTTATTGCTGGATCTTATTATAACTGAATATTTAACTTTAGAAGAAACTGTCTACTTTCCAAAGTAGCTGTACCATTCTCCATTCCCACCAGCATTGTAGGAGAGTTCCAGGCAGAAAGCCAGGACAAACATAGCTCATTTTGCTTGTTTCCCTTCTCTGGCATAGCACAGATCTGTACTGCCTGTAGTTCAATGTCTGAAAATAATCGTTTCACATATTTTGTCTAGTTTTTTCATTGTTGGGAGTGGAAGGGCAAATCCAGTACCAGGTACACTGTCATGGCCAGAAGCAAAGTCCACGTGGGGAGCAGCTTATAAAAACATGATGCTTGAGTGCAACCCCATACTAATTAAATCTGAGTTCCTGCAGTGAGAGGATGGGAGGGGAGTTCTAATGTGCATCAGCCTTGAGAATCACTGGCCTGGAGCGTAATATTCAATCTCTTCACTAAGGCAAGACCGTTCAGCATCTGTCCTAAGCCTACATCTCCAGTCTAGATCCGCACCCACACTCTCCAACCCCCAACCATCTTTTGTCATTTCTCCTAAGGTTCAGCCATGCAGTACTTTATCAGGATAAACATGGTATTTCAAATCCTTGTCATTCCCTGTGGTCCCTTTTGGTCCAAAGTTTACCAGGGGTACTTATCCTTCAAGATTCCGCCAAAATGCCTTTGGCTTTATGGGTTATAAAGAAGAGCCAGGGATTTCTAGGGCAGAATGTTGTACTCAAAAGAATATCTGGACAACCAACAAATGCGAGGCTTAGGATCTGGTACCGCAATTTACAACAGGGTGAGTTTAGTCGTTATTTGTCATCTGCTTTCCTCAGGTATAACACGGTAATAACCATACTTACCTGGCAGAGATTACACATACAATCGAACGCACCTGGCATGGCGCACATAGCAGGTGCCGACAGAATACTCCCCTTCACACCCCACATTCCACGCATAAGGTTTCCTGCAAAGCTCTACTGCAAATGGCACTTTATTATCTGTTTATACCTCTCTTTCGGGCTTCCCTGGTGGCGCAGTGGTTGAGAATCTGCCTGCTAATGCAGGGGACACAGGTTCGAGCCCTGGTCTGGGAAGATCCCACATGCCGCGGAGCAACTAGGCCCGTGAGCCACAACTACTGAGCCTGCGCGTCTGGAGCCTGTGCTCCGCAACGGGAGAGGCCGCGACAGTGAGAGGCCCGCGCACCGCGATGAAGAGTGGCCCCAGCTCGCCACAACTAGAGAAAGCCCTCGCACAGAAACGAAGACCCAACATAGCAATCAATCAATTAAAAAAAAAAAAAAAAAAAGACTCCTTATACCTCTCCCTCTCCCAATAGATTGTGAGTTTTATAATGACCAGGACTACTTCTTTTTACCTTTGCATCCGGGGGCATAAAAGTGCTTGGGATAAGACAGGAGTTTGAATAAATCTCAGATGAATTTAGAAGTCTCTAGTTCTGATCGCAAAGAAAGTTTACAGGGTTCTTCCTCCTCAACATCAATTCACGCTTTGGGGGCGACGTACCCCCCAGTCCTTGGCAGGGAAATGAGAGAATGTGACCGAGACTGGAAAAGGACGGTGGCACTTTTCATCAGATGAAACATCCAGAGGACGTTTTCACTGTGGGGTTAAAAGAACACGCAAGTCCGAGCTGCCCTCCGGGGCGGCGCCCAGCAGCCTCCGGGTTTACGCAGAGGCTTCTTGGCGGGGAAATTCTGAGCCAACTTCCTTTAAGGAGAGAAGCGGGACCGCACAGGTGGGCGGGCGCCGGAAGAAGGGCGCGCCGGGGCCGGGGGAGGCGGGGGCTTGCAGGGACCGCCCCGCCCCGCGGTTGCCAGGCAACCGGCCCCGGAAGTCGCGGGAGACGCTTCGGAGGCGGCGGCGGCGGTGCCGGGAGCGGGTGAAAGATGGCGGAGGGCGGCGGCGGCAGTGAGGCGGGAGAGGAGGGGCCGAGGGCGGCGGGGCCGCGGCCCCCGAGCGCGCGGGACTTGCAGGTGCGGCGAGCGGCGGGGCGGGGGCGCGGCGTCGGGGACGGCGCGGCCGGGGGCGTGTGGAACCGCCCTGGCCGCGGCCGAGCTTCCCTAGACCGGCCCGGGGACCGAACTGTGATTCCGGCGCCGCGGGTCCGCCCCAGGCGGCACGCCGGGCAGCGGCGTCGGTGGAAACAAGTGTCCGAGCCCGGCTGTCAGTGGTTCCCCTGTCTCGTTTCCCCTCCACCCCACTTGCAGTTTAAGAAGCAGCTGCTGATGTCGAATGGCGTTTGGGAGGTTAGGAGTCAGTTGAGTGCTTCGCCGGTTGATGCTCCGGTGTGACTCACTGCAGAAGAAAGCTCTGCGGTGGCCGTGGGGAAATCGAGTCACAGCGTGGGCTGGTTTGATCTTGTTTGTCTTGCATGCTGTTTGTGGCTCGATTACTTAACGTGTAAAAAGGGTTCCTTTTTATCAGATAACTTTTCCCTTTTAAAGGGGTGAACTAAAAAGTATTTTATCCTACGGCTTGTGCAGCCTAGTTGTAACAGCTTAGAGTCTAGAAAACATTGCACATAAGAAACAGAGAAATAAAACTTTGTAATGTTACAGGACATTGACATTAGTTAGCTAAATACCAGCGCATCAAATCTTGCTCCGTCAGATGCTTCACACTACTCATTTTAGAGGGGTTTTTTTTTTTTAAACTCTTTGTAACATCATTGATAAAATTCAAAAAGTAAACATCTGTAGGGAGCTATAATTAAAAATAAATGACACTCAATCCACAAGCCTTGATAGAAAAGTTCTATTACTTCATTGTTACACCTTAATTCTGTTTCTTTGAACAAACATATATTGACCACCTGCCATGTAACATACTGCTAAGCTCGGGAATGCAGAGATAAATAGGACCTCAAATCCACAGTTGGTGCTGGACACTGTTGAAGGGCATAGAAGTATAAAAGACATTTCTACCTATTTTTTGCAGAAATAAGATACACATATATTTAACAGAACATTTTGAGATGGAGTATGAATTAGTGCCAAAATAAGCAGTGCATAAAATGACAAATTTGGAGAATGGAGAGATGGGTGTCAGGTTAGGAGATGAACTCAATGTAGAAGAGTTCCAGTGTTCATAAGTCAGTTCAGTAGCAGTAAACAGAATCAAGGGGCAGGAAGGTCTCATCCACCTCGTATTTTCTGTTGAAGACCGGTATCACTACGAGGCAGCATGGACTGTCAGGGAAAAAATGGAGTTTCTGGTCAGAACAACTTCGGTTTGCATCTTGACCCTGACACTTAGTAGTTATGTGAATATCGGAAAAATGTCTTAACCTCTCTGATCCTCAGTGTCTTTATCTGTAAACTGGAGGTGATGGTGGTGTCAAGGATGAAATAAAGAAATGTCTATAAAGTGTCTGTTCAGTCCCATATTATCCTGGATCAGACTTGCCTGGTAAATATTTGGTTCTTTTTCCCTTAAAGGAGAAAAATACTATAACTTTCACTGGTTAGTCCATGTTAATGCTATTAAACTTAAAACTATGTGACTTAATATCCTTTCTCTAATTTAAATCTATTTCTTCTTTTTATGTGAAAAATGAGAACAGCTTGGTTAATGATCACCTGATACTTGACAAATTTATACTTCATCCACTGGATTAAGATATGATAAATTGTTGGAGATATTGTGGTAGATGTCGCCAATTGTGAGAATTCCTTCCTTTCCACCATCAATTAGAAAATAGGGTTTTTGAGGTTTGTTTTTTTTTCCATCCCCTGTCTACCTTCTGGTAGGTAGGTTCAAGTAGATAACTGATTTTTTATGAATGTGATTTGGAATATCAAATACACTAAGTATCCATAGTGTTTCCCTTAGAATTTAATAAGAATGTGAAGAATTTGCAAAGAAACCTGAAAACAACCAAGTGATGGCATATGAAGAAATAGAGTATGTATCAAAGATTTAAAAGAATTGGATAATGTTGTCTCCCCAGCTGGTTTCTTGGTTATTGATTATTTGGGGGATTATTTTATTGTTTAATCTAGCCATGCTTATTTTAAGAGTTACCCATTTGGTTCCATTTTCAGTAGATACTCCTTAACTTTCCTGACAACTCGCTCTAAGAGTCTTTCACAGTATAATTGGAAATAGCAAAAGTACCACTAAGTGCCTGTTTCTTAGCTGCCATGCAGTGTAGGGTTTGCCGGCATCTACATTAGGAGAGAGTTCCTCATTCACCGCAAGAGGAAAGATGGATCGTCGTCTCCCAAAAAGCCTCCCAGAAGCGTGAGCCTCTGACTCACAAATTCAGAAATCTCCCATGGATCTCACACTGAGAGTAGATCTTAGGTCCTTTCCTCCTCCAAAATTGGGAACATTCAGTGGGAAAGTTTGGGATAGGATTGTTAGTGACAGTACTCACCCCCAAAACCTCAGTGTTCATTAGCGTTTGTGAACATTTTCAGAGCCCTTTGTCTCTTCTCATGCCCCTCAGTCCATCCACACAACGGGGGTAACAGTTAAGGTATTTGATCCTATGCTTCTGTCCCAGGTTTCCTCCAGAATGATACCAAAAGAAAAAGATTTCTGTTTTTATTTCTTTGTTTCCATATAGGTTGGAGTTGAGGAGAATTGGGGCTAATAACTTCAGTACTTCCTAGGGTTCCGAGGGGGCTTTGGATGGGGCAAAGAGGGGAGTTCTGTCAGTAAGAAAAGTGTACAGATGTCTGGCACTGTGTTGCACTTGTCACAGGTACCCTCGTCCTATTGATGTCAGTGTCCCGTATCGTTGGTTCTCAGTTTTAACATACATCAGTCACCTGGAAGACTTGTTTAAGCACGGACACCGGACCCCAGCCCTGAGTTTCTGAATCACTTGGTCTAGGTTGGGGTTTGAGCATCTGCCGTTTTCAAGGGTCCCCAGGTGGTGCTGACGTTGCTATTCTAGATTGAAACATCTGTGTTATCCCTCCTGGCAGTTGTCCCTCTAAGACTGGGAATTCCACTACTTTTCATCTTTTGCTATGTATTTGATGTTCTCACCCACAATTTCAGGTTCTTTTCTCACATTCTTCACATTTCAAATTCTAGAGGAAAGATTATCAGGGCTTACATACTTTATTCTCTCTGTGTAATTGAAATATCTTCATAATCTAGTTGTTTAGCTCATGGAAGTCTGTCCTGATAATTCACCGTGCATCTTTACTTCACAATGCACACATTTTTATCTCTTTATTTGACGGAGATTTTGTCGTTGTTTTCTACTGGTTTTAACCAGGGCATCAGTTAATGTCCTCTTCTGATGTGGTGTCATTTGCTACGTCAAATAATATACATTAACTTTGTTTAAAATATTTGCTTATGAACTTATGCCATATGATGCTTCAGGTACATCATGGATCCTGGCATTAATTCCCTCTAAATATCATTCATTTTCCTCTAAGTTAATGATGTACTGGTGATAACTTGGACCTTTCAGCTAGGTGGACCCCCTGCTGTAGTGTAATTTTCTCCATATTCCTATATTGTTAATATATATTCCACATTCCATGGAGTCAAAAGACATTGTTTGCATTATTCATTTATTTTATAGAAGAAGATTATTTGATTGACAGGGTTTATTCAAACCTTCTTAAAGCAAAAAACAAAGTACAAAACTATAGCAAACATAATCTCAGTTTTTAAATCTATAACATTATCTATCTGTGTCTCTTTATGATTCATGTTGAGTTGTAGTCTACGTAATTCAACAAGAATTTGTTGGGTGCTTATCATGTGCTATGTTAGAAACAATTTGGGAAACCTAAATTATAGTAGGGGGGATGAAATAGTAAGAAAAGTACACAAGTGATGACAATGTAATGTTTAATATAAATGTGCTATAAGGATTTGGAAAAGAAATACCACTTTAGTTAAGAAAATTAGAAAAGGCTTCGTGAAGGATGCCTGAAATGGGCCTTTGACATACAGAAAACATTTTCATTGATGGGAATAGGAATAGCATAAAAGTAATTCATGGAGCAATATTATCAGCTCATGAGGAAATCCATAAAGGAATACGGTTTTGAAGAAATTTCAGGGAGGTAAAAATTTCTGAAAACTTTGGGCCCAAGTAGTCAGAGTGTCTGTCTGTCTCTGTCTCTGTCTCTCTCGTTTGTTTTGTGGTGGGTTTTTTGTTTCGTTTTGTTTTCTCCTTTTGGAGAGGATAAGTAGGAAAAGACCGTAGAAGATATATAGATAACACTGCAGGAAGAAAAGAAACCTTGGGGGAAATGAAACACTGACACAATCATTGCTGAGCATTTCTTAATAATATCTTCTGGTAGTGGAGCACTTGCCTTGTGCTTCACATACATTATGTAATACCTCTAAGGGATTTTTTTAATAGGCATTAAAAGATGAGGGAACTAAGGCTCAGAGAAGTTAAATAATTTGCCCAAGCTCACACAGTAGGAGCCTAAGTTAGGATTTTAATAAGTCTTTTAGGCTACACAGCACTTTTATAATTAGGATTTCCTGCAAAATTTCCATGTTAAAAATATGAAAGTTGACATATGTGTACGGGGTGGAAGTAAAAAATTAGGTGGGAAAAATAAAGACTTTCATTTTTGTTTTCTTGTGTGCGTATTTTAAAGGTTGATTAATGGAATCTTCAGAGAATTAACTTTGCCCCAGTTCCCTGTTTTTTTTTTCCTACTGAGGAAAGAATCCCTGGAGATAGTTTTCATATTTCTCATGTTTCTAGAAGGGGCACTTCATCTGGGTTTTGGGGGGATTTGGGGATTTTTTTTGTCTTTTTTTTTTTTAATTTTCCAAAGATTATGGTCATGCCAATTATAATTAAATAGCCACAAGGGGCATAAAGGAAAGTTTTTGAGTTGTCCAAGGAAGTCAGAAGTGGGAACAAAATTACTTACATGATAATGAAATATTTTGATAACTTCTTAAAATTCCAGTTTCAAAAACCATGCTTTATTTCATTTTGAAGATGTCCAGCCATATATCTATAAAGCATAATTTGGTAATATTGCTTTCTAAAAGTTTTATAAACTGTATATATCATTCATTGAAAAGAAGCTCCTTTTCCTAAACTTGATGAAATTTATATGTCTGGTAAACTTTTAAGTAGAATGATTTTGGAATTGTTTTATGTACTCAGATTTTGAAAACTTGAACAGCTAAGTGAAATATTTTTATGGGATCTGATGAGAGCAAACTGACATTAGCGTGAAACATCTTCAAGTATTTTTAAAAGAATTGTAGGTCCAACTTTGAAAATGATCTGTTACCAAATAGTCTTTGAAACTGTTGAATAGTTCATTGAAAGTAATTAAACAATTATGGTAACTTTAATTTATTCTACTATATGTGGCATTTTGGTTCGTTTTATAAATGAGAGATGCAGTGGTTTTATTTTGGAAGAGAGTCATCTTCTGAAGCAGCAGCCTTCATTTTTCATTAGACATCTTTACTACTCAATTACAAGTTAATTTTCTACTCATAACTTGTCATTGTGTAGAAGGGTTTATTTCTAGTGTTTTTATACTATATTTATAACAAATCTGTTATTCTGTAGTTGGCCTTGGCAGAATTATATGAAGATGAAGTGAAATGCAAAGCTTCCAAATCTGATAGACCTCATGCTACAGCCTTTAAAAGCCCACGAACACCACCTCAAAGGTAAGTTTTGTTTTGTTTTTTAAACTTGTATCCCTTTTTAGTTCACTAATCCCACATTATTTTAAATGGCCCTGGGAATTTATTTTTAACTATAACTTCTTAAAATAAATGTTCTTTAGATACTATTTCTGAAACTTTAATAGTCAGAAAGCCAGAAGAAACTTATGGGAAAATTATATTAAATACTTAATATTTTGATAGACATCACATAGCATAGTATACTGAATAGTATTTTTCTTGGGCACCGTGGTTCTTTTTTGAGTCATTGGACTCATTGAGGATCTGATGAAAGCTATACCCCCTCTCCCCCAGAACAAGACTTGTGTACAATTCTGTCAGTCGTTTTTAAGGGTTTTTGTGTTTCTTAAAGCCCATCCGTGGAGCCCCTCTGTGTCTTCTGTCCTTCACTTAAGAATCTATAACTTCAGGAATCTGTCTTTCCTTCTGTTGGGTGACGACCCATCTAATAGTGATCTTCTAGATAGTATTTGCTATTGTTAAAATCCCTGAACTATAAAAACCACCAACAGTGAAGTTTTAAGAGATGAGAACCAGGTATATTTTATTGTCATGAGTTTTCTTGTTTCCAGGAACGTTTTCCTTAATGTCCTTTTGGTATTGCAAATCTCATTACTGGGGAGAAACGTGAATTTTCCCATTATATCTCATTTTCAGAAAGTCTGTTCTTTTACCAAAAGTTGAAAAATTCACTGGCAGTTATTCTTTCTTTTTTGTTTGTCACTAGTCTGCCTTCTTTCTTTCTGTAGGGGAGGTAAAATGACATCCCTTTCTGAACCTGAATGGAAAGAAAGAATAATATTTATAATTTTCACCCCAACTTTTTATTTTACAAATTTTAAAATCCATAGATAATCAAAGATAAGGACAATGAACATATGCTGCGTCTGGTCCGGTATTCACCAGTTGTTAGCATGTTCTGTACAGCAGTACATTGGTGCACACGCTGTCTTTTACTCAACCACCTGGAAGTAAACTGCAGCCATCATAGCACTTCATCCCTAGCGGCTTCAGCCTGCACCCCCTAGGAAGAAGCCCACACTCCTTTATAACCTTGATGACACATCACACCTTAGAAGATGAACACTAATTGCATAAATCATTTAATCCGTAGTCTATAGTCAGATACCCTTAGAGCCTTTCGGGTTCAGGATCCAGCCAAGGACCTTGCATTCCACTCATGATGCCTGTTTGGTATCTGAATCCAGAGCATTTTTCCCAACCTTTCTGTTGTCTGCTTTTAGCTCATCTATATAATCTAAAGCTTATTACATTGACTTTGAAGAGCCGGGGCCAGATGTCTTTTAAAATGTCCCACATTCAAGGTCATTGTTTCCTCACGATGAGATTCTTGTTAAACGTATTTGTTAAGAACACTAGTTAGTGATGTTTTCTGCTATGTATTATATCACATCAGGAGCCATATGGTTTCAGGTTTTCCCACTATTGGGGCTATGTTCACTTGGTTAAGGTGCTGACCACCACACTACTCCATCGGAAGGTACAGTTTTTCCTTTATAATCTGCAGGTTGGTATCTTGGCACTGTTTGAATAGCCTTCCCTTTCATTTAATTCTTATTTAATATGTATGTTTGTGTATGTGTGTATGCCTATACACACATACATAGACATATATATATAATATATATATAAAATATTATATATTTTAACTGCTTCCTTAATCTATACAGTCTCTGAAATTTTGAAAACGCTCAAAATAATAATGTACCAAAGTTTTACTCATTAACTATTTGGCCACTGTTCCCCAGTTTGAACAGATTTTGAATGACTTAATTTGTTGGTATAACAAATCAAAATATTTGACTTCTTAAAACAAGATTAGTGTATTAATATTTTCCTTGCTATTCGAATATAATCCTTAAGATATTTCAATGAGTGGTTTTTTCTCTTTTATGCTATCTGAAACAGTGTTGCCGTTAACAGTTATAATTTGATAATGCAATTTTTAAGGACTTTGTGCCTCAGATTCGATTTCTAGAATTATTTACATATCCAAAAAGAGGAGCTGCCTTAAATATATTGGTTGATGCTTTTACTATGTTTAATCTGCTTAAAATACAATGTGAAGCAAATTATTGGCAATGTTTTCTTCTTGCGAAGTGTGATATTTTCGAATACTAAGTATGCAGTTCTCTTGACTTCATATTCAGCATTGACATCTGCCGGGTTTCATTGCATGTCTACCGCTTTGTCTGGTACAGAAAACAGTCTTAATTAAAGGTCCACCTTCTTGGACAACATTAGATATCAAAACATTCATCTGTTCATTGTCATTTTAAGCCAGTATGTTTTCACTGTGTACATAACGTGAAACTTAAGCACTCTAGACGTCGTGTGATCTATTTTTAATTTACAAGAGGGGGGGCAGAACCTACAGAAAAACTCACAGAAGTTAGCCTGACAACTGCTTTTACATATTCATCCACAAAAGCTTCTCTGTCACAAATAGAACTTTAAAAATGTGAGTCTCCTTGTTCAAAAATGTAAGAACTTAAAAAACATGTCCCCTACAAGTCATGAGACACTAGTATGGTTTTGAGAATTCAATAAGTGTATAAGATGTCTAGCACAGTGTTGGTACCTAGCTGGGCCTTAAAAGATTATTAGGATGTGGATGAGCACAGAAGACAAGGAACGAAATAGGCCCAGAAGAAAAAATAATAAAGATGCCGAGAGCGAGCCAGAAAGGAGCAGCAGAGCTTGAGTAGACTCGTGGCAGGTGAGGCTGGGCGGGCGGGGCGCTGCCGTGTGCGCTTTGTGGACGGGGGCCCTCAGCGTTCACCCAGAGCCCCTGTCCGGGAAGGGCCGCGAGCTTGGTTTGGCGCTTTGTATGACTGTCTTGAAATTCTCAGAACACCCTGAGCAAGGAGACTCCTACTTCATTTTGCCGCCGGCCCACACGTTGTGCATCCAGCCCTGACGCAGCCACATGTTATGCATCCAGACCTGATGCAGCCTTGGCCTTGCCGGCCGGGGAGGGCTGCTCTTGTGCGCAAGGCAGGGGGAAGCCAGTGTAGGTTTTTCACTGTAGCTTTTACCGTAAAAACTATAGTAGAGCCATAAAGCTTTGATTCTAGACAGAGACACTCCTCAGTTTTCTATCTTTTTTTCCTCTCTGTTCTGATAAGGTTTTGCCCGTGGACAAGTTTTTTTAATTCCCTAAGCTTCAGTTTTCTAATTTGGAAAGTGGGGATAATGCCATTGTTATGAGGATTAAATGAGCAGTTGATAAATGTTAGTTATTATTATTATACTTTTGGGAAAGTAGGTCTGGCAGTACCATATAAGGTAAATAGTAATGGGAAGAACAAGATAAGGAGACAAATCAAGAAGAAGACAGCTGCAGTAATCCAAAGAATGTGGTCATAAAATTTGAGGTTAGGATGGTGTCAGTGGAATGGAGCAGAAAGGGGTGAAATTGGTGTGGGATACTTTCAAAGAATTTATTGTAGAAACGTGATGACGTGGAATATAGAGAGTGAGTGAACGGGAAAGAGGGAAGACTGAAAGCTTCTTAATCTGGTATCCAGGGAAAATGTGATCGTTAATGGGAAGAGATGAACTGGATTCAAGTAGGTGCTTTTCAGTTCAGCACCGGGCCGTTAAGTAAGAAGGTCTAAAGACATGTATTTGAGAGTCCTCTGTATAGAGGAGGTTGCTATCTATGGGAGTGGACAAACGTTGATGATCAGATGAATTTAAATAGAGAAGGAGAGTCAAGTATGT
The DNA here is from genome assembly GCF_949987535.1 of Balaenoptera acutorostrata. Classification (NCBI taxonomy): domain Eukaryota; kingdom Metazoa; phylum Chordata; class Mammalia; order Artiodactyla; family Balaenopteridae; genus Balaenoptera; species Balaenoptera acutorostrata. The sequence goes on along the minus strand of NC_080080.1, from coordinate 76,836,845 downwards.
AGGTATACTTATAAAAGAGGAGAAGGATGGGTTGTGGAAAACAATAAAACTTCTAGAAGAAAATAGACCCTGAGGTAGGCAAAGATTTCTTATACCGGTAATAAAAAATCAGTGACCGTAAAGAAGTTAGTAAATCTTTTCCTAAGTCAGATTTTTCCTGTTAGGTCTTTCTCACCAAGGCTGGGAAAAAGGAACTCTATCGTTGTACTTTGCCAGATTAGGGACAAGAGACAGGAGGGAAGGGGCTACAACAGGAGTAGCTGCAGCAGGAAGCTTTGCTTCCCCTTCCCCGCTTCCCCTCCCTCCCTTCCCTTCCCTTCCTTTCCTTTCTCAGTGCTGCCATTTAAGGCATCTGCTGTCGAGCGCCTTCTAACACTGACCCCTGTCGTACGAGCCCGCCGTGGCAGCGTTCGGCCTTGCTTGTCTGTACCGGGCCCTCTGAGCATCAGCTGGGCAAGAAGGCTTCCGTAGGCCCCTGCTCTGGGTGACTTAGTCCTCAGTGTACTTGACCAGAGCACTAGCAGCTTGGAGCCGACCCCACCCCCCGCTCAGTAGCTGTGAGCTGGCCTTGTTAGTGGCGTTCTGCTGGTGTCCACTGTTCTCCGTGTAGATCTTTCTTCCACTTGCAGTGACTTGAGAGCTGGACTGCCCTTCCCTTTGCTGCTTAGTTCTGCATGTACTAATTTCGGGAAAGTCCCGACGGTGACTTCTATTCCTAGACTCCAGTGCTGATATAATTTTCCCGCTTTGTTTTGTGAGTCAGTTCAGTGCAAATTGGGAACTGAATTGGAGGGTATGGGTAGTCAAGGATATGAGCTTTGATTGTCACCTTATTCTGGAAGTCTCCATGTTGATATTTCATTGGTTATATTTTCCGATATTCTTGATTGTAAAAAATCTTGAAAGATAAAATAGGGTACTAATTTATGCGAAGGAAATGTTTATATTCCCTAGGACCATTATGAAATAGAAAAGAAAGGAGAAATTATTCACTACATAGTTAACACTGAGAAAATTGTTTGTGGTCTAAGTTATTTACCTTTAACACAGGGAGGTTATAATTTTTCAATCAGAACTCTCTGAAAAGTAAACTCTCAGATGTGTAGCCCTGTGGTCTAGATGTAGATATTTACAGCATCTAAATATAGAAGTCTCTTCACTGACCAGGTCCTACTGAATGTGGATTCCTCGGGGGAAGAGGCTTAGCTTCTGGTTGTCAGCTGTCAAAGAGATTCGTGTGATAGATAAGCAGTTACAGAGGGTAAGTGAGGAAGAAACTAGTTAGTTCTCAGGCGGGATGCTGAACTTGCTACCAGAATCTCTGCAAACTACTGATACTACTTAATTCCTTAATCCCGTTTTTTAAAATTAAATATTTCCACAAAGGCCTTAGAAATGGCTCTTTAAATAAAAGTCATTTCCTAAGACTGTGTAGCTTTTTGCCTTAAAGCAGTTTATGTTTGTATTCTGTTTTTATTCATGAACTGTAATGTTTAAAGGTTCTATTCAAGTGAACATGAATGCAGTGGATTACATATAGTTCGACCTTCAACTGGGAAAATTGTGAATGAACTTTTCAAAGAGGCAAGGGAACATGGGGCTGTCCCTCTGAATGAAGCCACAAGAGCTTCGGGTGATGATAAATCTAAGGTAAGGGCTGAATTTTTAAAACTAAATATGCTATTGGGACTTCCCTGGTGGTCCAGTGGTTGACTCCAAGCGTCCACTGCAGGGGGCGTGGTCAGGGAACTAAGTTCCCACATGCCACCCAGCGTTGCCAAGCAATAAAATAAATAAATAGTAAAAGATAAAAGCAATGTAACATTAAAGTTTAAAAAAAAAACTAAATTTGCTGTTTATATATTTGAGCTCCTAAAGATTTTTATATTAGTTGCAAACATTGTTTTCCTAACTGTATATTTGTTTCAAATATTTGCTTTATTTTTATAAGTCTATGTAATCTTTCTACAAATGGTCGAAAGTTGAGGCAGTTTCTTAACATTTCTGTGAAACTTCTCTGTTTACCTTTTTATCTTGAAATAATTATAGAGTCACAGATAATTTGCCAAAGAATGCAGAGAGGTCTTACGCACCTTTCACCCAGTTTCCCCCAGCGGTTGTTACATAATTATAGTTCAGTGGCAAAGGAGGAATTTGACCTTGGTGCAGGGTTTGTGTGTAGGTCTGTGCCATTTTATCACAGGTGCAGATTTGCGTGGTGACCTCCTCCATCTGGATGCTGTCCGTCATCACGACAGTCTCCTCTTGGTGGCCCCCTTTAGAGTCACTGCCACCGCCCCCGCCCTCAGTAGACCTCTGGCCACCACTAATCTGTTCTCCATCTCTGTAATTTTGTAATATCGAGAATGTTATACAAATGGAATCGTACAGTATGTGACCTTTTAGGAGTAGCTTTTTTTCACTCTGCTTAAGCCCTTGAGATCCATCAGTTATTGAGTGTATCAGTAGATCCTTCTTCTTTATTCCTGAGTAGCGCTCATGGTGTGGATGTACCACCGTTTGTTAACTCTTCACTTATTGAGGGAGATTTTAGGTGTTTCTAGTTTTGGGCCATTAGAAATATAGCTACTGGGACTTCCCTGGTGGCGCGGTGGTTAGGACTCCATGCTCCCAATGCAGGGGGCCCGGGTTCAGTCCCTGGCTAGGAACTAGATCCCACATGCATGCCGCAACTAAGAGATCGCATGCTTCAACTAAGGAGCTGGCGAGCCGCAACTAAGGAGCCCACCTGCCACAACTAAGACCCAGCACAACTAACTAAATGAATAGAAAGAGAGAGAGAGAGAAGGAAGGAAGAAAGGAAGACATATAGCTACTGTGAGCAGTTGTGTTTTTGTATGTAAATTAGTTTTTATTTCTTTAGGATAAATGCCCAGGAGTGCAGCTGCCTGGTCGAAGGGTATGTATATGTTTAGGTTTTTAAGAAACTGCCAAACCGTTTTCCACCGTGTGTGAGGGATCTGGTTTCTCTGCATCCTTGCCAGCATTTGGTAATATCACTGTTTATAATTTTAGCCGTTTTGATAGGTGTGTAGTGATAACTCACTGTGGTTTAGATTTGTGTTTTCTTAATGGCTAATCAATCATGTTCAGTTGCATTTTCCTAATGGCTAGTGATAGTGAACATCTTTTCATGTGCTTATTTGCCATTATCTTTATTATCCTCTTCAGTAAACTGACTTTTGCCCATTTTCTAATTGGATTGTTTGTTTTGTTACTGTTGACTTTTGAGAGTTCTGTATATATTTTAATAGGTATGAGTCCTTGGTCAGATATATGGTCTGCGGATAGTTTCTCCTGGAGTGTAGCTTGTCTTTTCATCCTCTTACCAGGATTTGTCACGGGGCAAAAGTTTTCATTTTGATAAAGTCCAGTTTATCCTTTTTTTTTCCTTTTATGTATTTGATATCTTGTCTAAGAACTCTTCATCTAACTGTAGGTCCCGAAGATTTTCTTTCATGTTATCTAGAACATTTTTTATCGTTTTTCTTTTTACGTTTAAACTTATGATTCATTTTGAGTTAATTTTCTATAAGGTTTACATCGAGGTTCATTATTCTCCTTGTGGAGGTCCAAGTGCTTCACCGTTGTGTGTTGAAAGGCTCTCCTTTCTCCGCTAAGTTCTTTTTGTGCCTTAAATTCCTATAAAACTTTTATACAGCTTTTATAACTATGTCAGCTGGCAGAGTACTGGTATATCAAAGAAGACTTCAAGTATCTTTTTGTGTATAATTGTCATATATTCTTATAATTAGCATTTCCCAACCTGAGTTCCCTCATCAGAATCATTTGGGAGGTTTTCTAAACCAGCACGTGGCCTCAGGGATTATGGCTCAGTAGGTGTCCAGTGTGCCTAGGGGGCCTGTCTGGTAATTGTGAGAGTCTTCCGCTGCTCAGAACCGCTTTTGTTAAACGAAACTTAACTTTTAGTTTTCATTTCGTTCTTTACCCACAGTGTGAAATTCTCTTTCAGTTAAGTCTCAGGTAATTTTGGTTCTTGCAAGTTCTCCAATTCTGTAAGAAAAATATAGGATTGATACAATTTAGTCTATAGAAAGGAAAGCAATGTGATGATTAATAGCTCATTTATGATACGAATGGTGATTAAAAGAAACAGCAGTTTTACCTCATAAGCTATCTTACCTGAAAAGTAGAAGAGCTTGTAATTAGTATAACAAAACAAAAAGTACAGTCTAGTTGATTTGTTACAGTTGAATCAAAGCAGCTTGTAAGTATGGAGCTTTTCTTCAGGGTAATTTATACTCATTTATAAAATTCTTCCTTTCTCTATGAAACTCTTATTTACTTTGTGAAATATTCAAGAACTATAATTATTATAAGACTTGTCATAAAATATTAAAGGTGGGTTTTTAAAGTCTGTTTCTACTTGAAAATATTATTTCAGTGTATAAATGCATTTCTTAGTTTAAGGTTGGCCTAAGTTATTTCAGCTTCTGAGTCACTAATGTTTTTGTGGGAAGAAACATAATTTCTTACTAGAGTATACCTCTCTGTAATATAAGACCTTTATTTTAATATAAAAATTTCCTGGAAAATATAAACCAGTTTGGCTAATTATAATTGATATAGTTTTAAAATATATTATCACACATTATCATACCATTTTGCTTGATAAGCCTCAGTGAATTTTTAGCTCATTTGCTGTGTGTGTGTTTTAGTCTTTTACAGGTGGAGGGTACAGATTGGGTAATTCCTTTTGTAAGCGGTCTGAATACATCTATGGAGAAACTCAGTTGCAAGATGTACGTACAGAAAGAAAATGAAAAGTTGTAGATTTTTGCCTCTAGTTACTACCGTCTGTTATAAAATTAAAAATTGATAATATAATCTCTTTTTGTTCTGTTATTTTTTGAAGCATGGATTAAAAGGACTTACAATTATATGTAAGTTTTCATACTTAAATTTTGTATTTTATATCTCAGTTGTGCCTCGCACTTAGAGATACGTAACTATTTGTTGAAAGAACGTATGACTCACTGTCAAAATGAGCTTACATATATGTTATAATAATTATTATAAATGACATACCATCATGATGTAGAATTAGCTGAGTTATAAACATAGAAATGCCTAAAGTCATTCTTTGTTTTCACCTTTTGAAATTTTGGAGTTATGTTTCATTTTAAACATGTATAGTTTAGCCTTAGAGGGTCTCTGGAGGTTCTGTCTGGCCCCCTGGCATAAATAGTTTAGCTCTGCGGCAGAGAAGAAGACGGGTAGAGCAGCAATCCACTACTGGGCATATACCCTGAGAAAACCATAATTCAAAAAGAGTCATGTACCACAATGTTCATTGCAGCTCTATTTACAATAGCCAGGACATGGAAGCAACCTAAGTGTCCATCAACAGATGAATGGATAAAGAAGATGTGGCACATATATACAATGGAATATTACTCAGCCATAAAAGAAACAAATTGAATTATTTGTAGTGAGGTGGATGGACCTAGAGTCTGTCATACAGAGTGAAGTAAGACAGAAAGAGAAAAACAAATACCATATGCTAACACATATATATGGAATCTAAAGGAAAAAAATGGTTCTGAAGAACCTAGGGGCAGGACAGGAATAAAGACGCAGACGTAGAGAATGGACTTGAGGACACGGGGAGGGGGAAGGGTAAGCTGGGACGAAGTGAGAGAGTGACATGGACATAGATACACTACCAAATGTCAAATAGATAGCTAGTGGGAAGCAGCCGCATAGCACAGGGAGGTCAGCTCGGTGCTTTGTGACCACCTAGAGGGGTGGGATAGGGAGGGCGGGAGGGAGACACAAGAGGGAGGGGATACGGGGATATATGTATACGTATAACTGATTCACTTTGTTATACAGCAGAAACTAACACCATTGTAAAGCAATTATACCAAATAAACATGTTAAAAACAAAAGAAGACATGTAGAGATGATGGGGAAGGGTGGGTGTGGAGGGGCAGCTGGATGATCCCAGGACTTTGGTCTTCTCAGTGAACCGGAAATAATTGGACTTCAAGGCCAGGGTCCAGCGATGGGACCGTTGCTATTTCAGCCATTGTCAGTTCATCAAGCTAAGTATAGATCTCACACGTGGCTTCGTTTATATCTTTATTTCAGCTGAATAAAGAATAGTACAAATAAAGTAAATCATAAATATCACATTTGAAAATTAAAATTGTTTAATGCAGACACGTTTTTGTATTTTTTTCCTACGCCCAAAAGGTTCAGATTTTGCTTAAACTGTGGAGCAATGGTTTCAGCTTAGACGATGGAGAATTGAGACCTTACAGTGACCCAACAAATGCTCAGTTTCTGGAGTCTGTTAAGAGAGGGTAAGATGTGTTACTTGGATTCTATTTGTTACTGAGGGTGGAACTTCTTTTTCTTGTAAACAGAACGCCGTTCAGTAGTGCTCTACTGGTTTTTAAGAGTGAGATACTGGAATATATTCTGTAAGTGGTTGCTGGGGGGAAGGGTATTTTTAAGTATATAAAGGACATGTTGCTATCTGTAAGTTAAGTGGTTCTTAACTTGGTGGGGGGGAGCAGTGGTCATTGGTCACTTTCAAAATCCAATGAAGCTGTGGTCCCAATTCTGAGCAGAGGTATCATAATGTAATAAATCAGTGAATTGATTAGCAGGTAGCTGCTCATCCACTAAGCCACTGTCCTGCTTACTGTTGACAGGGTGACTCATTGCATGTATGCCTGAATTTCAGCAACTTACATTAGAAAGCTTTTAAAGTGGCATTACTGCTGGCAGAAGATTTCAGAAGGTTAGTTTGAAGTTACACTTTGTGAAAGTAAACCAGATTTACAGTGCTCCGACCCATCTAAAGAACATCATAACTCACCAGGCCTTCTGGCTAAAGCATGAGGAATCAAGTGATTTTGCTACGATTATGTAAAGCTTTTCTGCATTGTGCTTTCACTAGCTGACAGTGTGATCATCCCTAAGTAGAAATACAACTGAAGAAAAGCATCAGGCTGGTCATGAACTGGGAGGTGTAAGTAGCAGTGAAGGGGCTGGAGCAGGAGGTTACACTCCATCCAGGAATCGAAGGTGGGGCTTTTCCAAGTGATGAAATCTGTCCAAGGAGAGTGGCTGAAGTGGAGTGGAGATGGGAACTCATCGGAGTTGAGGTGGTCAAGGAGCTCTAAAGGAAAGGCATTTTAGAACTAATTAGCATGGATTTTGTATTTGAATTCTATGAAGGTAATGTCAGAATACCAAAGAAAAGCAAGAAGTGCTGTAAGCGGGAGGGAGGTCATGCAGAAAGGTGGGAAGCTGACCCGGGAGGCAGTGTATGCTGGTGGTAAACAGAAGGGTAAGAGTTGAAGTCAGTGCTGTGGACTTGGAAACCTGCAGAGTCACTGGGCAGAGCTTGGGAGCCACTGGGTGGGGGAAGTGCTCATCTGCTGAGTAAAGGTCAACATGACTGCTGAAATGACGCTTGCTTCCAGATGGAAGAAGAAAAGAACATGATGATGAATGTGCTATAACATAGATCAAAACTAATTTATTATTAAATGAAAATACTCGACGGACGTTGTAGGCTAGTGGTCAGTCATGGTATACTAAGAGAATTTTTTCATTTGAGCTACACCATATCCTCAAGTACAGATTATGATCAAGAACAATTTTAGAAAAGACTCCTTGAAAAAAATGATTGTCAGATAGTGGTTATCAGCTGCATCATCATTGTCCCTTTTTTGTAACAGGTATTTTGTAACACTGTCTTCACCATCCTCAAAGAAGAATTTATAGATAACATCATCGATCTATGCATATTATTTCTAAAAACGTTCATATAAAATTTATCTTAAATATCGTGAAGAAGTAAAGGAAGGTAATTTATCATAAAACTAAACATATTTCAACGTCTAATGCCTAGGTATGATTACACCAGAAGACATAACAGAGTAGACAGATAGACTGACCTAGACCGCACCTGTGTGCAGTCTAGCACTTTTCATGTAGATGCGACACACAAAAAACAGAATAATGAGGTGTGTGACTTTGGCAACGTAATTACTATAAGTGGCATTGCAGTCAGGCACTTGGTACAGTTCCAAACAAAACAAAGTGCAGTGTTCCTTCTGTTTATATGGCAGATGAGTTCCTGAAAAGTTCAAAGCATATTTGTACAATACCAAAAAAAAAAAAAAAATTTTTTTTTTGCTTATATGTAAGATAGAGCCTAAGCCTTAGGTTTTAGGCTCAGGCGTTATAAACAGCCTTGTCATCCATGTGACCCCCTGGTGGGACCCTCAGTGGTTCTGTGGAACCCCCGACAAGTCTTCATTGTGTAAGTTGAGACCCCGAGACAGAGCATCTCCTGCCCCGATCCTGACCCTAAAGTAGGGCAGCATGCATGAATCACACGACAATCAAAATCATCCGTCAAATTTCCAAACTTCCTCCAGGGTGTTTAGAAATAAATATCCACATTAACTGTTATGTCCTCATCGGGATTTTCTAATGCCGACTTAGGTGTAAATTGCTGCCCTACAATCTGGCCTTCTGTCAGAAGCACTCCAGCCTCCCTGTGACAACAAAATTCCTATGTTGGGAATTACTAAGGAATAATGTGATGCACCTTTAAGAAAGAAATATCTACGAGAACTAGTCAATCATCCCAGAAATTTTTAAATTATAAATTAAGCAAAAATTGCTCTTTTCAAGTTCACAACTTAACTATCACAATCTCAACAGTGTAGACTCATTTTTCAAAAAGTTTACTAAAACTTTTTCCTTTTTTTAAATTTTTATTTTATTTTCATACAATTTTTAAAGGTTACCTTCCATTCAGTTACTCCAAAATATTGCCTATGTTCCCTGTGTTGTACAATACATCCTTGTAGCCCGTCTTACATCTAATAGTTTGTACCTCCCACTCCCCTAGCTCAATATTCCCCCCCACCCCACTGGTAGCTACTAGTTTGTTCTCTATATCTGTGAGTCTGCTTCTTTTTTTGTTGTTATATTCACTAGATTGTTGTATTTTTTTAGATTACACATGTAAGTGATATCATACAGTATTTGTCTTTCTCTGACTTACTTCATTTAGCATAATGCCCTCTAAGTCCATGCGTATTGCTGCAAATGGCAAAATTTTATTCTTTTTTATGGCTGAGTAGTATTCCATTGTATATATATACCACATCTTCTTTATCCATTCATTTGTTGATGGACACTGAGGTTGCTTCCATATCTCGGCAATTGTAAATAATGCTGCTGTGAACCTTGGGGTGGATGCATCTTTTGGAATTAGTGCTTTTTTGTTTTTTTGGATACATACTCAAGAGTGGAATTGCTGGGTCATTTGGTAGCTCTATTTTTAGTTTTTTGAGAAACCTCCATACTGTTTTCCACAGTGGCTGCACCAATTTACATTCCCACCAACAGTGTACAGGGGTTCTCTTTTCTTCACATCCTCGCCAACGTTTGTTATTTGTGTTCTTTTTGATTAATGCCATTCTGACAGGTGTGAGGTGGTATCTCACTGTGGTTTTTCTTCTTTTAAGAGAGATTCCCCCGGAGCTTCAGCACCTGGTTCACAGAGGCCACGTGAATCTGGATATGGAGGATCATCAGGATCAAGAATACGTAAAACCTAGACTGAGGTTCAAGGCTTTTAGTGGAGAAGGACAGAAACTTGGGAGGTAAAACCCTAAAATGCGAAAAGTACTTGTCTGTGTTCAACATGAATTTTCTTTGAGAATAAGAAAAGCAAAATAACCTGGAACGTATAAACTAAAATATAAACTATGAAGACCTTGCTGATGGAACTGGGTGTGCCAATCTGGTGATAACATTAGTAGGTGATACTTACGTAGCGGTTACCACATTCCTGGCCCTCAAAGCACTTTTACAGTCATTACCTCATTTCATCTTTACAACTGCTCCTTGACGTAGATCCTGTTAATCACTCCATTTGCAGATGCAGCAGTTTGCCCAGGGTGATTGAGCGAGGAAGTGGTTAGCGTGTGAGCTTCAAACTGGGCACTCTGGGCCCCGAGTCTGTGCTTTTTACCACTGTGCCATCCCGCCTCTTTCTGATTACGATTACGTGGGCTCACAGGGGGAACTGTTGATTAGATAAAACAGTAGGTATCTTAGATCACAGCTGTAAGCATCCCTGTCTGCCGTAGGTAATTGTTAAGCTCTTGAAGCCAAAGCAATGTGCTTAAGTCGGTTATTTTCGATATATCTTAAGCAGCCAAACTCTTTCTTCAAGTTATGGAAACACATAGAGAACTCCTCTTATTGCAGGAAGAGGGAATTGTCTCAGACATTTCCAAAGAACCCTAAGACTTTGCCGAGCACAATTTAGAAACCATTGTGCATGGTGTAATGTACGAGTGGACACCTTTACAATAGCTACGGCTTGCCTCTTCATAAAGCTTGTTACGTGTGCTGGTAAACATGACCCCCCATTTGTCCACACGTTACTGCAGGTGGCATGTTGAATTGCGGTCTTAGCCATGTTTCCAAGATACCCTTTTGTGCACCCTTTGTTCCTTTTCACATGATTCCTTTCCTTCCGAGTTCTTTTCAGTTGCCTTGTGCACACCGGTTCTCTCTTCCCCTCTCATTTCTCAACATAAGAAAGAATTCAGTATCAGCTCTCTGCACCTGTCTTTCATTTCTCAAGTCTCCCTTTCTGCATCCTTTTCTCCGATTAGAGGCTGATTTCTGAGACATGTAGAGAATACAGGAACATGTGTTGACCTGGCTTTTTTAAGGACAGGTCTACTTGGAAATTTTCTCCCTCATCTCTCTTTACTTTCAACACAGTCAGGCTTCTCCTGAATTGTCCTATTTCTTCCCTCTGTTTTTTTTTTATAACTACGACCCCCAGATATTTTTTTAATATTTTCTAGCACTTCTCATTTTTTACTTAATATTTATTGAGATTATGATTTTTAATTAAAACACAGGTTAAATGCCCAGTCATCTCTTTGTTTCATACACTTTCTTTTTCTATTATTTAAGTGTATGACCAAGAATTAAAGTTAGAATGCATATCTTTGTTAGTAGAAGTACAGTTGACCCTTGAACAACACGGGGGTTCGGGGCGCCGACCCTCCAAGCGGTCGAAACTCCTCTTATAATTGGCTCTCTGTATCCACGATTCCCCATCCTCGGATCGTGTAGTACTCTATATTATAGATCATGTAATAGTGTTTGCTGTTGAAGAAAATCCACGCGTAAGTGGACCTGCCCAGTTCAAACCTGTGTTTTTCAAGGGTCAGTTGTATAGTAAACCTAGAATTGAAATTGAAGGAGGTTGCCTAAAGGGAAGATAGCTAAGAAGACCCAGTGATTATAATTGGCAGTTTGAACTCATGAAAATAACGATTTATTATCTGATTGATTATAGTATCTTACAAAGGCCAGCCTTTTTACTTATAAGGGAAATAACTAGAGAAAATGACATTTAAAAAAGGAGAAAATGGGCTTCCCTGGTGGCGCAGTGGTTGAGAATCTGCCTGCTAATGCAGGGGACACGGGTTCGAGCCCTGGCCTGGGAAGATCCCACATGCCGCAGAGCGGCTGGGCCCGTGAGCCACAACTGCTGAGCCTGCGCGTCTGGAGCCTGTGCTCCGCAACGAGAGAGGCCCGCGCATCGCGATGAAGAGTGGCCCCCGCTTGCCACAACTGGAGAAAGCCCTCGCACAGAAACGAAGACCCAACACAGCCAAAATCAATCAATCAATCAATCAATCAAACATACGCATCTGATTCAAGATCCTCATTAAAAAAAAAAAAAAAAAAAAATACCACTGCTTTAAAAAAAAAAAAAAAAAAAGGAGAAAATGATGAAGGAAGAATGGCAAAGATTAAGTGGTGATAATGCTGTGTTAATCATTAGCCATATTGGTCAGGGTTTTTGATTATAGAAAACAGAATCCATTTGCTAGATTAAATAGTAAGGGTTTTCTTACAGAGCCTTGAATAATTTATAGAATTTCTGGAAGAGATAGCAAACCAAGCTTCCCTTAGATGGGAGAAGCAAACAGAACTTTCTAGAGAAAACACCTCCTGTGCCCCATCAGTTGCTCAGAGCCTTTGGAGCTGGGGCCCAGAGCTAGGACACCCCATCGTGACTGCACTGGGAGAGTCAGATGCCTCCAGGACCTTGGGGACCAGAAGAGCTGCATCATCTCCACGCCATGGTCTTAACTTTCACCGTACAAGTATGTATTTGTTTGCTTGATGGAAGGGTGAAATCCTACAAAATCCTAGCTACAAGGGAGTCTGAGAAATGTAGTCTTCAGAATTTCCAGCTTCTGATACACGGGAAATTTACACAGGAGATTAGCGTGGTGGTGTGAGCCTGTGTGATGTACATGGATCCAGGTGCGGAATAGTTGGCTATGTATATTCTAAGAAGGTGAAGGGTTGCATAGAGCATTTTAGAGGGCTTCATGTCAAGAACTATATTAAAACATAAAAGTTCTAACAGTCAGCCTTTTTCTATTCAGAAAGTAACTTTCTAAAATGGCTTATTTCCCAAGAGTTCCAGACAACTATTTACTGAACAGAGAAGTAACTAAAAAGAAGCAAACGAAACAGAATGAGAAATGATTCCATTGTCTTCCATAGTTGGCAGTCTAATTGCAAACAGAACTTTACATAGATGGAAATTGACTTAATTATTTGTAGACCACAATAAAATGGGGTAAACCTAAATGCGATAGAAATATTACCCAGTACCTTCACGTAATATTATAGGAGCAAGCAAACCGTAGATGTAAAACTACAAATTTTTGATAGTAGAACAATACAATTATTTAATAAAAATGAGCTTGGTGAGCCAGGTAGAGCTAGAAAACCTCAGAATCATTTTTGATGGGCAGGGCTAGCATTTCTGATAGACATTCACGGTAGGCTTTTGAGCTGGCGTGTATGATGATACAGATCGTGATTTGAAGTAAATCTCTCTCTGCGTCAGGACAGTCGCTGCCTGTCTGGCACACTGTGCATCCAGAAGCTTCCGTTTGCCGTTTGGCCCGAGTCCGGCCACTGCACCTGAGGCGTGCCTTCGCCTTGGTCCCTGGACCCTGGAGGGCCCTCTTCTCTAACGTCTCACAGCCCCTTCCTTCCTGCCTCTGCTTCATTCTCTGACCGGCGGTTCTGCAGCCCCTTGCCTGACTGCACAGCCACTGGATCTGTCTGCCGTGTGCAGTCAGTGCCGTGCTGGGGACGCCCGTGCTGGGCAGGCGGCCGCCCCCCTCCCGCCCCCGGACGGCTGAGCCCGGGCGTTCCCGGCTTTCCCACAGTGCCCGTTCTACCCCTGCCCCTCACTCACAGCAGCTCTGCTGGCAAAACAGAGCCGGACAAGAATCAGCTTTCTTAATACATTCCTCTTAGCCTCTGAGTTTATTACGTCCATCCTCACCACCCTCTTTTAAGTCTGAAGAAGATGGGTCTGAGGGAATCACTCCGCTTACAAGCTACATCCTTTCCTCCAGTTTGCCTAGAAAGCTTGTTTCATCAATTAACTTTCTTCTTTTCCTTTTTAAAAAATTTTTCTTTTTAATGGAAATTCTTGAAGCATACATACTATATATTAAAAATGTCACTATGGCTTGATAAATTGAATGATGACAAGAAAGTTTGAAATAACATGCAGCCGTGACTTTGAGAGCTAAATGTTAAAGTTAATATGACTTTTTTTTTCATTATTCCAAATTTTTTTTATTTCAAATTCATTGAAAGAAATAAAATTATATTTAAAAAAATGGAGTGATCTCACAGACCGAGGAAAGCCAGGGACAAAAAGCACAGGTTAAGTACTTTTTCCTGAGAGGCAGATCTAACAGCTATAGAATGGTCTTTCTTCCTTCCTAGCTTTTGTCAACACACTGACCAGCTTGTTCACTGCCTATCTCTGTCACTCTGAGGGTATCTTTCAATCTCTGGGACTCAGTTTTCCTTTCCTGTAAAATGGTGTGGTTGGCCTTAATTATCTCGAAAGGCCATTCCGGCCCTCAACTATTATTCCATGTAATTTCACGTTGACACACACACATCCTACAAAGAAATGCATGAAAGCTTTTCTTCCCTAGAGTCCCTGCCCTGTACTTTATTTTAATGTTTTAAGAAGTAGCTTACCTGGGAGTTCCCCAGTGGTCTAATGGTTAGGATTCCGGTCTTTCACTGACGTGGCCCGAGTTCAGTCCCTGGTCGGGGAACTGAGATCCTGCAAGCCACTCGGCCCAGCCAACAAAAAAAAAAGGAAGAAGTAAAGAAGTAGCTTACCTGGTCAGAATCTATAGAAAGCATTAAAGTACAGAAGCAGCAATACGAGGCAACTTGATGTCGTGGGAAGAACCTGGGAGGAACCTGAGCTTTCTCATCTGTCGGTGGGGTAACAGGGGTAACTTTTCCTCCCCTAGTTGTTGTTAGGGTAATAGTTACAATGCTAATAGCTAACTTGGAGGTAGTGCCAACCATATAAAAGCACTGTTTGACGTGCTTATATGTCTAATTAATTGAAACAGTGCTGCTGTTGTCTCTGTTTTACAAATAGACATCAAATCTTAACCCTCTCTCAGTCATCCTAAGGGATTCTTTGATAGTCTTTGATGTTGATTCTCTCAAATACTGAGACTTAGATGGCTCCCTATAAATGACCTTCTTTTGAAAAAAATTGAATAAATATATATTTATTAGTATTAAAGTCCTATGAGCATTTGTGCTTTAGTCTACTGTAAACCTAGCTCATCATGACTCCAGTTCCCACCCACAAACTTCCTCAGCATATCTGGCAAAGTGGGAAAATTAACTGGCACTTACTGCCAACACTTGGCCTTTCCTTGGGCACAAAGAGGTTAAGTGACTTGCCCAGAGTCACATGTCTAGTAAGTGGCAGAGTCAGTCCCGGAGTCGGGCCCCTGCATCCGCGCTGTTGCCCACTAAGCAACAGTGCCTCCCTCGCTCCAGGATCTAAATGAAATAGCAAATGCTGCCGCGGCTGTGCTGGTGGTGGTGAGGACAGTGTGCAGACCTGGTCATAAGGGTGCAGAGGGAGAGGGAAGAGGCTCTCTGTGCTCACTGACTCCCGTCCCCGCTTCGGGTTTCGTCCCCCTCCCTGTGTGAGGGACGCTGGACTGTTGCAGAGTAACCCACCTTGGCGGTGCAGCTGTTTCAGTCCTCAGTTCCAAACTTGAAAGGAAATCCCTTAATACTACCTGAGCAGTGACGGCAGATCATCATTTTCTCCTCTTCCATCTCTTTATCATACACATTCTGAAATTAGTTCTAAAATATGTGTCAGGAAGTAGCTAAGGAAAGGCGAAGTGTTAGCAGTAAGTACCAGTTAATTTTCCCACTTTGCCAGATATGCTGAGAAAGTTTTTGGGTGGGGATTGGAGTCATGATGAGCTAGGTTTACACTAGACTAAAGCACAAACGCTCATAGGACTTTAATACTAATAAATATATATTTATTCAATTTTTTTCAAAAGAAGGTCATTTATAGGGAGCCATCTAAGTCTCAGTATTTGAGAGAATCAACATCAAGACTATCAAAGAATCCCTTAGGATGACTGAGAGAGGATTAAGATTTGATGTCTGTGAAGAATTTCTAAATTTCTTTTCATTTGTTTTAATTGCTTAATCAAAAGAGCACTATTTTTGAGATTCGCTTTCGGCTTACAATGATGGGTCATCCTGCTAGCGTTAGAAGGCACCGTGGTCACTAGTAACCAAGGTCCAGTGGTAAGAGGTTGTATCACACAAGGTTCATTATAAATTCATCACCATATATATTAAATTTCATTTCTCACTCACACTTAGGAACTACTCTTTTGTAAAGCAGTAACTACTTAAAGCAGATTTTTACAGTAATATCAACGAAGTTTACGTTAATAGCTTAGTGCTTATGATATGTACAAATATGGCTGCTATCTCTTGAAACACTGTTCCAAGCACTATATGAAGGACTTACTATAACAGACCTACATGACGTATTATTATTTCCCCCCCATTTTATAAATGATAGAACTGGGATTCAGAGAGATTAATTTAGGTACTCGAGTTCACACAATTGACAAAGCTGGGATCTGAAACCAAGTCTGTCTGTGCTCATGGTCAGTCCTGGACGTTAACTCCAAGTTGCTCAGGTTTCTGACTGAAGACCATTGTGCTGAACAGTCTCATGAAATTTCAAAGGGATTGGGGAGGAAGGAATACAGAGTTAGGCTTTCAAAAGAGGCTGGATAAACTAAATCAGAATCATAGGACCCAAAGTAATTTTAATATAATGAAAGAAGTTGGAAGAAGAATAGGAGACCCCGAGGAAGCTGTGTTCTCACTGGGGCAGAAGCCATGGCGGGATGACTGGAGGTCAGGTGAAAGTCTGAGTGGTTGTTCTACTGTCTTCAGGTTGTCGTGCATCTTACGTATTCAGATTTACATTCTGATTCTTTAGTTCTTCTTTCTTAGCCTCACACCTGAAATAGTCAGTACGCCTTCCTCCCCAGAAGAAGAGGAGAAGTCACTACTTAATGCAGTTGTTCTTATTGATGATTCCGTGCCAACGACCAAAATTCAGATCAGGTTAGCAGACGGGAGCCGTTTGATACAAAGATTCAATAGTACACACAGGTAAGCTTGGGGTGACTTATCTTTGTAAAACTGGATGCAGCTTGAGTCATGAAGAATACGAAATTCTTTACATTTACTTTTGAAGTAAGTTTTTGACAGAAAACAAAAACTTTAAAAGAATAATAGCTGTGTGTGAGAAGTGAAACATTTAGTACTTAAACATCCTCTGTAAACTGTCCCAATACTAGTGCAAATGCAGATACCACTCAAAAATAAAGAAAATTGTTAAAAGCTGTGGTTTTGCACCATTGCTAAAACCATGAGAAGTTGAATCAGATTTGATTTGCTTTAGTAAAACCTGATTTGGACTTTACTCCTTTAAGAATTTATGAGAACCCTGATTAGGATTAACTTTCTACATAGCAAATTCTTTATAACATAAATTTATAGTGTAAATAAAGTTTAATTGTGCTCTTTTCAAGTACTTCAAATAAACAGTTTTAAATGTCATTTTAACATTCATTGTACATTTGTTGTGCTAATAAGATATTATTTTTATTTGTTCATTGTATCCCACTAAGAGATACATTTATGATCTTAGTTGAGCTACTGTATATATGTGGGCGTAATTTTTTTCATTATTTTTATAACTTACACTTTTCATAGTTACAGACTCACACTGACACAGGCTCATCTGAGGTACCTTTTTCTGGGTCATGTGCTGCTAAGATATTTTATACTCTGAAAAAATAGGCCCTGTAGTGTAGTAACGTTGTTGACATTTCTTTGATGCATAACTCACCTAAAGATTGTGTCTGTTTACAGTGAGAGTAAATGTCAGGTGCGCTCCAAAGTTAATCCTCACATTTTACCATAAAGCCAAGGTAAATCCATCCATTGAAATTAAATTAAAGAAGGTTACAACACATTTAAATAAGGATAAGAATTGTGTGATTTTTTTTTTATTATCTAGTTTTAGCTAAAAGCTTAATTGACAGTAAAACCTTTGTATCACAAATTATTTTTATCTTATTTCTTCAGGATCCTGGATGTTCGGGACTTTATTGTACAGTCCCGTCCTGAATTTGCAACTCTTGACTTTATTCTTGTGACTTCATTTCGAAACAAAGAGCTAACAGATGAAAGCCTGACACTACAAGAAGCAGATATTCTTAACACTGTGATACTCCAGCAACTAAAATGATATTCCTCCTACCCGTGCAGTAGCGTGTAGGAACGATAATGTGCCACATTAGCGAGGAAAACACTTAGACCGTAAAAAGTTATTTTTATTATTTATACAGATAAATTTTGGTTTTATTCTTATTCTGTCTTCCAGCGTTAGTCTAGACAAATTTGGACTAGGAACAGATCTTGAGAAATATGTTTGAGGTTTTAGCTGCGAGGGCTGGCTTCTGTTGATAGCTTTTAAATATTCAGGCAAACCAATTTGATACATGATCAGCGTTAATGCAACAACATTTGTTTTCAGAGAAAATGAACAAAACCCCATTTTGATAAATGCATTTGGTAAAATCTGCACTAAAGTCTCTTGATGCTGCATTGATCAACAGCCATTAAGAAATCTTCTGATCAAATACTTTGAAAATTTTTCTGTAATGTATACTGAAAAGTATCTGTATCTGATTTTGAAATACTTTGATCATACGATAATCATTTCTCCTATTAAGATTTTACACATCCTTTTTCCTTGCTGATTTAGCTGTTTACTCATGTCAGAAAATACAGTTTAGCCTTGTATTTTACAGGACTCTGACCATCCTAAACTAGAAACAAAGACAAAGGTCAGCAGTTCCTGAGATGTGTCCACCAGCACTTTAGGTAACTCCAGTCCCTCGCGGAGCCTGCCATGATCACATTCATTTATTCATTCAACACGTTGTTCCAGAGGACCCACTACATATACTAAACACTGTTCTAAGTGTTCGACCCAGAGTGTAGTCTACCGCAAGACAAAATGAGTGTAGAAATACAGGAATGTAAATTCTGTCAGCCAGACTGGATCTGAAGAGTTACCAGCGTAAATGTCTGCGTTTCTGCTGACGCCAGGTATTTCCTGAGTAAGGGAGGCTACAGCAGGATGGGAGAAAAGCTTTTCCTTCTTCCCAGACACCATTTCATCTTTGGTCACCCCTCCTGGTTAGTCTTTTATTGTCGTCTTTTATTGCTGCTGTAACAAATTACTACAAATTTAGTGGCTTAAAACAGCCTAGGTTTCTTCTGTAGGTGAGATGTCTCACATGGGTCTCACTGGGCTAAAGTCAGGTGTCCGCAGGGCAGCATTCCTCTGGGAGGCTCTGGGGGAGAAATGTTTCCTTGCCTTTCCAACTTCGAGAGGCCACCTGCATTCCTTGGCCTGTGGCCCTCTTCCATCTTCACAACCAGCAATACTGTATGTCTCTGGCTCCAGTGTCATCACATCTCTTTGAGAACAGCCGGGAAAGAGTCTCTGCTTCTAAGGACTCGTGTGATTAGATTGGTCTGCCAGATAATCCAGGATGACCTCCCCATCACAAGGTCCACAGTAACCTTAACCAAATCCTTGAAATCCCTTTTGTCATGTAAGGTGACATATCACAGGTTCCTTCTGCAGGCACCAGGGGTGGTCTCTTCTTTGCCTCTTGCAACCTGTAGAGGCGGATGGCATCCCTTCCCTTATGGCCGTATCCCTCCACGTCTCTGCTTCTGTCCTTACATCATTTACTTACGACTTTGATTCTCCTGCTTTCTTCTTACAAGCACCCTAGTGCTTACATTTGGTTCACACAGATAATCCAGGATAATCTCCTCATCTAAAGTATGAGTGAGCATCTGGGTGTGTGTCCTGGGACACAGTTTCTATCTGTGAACCTAGAAACCCAGGTATCTGCTCCCAAATATAAGGGTAAGACAGGCATAGAATAATCGTTACAAACATTCCTCTTCAAAAAAATAGAAACTGGAAGGGAAAAAGGAGCCAGCAGTGCCAAGCAATTTAGAAGTTCAGCCAGGCACGCTCCGTTAGGTTTCGGGGCCTGGGAATAATCTCCTGTGGCTCACAGCAGCGTCCCATAGACGTGTGACTTTCCCTCAGGGTCTTTCCTTATACATGAGAGGTAGCAGGTGTTTGCAGCTGAGTATTATCAGCTTGTTTCTTGCCTGTGGAATCGTGGGAGGTTCAGCCATCTTTTTTCATTTCATTCTGTCTCTGTCCCTTTTAGTTTAAAACGGCAGTGTCTGTGGGTCTTCTGTGCATGTTACAGAAGTTGCTCCATTAGACCAGAGGCTCCTCCCCAGAGCTTTCCTAGATAATCCAGCTCTCTTTTTGGCCTTTTCTGAGATGGCTGAGGGGCTCTGTGAGTCACACTCTTAATCTCTTTAAAGAGCCTTTGATGTGACCTTTTTTTTTTTTTTTATCTTTCTCAGGTATTAGCAAAAAGTTATAGGCCACAATCTCATGTCTTTCCTTAGAGCCATCTTTCCTGACAGTGAATCTCTTAATGTCTTTGCCGTTCGCTCGGGTAAACTAAGAATTTCCAAGTCATCAAGTCCTGTTTCCTTCTTTTTTACCATTCCTTCCCTCAATTTATCTGCTTCCTCTCACGTTTTACCGTCATCAGTAGGGAGGAAGCAGGCTGCGCCTTCCCCGCCTTGCTTGGAAGTCTTTTCAGCTCGGTGTCCCGAGTCTCCCTCACGCCTCTTGCTTTCCACGCGGCTGCAGCCAAGCCTCCTGCCACCATGTCCCCGGCATCTCGTTTCCTTCCGCTTCCCGCAGCGCGCTCCGCAGTCCCTCCTGAGCCCTCCCTGGCCGCGCCTGTCAGGTCCCTGTCGCTAGTAGGCGTGTCCTCGCAGCAGCCGCACGCACCCCTTCCTCCTCGGAGCCCTGGCTGCCGTCCGCATCCACGTGTCTGATCCACGTGTCTGCCGCAGGGCTCAAGGCAGCCTCGGCTCTCTCTGTCGCGCTCCTAAAACCTCTCCCAGCCTCCACCCGCTGCCCAGGCGCAGAGCCACCTCCGCACTTGTAGGTCTTTGTTACAGCAGCGCTCACTTCAGGGTGTCTAGAAAAGCCCACTGTGCCTCCTCACTGCCACTTGACTGGAATGTGCCAGTAGGAGCTTTGCACGTGACCTTTCTCTGGGGCTCCCGTCGCTTCCAGGAGCTGAACTTACCCGTGTGAGGGGCGGATAGTGGGAGGGCTGCCAGACCTGCCCACCGCGCAAGTGTTGATCGCGCCACCACAGAGAAAGCTCGTTCTCAGTGTCGTAATCCAGAAGAAGAAGCGTAGTCCTAAGTCTTCTCCTCAGCATGGGAAGCTCTGTTCCTTTCCACTAACTGAAAACAACCTGGAGAATATATAAATGACAATTCAAAAAGTCAGCCTCTGTCCAGAAAGGTTACCAAGGATAAACTACATTTTCAAGGAGCAAAATCGTATTCCTGCAGAAATAATCTATTGAAACAAATTAACATTTCAAATAAACGGGCATTGCCCTGTTTTGGATTAACAAAATGGAGAAAACTATTAACCAGACCCTGTAAAATTATTTGAAACGTTATTCTTGTAGTTTCTTTTTAGTCAATTAGATGGAGTGCCTGTAGACACACATACAAAAACCACTGCCATTTCTGTATATAATGGTTCCAAAATAGATTCACATCTGGAGGGCGGATCAGACATCCAGAGGGATGAACAGTACTTTCGTGTGTTCTACAAAGTGTTTTGCTTCATTTAGAGTTTTCCTGAATTCTTTGTACTGTTGCAGTCGCTGTAACTTTTAAAATTTATAATCCTCTCAGAAGAGATTGTGTGACGTCAATTGTTTTGCATGACGTGTGTGTAAGGACGTTTTCACTTACCAATAAAGAATGTTTTCACTGAAAGTCATTGAAAATCCTTTTCAGAATTTCCTTTGATTTGCAGTTTTATTTGAGTGGCCTAGTGGAGTATTGTAAGGGTAACATTTCCCGTGGTACGTCTTTCTGATGGGCAGAAGAATCTGAGCTGTAGCGATGTGATCTGTTTCCATTACTGGTTCTGTTTTTATTCCACCAAAATAAAGGGGCAAATTTTTCTTCACTTCGGCCACACTGGATCTCTTGAAAACCTTGTCACGACATGTGTTGTTGATGAAGTGCCTCATGTTTTCCATTAAGAGTTTTTGTGGGCTTCCCTGGTGGTGCAGTGGTTGAGAATCTGCCTGCTAATGCAGGGCACACGGGTTCGGGCCCTGGTCTGGGAGGATCCCACATGCCGCGGAGCAACTGGGCCCGTGAGCCACAGCTACTGAGCCTGCGCGTCTGGAGCCTGTGCTCCACAACAAGAGAGGCCGCGATAGTGAAAGGCCCGCGCACCGCGATGAAGAGTGGCCCCCGCTTGCCGCAACTAGAGAAAGCCCTCGCACAGAAACGAAGACCCAACACAGCCAAAAATAAATAATAAATAAATAAAAAAAAAAAAAAAAAAAAAGAGTTTTTGTCCCTGATCAGCAATGCACATAAATACATATGTGTCCAGTGTTGTCATAAAGGCTAAGAAACACTTTCTATAATCCTCTATCTAATTTTGTTTTAAATAAGAATATGCCCTGTCAGTTTTTTTGTTTTTTTGTTTTTTAAGTATTAGTTTAATTATTTATTTATGACTATATTGGGTCTTCGTTTCTGTGCGAGGGCTTTCTCCAGTTGTGGCAAGCGGGGGCCACTCTTCATTGCCGTGCGCGCGGGCCTCTCACTATCACGGCCTCTCCTGTTGCACAGCACAGGCTCCAGACACGCGGGCTCAGTAATTGTGGCTCACGGGTCCAGCTGCTCCGCGGCATGTGGGATCTTCCCAGACCAGGGCTCGAACCCGTGTCCCCTGCATTGGCAGGCAGACTCTCAACCACTGTGCCACCAGGGAAGCCCTACCTAATTTTAAAGTATCTTTTAACTCCAAGTAAATGTTTTGTAAAAGGAGCCCCATTGCATATGTATAACAGTGTGCGTGGTGTTTGTACAGCACATATAAATTACTCATGTGGCCCAGAACTAACAACTGGCTATATAGTCTACTTAGCTTATACTTAACAATTTGGCCTCTTTAGAATTTAGAGCTATGACCTAAGTTTCTGAAAAAATAGGAGGGCGGGGAGCTTTTTTTAGAAAGTTTGAACTTGATGATTTATTTTCTTTTAGATAAATGTTTCTATATTGTTAAAAACAAGACTGTAGCCCAAAATGGAGCCCCTAAATGCCAAGGCCCACGTCACCAAACCCTGACTTGACTTAATTACAGTGTGGGCTCTCCCAGAAATGGAATCTTAAACCAGTCAATCGATAATCTGATCAGCACTAATTAGGTCATCTGTCTGATAAACCCTTGCCACCCCCTAAAGGAAAGTGACCTTTGCCATAACCAACCTGCTTTTCTGCCAGTGTATCTGTCTGTTCCCACCCTCTTCTGCCTAAAAAAGTCTCAGCTTGAACAGCTACTGGGAGCTCGTTTCTATTTGCTAGATTGGCTGCTGCCCATTCGTGAATTGTTCAATAAATTCATCAAGATGTTTAAAATTTATTCATTTGAATTTTTTGTTTTTTCACACTATGAAGCAAGAGACTTTCAGAATCATTCTGGGGAGCTGCAACCTTACAACTTCCTAAGTCCTGACTAGGTGATCTCAGATGGCTTCTTAGGCTGCTCAGAGGAAAGCTACAGTAGGAAAGGTGGAAATAAGTCCATTCTGTTGAGTATATCACAACATTTCTGGCTTTTTTTGGAGATAATTACCAACTTATTAGCATGGACATCATACAATCAGCAATACAATAGTTTTTCAGTTTGGCTCCTGTGGACTGAGAAAAAAATGCACAACATGAGAGTTATGAGTTAAGTTTTATTTGGGGCAAAATGAGGACTATAGCCCTGGAGACAGCGTCTCAGATAGCTCTGAGGAACTGCTCCAAGGAGATGGGGGAAGGTCAGTGCTATATAGGATTTTAGTGAAGGGCGGACGTGCAGTCAAGTACACGTGTTGCCAGAGGCTTGCTGGTAGTCACGAGGAACAGATGTCACCGTTAGTGATTTTAGTGCTCTTCTAGATATGAGGAGATGCAAGAATTTGAGCTCATAAAATCGTCTCTTGAAAATATCTAACTATCTGAAGCCCTGTTCTGCCAGTTTTTCCCAGAGCACAGATGTCTCACTCCTGATCTCCACCCTGAACTCCTTTCAGGGGGCGTTGAAGGTCAGTGGCTGCGCTGGCTACTGACTTCATCCTTGTAGAGCCAGGTGGCGAGCGACAAGTTTTAGTTGGCACTTCTCTTGAATGAAGTTATGTGTGTTAATTAGGCACCAATAAAAGAGGTCCATGAGATTAAAGGCAACTGCCTTTTTTCCTCCAAAAATTCTCTTCTGCCCTTTACCTTCTTGAGTGTAAACTCTCTTAGCACTGCTGTTTATTTGTGTAGATGTCAACACAGACGTATGTACAACAGTGACTTTCCTTGCTCTAACCCTGGGGATAGAAGAGTACTTAAAATGAGTGGATGTCCTTTGATTTTATGCCTCTGTGTCTGCTTTTTGGTTTGTATTTTCCTTGTCTGCATAGGGCACCTTTCAGTGTCCTTTTTAGAACACTGTTAATTGTAAAAGGTCCGACATGGTAGTTTCTGTAGTTAACATTTTTCCCGCTTTGTTTTTCATTTTTGTCCCTGTGGGAAAGGCTTGTTTCTTCTGTTGTCAACAGATTTTATCATTTTTAATCATAGGATCAAGAATGGTAGAAGTATAAGTTTTAGTTTTCTATCAGAATCTATGTTGATTAGGAAGTAGCAACAATAAATACTACAAATACTCAGAACATCAGTAGACTTGGAAGTGAAAGCACGAACATAGCTGATACAAGTGGGCGGTCCTGCCCCCAGCCTGGGATTTTTAACTGGGTCTGGGCTTTTGAGCACAGGAGGGCATAGGATGAAGTAACATCTTCTAGAAAGAAATGTTCATCCTTCCTACAGATCAATGTCAGATTTAAAGTCCCCTGAGCTGAAGAGATCACTCTTATTAATGTAGTGAACTTATATGCAAATAAAAGTTTCATATATGCATGTTATAAATACATGATAATAACACCAAGGCTGAGAGGTGGGTTTTGTTTCCCTTGAAAACCTATTATAAATGTTTGTAATGGAAGTAAATGTTACTGTTTTTTGAGGGTTTTTAAAATTTATTTATTTATTTATTTATTTTTGGCTGTGTTGGGTCTTCGTTGCTGCGCACAGGCTTTCTCTAGTTGCGGCGAGCGGGGGCTACTCTTCGTTGTGGTGCGCGGGCTTCTCACTGTGGTGGCTTCTCTTGTTGCGGAGCACGGGCTCTAGGCGCGTGGGCTTCAGTAGTTGTGGCACGTGGGCTCAGTAGTTGTGGCTCGGGGGCTCTAGAGCGCAGGCTCAGTAGTTGTGGCGCACGGGCTTAGTTGCTCCGCGGCATGTGGGATCTTCCCGGACCAGGGCTCGAACCCGTGTCCCCTGCGCTGGCAGGCGGAGTCTTAACCACTACGCCACCAGGGAGGTCCCAAATGTTACTGTTTGAAACACTGTGTACAAAGGTGTTCTACCTTTGTTCTACCTCTAGCTATTCAAACTAATCTGACTTTCCATTCTTTAACAGGAAGCATGTATGTGATTCATTTGCCATAAAGATACATGTGTTGGCGATCGCTGCTTGGGTTCAGCGTTTATCGAGGGCTCACTCAGAGCAGAATCCTGTGTTTGGCGGGCAGCATGTCACTTGCGGTCAGTGTCACTCCGACCCCAGCCTGGATGTGATTTCTCCGGAGAGCCCCCCGCCCCCCAGCCCCACTCATGCTTTGGTCTAACGTCCTCCCTTGTCCACAGCTCTCAGTCCCACTACCCTGTTTACTACAGCGTTCGCAATACCAACATTTCCTTGTCCATTTATTTGATTTTATCCCTACCTCCTAACGTTCAGGCACTCTTTCCTGTTCCCCCTGACAATTATAAAACTAAAACAATTTGGTGATGAGTTTGATGTCCTTTATCCAAGAGAAAACAATCCACGGAGTGGGGAGTACAGGGCCCTACAAGCAGTGAGGGAGGTTTGGGGGCAAGAGTGAGTTCACAGAGCTCAGAAGAGGCAACTTGGAAACAGGGCCTGACTGGCTAGGAGGCGGGGGGTTTCCTTACGAGGCTGGCAGGGCCCATTTTCTAGGGTGAGGTGAGCTCACTAAAGCTGAATTGGAGGATTGTGATTGGTGGGTGTTAGGATTCCTTGTCAGGTGTTTCCCAGAAATGCAGGCTGGATGAGGTTTAGATCTGTGGCATGGGCAAGCCCCTGGGACGGCCTCCATTATTACGTGGGTCTCCCTAAACGAATTAACTTTATCACCCCAGATTCTCAGAATGTGAGTTTGTGAGAGCAAGGTTGTTTTTAACCTACTGCTGTGTCCTTAGAGCCTAAAACAATAACCTGGACATAGGAGTCACTCAGTAAG
Organism: Balaenoptera acutorostrata; assembly: GCF_949987535.1. Lineage (NCBI taxonomy): Eukaryota > Metazoa > Chordata > Mammalia > Artiodactyla > Balaenopteridae > Balaenoptera > Balaenoptera acutorostrata. The sequence continues at coordinate 76,810,779 of NC_080080.1, read as the reverse complement.
TGGTCCATAAGTAACAAATCAGTGAATTAAGATTAGGACCCTCTGAACGTTGGAAGAATATTTGCATTTACGTTTTAAAAAGGAGATTCCAAATAGTGCCAGTAGAGTCGATACTGGTGACAGAAAACATTTGTATATTTTGTTTGGGTTTAAAGGAAGGAGAAGGAGAAAAGTGATCTAGAAGTGGTGGCCTCGACTCATCCCAAGAGTGGAAGCACCTGTATCTGTGAGCAGTGGTCCAGGCGTTTCCCCAGGTAGAACTGGGGCGAAGAGGGCTGAAGAATGTGCTCCGGAGAAGCCTGCAGGAGGTGAGATGCCTGGGACTGTCTGAAAGCCAGTAGCAGGGGCTGTGATTCTAGTTTAGAGATAAGGAAGAACACTGCTCTATAAAGACGTGGTAGAAACCCCTCAGTGGGCTCAGTTCTTTTTTTTTTTTTTTTTTTGATGGTTACTTCTTTAATATGATAAAATGTATTTCAACCCAAAAGCCAGCATTTTTTAAGGACATATACTGGAAAGATGTCCACTATCACCACTATATTTTTAATCAATTCATATTTATATTTTAATAATTAGCAATGAAAGGACTTACATTTTGGCATTCTGAGTTACAAAGGAATGGAGAAAATAACCCCCCTTAAAATGAAACTGACTAAGGTTAAAGACATTTTGCAACTTTTTCAGGAAGGAGAATATAAATATAAACAATCCTTTTAAATGTTCTTGAAGTGAGTTTTTCCTAGGAAAAAAATAACATGGGACCATGGAAGGCCACTACTAGCTGTTGCTCGGGGCAAGTCAAAGGAACAAAGATGGCCTTGTGGCCACATTGCCAATATTTTTTCTTTTGAATTTTATTTTATTTATTTTTTTATACAGCAGGTTCTTCTTAGTTATCCATTTTATATATATTTGTGTCTATGTGTCAATCCCAATCTCAGTGGGCTCTGTTCTATTTGCTTACTCTAAGTACGGTTGTTCTTATAGATTTGATCTTCATGTCAGAGTTAAAATATTGCTAGTCTTATAATAGCTACTTAATTTATTAATAGCACATAATTTATTTAAAATGTTTAGCCCTTGATATTTTATTTTTGAATGTAATACCCCATCCTCATTTGTTACTTTAATACTGATACCCCAAAATGTGAAAGTTGATTTAATGAAATTTAATCACAATAAATTGGGAGTGTGCTAAAATATATGGCAACACTCTGGTTAACTGAAAAGCTGCAGAAACTCAGATGATACTAAAGGCCATAACCACACATCGCTCGTGCCTTTGAAATCAGACTAGTTTGCGGAGCTGTTGACTTTGGCTACGCTCTCAATTTGGCTGAACTTATAAAGAAAACTCACTAGTCATTATATATTGTTCTTGTTCTCCAGATTAACCCCATTACCCAATCTTCCACGCAAGCAAAGAAGGCAGAAATGACCTGGAGTTACAGATTTCCAAATAACCTTTATAAACAGAAAAGGATGATCTCTGCAAACATGTATGAGTTTCAATGTTCTTCTTGAAATTATTTCACAGAAAGAATGATTTTATAAAATTCTCTTAATTTTGATACTCCTGAATAGCACACTTTTAGGTAGGTTAAAATACTCAACCAGTACTTATTTAATTTGCATGTTTCTCTTTTTTAACATAAGTACAAAATCTTAAGTATTTACATTTGACATGAGAAATGGCACTAAAGCTTATAATGGTAAGTGAAGTAGGTTCTCTATGTGCAGTCCTGGAAATAAGAAATGACTTTTAACAAGGAATGGTATCCATAGGCATCTTAAACCTTTGGTTTTAGATGTAATGAAAACAGCAAAAAGGCTAGATTTGATTCCAAGTCACACCCGTGCCTCGGTGAGTGTGCGGCACCCAATTCATCTGATCTCATCTCCCCAGGTGCAAAGGACCATGGGGCGATTCACAAACTGTATTTTTTCTTCCTCTAAATTATTTTTTAAAATAAGAGGATCTCCCTTACTCTATTAATGAAAATAAAATTGTAAGAGATGTTTGCATTTCTAGAGGTTTTTATATTTTATGACAAGTTTTTGTTTTAGACCTACAAATTGATCCCCTAGCTCCACTTTTAAGTGGATGGTTGTCCAATCGAGGCTAAGATTTTACCTAAATAATTGCATTTAAGTGTATGCAAAAGTGTGAGTATTCAGCACTTTAAGTAATTTTCAGCATATGAAGTAATATTCTAAAGGATATTGAGCTAATGTGGTAACTCTTAGTTTCGCCACCAGAAACATCCTCAGGTGAAATGTTAATTTATGATGATTTGGTAATTTTGGTTCCATTTAGCTCTTGTGTGGAGTACTCTAATGCAGTTCAATGTTTTGTTATATTTTTCCTCAATGTTTGCCGTCTTCCTAGCAATTTTGTTACATCAAGACTGATGTAACAGAAAAAGCAGACTATTTGAAAGAGTCTGACACTTTCTAAAAGAATATTATGTCTTTATTTTAAACTGGAGATATAAATATCAAATTCTTTTTTGCATTGATCTAGTACAAGAATCTAGTATTCTTATACAACTATAAGCCAGAATATCTTGAAAGAAAGCCAAAAAGATTAATAAACTTAGAACTCTGAAAAGTTCTTAATGCAGCCTTTCAAAAATCTAATGTATTAAAACATGGGGGAGTGGGGGCAGAGAGACGTTTGTTACAGCAGGTATCATTGCCTGGCAGCATTTAACGATATCAAAAATGCTGTTGTTGATTACAATTTAACTTCTTTCACGAGGTGACTCCAATCTTAAAATTAACAGCCCAGGATGTCAGAGAAGAAAGAACTGCATTTCTTCCCACCAGTACATATGTATGGAGAGGAGCCACATGGGGTCAAGGAGTGAGTGAAGAAAAAAAATTTTTCATATGTCATCATCTGGCAATAAATGTCTAAGGCCACAGGCCCTGTTAACCTTTACAAAGATCAAGGTGTTACTGATAGTAAAACAGAACCTTTTAGTTGCCTTTGAGAAGGTAACATTAGGACATCCGTGTGCGAGATGTTGGCTACTTATTCCTCCACCAGACGGCGTGCGGGCCCTGTAAAAGAATCTCATCATTATCTTTCCCTCAGCTGGTTGATCTGTTGGTTTATTTACTGACGTATAGTTGCCTTAAAATATTGTATTAGTTTCAGGTGTACAACATAGTGATTTGATATTTTAATAAAATAAAGAGAGGATGAAAGTTAGTTGTTAAAATAAAAACTAGGAATTATGTCAACATCAGTATCATTTAGCACTGTTTTTTTCTGACCTTTTGCAGTATAGATAAGGAATACTTGGCTAAATATAATTAGCATCTTTAGAAATTTAACAGTGTTGAATCGTAAAAATATTGCTAGTGTCAATGTATTGGGCCTTGGGTTTTTCAGTGCAAGATTGCCCATTACACGTGGCCCAGATGTCCATCACTGGTATCTTACCCACTGACCGTTCTCCCTGGAGAGCATTTAAAATGCCCCGCTAAGGTCTCAACTCGTGATAAGACATTCTCTGTTTTAATGCACTGCCATAAACTGACTTCTTAACTCTTTTCCTGTGTTGGTTTTTTTTTGGTTTTTTGGGTTTTTTTTTTTTGTTTTTTTGTGGTTTTTTTTACCCACGCCATATCCCCTCCTGTTTTCTGTAGCTAAATTCTGATTACTCTGATTTCAATTCTTCATTCTTTTTTATCTGCAGTCACCAGCACTCACCACGGTAAATTCTATTTTGATCTTTGCCTTTCCCTCTTACAAAACTGTGCGTGCACGTTCACAATCTGCAAGGCCACTAGCAGAGACGTGAGTAGCAGAATCGTAAATGAAAATGGAGAGAATTGGCATAAAGGTGGACATCCTAAATTCCTCATCACGCCTCCACCACCAACTCTTTGAGTCCCAATTTTCTCACCTCCAGAACCAGGAGATCAGAACACCGTCCTTCAGTTCTTAATTCTGATTCTTTTCCACAAAATTAAGCACTGACCAACATAACATGCCTACAGATGTTACAACGGAAGTAAAGATGGACAAATGATACCAAAAATGGAAACCAACAAGTAAATCCAGAGCAAATACAGCGTGTTGTTTATTCTCTTCCTTTTGGATTGCTTTTCTGGGACTGTCTACTGGTAAGAGATTTTGAGAATTCTTATTAAAAACATTTTAGTCTAATAATATCTGTGGAAGCATTAAGCAACAGGTTAAAGACAGTGAAAATTTTGCCAGCCAATACAATTTTCCTGGGCCTAATGCTTAATAGCCTTTAAAAAAAAATTATGTTAGAATCTAACGGCACAGACCTATTCAACAAAAATTATGGTTCCTTCATAGGACACTATTCAGTCTTTTGAAAAATGTCTAGTAAAATAATGATGTGAAAAAATTTATGATAAGAAAAAAGCTGTTAGAAAAGATTTGCCACGGGATTACAGTGTAGTTGAGGGGTGGAGGGGGGCACTGCTTACCATTTCTAGCCCAAATTTTGGTCTCTCATATTATTCCCGAATTAAAATAGCCAGAGCCCCTTGAAGAAATGGTTGACTCCAGGTTAGGGAAAGGGAAATACAAGGTGAGCCCAGGTTACCTGGGGACTAAAAGTAAAGAAGCTTTCAAAGACCAATGAGGTCATGTCAAAAGGGCCCCAAAGCCAGATTGATGTAGTTCTCACCGGCCTACTTTGACACCATTTGAGCCAAACTATCAAGATCGTAGTTAACTGAAATTCACTGGGTCCATGAAAATCCATAAGTCATTCGTGATTATCAAATGAGTCACTAAAACCACTTTGTCACCAATGGAGTTAGCCATTAAACCAACCCCTTACTTTGAAAACTTTATGCGTTTATTCTGCCTTTCCAGGAAGACCTTTATTTCTCGAAACCAGTAGCCCTCGTTGATAAGGGAAAGCTGACTTAAGAATATCAGCTAGTAGAGGTAGACGGTGACAAACAGAAATGTAAAATCATCATTTTGCAGTCCCCAGTGAAATCACTGACTCAGACAAGGATTATCAGTTGGTATTAAATTTATTAGATGAAGGATGGATGGGGAAGTGAATTTTGTACGTGCTTTGCCCGAATAACATCAAAAAAGATCACACTCACGACAAGGGCGAGATCTTAACTGTACGACGGAGGAGGAGGGAGGCTAAAATTGTACAATATGAAGAATAAGGCCATCTTCACACTAATTCAGTGACCAAGCTTGGCAGCTCTAATGGTGGAAAAGCCAGGTACTGTGTGTCCCCAAGTGGACTGCCTACGTGTCTACACAACACCAGGGATGTATTCTCGACTAAAGCATTTAACTTGAATCTGTCAAGCCTTCAGATGTAACTTTCAGTTTACAGGAAAGTACATAGAAGAATAAGTTAAAAGCTGCCACAGAGAAGTGATCAGACAAACCCAGATGATGAAACATTTTACAGGACAGATCAGTGTCATGAAAAAAAAGACTCTTCTAGATTAAAGGAGGGGTAAGGAATACAACTAGGCTGCCGTAACTGGGACTGGATCCTGATTTGGATAGACCAGACCATCATATTTTGAGGACAACTTGTGAAATATGCACTAGGTATATTGAAAGTTGTAATTAATTTTGTGAAATGGGATAACGTTTTTAGCCATATAGAAGGAAATATTTAATGTGTGCTAAAGTAAAATCTTCCAAAAATGTTCATGCTCATTAATACAAAAAAAAAAATCAATCGTGGTGAAGTGTTGGCTTGGAGACAGGCCTGGGTTTGACCCCTGACTTCATTTACCAGCTGGTCAAAGGCATTGAAACTCTGTGCCTTAGTTACCTTTTATGCTATACCTACCTTTGATAAGTAATGGGAATTATATGAGATAATGCACAGTTTAACAACTAACTACTGTACTTTTCCCATTAACCTCCTGATGCTTGACCTGTTTGTCTTCTATTCTACATTTTTAAAACTCTCTTCTTTGTTCCTCGCTGTTTTAAGCTTTCGCTTGATTTCATTATTTCCACTCATGATTCTTTCGATCTCTCTGTGTACTAGGAGCACTCAGTGTGAAATTATCCCTTGTTATCTCTGTGCTGTTGAGTACTTTGATTACATAATTATCCACTTCTCTTAGGTCTTTGGTCACTAAAAAATTCAACAATCTGTGCCACGTTGTCACTTTGTGACTCAGTCTTCACTTAGGACAATACCTGTTTTTCTTGACTCTTCATAATCTGCTTCAGTGTTTATTTCCTAAAATAACACTCCCTCCCTCCCTGCTTCCCTCTCTCCCTCCCTCCTTCCCTCCCTCCCTTCCTTCTTCCTCCTTCCCTCCCTCCCTCCCTCCTTCCCTCCCTCCCTCCCTCCTACCCTCCCTCCCTCCCTCCTTCCCTCCCTTCCTCCTTCCCTCCCTCCCTCCCTTCCTCCCTCCCTCCCTTCCTTCCTTCCTTCCCTCCTACTCTCTCCCGCTTTGCCTCTCCCTCCCTCTCTCTCTCTCTCTCTCATTGGAGATAACAGGGAGAACGCCTTTTCTCCCTGCATGTTCCTGCACTTTGGATGTCTCCACGTCTCCTGTATCTCGCTCTTGGTGGAGTCTGAGCCAAGTTTGCCCCTGACGTGCTCTGCTGACCCCTGAGCTGCTTCCGTGCCCACCCTCCAATTCTCCAGTTCCCGCTCTGACCTCTGTCACCCTCACTTGTCAGAAACAGCTGTGCTAAGGTATTCCTTAACCTCCTCTTTCTAGACTAAATCCAAAACCCTCATTGTGATTGTTAATGCTCAAATTTTTCAGCTGCTCGTGATTAGCATCTGATCTCACCTGTAACTATTTACATTTAACGGGCTTTCTTACTTTTCCAGTAATTTATTGAACTCTCACATTTAATTGCAGCCTACTTGTCCCTTATTTGCACATAATGAATTCTTTCCCATGTTTTCATCATATGTACTTTCCAATTCCTACAATTTCTGTAAAAAAGAACAGAAGCATTCTATTTTCTGGAGCAAATTCACCCAAAAAGACTGACTCTGTTGAAGAACCAATGTTGAAAGATAAAATGAAAATGACAATAGGGCAAAGGTCATTTGTTCCTTTTAAATCTCCTGCCTATCTCCTTAGGGATCTGAATATACGGATCAATAAACAGAGTCACTAATATACGGACAACGAACTTTTTAGAGCAGAAGTCAGCAGAGGTCCTCCCCACCCCCAGGGTAAGTAAGTATGCTTCCCAGCAGTTCCAGGGGTCCTTGTCACCTTCGTGTAGCCTGGTGGAATAAACATTGCCCTGGAGCCAGATCTCAGTTTAATCCCTGAGTGGCCCTGGAAAAGTGACTCAGAGCTCTCATGTCCTCATCTATAAAATTAAATGCACGGTTTAATCTTAACATCTCCCAAAGGTGAGAAAATTAAAAGTTGTGTCAAGATACCTACCTATTTGTTAACTACCCGCTTCCCAAAGAGAGAGAGAAATACAGGCAAAAAAGTACTTCTCCCAGTAGTAGCTATGGTTTCCCTTCCTTCTGAGTTCTGGAGGAAATTGGCTCTAACTTCCATTCCGTGTCCGTGAAGTCAGAATCCCTTGCCCCAAGCTCCTTGCTTCCATTTAACTAGTTGGATTTATGAACAGTCACCCGACTGCCCCTCACGTGAGGTTCCTGTCCTGTACTACATTGACACCGATGTCAAATTAGACAGTGGTTTCCTCACCCACCCAAACCTCCCAAAAAGCAAAGCTCAGCAAAAACAGAGCTCCCCACACAAGGCCTTCTTTTTTCGGCAGCTGACACTGATAAAAGGAGATCTCAGGGAAAGGAGAATGAAATATTACAGCAACACAAGCAACTTCAGTCGAACACTCAACAATTCTATCTTCGAAACTCCTTTCCCCGTCATCCCTAGGGGTTTTTTCTTTGGCCACCTTGTCCCATGCTGCACCCCCAGGCTTAGGCCATCAGGCCAGCTACGTGCTCCCTGTGTGGAGGTCAGTGCTCCCTGGAACTCTAAATTCTCTCTCCAGTAAGTGGAGCCAGTTACCTCTTCTCTCTCATCCTAAGCTTAGCCCCTCCGCTGGACCTGTGGAGGTCCTGTGCAGAAAACGGTGGGCAGCTTATTCAGTCGGATTTGACTTCCTTAGAAGTTGTGAACAGCATGCTCCCCATCATTACATAACGGTTTGGGTTCTCATGAAAGTGTGGCTATAGTATCTCAGTTTATTTATTTATTTTTTAATGCCATTTACCTAGAGTTCATAGAGCTAAGAATAGAGAGCTACCTCAGCGTAAACGTAAGAAGTCAAGGCTTGACCATCAATGGTCAAGGCTACGTGCAAGTGCAGTTTGGGTTCGGTGTTCCCAAAGAGCTGTAGTGCTTAAAAAAAAAAGGCCTTAGTAAATACTGTTCAAGGTCTCCTGTTATCAGTAAATGGCCTTGATCTTGGCTATTGGGTTCAGAGTTGAGCAGTCTCCATCTATAACGTCCCGACTCCTGTTGATTTTGGAGGTTTTACAGTTCAGGGCCAACGCTTGCCATCTCTGAGCTTTCTAACCTACACACAAATGCACGCTCCACCTCTACTGTGATTTCTCTGTCCTTCATAGATATAGTTATGAGTTTACCTCTTTGTGTCAACCTATTATTTATAAGCTTTGAAAAGTGTGCCATGTCAAGGTGAACCAAAACAAAGAGAAGAAAATAATTCTGAATTAATGAACACATCTCAGTAGAACCAACTTTGCATCCTCCTGCTTTATTTGAGATAGGTTTTTTTTTATTTTAATTTTTTTTAAATTTATTTATTTATTTATTTATTTTTGGCTGTGTTGGGTCTTCGTTTCTGTGCGAGGGCTTTCTCTAGTTGCGGCAAGCGGGGGCCACTCTTCATCGCGGTGCGCGGGCCTCTCGCTATCGTGGCCTCTCTTGTTGCGGAGCACAGGCTCCAGACACGCAGGCTCAGTAGTTGTGGCTCACGGGCTTAGTTGCTCCGCGGCATGTGGGACCTTCCCAGACCAGGGCTCGAACCCGTGTCCCCTGCATTAGCAGGCAGATTCTCAACCACTGCGCCACCAGGGAAGCCCAAGATAGGTATTTTTAAACACTTGTAGCACCTAGTGTGTGGCCCATCTAAGATGAACCCGATGTGAACCAGAGGCTGGCACATGGAGGAAGTTCTTTCTTTCTTTGCGCTTCGGTTAAGCAGCCAACAAAAACAGCATCTCCCCTGATTTCATTCAGATGCTTGAACCAGCTTTCCAATTAAGTTTTCATAGATTAACATCATGGCAATGGACTCACCGGATTACATGTTTGAATTTGTGTATTTCTCAAATGTCTGTGTCTCTTATGTGTTTCCACAGGAGCTGGGTGGTGTACAGAGGCAGCATGGCTTAGAGGAGAGAAAGTGACTATAACCTGAATTCTAGTCTTTATTCCCCACTTACCATCAGTGAGACCTTAGACGAGTCACTTCCCTCCTGCAAAATGTTATACAACATAATAAATTTATGTTGCATCTACCATCTATTGATTTAAGGCTTCCTTGCTTTGCTCATTACTACCTGTAAAGTAGGGATTATACCTTTTAGTTGTTCTAACATTTGTTTATGTCATAAGGGCTCTGTACTTTTTAAATAATCTGGAATTTGATGAAAAATAAAGTCACACTCTTGGTAGCTGTCATGATCTTATTGTCATCCCCCAAACTCCTCTCAACATATGATCATAATAATCACAAGATGACTCAGAAGCCTGCTTATTTCTCCCAAAACAGGAAATCAGTGTTGATCAGTTCTTGGAAGATTATTTCAACTTTCAAATGCTTTCAAGATTTCTTGAGGATTGTGACCATAATGCAAAGAGATAAAATATAGATGTAACATATTAGTCATTTATGCCCTTAGTTAAGTATTATTTGAACTTTCTTTGGATGAATTAACTTACATTTAGCTTAGGTTAACTCCATCCATGCTTTTCTCCCCATTTTGCTAGCTTTGTCGGAAAAGTCTGAATTTTTTTTTCCTGTTTTCGTTTTGAACTCTAGACAAAATTCTCCAGAAGTCAGTTTGATTTATGCATATCCAAGCTCACAGATGGACTTAACTGGTTGTACGCAGAAAGCAGGATTTCTATGAGAGCAAAACTTCTTCTAACCCAGTTTTTTTTAATGAGCATCGCTTCTAATCAGACAAATCTCGGAGCCCACCCAGACCAAAGGAAGGGAAAATCAACCCTACTTCGCAAAGACTGGAATATCACTTTTAGTCTGCCATATTTCATTTTCCAGAAACATCCATCTCAAACATTTTTACCTAAAGTGTCATTTCAAAAGGCCAAGATGGATTCTAAGAGTGACAGAGGCAATATTTGACCTAAGATACAGAGAACTTTTTGTTTGTTTTGGAAATAAGTATACCCACATGTAATGTAATGTGTAATGATATAGCACAATGCCAATGACCTATTTGGAGGATTTACTGATATTTTCTTTGTTATATGGCTTCAGAAAATACCCACTCCAGGCTAGGATATGTTATTTCAATAGAATTTGTGGCTGGTTGGATAGGGAGAAGAAATCATTCTTCCAAAAACAATTAATATTAATATTCGTATTCAAAAGTAATATTGAACCCTAAAAATAATGTCTCAGGGTCTTGTAGTTGTGCTTTATCTACCTTAATAAACAAGTAACACTTGTTCTTATTTTCAATCCAGTATCTCTCAATTAACATCTGAGGACCAGCTAATAGCAGCTAATCAGCTGCTAGTGAGTACACATCGCCTGTGGTATTCAAGGCTTTGCAGATAAACTCAGCTACAAAACAACAACCTGAGCAAAACTGCTCCACCTTTTCAGACTATAGGTTACGCCACTTGCTTTGTCAGCTTTGGAATCAAGCCATTGACTGAGGTAACGATATCACATGAACAGACCCAGTGGATGGGAGCTTCCCAGCAGGTGTGCGTGAACAGATGACTGGAGGGCAGAGAGGGCCAGCACCTGGTGAGTTGGTTGGGTCCTGGGACCATTGGAATCCCTAGACCAACGACCCCCAGCTTCAAGCAGGCCCTCCAGTTACCCCCGTGTGCCAAAATAGAATGATTTTCCATGTGTCCATGATGGGAGAAAAATAATGGATAATAAATACAAATTTTTAAGTATTTGGGGTGGAAGGTCATCTAGTCTAACATCTAGACTAATTTATCTAACAACAGCAAGGTTTCACAGCATTGAGTTTACCAGCTGATTTTTTTCTTGTGGTGGTAAATACACATAAAATCTACCACCCTAACCATTTTTAAGTGCACAGTTCAGTAGTATTAAGGACATTCACTCTGCTGTGCAGCCGATCTCCAGAACTCCTTTCATGTGACAAAACTGAAATTCTGTACCCCTTAAACAACAACAATTTCCCAATCCCCCTGCTCCAAGTCCCTGGCAACCACCGTTCTCCTTTCCATCTCTACAGATTAGACTAAGTACCTCATGTAAGTGGAATCATACAGCATTTGTCTTTTTGTGACTGGCTTATTCACTTAGCTTAATGTCCTCAAGGTGCATGTGTGTTGTAGCAGGTGTCAGAGTTTCCTTCCTTTTCAAGACTGAATAATATCCCATTGGGTGCAGCTACCACATTTTGTTTAACCCATTGATGGTTCTGGATGTTTTTATCATTGATACAAACTTACTTGACCTTCTGGAACAAAATCAGGGTATCTAGAAGGCATTCATTATCATCCACTTTCATTTACTATCCCTACTAATTAAATGCATCTGTCATAAATCAGCCACAACATTTGATCTATTTGCCTTGAATGTTATGTACCCAAAATGGGGCAAAAACGATTAGAACTCTAGTCTGGGCCAAAGCCCTTGTGTGTGACATTGAATGGAATACCTCTGATGCTTGGATTCATCACATGACTGTAGGCTCTTGGTTGCCAGGACTCAGCCGGAATCTCACGGAATCTAAAGAGAATCTAAGGCGTAGGAAGGGCTAAAGCTGCTGCTCTTCGGGTTCTGAGAATTTTGTCTTCCAGGACTTTTCACGGTGAGATGTTGGTTTTTTCCATCCAGTCCAGCACTGCCTCTCATCTGAGGCCCTTCCCGTGAGAGGCGGAGCCTGTGCTCTGCCATTTTTGATGTTGAACCATCTTATTTTTCCTTCAGTACCATCTCTCTGTGGATAATGCGCTTAAATATATTGCCTACTATGTAAACTAACACAGAAAGTTCTCATTTTTATCCCCAGAACACTCTGAAACCAAGGGCATTAAGCAAACCCTTGTAATAATAACTAAAACTTCTATAAGGTTTCCTTAGTGCTATGCAGTGTTTTAGACACTCATTTACTCCTCATAGCAGCTCTATAAGGTTGGCACTTTATTATCACCTTTTTAAAGATAAGGAAATTGAGGCACAGAGAGATCAAGATTATAAGGCAAGTAAGTAGAAGAGCGGAGAAGTGAATGTGGCATCCTGGTTCCAGAATCCAGGCTCCTGGCATCTGCGGTAAGCAGCCTCTAAGATGGGCCCAATGAGCCCTGTCTTCTGGTATTCATGTCCTTGTGTGTGGGCTGAAATTTTTTTTTAATTCAGATATAGGTGATGTACAATATTATATAAGTTACATGTGTACAACATAGTGATTCCCAATTTTTAAAGGTTATACCCGATTTATAGTTACTCTAAAATATTGGCTATATTCCCTGTGCTGTAAAATACATCCTTGTAGCTTATTTATTTTATACATAATAGTTTGTATCTCTTAATCCTCTACCCCTATCTCACCCCTCCCCCTTTCCCTCTCCCCACTGGTAGCCACTAGTTTGTTCTCTGTACCTGTGAGTCTGTTTCCTTTTTGTTATATTCACTAGTTTGTTGTATTTTTTAGATTCCACATATAAGTGATTTCATAGAGCTCTTTCTATCTGACTTATTTCACTTAGCATAATACCCTCCAAGTCTATCTATGTTGCTGCAAATGGCAAAGTTTTCATTCTTTTTTATGGCTGAGTAGTATTCCATTGTGTGTGTGGGTGTGTGTGTGTGTATATATATATATGCTACATCTTCTTTATCCATTCATCTGTTGACAGACACTTAGGTTGCTTCCATACCTTGGCAATTTTAAATAATGCTGCTATGAACATTGGGGTGCATGTATCATTTTGAATTAGTGTTTTGGGGGTTTTTATGGATGTATACCCAGGAGTGGAATTGCTGGGTCATATGGTAGTTTTATTTTTACTTTTTTGAGATACCTCCACAGTGTTTTCCACAGTGGCTGCATCAATTTACATTCCCACCAACAGTGTACAAGGTTCCCTTTACTCCACATCCTCCCCAGCATTTGTTATTTGTGGTCTTTCTGATAATGGCTATTATGACAGGTGTGAGATGATATCTCATTGTGGTTTTAATTTGCGTTTCTCTGATGATTAACGATGTTGAGCATCTTTTCAGGTGCCTGTTGGCCATCTGTATGTCTTCTTTGGAAAAAAGCCTATTGAAGTCTTCTGCCCATTTTTTAATTGAGTTGTTTGGGTTTTGATGTTGAGTTGTATGGACTGTTTATATATTTTGGATATTAACTCCTTATCGGTCATATCATTAGTAAATGTTTTCTCCCGTTCAGTAGGTTGTCTTTTCTCTTTGTTGATGATTTCCTTTGCTATGCAAAAGCTTTAAGTCTAATTAGGTCTCATTTGTTTATTTTTGCTTTTATTTCCTTTGCTTTAGGAGACCGATCCAAAAAAATATTGCTACAATTTATGTCAAAGAGTGTTCTGCCTATGTTTTCTTCTAGGAGTTTTATGGTTTCTGGTCTTACCTTTAGGTGTTTAACCCATTTTGAGTTTACTTTTGTATATGGTATGAGAAAATGTTCTAATTTCATTCTTTTACATGTAGCTTTCCAGTTTTCCCAGCACCACTTATTGAAGAGACTCTTTTCCCATTTTATATTCTTGCCTCCTTTGTCATAGATTCTCCCTTCCTCCCTCCCTCCCTCCCTCCCTCCCTCCCTTCCTTCCTTCCTCCCTCCCTCCCTTCCTCCCTCCTTCCCTCCCTCCCTCCCTCCCTTCCTCCCTCCCTCCCTCCCTCCCTTCCTTCCTTCCTCCCTCCCTCCCTTCCTCCCTCCTTCCCTCCCTCCCTCCCTCCCTTCCTCCCTCCCTCCCTCCCTCCCTCCCTCCCTCCCTCCCTCCCTTCCTCCCTCCCTCCCTCCCTCCCTCCCTCCCTCCCTTTCTTCTTCATCTGTGTGTGAGTGTGTCTCTGTGTGCCTGCATATAGAAAACCCACTCGCAATCTTCTCATCCGGCACAAATACACATTCTGATCAGAAACTGTTTTCTTAGATTCCCACAAAATTGTAAAATTCTTTTCATCCGGGTTCAATATTGTTTTCCCAATATTTTTCAGTTTAGCTTAGTAATACTGAGGAACTACACCCAACTTATACATTTTATGAATAAATTTGAGCATAAGAACCTCTTTAACAAATTGGTCAATAAAAATAGAGGCCAAGCATGTATTTGATCTGTGAGTCAGCACCGTTTCTTCCTCAAGCCTTTGCCCTATCATCATGAGAGGGTTCCTTAGAATCCTCCTTTGAAGAGCCATCACAGTTTGGGACATTCAGGAAGGTCCAGATCATTTACTAATTTGTGGGTTTTGCCACGTGATGTTTGTGCACAGGATTGAGACTCTCACCTCGCGAGTAGACACCTGATCGTCATCCCAACATCAGCATCTTAACTTACTTCTTTGTGGCAGGTGTATTTTATGGAGGAGTTATATGTTACAGTGGTATCTGTAAATTTAGGTGCTCTTAAAAATACATCTCTAAGTGCCGAGAGGCCGCTTAATCTGTTTGTTTTTATTTTGTTTCTTCTCAGAGCTCCTTGGCTTGCATCATTTTTAGTTTGCCATCTGGTTTCGAGTTACTTCATGATTTAAAAATACTTTTTCCCTGCCCTTATTTTATATAAATGCAAAGTATTACTTAACTCTGTGTGTGTGTGTGTGTGTGTGTGTGCGCATGTGCACATTTTAACCAGGCCCAATTTGGGCAAGAGTTCGGTTTTCTACACTTACCAATCAGCCTTGCCACTGCCCTTAAACGACTTTAGATTCAAAGGCTACCTGACGTACCAAAGATACAGCGATGTTTACATCATTTCACCAGAGGTAACCAAGGTGAATACTTTGCAAACAACTATTGACCGTAGGTCCCCTGCCAAAGTTTCAAACACCATGAGACAGCATTGGAAGAGACCCAATGAGAGTTCTCAGTTTGGAGCACTGAGCCCCAAGGTTGTTTTGCAGGATTTATAATGGCACACAAGGGTTGATAAGGGCAAAAGAATTTTGATGAATAAAGCAAACAGCTTCCCAGAAACCAACCCCTTAGTGTTTTGTAAGTGAGCAGTCAGATAGAAGAGGCAACCATATTGTCCCTGAAACAGAGCCAGGGCCAAAGAGCGTTGTCTCCAGGCCTGACGGCATGATTTAGGGAAGACACCTTCACCCTTCTGGGACAGTGGCCACCCGTCTGCCACTTCATCCTCTAACATAGGCTGGAGTCTGTTCCTTCTGTGAGTAGAGGTGACACTTTAAATATCTCCCCACCCCCAAAAAAAAGTACCATGTTATTTTAAATCCACCCTTAGGTATGTGCGGTGTTCGAATTAGATCCATCAGGGCTTCTGACATGATTGGACTAGACTCCGAACTCCTTGCGGGTAGGAACTGAGTCTGTTCATCTCTGTAAATCACCATTCCTGATGCCGTGGGTGGTGCAGGCTGAGCCCAGCAGCCCTTAACTCTTTCATGCATGAAAGATGGATACTGTGAGATGAGGAAGGGGCCACCAAAGATACGCCTCACTTCATAATTTTGCTTTGCCTTGTTTTCAAGTGTCAGACTCGAATAATGTTGGGTTAGTCCAGCAGTTCAATAGGGGTCATTCTGGTTGCATGAATGCTATAGGCTCTGGGTAGTTAAAATATTTGTTATCTGTTAGCACCTAAGGGACCCACCGCCTGCATGTAAATACAAGGTACCAGGGGAGACTGAGGCTTGGTCTGTGGTCCCTTTAGTCCTGCAATCACCTGCTTACCCAGTGGAAACAGGAGTGGGGAGGGGCCTGCATGTGTATAGGTGCTTATGCTCTGTTTCTCAATCTTGGGCTGGAGTGAATGAAGGGGTAAGTTGACCACACAGCAACAAGGACCGGGATCAGACCAAATCCATGTTCTCACAGGAGAGCTAAGCTCCAAGCGCGAGAAAGGGCTGTTACCAGTGGTTCTCAGCCTCTGCTTTCTCATCCCAAGCAGACCAGCTGGGTCTCAGTGCTGTAAGCCTCTTTCCTTAGGAAGCAGTTGAGCAGGCGCCAGCCGCTTCTGGAATGTGCCCTCCTCGTACCTGCATCACGAACAGCTTGTCAGAGCATTCCTGAGAGAAGTTCTGGTAAATACGACTTTCCTCCCTCAATTGCATTGCAACCCTCAAGGGCTGGCTCCCAGGGCAGAGCTCAGCCAAGCCACCCCTAGTCTGACTTTGATTCTGATGCAGCTGCACACACCACGGGAGAGCAGGCTGAGGTCTAGGAAGCAAAACCTCGGGTCAGTTGCTTGAGAAGTGGTCCAGGCTTTTGACGAGCAAGCTGTGGAGGGGACTGTGAGGGGTGAGTTAGCACACGGGACGGGCTGGAATTTCAAATACAAAATCTTTACGAAAGTAAATATCAAGGAAGATCTGAAGGGAAGTAAACCAGGAAAGAAAAGTAAAAATCGTGAGGCAACGTCAGTGTTAGAAAGGCTGGGCTGTACCAGCGTTCCAGTGACTTAGCGTGATGCCGACTTCTTGCTCACGGAGGCAACCTCTAGGTGGCTTCTCTCCATCGTGTGCTTGTCTCTAACGCACCACCTGAGGTCACCGTGGCAAGAAGAAAGAGCACCGTGGATTTTGAAGAAGGTTTTTAAAGGCCAGGCTGGGAGTGTCCTACAGCACTGTGGCCTTGTCCTGCTGGCCAGAACCCAGACGTGTGGCCCCAACCTAACTGCCAGAGAAGCAGGACTTGATAGGAAGAGGATGATGAGATGGAATTGGGTGAACCCATATCATTGTCTCTGCAGCAATCCACGCTTCTGGTCTCCTCAGAACAATTCCCTTCTTCCCCTCCTCCATGGAGCATTCTCAGCGCCTTCCTGAAGGGTTCCCCACCCCCCGCCCGACAGAGCCGTCAGTCTCTGGCAGAGATCCCATCAAGTCAGAGGTGCTTCCTCTTGGTCTGGAGACCCACGAACTAAAGAGCCATGCACTTGGCTGAGGGACCAGGGCGGGGAAGGGGCAGGGCAAGGGCAAGGAAACGCTCCCGTTCAGCATGGGGAAGGGTGGTGGGACACAGACAGCGGTCGCTGCTCTGGGGACATCCGGAAACTCCCCCGTGAGACGCAGTGAAGACCTTCCAGCACAGGGTGAGGGGGTCCTTGGCTCGTCCTGGGTCACGCTGTTTAAGAGGGATCCCTTGGCCATGGTTCTCCACTCACCGTGCCTGAAATGGGCGCCGGGAGGGGAGTCCTCCGTGGGGCTGCACAGCCATCTCAGCCAGCGTCCTGTTCACGACCTTGAAGATGGGATGAAAGTGCCCTTGATGGAGCCTGTGTGTGATGGCGTCGGCATTTAGGGCCCCAAAGGCAACAGTAAAATTCATGGGGATGAGAATCGAGGCCCCTAAGTCACCCCCTAATCCACACACACACACACACACACACAAGGAAGGGTGGTTGAGGCTGACCCGGGAGACCTGCCCCTCTCCCCCCCCCCCGGGTGAAAGACCCCAGCTCTGTCCAACCCAGCCAGGGCTCCGTGGGCACCCCCCCGGTCCATCTGGCCATGGGCAGCACTAGGGCCTCTCTAACTTTCTTCTTTCTTCTTCTCCTTTCTCTGCTTGTGTGAGCTGAACCGCGTCCTCCCAAAATTCACACATTGAAGCCCTAACCCCCAGTACCTCAGGTTGTGACTGTATTTGGAAATGGAGATTTTAAAGAGGTGAATAGGGTTAAATGAGGTCATGGGGTGGGGGGGAAACCTAATCCAGTATGACTGGTTCCTTATAGGCACAGGATGTGACCACACAGAGGAAAGGCCACATGAGGACACAGAGAAGATGGCCGTCTGCAGGGCAAGGAGAGGCCTGAGGGGAAACCAGAGCTGCCCACGCCTGGATCTCGGACGTCCAGCCTCCAAGAGGTTAAGCCACCCAGTCTGTATTATTTTGTTGCGGCAGGTCTAGAAAATGAATACCCTGGTCTGTCCCATTTCTCAACTTCTTCTTTACGTCCCGTCCGCCTTCTCCCCTCCACCTCCCCACCATCAGTAACACAGCTAAACGAAAAGAAAAGAAAATGGATAAGCTTTGAGGTAAAATTAGAAATACCCTCCTGCCTCTTGTTTTCCTCAGCTACGAGCTGAGTGAGTATCCCTAACTTGGAGACGCCGTGATTCCGCACCACCTCCTGTAAAAGCACCTCCTTCGAAAGCACTGAGATGACCCCCTCAGAATCGTCGTGTTCCATCTCCCATCCTCTTCTGAGACATCTGTTTTCAAGGTAAATTAATACCATTTCTTAGTTGATTTGAAATATTCATCTTTCAACAGCATTTCCCCCTCTTTTCTCTTGCATTGAAAAATTATGCAAAGCAGAATGACTCATGTGATGTGATGGATTAAATTGGCTTTTGTGCATTTCTCTGGGAATTTAAGTCCCACTTCTAACATATTTTCTTCAATAAAATATGTTCAGAGTTCCAAACATTCTATTCACAAGTGCATATTTGGAACATACTGCTTATAAACTGGGACTGTCTAAACATAGTTGAACGAAAGAAGTCATAAATCTTGACTTATTTTTTGGCAATAAGCTTTTATCATTATGAGACAAGCAGCTTGACCTAATTATGATAAGAGTAGAAATCTAAGAGGTGGCTGGCATTACGGCTTCTTCCTCCCGCCTAGAAAACTGTACAATGTGGGTTACCTCACCAGGCCACGAGCAAAGGCCTGATTATAACCCAAAATAGGCCTAGCCCCTCAGCAGGCTGAACACCTCTGAAACTTCACTGAATAACAAAATAGAGTATTAATATGGCGCATTCAGTAAATTAATGACTGAAACGGAGGACAAAAAGTTCTGTCTGATTCCCACCTGGCCTCTGCTCCACTTCTGTCTCTGATGCTGCTTGCGGGGCCCCCCTGCCCCTCTGACACCTCCACTGGATTTCAGCAAAAAGCAAACTGCCTTATCACACAGCGTGGGCCTGAGTGCAGGCCAGCTGTGTTCTCAGTTCTGTGCGTAACTCTTTCCCAATATTTTAATAGACGGGAGATCAATAGATAGAAGCAGAAAGGTCTGCTCTCAAAGCAGCCAAATAAAGCATTTGCAGCTTGTTAGTGCCTGGGCTCAGAAAAACAGAGACACTGGAGTACACACCACCTCCACACAAATCATTCCTTCCCTTCGTCACCATCTTCAAACGTGTGTGCTTCTACTATGTGTGAGACGCTGGCTAGGAGCTTCTGTGAGCTGTACAGTTGAGCAAAATAGAACTACTCTCCATGTGGGGCTGGCATTCCCTGGAATCACTCCCAAAAAGTGATGAAGCAAAGGTACTTATGGCCAAATTTCTGAGAAACTGCTGACTCTGCTTGATGGTCAAGTTTCCATGGCCAAAGCACTCCCAGGAGCACCTGCCCTCACTCATCAGCAACATACCCAGGTCCCTCACTCCCAGGGACAGCCCTTGATGACAGGCTGTGTTACCTGGAGCACTAGATACTCAAGGGGATGCTGTCACCAAGCTCTCTGGACCTCCTCCCTAATCACATTCTCAGCGACACTCTAAGACAAACTCTGAAGAAAAATAGTTTCCTGTACATATTTCCATATATGTATATATAGTTCTTAAACTATGGAAACCGTTTATTAGAAAACAATGATAAAGTGATAATTGAGTGTTATGTGAGTTTATTTTCCAGGTTCATGCTTTGAGCTAATGACAGTCATCTTGAATTTGCCCAGTTTGGGGAAAGGAGAGAGCAGATCTAGTCATGGCTCTGCCATCACTTAACAATCGATGTCAATGACCTTGGGAGTGTCAGAGCCTCTAGAACTGCTGTTGGTCTGTAAGGCAAAAGGATGAAGTTAAGTTATTGCCATGGTCCTTCCTAATTTTATTACTAATTATGGAGAGAACGAGTTAAAGAAGCAGTCAAAAATAATGGTGAGATTGCCAACATGGACGTCAATTAGGTCAGTTTGGAGCACTGGGCTCTGTGTGAAGTTGGGGCAAGAATTTGACAAGCCGGCTGTACATTCAATGAGATTAGATACTGGAGACGTGCTTAGTACAGAGTAAGGACTTAAGTATGAAATGCATCGGCTGAACTGACCCGCAGAAGTCACTGACTCCACTGTCTCTGGTTTGGATGGTGGGTTCCTTAATAGTAAATGTAAATGGGTTAATTTATTGGATGTAGTATTTGCTGTGCAAACAAGAGGTTTCAGACCCAAGCCTGCCCTGTAACTTGCTGTGCAGCCTTCTTCACAAAATCACTTCTCCTTCACCAGATGTCAATTTCTAACTAAAATGAGAGCTTAAACTGGTGACTTTGAATCGTCTACGGTGCTCTATGAAGCATCAGCGCCGCTGTTTTGATGTCACTTTCTAGGTTTGAGCCTCTGACTTGGTATCAACTAAGGTGGATGGAGAAGGGGCTGGTGAGTATGGTGTTGGCATTTCATCCTCTATTAATGAGACTAAGGCCTTAATCCCAACCGCCTTGAAAATGTCTCACACTGATCCTGAGAGGAACAGTGTGAGATTCCACAGTTAACAAGTCCAAGATGTTGGTGAGTGGGAGGAAGGCCTTCCTGTACAAAGGGGAGCAGAGTTTAACACTGCGATACTGTACTGGATCGTGGTTAGGGTCTGTTGCAAGATGTGTGTGTAGGGGGGTGGCACTCAGCATCCTGGCAACCCTGGACCAGTTAAGCATGGCAGCTGCAGTGTCCTCACACTCTGGCCAGATGATGCTCCAACCCGTGGAGACTTTAGGACAGAAATGACATCGTTGTTCACATGACCTATCTTCAATGACCTGAGTCAAGACAGTCTGCCACTGGGACTTGGGCAGCGTGGAGAACGCCAGCTCCAGAGTGGGGACCAAACCGCCTTGTATTGGAAGAAGATGCCATCTGGGGTTTTCAAGATGCCGTAGGACTTTCAAATCCCAATACTCTGCTACTCTGACACTTGCCAGCCCTGTCACCCTGGGTCAGAACTTACCCTGCCTGGAGTTCCCTTCCTCCCCTGTAATATAGGAGCAAGAGTACCAGGCTTATCACAGGACTCTTATGAGGATCAAATAACACTTCACGTGTGAAATGTGTGAGGCTGGACCTGGACCACAGTGACCCTGAATAAATTTAGCCATTAATATCTCTTTTAGGCTTATTTGATCTTTTTATTTTTTATTTATTTATTTATTTATTAACATCGTTATTGGAGTATAATTGCTTTACAATGATGTGTTAGTTCCTGCTTTATAACAAAGTGAATCAGCTATACATATACATATATCCCCATATCTCCTCCCTCTTGCATCTCCCTCCCACCCTCCCTATCCCACCCCTCTAGGTGGTCACAAAGCACCGAGCTGATCTCCCTGTGCTATGCAGCTGCTTCCCACTAGCTATCTATTTTACGTTTGGTAGTATATATATGTTCATGCCACTTTCTCACTTCATGCCAGCTGACCCTTCCCCCTCCCTTTGTCCTCAAGTCCATTCTCTATGTCTGCGTCTTTATTCCTGTCCTGCCCCTCGGTTCTTCAGAACCTTTTTGTTTTTTAGATTCCACATATATGTGTTAGCATATGGTATATGTTTTTCTCTTTCTGACTTGCTTCACTCTGTATGACAGACTCTAGGTCCATCTACCACACTACAAATAACTCCATTTCGTTTCTTTTTATGGCTGAGTAATATTCCATTGTATATATGTGCCACATCTTCTTTATCCATTCATCTGTCGATGGACACTTAGGTTGCTTCCATGTTCTGGCTATTGTAAATAGAGCTGCAATGAACATTGTGGTACGTGACTCTTTTTGAATTATGGTTTTCTCAGGGTATATGCCCAATAGTGGGATTGCTGGGTCGTATAGTTCTATTTTTAGTTTTTTAAGGAAGCTCCATACTGTTCTCCATAATGGTTGTATCAATTTACTTTCCTACCAACAGTGCAAGAGGGTTCCCTTTTCTCCACACCCTCTCCAGCATTTATTGTTTGTAGATTTTTTGATGATGGCCATTCTGACTGGTGTGAGGGGATACCTCATTGTAGTTTTGATTTGCATTTCTCTAGTGATCAGTGATGTTGAGCATCCTTTCATGTGTTTGTTGGCAATCTGTATATCTTCTTTGGAGAAATGTCTATTTAGGTCTTCTGCCCATTTTTGGATTGGGTTGTTTTTTTTTTTTTTTTATATTGAGCTGCATGAGCTGCTTGCAAATTTTGGAGATTAATCCTTTGTCAGTTGCTTCATTTGCAAATATTTTCTCCCATTCTAAGGGCTGTCTTTTCATCTTGTTTATGGTTTCCTTGGCTGTGCAAAAGCTTTTAAGATTCGTTAGGTCTCATTGGTTTATTTTTGTTTTTATTTCCATTTCTCTAGGAGGTGGGTCAAAAAGGATCTTGCTGTGATTTATGTCATCGAGTGTTCTGCCTATGTTTTCCTCTAAGAGTTTTAGAGTGTCTGGCATTACATTTAGGTCTTTAATCTATTGGGAGTTCACTTTTGTGTATGCTGTTAGGGAGTGTTCTAATTTCATTCTTTTACATGTAGCTGTCCAGTTTTCCCAGCACCACTTATTGAAGAGGCTGTCTTTTCTCCATTGTGTATTCTTGCCTCCTTTATCAAAGATAAGGTGACCATATGTGTGTGGGTTTATCTCTGGGCTTTCTATCCTGTTCCATTGATCTATATTTCTGTTTTTGTGCCAGTACCATACTGTCTTGATACTGTAGCTTTGTAGTATAGTCTGAAGTCCAGGAGCCTGATTCCTCCAGCTCCATTTTTCTTTCTCAAGATTCCTTTGGCTATTCAGGGTCTTTTGTGTTTCCATACAAATTGTGAAATTTTTTGTTCTACTTCTGTGAAAAATGTCATTGGTAGTTTGATAGGGATTGCATTGAATCGGTAGATTGCTTTTGGTATTATAGTCATTTTTCACAATGTTGATTCTTCCAATCCAAGAACATGGTATATCTCTCCATCTGTTTGTATCGTCTTTAATTATATCATCAGTGTCTTATAGTTTTCTCCATACAGGTCTTTTGTCTCTTTATGTAGGTTTATTCCTAGGTATTTTATTCTTTTTGTTGCAATGGTAAATGGGAGTGTTTCCTGAATTTCTCTTTCAGATTTTTCATCATTAGTGTATAGGAATGCAAGAGATTTCTGTGCATTAATTTTGTATCCTGCTACTTTACCAAATTCATTGATAAGCTCCAGTAGTTTTCTGGTAGCATCATTAGGATTCTCTATGTATAGTATCATGTCATCTGCAAACAATGACAACTTTACTTCTTCTTTTCCGATTTGGATTCCTTTTATTTCTTTTTCTTCTCTGATTCATGTGGCTAAAACTTCCAAAACTATGTTGAATAATAGTGGTGAGAGTGGACAACCTTGTCTTGTTCCTGATCTTAGAGGAAATGGTTTCAGTTTTTCACCATTGAGAACAATGTTGGCTGTGGGTTTGTCATATATGGCCTTTATTATGTTGAGGTAAGTTCTCTCTATGCCTACTTTCTGGAGAGTTTTTATCATAGGTGGGTGTTGAATTTTGTTGAAAGCTTTCTCTGCATCTATTGAGATGATCATATGGTTTTTATCCTTCAATTTGTTAATATGGTTTATCACACTGATTGATTTGCGTATATTGATGAATCCTTGCATTCCTGGGATAAACCCCACTTGATCATGGTGTCTGATTCTTTTAATGTGCTCTTGGATTCTGTTTGCTAGTATTTTGTTGAGGATTTTTGCATCTGTGTTCATCAGTGATATTGGCCTGTAGTTTTCTTTCTTTGTGACATCTTTGTCTGGTTTTGGTATCAGGGTGATAGTGGCCTCATAGAATGAGTTTGGGAGTGTTCCTCCCTCTACTATATTTTGGAAGAGTTGAGAAGGATAGTGTTAGCTCTTGTCTAAATGTTTGATAGAATTTGCCTGTGAAGCCATCTGGTCCTGGGCTTTTGTTTGTTGGAAGATTTTTAATCACAGTCTCAATTTCAGTGCTTGTGATTGGTCTGCTTATATTTTCTATTTCTTCCTGGTTCAGTCTCAGAAGGTTGTGCTTTTCTAAGAATTTGCCCATTTCTTCCAGGTTGTCCATTTTTTTGGCATATAGCTGCTTGTAGTAATCTCTCATGATCCTTTGTATTTCTGCAGTGTCAGTTGTTACTTCTCCTTTTTCATTTCTAATTCTGTTGATTTGAGACTTCTCCCTTTACTCCTGATGTGTCTGGCTAATGGTTTATCAATTATGTTTATCTTCTCAAAGAACCAGCCTTTAGTTTTATTGATCTTTGCTATTGTTTCCTTCATTTCTTTTTCATTCATTTCTGATCTGATCTTTATGATTTCTTTCCTTCTGCTAACTTTAGGGGTTTTTTTGTTCTTCTTTCTCTAATTGCTTTAGGTGCAAGGTTAGGTTGTTTATTTGAGATGTTTCTTGTTTCTTGAGGTAGGATAGTATTGCTATAAACTTCCCTCTTAGAACTGCTTTTGCTGCATCCCATAGGTTTTGCCTCGTCGTGTTTTCATTGTCATTGTTTCTAGGTATTTTTTGATTTCCTCTTTGATTTCTTCAGTGATGTCTTGGTTATTTAGTAGCATATTGTTTAGCCTCCATGTGTTTGTATTTTTTACAGCTTTTTTCCTGTAATTGATGTCTAGTCTCATAGCACTGTGGTCAGAAAAGATACTTGATATGATTTCAGTTTTCTTTAATTTACCACGGCTTGATTTGTGACCCAAGATATGATCTATCCTGGAGAATGTTCCATGAGCACTTGAGAAAAAAGTGTGTTCTGTTGTTTTTGGATGGAATGTCCTATAAATATCAATTAAGTCCACCTTGTTTAATGTATCATTTAAGGCTTGTGTTTCCTTATTTATTTTCATTTTGGATGATCTGTCCATTGGTGAAAGTGGGGTGTTACAGTCCCCTACTATGATTGTGTTACTGTCGATTTCCCCTTTTATGGCTGTTAGCATCTGCCTTATGTATTGAGGTGCTCCTATGTTGGGTGCATAAATATTTACAATTGTTATATCTTTGTCTTGGATTGATCCCTTGATCATTATGTAGTGTCCTTCTTTGTCTTTTGTAATAGTCTTTATTTAAAGTCTATTTGGTCTGATATGAGAATTGCTACTCCAGCTTTCTTTGATTTCCATTTGCATGGAGTATCTTTTTCCATCCCCTCACTTCAGTCTGTATGTGTCCCTAAGTCTGAAGTGGGTCTCTTGTATACAGCATATATATGGGTCTTGTTTTTGTATCCATTCAGCCAGTCTATGTCTTTTGGTTGGAGCATTTATTCCATTTACATTTAAGGTAATTATCTATACGTATGTTCCTATTACCATTTTCTTAATTGTTTTGGGTTTGTTACTGTAGTTCTTCTCCTTCTCTTGTGCTTCCTGCCTAGAGAAGTTCCTTTAGTATTTGTTATAAAGCTGGTTTGGTGGTGCTGAACTCTCTCAGCTTTTGCTTGTCTGTAAAGCTTTTAATTTCTCCATCGAATCTGAATGAGATCCTTGCTGGGTAGAGTAATCTTGGTTGTAGATTTTTCCCTTTGATCACTTTAAATATGTCCTGCCACTCTCTTCTCTTCTGGCTTGCAGCCTTTCTGCTGAAAGATCAGCTGTTAACTTTATGGGAGTTCCCGTGTATGTTATTTGTTGCTTTTCCCTTGCTGCTTTTAATTTTTTTTCTTTGTATTTAATTTTTGATAGTTTGATTAATATGTGTCTTGGCATGTTTCTCCTTGGATTTATGCTGTATGGAACTCTATGTGCTTCCTGGATTTTATTGACTATTTCCTTTCCCATATTAGGGAAGTTTTCAACTATAATCTCTTCAAATATTTTCTCAGTCCCTTTCTTTTTCTCTTCTTCTTCTGGGACCCCTATAATTTGAATGTTGGTGCATTTAATGTTGTCCCAGAAGTCTCTGAGACTGTCCTCAATTCTTTTCATTCTTTTTCTTTATTCTGCTCTGAGGTAGTTATTTCCACTATTTTATCTTCCAGGTCACTTATCTGTTCTTCTGCCTCAGTTATTCTGTTATTGATTCCTTCTAGAGAAATTTTAATTTTATTTATTGTGTTGTTCATCATTGTTTGTTTGCTCTTTAGTTCTTGTAGGTCCTTGTTAAACGTTTCTTGTATTTTCTCCATTCTATTTCCAAGATTTTGGATCATCTTTACTTTCATTGCTCTGAACTTTTTTTTAGGTAGACTGCCTATTTCCTCTTCATTTGTTTGGTCTGGTGGCATTTTACGTTGCTCCTTCATCTGCTGTGTGTTTCTCTGTCTTCTCATTTTGCTGAACTTACTGTGTTTGGGGTCTCCTTTTCGCAGGCTGCAGGATCGTAGTTCCCATTGTTTTTGGTGTCTGCCCCCAATGGCTAAGGTTAGTTCAGTGGGTTGTGTAGGCTTCCTGGTGGAGGGGGCTGGTGCCTGTGTTCTGGTGGATGAGGCTGGATCTTGTCTTTCTGGTGGGCAGGACCGTGTCCAGTGGTGTGTTTTGGGGGTGTCTGTGGCCTTATTATGATTTTAGGCAGCCTCTCTGCTGATGGGTGGTGTTGTGTTCCTGTCTTGCTAGTTGTTTGGCATAGGGTGTCCAGCACTTCAACCTGCTGGTCATTGAGTGGAGTTGGGTCTTAGTGTTGAGATGGAGATCTCTGGGAGAACTACTGCCATTTGATATTACGTGGAGCTGGGAGGTCTCTGGTGGACCAATGTCCTGATCTCAGCTCTCCCACCTCAGAGGCACAGGGCTGACATCTGGCCGGAGCACCAAGACCCTGTCAGCCACACAGCTCAGAAGAAAAGGGAGAGAAAAAGAAAGAAAGAAAAGATAAAATAAATTTAAAATAAAAAATTATTAAAAATTAAAAAAAGTAAAAAGTAAAAAAAAAAAAAAGGTTGTGAAGAACCTAGGGGCAGGACAGGAAGAAAGACGCAGACGTAGAGAATGGACTTGAGAACACAGGGAGGGGGAAGGGTAAGCTGGGACGAAGTGAGAGAGTGGACATATATACACTACCAAATGTAAAATAGATAGCTAGTGGGAAGCAACCACATAGCACAGGGACATCAGCTCAGTGCTTTGTGTCCACCTAGAGTGGCGGGATAGGGAGGGTGGAAGGGAGACGCAAGAGGGAGGAGATATGGGGATATATGTATATGTATAGCTGATTCACTTTGTTATACAGCAGAAACTAACACATCATTGTAATGCAATTATACTCCAATAAAGATGTTAAAAAAAGAAAGAAAGAAGAAAGCAGCCAAACCAAAAAATAAATCTACCAATGATAACAAGCGCTTAAAAACTATACTAAAAAAAAAAAAATGACAGACAGAAACATAGGACAAATGGTAAAAGCAAAGATATACAGAAAAAAATCACACAAATAAGCATACACATACACACTACCAAAAAGAGAAAAAGGAAAAAATATATATATCTATATATTAAAAAAAAAAGGAAGAGAACAACCAAATCAATAAACAAATCTACCAATGATAATAAACTCTAAATACTAAACTAAGATAAACATAAAACGAGAAACAAATTAGATGCAGAAAGCAAACCCCAAGTCTACAGTTGCTCCCAAAGTCCACCTCCTGAATTTGGGATGATTCGTTGTCTATTCAGGTATTCCACAGATGCAGGCACATCAAGTTGATTGTGGAGATTTAATCCGCTGCTTCTAAGGCTGCTGGGAGAGATTTCCCTTTCTCTTCTTTGTTCGCACAGCTCCCAGGGTTCAGCTTTGGATTTGGCCCCTCCTCTGCGTGTAGGTCGCCTGAGGGCTTCTGTTCTTTGCTCAGACAGGATGGGGTTAAAGGAGCAGCTGATTTGGGGGCTCTGGCTCACTCAGGTCAGGGGAGGGAGGGGTACGGAGGAGGCGGGGCGAGCCTGCGGCGTCAGAGGCGTCGTGACATTGCACCAGCCTGAGGTGCGCCGTGCGTTCTCCCGGGGAAGTTGGCCCCGGATCACGGGACCCTGGCCGTGGCGGGCTGCACAGGCTCCCGGGAGGGGCGGTGTGGAGAGTGACCTGTGCTCGCGCACAGGCTTCTTGGTGGCGGCAGCAGCAGCCTTAGCGTCTCATGCCCATGTCTGGGGTCCGCGCTGATCGCCGCGGCTCGCACCCGTCTCTGGAGCTCGTTTAGGCGGCGCTCTGAATCCCCTCTCCTCGCGCGCCAGGAAACAAGGAGGTAAGAAAAAGTGTCTTGCCTCTTCGGCAGCTGCAGACTTTTTCCCGGACTCCCTCCCGGCTAGCCGTGGTGCACTAGCCCCTTCAGGCTGTGTTCACGCCGCCAACCCCAGTCCTCTCCCTGGGATCCAACCGAAGCCTGAGCCTCAGCTCCCAGCCCCGCCTGCCCCGGCTGGGGAGCAGACAAGCCTCTCGGGCTGGTGAGTGCTGCTCGGCGCCGAGCCTCTGTGCGGGAATCTCTCCGCTTTGCCCTCTGCACCCCTGTGGCTGCGCTCTCCTCCGTGGCTCCGAAGCTTCCCCTTCCACCACCCACAGTCTCCGCCCGCGAAGGGGCTCCTAGTGTGTGGAAACCTTTCCTCCTTCACGGCTCCCTCCCGCTGGTGCAGGTCCCATCCCTATTCTTTGTCTCTGTTTTTTCTTTTTTCTTTTGCCCTACCCAGGTACGTGGGGAGTTTCTTGCCTTTTGGGAGGTCTGAGGTCTTCTGCCAGCGTTCAGTAGGTGTTCTGTAGGAGTTTTTCCTCATGTAGATGTATTTCTGATTTATTTGTGGGGAGGAAGGTGATCTCCATGTCTCACTCCTCCACCATCTTGAAGGTGTCTCCTAGGCTTATTTGACCTTACAACTGGTTACTATAATTTTTTTTTTTAATTTTAGGCCCCTGTTTCAAATAAAGATCTTGGCTAAATGGGATGATTTAGCCTTCAAGAAAGTTCTAAATTAAGGTTGTTTCCCAAAAAAATTATATCTGGGTTTTGTTTTGATGTAGTCCCCTCACATGTTTTCTTTTTTAAAGTGAAAAAAAATCTCATATACTAGTGCATTTTTTAAAAGGTAATAAAATTATGGAACAAAATAGCCTGTGGGATTGCTCTACGACAGGAGTTGGCAAACATTTTCTGTAAAGGCCCAGATAGTAAATATTGTTGGCTTTGCAACCACGTGGTCTTTGTTGCAACTACTCAGCCCTGCAACTGCATTGTAAGAGCAGCCCTGGGCAAGAGCTCAATAAAGGGGCACACTGTGTCTCAAGAAAACTTCACTTATGGACATGGAAATCTGAGCTTCGTGTGATTTCTATATGTCATGAAAGATTATTCTTATTTTGATTCTTTTCCAACCAATAAACAATGTAAAAACCACTCTTAGCTTCCAATCTATACAAAAACAGGACACCTTTGGCCCACAGTGCTATGGACTAGTAACCCATGCTGTACAAGAATAAAGATGTGGAAAGATGTGTGGACACATTCAGCAAGTGACAGGCACTTCCCTTTATTCTGCTTCACAGATGTTGCTTTTTTTTACAGATTGAAGTTTTGTGTCAACCCTGCATCGAACAAGTGTATCAGCACCATTTTTCCAACAGCATTTTCTCACTTTGTGTCTCTGTGTCACATTTTGGTAATTCTTGCACTTTTCAAACTTTTTTGTTATTATTATATTTGCTATGGTCGATCTGTGATCTTGGGTGTTGCTATTGTAATTGTTTTAGAGCATCATGAACCATGCCCATATAAGACGGCAAAGTTAGTAAATGTGTGTGTTCTGACTGCTCCACCTATAGGCTGTTCTCCTCTCTCCCTGTCCTCGGGCCTCCCTATTCCCGAGACACAACAGTATTGAAATTAGGCCAATTAATAACCGCACAATGGCCTCTAAGTGTTCAAGTGAAAGGAGGAGTCCCACGTCTCTCATTTTAAATCAAAAGCTAGAAATGATGAAGCTTAGTGAGGAAGGCATGTCCAAGTTGAGATACGCTGAAAGCCAGGCCTCTGGTACCAGTTAGCCAAGATGTAAATGCAAAGGAAAAGTTCTTGAAGGAAATTAAAAGTGCTACTCCCTGGGACTTCCCTGGTGGCCCAGTGGTTAAGAATCCACCTGCTAATGCAGGCGACACGAGTTCGAGCCCTGGTCCGGGAAGATCCCACATGCTGCGGAGCATCTAAGCCCGTGCGCCACAACTATGGGGCCTGTGCTCTAGAGCCTGCGAGACACAACTAGCCCACATGCAGCAATGAAGACCCCACGCGGCCAAAAATAAATAAATAAATAAAGTGCTACTCCCGTGAACACAGGAGCAATAAGAGAGTGAAACAGCATTATGCTTGATATGGAGAAAGTCTCAGGGGTCTGGACAGAAGATCAAACCAGCCACAACATTCTCTTAAGCTAAAGCCTAATCCAGAACAAGGCCCTAACTCTCTTCAATGCTATGAAGGTTGAGAGAGGTAAGGAAGCTGCAGAAGAAAAGTTTGGAGCCAGCAGAGGTTGGTTCCTGAGGTTTAAGGAAAGAAGCCATCTTCATAACATCAAAGTGCAAAGTGAAGCAGCAAGTGCTGATGCAGAAGCTACAGCAAGTTATCCAGAAGATCTGGCTATGATATTCATGATGGTGGCTACACTAAACAACAGATTTTCAATGTAGAAGAAACAGCCCTATATTGGAAGAAGATGCCATCTAGGAGTTTCCTAGCTAGAGAGGAGAAGTCAATGCCTGGCTTCAAAGCTTCGAAGGACAGGCTGACCCTCTTCTGTTAGGATGATGATGAGTTCTTCTTATGGATGAGCAAAGAAAGTGGTATCTTGGGATGGAATCTACTCCTGGCGAAGATACTGTGAAGGTTATTGAAGTGACAACAAAGAATTTAGAATATATACACTTAGTTGATATAGCAGTGGCAGGATTTGAGAGGACTGACTCCAATTTTCAAAGAAGTTGAAACCATCAGATGATTAGCACTTTTTAGCAATAAAGTATTTTTAAATTAAGGTATGTACATTTTTTTTTAGATATAATGCTATTGCACACTTAATAGACTAAAATATAGTGTAAAAACATAACTTTTATTTGCACTGGGAAACCAAAAAATTCATGTGACTTTCTTTATAGAGGAGATCTGGAACCAAACCTGCAATATCTCCAAGAGGTGCCTATATAAAACATATTAGTAAAGGAAACCACGTTAGAAATTTAGCTTAAAACAAATTTTCTGTAAAAGAATTCTGTTCATCTTGAGCCACATCTAAATAAGTTTAGTTTTCTTGGTATGAAAAATAACCTATGTAGGAGATAATTCCATGATAATATTATTAATAAATTTAGTTATTAATAAATTTAATAAATAGCAAGATTAAAAATCTTTAATGAATTTTATGAAGTGTGCAGGAGATTTTTGAGTGAATAATTATTTTGCCTTTTCTAAGAAATGAATAATGAACAAAATTGTTGCAGCTTATCAGTAGGTAAATGCTTTAAACATTCGGAATATTTAAAAATTTAAAACATACAAATTCACACTTTTATTTCTGAAAGGTGAATCATTTCAACATTATCAAATGTTATAATACGTTCTTAGTATTTGTAGTACAAGGAAAAAGTTAAATATAATTTACATATAAATACATAGAGAAATATCAATAAAAATATTATAGCTGATAACTCCAGCACAAAATATTTTAAAAGAAATTATTCTTTTCATAGATGTATATTTAGTAATATCAGAAAAAAACTGCCTTTTCTGAAAAAAAACTTCCAATTAATGTGAAATCTAATGATAGACAAGATCATTGAAACCTGACACAGACATTAGAGTTTCCAGCAAAAATAAATTAAAACCTAAAGAGAATATATTAAAACCATCTTTAATGTTCTCAGGACATCAAGATCGTCATTTTAAAAGCCATGAATACTGGATATAAGGAAAGCTGAAAACATTTTCTTCTTATTAGAAGCCATGATATAATCCTTTAAAATATCCTTTATAATATACATCTACACCCGTACGGACCCATATCTGGTCAAAAAGTCATGCAGTTTCACTAAAACGTGAATGTATATGTTTTGCATAACTGTTGGGTGGTTTTTATAAAAATAAAGCAGTTTCCTTAGGAAAAAAAAGAAATTTTGCCAATTGGAATATCTTCATTCTGGAAAAAAAAAAAAAAAGACTTTTTCCTCTGAAAATAATGAAGTTCAGTCCGTGGCTATATGAACATTCACTGACGTATTGAAATGAAAACAAATAATTGTGCTTCTAGGAACTAGTTTTTTTTTTCACTTGCAGGGTCTGAAATAGCCTCTGCAAACCATCAACAAGATGTTAAGATTCACAAGCAAGCGCTGGTGAACAGAACTGGACCTGCTGCATCCATTCTACCACCACTAAGCATGTCTGTCCAAAGGGACTGGTAAATGATGGTGCTCTGCAGTCTTGTAACAGCATCAGGGGTCCTCTTTTCCAAGCATATGTTCACACATGTTTGAATTTATATCTAAATTCAATATCATTTAATGGTGGTAAAATGCCCAGGCCTGCACGGGACTGGTCCAAAGGGGGACATTGAACACAGCTCTCCACAAGCTCCAGTTCAAAATAGGAAAGCATCAGAATCAAAAACTGCTTGATTTCCTGGACAGCAAATAATCTTCCAGGACATATAGTTGCCCCTGACCCAAAGGGCATGTAGTAATACTTTAACTTGAGTCCATTACTATAGAAGGCGGTCTTTGTCTTCCCATTTTCATCAAGATAGCGATCATATTTAAATGTCTGCAATAAAGATACAAAGAAAACAAATGTATAAGCTGGTTTAAAAGGACTTTATCTTTTTCTTAACCTGGAAGTTCCAAAGAGTAATTTTCTTTTTTAATCCAATCTATGAGTAATTTAGCGAATACCCCACCTTGAATCAGAAAGTAATAAGAAACTGGAACTTAAGGAGAACTGGTGGGAAAGAGAAACCTTTATACCTCCTATCCCGCCTGGGCAACTAGTTCCTCCCTCTGTTAGGCAGAACTAGAAAGAAGGATTCAAATCAGGAGCTAGAGGAGTCAGTATATTAGCCCCTAATTTCCTGGATTTGGGAGCAGGCACTTTTTAAAGAAGAAGAAAGGCAGCAGCTTTATTATCACAACTGCAGATATAATCTAGTAGAGATTATGTGATGACCAATACCAGGAATAAAAATTAAAATTTCAAGCTGTCATCCAAATTCTCCAAATTAGATAAATATTTGACATTAATAAAAGAGACAGTCCCTGTGGTTTCAATGATCAAATGAATTCTGCAATGGTAAATTTCTTCTTTATTTCAATCTGGGTAGACATCACCTGGATACTGAAATTTTTTTTTTTTCTGGATTCTGAATTTTGATGAACAGTCACTTACCAAAGGGTCTGGGTAGATTTCTGGATCTAAATGCATTAACTGCGGATAAAGAGCTATGATGTCATCTTTGCGGATATTATAGGAACCGTCCTGGAGGTGCAAAGTGAAATCCTCTTTAGCAGTCCGGATGTTGAGGGAAGCACTGGAAAGCCTCAGAGACTCCTTGATGATACTGTCTAAAGATTTTAAAAGGAAGAAAGGAGGAGAGGGAAGGGAGAAGGAAGAACAAAGTATTTATAAAGGCCACGTAATGCAGAGTCTGAAATACTTCCAGCAGCCTATAACACAAACCTAAAGAGACTGTGGGAAGCTGACCAGATAAAAATTTCTCAAACTTTTTCTGTGCTGTGATCAATGATTCAGTTGTGTCTGAATGTATTTTTAATCTGATAATCTGAGTTAATAATCTTTTGGTAAAGATATGATCTTCTTGGTCATCAATGGGAGCTAGACTTTCATAATTTTATGGAAAAATAATCTTACTTCTACAAGACACTAGACATCTAATACAATTGGAAAAAATCAGTAAATCACTTTCATGTGGATTAGTCAAAGTTTATCTCTTTTGAGATTTAATATACTAACACTTTTACATAGAAATAGTTTTCCAGATGTTTAATGCAGCTTCACTTCGGTGTTTACAAGAACCCAATTTTATCGTTACGCTATCTGATGTTGCGTGATTATGCCCTGCATTCTGGTAAGGGCATAAATGGACACAAAGAACACGCGGAGGATAGCTGAAATATAGGATGAGAAAGTCTCGCCTGACCTTCCGGTCTCTGTCCTTTTAATTGTCATGCGTTAAGTGCTCGTCACATGACTGTGCATAAAATCATAGCATGTTAGCAATTTATTTCGCAAGTGAGAAAATAAGACCCCCAAAAGTGAAATGACACGTCCGTGGTTTCTACGGCAGGCGGAGTCCCACGTGGAGCCTGTGCTCCTTGCAGCACTAGTCCCTTCCGCTCAGACACACTGCCCCTGAAAGCATACGTTGGTTTGTTTCCTCTAGAGAAACATAACAAAAACAAAGAGAAAACCCTTTCTTACTCTAAAAATATGGTACTTTTGTATTTCTATAAAATCCACAGAAGCCAACATTTTTTCAATGAAATAACCTTCCGCCCCACCACCCAACCCATGCAGCTAATTGTGGTTTCATTATGGTTGGTACTTTTCCCCCTTTCATTTCATGAAAATGAGTAGCCCATTAACTATAAGATGACTGGTCAGAGCAGTAACAAATGAGGCAGAGCAGGGCAGCACAGAGAAGAGGTTGAAAGTGCAAGGTCAAGAGGTCCACATTATCGCTGTCATTGGTTCCACCATCCAATCCCGGGCAGTGACGTAACCTCTAAGTGCCCATTTCCTCACTTGTTATACACAAATATTGAGTTGGCAAAAAAAGTTCGGGTTTTTCCGAACAAGTAAGTAAGTATGCAACAAGTAAGTGCTTGATGTGTACTGACAATTCCTGTTAGGAGGATGCAGTAAATGACATGTAACAACACAGCAAACACACCTAGCACAGGCATGTCATCCAGTTGTATCCGGTTCAAATAAATTGGATTGTCTTCAAAGCTAATTTTTTGACCAGCGTTCTCTAGCATTTTATTCACTTCTTCAGTGGCCGCTTTCATTGCCTCCGGGTTCCTATGAAAGGTTAAGAGAAAGGAAAAGATGTACAGAACAGCTTTTTCTCTACCAAAAGGTCTGCAAACGAATAGGTGGTTTCCCCTTCTTTTAACCAGGTGGTCAAGATACAGAGAAGGTGGGAAAGGGACATTCCCATTTATTTTTTACTCTATTTTATAGTTGTGTTTTAAGTCCTTGGATGTTAGCAAGAACTGTTGCCTTAAACGTGTCCCGTGGGCTTCCCTGGTGGCGCAGTGGTTGAGAATCCACCTGCCAATGCAGGGGACACCTGTTCGAGCTCTGGTCCGGGAAGATCCCACATGCCGCAGAGCAACTAAGCCTGCGAGCCACAACTACTGAGCCCTCATGCTGCAACTACTGAAGCCTGCGTGCCTAGAGCCCGTGCTCCGCAGCAAGAGAAGCCACTGCAATGAGAAGCCTGTGCACCACAACGAAGAGTAGCCCCCGCTCACTGCAACTAGAGAAAGCCTGCGTGCAGCAATGAAGACCCAATGCAGCCAAAAATAAATAAATAAATAAAATAAATTTATAAAAAATAAAAGGGTCCTGCTACATAGAAGTAAAACTTTGACCAGACTTTTATAAATAAATGTTTCTAATAAGGATTAAATGGTTAAATTAGTCATATGCATGGCAATTGAGAAAGAAAATTGCATCCAAGATAACAATTCTAAAGTACTGGCTAAAATGCCAAAGGAAATTTAAATTTACTCTTAACATGCATGTGATTCCACGTAGAACAGCTTTTCCATTTATATAATAATTTATTGTTCTAACACTTTGACTGGTGAAATGAATGCTACTTCACTTTAGTGCATTGACGTTTACTGGATCCTCAGTGCCATGGTAATGTAGCCATATAACATGATCACAGTAAACTGAGTCTCAGACATGTTTGACTGGTAAGTCTTTGCATGCTTATCGTGAAATGGCTACTATTACCTATAGGATAGAAAACTGATGTTGTAACCTCACTGTAAATATGTGAGTTTATTCCAGAAAGAGCTTTCTCAAGTAAAAACTTTGGAAGGCATTTAAACTTTGAGAAAGATTAGTAATGGTTTTTTATATCTGAAATTGTTTTTAAAAATTTTTTATATTAAAGACATAAAATTATCAGCCTTCAATGGAACTTTGGCATTCCCAATCCTATGGAATAATAATTTTGTGTCTATGTGACACAATTTTGTGTCTATGTGACACTCAACATCCAATTGAACTGGAATAATTCAATAAACCATTTGAATGTCAAATTCCCAAAATACTATCACTCTGGGAAGACATCACGTTATGCAAAATATATGTTACATACAGGGTTTTTTTTAATATACAGTTTTAAAAGGCAAACTCTAGCTAAATCCCATCAATAATATTATGATTCTTATTCATAGCTATCAGAGTTGGTCAAATAGTATGACAGCAATCACTAACAGTGAAAAAACAGTTAATGCACAGATGAATAAGATACAGGCACTGTTCTTTTCACTGACAATATGTCAGCAATCACACAAGGATATTTTTATGATTATAAAGACCAAATTCATGGACTTTAGGAGGTGTCATGAAGAACAGCTTGGAGTTAAGAGCAAGGGCTCTGGTGCAGACAGCCTACATTGACCCTGTACTAGCACATTCCTTTCCCTAGGACGGTCTCTGCTTCTGCAAGATGTGTTTACCAGTCACAGCTGTTTTTGGAGGGTTGGATGAACTGATACATGTTAAACTTTTACAAGGTTAAATACCACATTCTTGATTGACAGCATGAGAAGGTACCACGTCTTTTTTGTTGTTGTTGTTGTTAAAATGGTTGAATTTCTGCTTTCACCTAAAATGAAGAAATAAATGGATAATTTGCTAATTACCTAATCATCTGAAAGAAGCTCCAGAAAGTCGCTGGAATGGTGTTTGCTTGCGAGGCCCAGAGGACAGCGAGGAGTGACTTGGCTTTCTCCGTGTCGTCCAAGGTGGAAAGCGTGTCATTCAGAAACCTGACCAGTTCCGAGATGTGGTCTCTCTTTCTGAGTTTCTGGAGCCGCAAGCCCTCCGCCAGTTTCTCCCGGGCGTAGTGGCCCGTCTTGAACACGTGAATGGGGAAGCCTGCTACCAGGGCCGGAAAGATTTTGTCAAATTGCTTGAAGTGGTCCAGGTGATTTAGAATGAGTGCTTTTTGTGCATCTTGCCCTGTGAGATCTTTGCCAAAGAGCGTGAAATACCCAGCTTCGAACATCACTCGGTAGCAAAAGGCATACATCCCCTCTGACATCCAGGCGGGCGTCTTGGGCTTGGGAACCACCTGGGATCTCAGGACAAGTTGGAGGTTTTCCATCATGGCTTCTGTGAGGGAATTCAAGGCATCGCCCTGCAGAGTCTTGATGATAGTTTTACTTATGTTGTCGGTGGTATTTCCATCACTGGGGTCAATACTCCTGTGTCCAAATGCCTGACCGTAAATGAAATGTGTGAAAAAAGAAGTTAAACCTGACCTAGGACTAGTAAATGTCTGAAACACAGATTAGATGCTTTCATGATTCTCTACTTGTTAAAAAAAAAAAAAAAAGGAAAACCGGCCTTCCCACATGCAATTTCATAGCACTTTACAAATGGCCAAATCACGCCCTTCCTTCAAGGCTAAGTTTGAGTCCCAGATTATCAGTGACACTTCCCTCACAACCACTCTGGTCTTCTATTTCTTATTTTTCTTATGCTTCTGCATTTATTTGCACATAATTTGGTACTAATCAAGAATGTTTTTAATCATTAGTTCCCTTTTATATTCTTTGTAGATGCATCTTAACCAGACTTTAAGCTACTTAGTAGCAGAGACCAGTTCTAATATTTCTTTGCAGAGACTCACTTAATATTGATTAATTTTTTCTCTATAAAAGAGCCTCTTAGATCTCATCTAAGTGATGCCAAAATATCTGGTCAATTCCTTAACAAAATTAAACAATTGTGTGGCATGAGTGTGGTAAAACAATTGTTGAACGTTAAGTTTCCAACTTGCACTCTGGGTCTTGTGTAGAAATTGTTGACATGAGTGAGTTTGTACCTGTCTTATTCATACCATGCCATCCGGTTCAGTAAAACGTTTAATTTTTATTTCACCCTCATAAGCTGATTAAGAAATGACAAAGCTATACCGATTTTGACTTTTTAAATGATTAATACCAAGAGATTATGTCTAATTTGGTTTATTGTGTTTCTAAGAATCTCCATGTAAGGGTAACTCTCTTCAGCATCTCCGTCTTTACATCTGAGTATGTCAAAATGATTAAATAGATTGACATAGAAAAAGGTAGAAAATAAAAAAGCCGAATGCTATATAAATGCAAACCTGGTTACCTTTGCAGAAGCAGTGAAGTGAAATTTTTTCCAGTCAAAGTATTTTCCATGATACAGCACTTTATGGTATGACAAGGGATTGGTGATGAAGTGGACATAGTTTCCCATTAGTTTGCAGGTGAAAACATGACCATGTTTCCTTTGATTTGCTCTGAGGAACTCAAGAGGATTGGCACCAAACTGCAGAGCACAACCCAGATACGGAATCAACCCATTCTCCAGAGGTGGTTCACCCATTTGCCTGTAAGACACAAAGAGATGGTAAATATGGAAAA
The DNA here is from genome assembly GCF_949987535.1 of Balaenoptera acutorostrata. Lineage (NCBI taxonomy): Eukaryota > Metazoa > Chordata > Mammalia > Artiodactyla > Balaenopteridae > Balaenoptera > Balaenoptera acutorostrata. Next base: position 76,771,776 of record NC_080080.1, on the reverse strand, counting down.
TTGCACATTGTTCTTTATTTATATTTATTTACATTAAATTTTTTACCCCTGACTTCAAACTTCAAAACTCTATAGTTTATTGATACTTTTTTGGTTGGTGGGGCCCTGCTCCTTTACTAAAAGAATGAATTATATTAACCTAGTAACATGATACATTGGTGAAAATGATAGCTAAATCCATCCATCCATCCATGCATACATTTGGCAAACACTGAGTGTCTAATATGTGCTCCTCACTCTTCCCAATGATAAGGATAAAAGGATCAACCAGGCCAACAAGATTTTCCCTATCAGTGTAGAGATGAAACTACATTCTAGTGTTTATATTTTTTCTAAGCATCGTTTGCCTAAGTATCTCAAAATGTTTCATCTGATTGTTTTCTCTAAATATATAGAATCCTGAATGACAAAAAGGATTGCAGAATTGAAGTTTTCAAAATCTTCAAAGTTTAAATATATTATTATTCTGTAATGATAGTTGCAGAGGGGAATCTTTGAGAAATTAGCACATTATAAAGTGAAATTGAGTAAGGTAAGTATTGACATGGTTATTGATTATAATTCAATGCTCTTTGATGCTATTTTAAATGTTTTTATTTAAGAATATAAACATTTAATTTCCAACATAAACCACTATCCCTCTTGGTAGAATAACATAGCATAAAATAATTCTTTTTATTTTCATAGTTTGCAGATAAGTGGTTTAATTAAAACTAGAAACTACCAGTCCTGGTAGTTAATATTAAACTACCATAAAGGGCAAACAAAAAAAAAAAACCTGTAAAAGGTAGACAGCACAGCAATGTACAGAGTTGAAGATATGCTGTGGGTAATTCTGTCTTTGGGAGATTGACAAAGCAGAGAATATTTACATACCTCCCCCCCAATACTCTTTGAGGCAATCAGAAGTTAAATAAACTATGGCTATGTATCTGATTCTATTTGTATTTCTTGAACCAATTATAAATGATACATACAAATAAAAGTGATGTCTCATACATTTAACAGTTTCCCAGTTTGCCATGGTTGATTATCATTAATAAGAAAATAGTAATAGAATGATCAATGCAGGCTCTATACTCTTTCCCAGCTTAGACTGAGTGTATACAATGCACAAGAACTAGCTGAAAAAAGAACATTTATTTAGTCAGAGCATCTATTTAATCCACATGATAGGAATTGCAGATCCACTTACCACTTATATCCTTACTAATACAGACTTTCTCTTTATATGCACACATAAACACACACAGAGATCTCACAAAATTTCTGTCAGTGATGTTTAACAAGTTTGTCCATTTTTACATTACCACTAGTATATGTCAATACTAAAAAGGAAACTTTGCCATTATATCTTTTGTGAGATATAATAAAAAAGATACTTTCAAAATTTTAAATTAAAATTTTTTACTTTAAAAAAATTAAGGAAGAAAATGCTAGCGTATGTAAGCACAGAAAACCAACTTTATGGTATAACAATGAAGGTAAAAGAACTTTAAATGAATGAACAAAAATGCAATTTAAAAGTAAAGCTTTCCTTACCTTCTCCTCATTCCAAGGAGAAGCCACAAACAACAGCACGCTGCTATAACAATCCCCCAGATCAAAGAGGTGCTCATCATTTTGCAAATCTAATGCAAAACTTCTGAGGAGGAGAGTCTGTGATGAGAAAGGTAAGGGTGTCACAACACAGACTCCAGCTAGACTTTTATATATGGTAAGATGCTTCACTTGAGTGATCAAAGCAAACAATTAACCATCCTATTAGGAAAAAAAAAAATAACTGGCCTTGAACTAAGTCCACGGGTATCAGAAGAGGTTCCAAAACAATCAGAAACCTGCAATACTTGATAAGTTGAAGGTCTCTCAAACATATGTTGACTTAACATTCAGACCTGGGAATGACCGCTAATATTACAAATTTAGTATGCTTATAAAAAGAACAAGTAAACCTGTTCAGGATGAACATATGAAATAAAGAGGTAAAATATAATAATTTAAAGAAAAATAAGCGTAAGTTAGCATTAAGCTAGTGATTTGATCTTGTTACATTTAAGAAGAAATCAATTTAAATGATTCATGAGAAATACAGCAGTCAAGTTCAAAGGAAAGAGAACTGGGTGAAATGTTTCTGCTGCTTCATGTTTCAGCGCTTTTACAAAATCATAGGTATTTTACTATATATAGTAACATGTTACTTACCTAACATCCTCAAGAAAGTATCCCACATAAATGCATCTTCCAATTAAACATAGTTTATTTTAAAACATCAAAATTTTATTAACCATTTTATTCTAATTGAAAATATGTTTACTAATTTTTTTAATTGTTAAAGTGTGGTGGCCCCCAAGCTGTAAGCTTATTCAGCTTTCTGCTTTCCGGAGAACTGCTTGTCTCTTTCTTGGTATGCACTCCTGACGCTGCGGTATTGAGCGTAAAAAAGGAAAATGGCTTGCGGCCAGTTTCGTTCCAGGTGCCTGCTCTGGATCTAAGAGCCCCTGGTTGTTCCCCAGATGAAGGACGTGCTGCCCTGAAGGGGAAGTCTGTATCTCCAGAGAATGGCCCAGAAGACATGCTGACGCATAGATAGTGGCGCATAGATAGTGGCGACAGAATTATGTGGAAATACAAGGTTTACTGATTTATTGTCTAATATTCGTTCCATACTAAACCTATATATACATTCATGCTCTTTGAATAAACTCGCCTTGCAACCATCAGTTGTCTTGGCCCTTCTGACCCCATACTGGTGCTTTTCAGTTCCTTACCCCTCACCGCCAGGAACTTCTAGCTTTCTGCAGCCGATCTGCGGCAGTTAAAGGAATACAACTTCATTTCAAATAATTTAAGACTAACTGAAACATATCTTGGTAGAAAGTCAATTCATAATTTACCTCCTCAATGACTGCCCACTCAGAGGTAACAACTGTTAACTGTTTGGTATATATCCTTCCAAACTTTATTTCTATACACTCTTATATAGTAATTGAGCACCTATTCTGTGCCAAGAACCCTTCAAAGGTATTCTGGCTACAGGTTTTAATAAGATGGACTTATTCCCTGCTCTAATGAAGACACTATTTCAGTAGAGAGACAGATAATAAAATTTAAGACTTATGAATAAAATAAAACAAGGTGTAGAGAGCTATCGGGATAAGAGCAACTGTACGTATGGTGATGTGCTCCTCTGAGATCTGAATGACAAGAGGGGATTGGCCAACTCAAAACCAGAAGGAAGAGAGATTACCAAATGCAAAAGTCCTGAGTTAAGGATGAACTTGTTCTATCTAAGAACCAGAAGGGAGGTAGGATTGGTCAGAGCAGGGTAAATGAGGGGAAACTTGGTTAAGATATAAGACCAGAAGACAGGCAAGAGCTAGGTCATATATAGGGACACCTGAGAGTAGGGAGAGAGATTTTGGAGGGCAGCAGATCAAAACACTATCTTCAGCTACACAGATTGCTGTGTTTTCAGGTTAACAATTGAACTTGAGCCAGAAGCTGGGGAGAAAAGTCAGGGGTGGAAATAGGTATCTCAAGTCATCAGCATTTGGATGGCATTTAGAGTCCAAAGACCTTATTAGATCACCTAGGGAGAAAATAAAGCCCAAGAAAAGAATAGAATTTAACACCAGACCCCAGAGCAGCCCATTTCTCGAGGTTAGTCAGAGAGCGGGTGAAGAGGAGACGGGTAAGGAAGGACCAGGAAGAAAACCGAGAGAATACAGTGTCACAGGAGGCAAGAGGAGGATGTACGTGAAGAAAGATGAGACATTTTCTGCATCACATGCTACTCTGAGGTCAAGGAAGATGACAAAGAAATGACCTCTGGATTTGACAACATGGAGATAGTTGGTGAGTCACACATAAACACGTGCAAAGATGGGGTTCTATTAAAGACTTTTTTATAGCACTAAAAAAATGTCTATCATATTGTGGATGTTTCCCATGACAACACATATATATGTATTATATATGTATCTGTATAGATCTCTTCATTTTTTTCTGTGTGTATAGTCTTCCATTGACTAAATGTACTATAATTTAGTTAACTGATTCCCTACTGGTGAGCATTTGGTTTGTTTCTGGTTTTTGGCTACAGAATCCATAGGTTCATTTCATCCTTTTTTGTCTCCTTAAACACAGACCACAAATATTTTTTCATGGGTGATTTGTAATCATAATTATGAATATCAATCATTGTGTGTCAGTAGGTAGACTTCTCAATCCATTTAGATATTTTTAGGGCACTGTGCCCACTAAATATACTTAGGCTGATGTGCTTTTTTGAATTACTATGTCTGAGTTCTATATGACTCATTACAAGCAGAACCTTTAGGTGGCCTGTCACAGCAGGACACCACAGTCAGAGAAAACACCAATCTAAGAGCCAGACAGTTTAACCCTTTGGAGTCACCTCTCAAGCAAACAAATGGAAACAAACAAACAAGTGAAAAAAAGGGTACATGGGACCTCTAGGAATTACCTGCAACTTCCCGTGCATCTATAATTTTGCCAAAATTAAAAGATTTTCAAAATGGTAAAGGAGAAGTACATTCACAACTCCAAGAAAATGTCCTTAAGCCTTGTCTTCCCCACCCCCTCTCAGAACACCACAAACGCCTTTCGAATATAGCCTGGATTCCCCTTACCCTCATGTATTCTTTCTACTCCTTCCCTCACTATCCCTCTTCCAGACAACAAAAGCCCAGGATGCACACACACCCAGTTTTCTTTAGTGGGATGAGGAAAAGCAGAGGCATGAACATCCATATTCATATTTTTCTTGTTTACGTACGGTTTACGTCTTCCTTCTAGGGATGTCACTTCTCATTACTGTCCCATGTCCACACATGACTTCTGTCACACCCCTAACGTGCAGCCTCTAAGCTGATGAGTGGGGATTCGGATGCTGGTTACAGTTGTCACAACTATTAATAGCCTGCAAGGAAATACCTGCAAGGTCTCCTGATGAGTCACGTGCATAGAGTTTCGCGCTTGGATTCTACGACATCTCAATGTGTTTAGCACAGTGATTGGTGAAATGTCAGGAAATAAACAAATGCTAGCTGAGTTGGAAAGTCAGTTGCCTGCTTTTTTATTCTCTCCTATGTTTCAAACTGTGACGTTTTATTACACACACACACGCTGTGCACCTACTACGTGTATCAAGCACTGCGTCAACACTGGGAACACAGTAGGAAACAAGAAAGCTGTGAGCTCTGACCTGTGGGGTTTCCACAGCAGCAGGGGAAAAAGTATGTGCCCTGATACACAAGGAGTATGTTTTAGTTGCCAGAAGGCCTGGCGTGAACCGAGTTTATTTAAACACTCTAATCCCTCCGTAGTCTGTCAATTTCCTCTGTATTTGTAGAGTAGTGAAGGGTCCACACTGATTTGCCGAGGAAGAAGTTCTGGGACTCAGAGAATATAGGGTCCGAGTCCAACTCACCATCCCCATGAACAGATACATACAAAACATGGGAACTCAAACTAGAGGAGCAGAAAGTAGAAAGAACTCCTTAAGCTATCTGCTTACGCAACCTGATGCCACACAGGTGGTTTCTATTCAGAAATGCAGTAAACATAGTTCACACGTGTGTGATTGCTCTAAATAAAATGAGCTGTGAATATGGTCAAACAATTGAGTCAACCAGTAGTTTTCCTGAATTCACAAGTGAAACCAACTCAGCGGCGGAACGTAGATCCCGCAATTAATGCAAGGCTTTGTGCTTTCCAGGAGCATCATGGGGCTCCCGTGGACCAAGGCTCCTCCCATGGATCCCGTGGATCAGGGCAGGTCATTGGGAGAACAAAGTGGAAAGGGCTGGGGGGGAGGTCTTGCTATGATTAATTTGAAGCTTTCATAATAAGCTCTTAGGAACTGTGTCTATTCACATGTCTTCAACTATTTTTTATGAAAAAACCAGTTTTTTTATGGCGTATACAGAATATCTTATTCTCAAATATTGTTTTGAATCTTAGACACATGGTGTCAAGGTTGTAAATGCCTAGTGTATCTAAATGTGTCCATTGAACAAATACAATTTCACAGGACTAGAGAATAAGAAGGTGTTGATAAGTTCTATTTCAGAGAATCAAAATTTTTACATTAGTTTTGAGGTTTTCACTTTTTAAAGCTTCTGACATATATTTCCTACTTGAATAAAATAACCAACTCAGTTAGGCAGGGAAGGTATTTTAGCTATTTTAGAGATGAGGAAATAGAGGCATAAAGGTTTAGTGGCTAATGTCACATAGCTTGACATGGTTCAGGTGGTCAAGGGAGTGGAAGCTGGGATTAAACCAGGGTTTGCATCTTGGCCCTGCCACTAAGTATACAGCTTAGCACAAGAGGCTGTCCTCCCCAAGTCTTTGCTTTGTTACCTGTAAAATGGGGATGACCACAGTGCATGACTCATAATATACATGTTGAGATGCAGTAAGGCCATGGTGTAAAATGTTTCCCCGAGGGCTTGGCACAATCTATGGTCAAAAATGTTCTTTGTCATTCATTCGTAAGTGGCAAATCCAGGACACAACCCCATATTTGAAGCTCAGGGTCCCTCCGTTACAGCTCAGAACCCCACAAGAAGTTCAGTGGAACCAACAGGCACCTGACTACAGATTTAGGAAAGAGTAAGCACACCATCTATATGTTCAAATATAAAGTTGATCCGTCAAACATGTTCTGAACACCAAGCATGTGAAAGGCGCTGTTAGGGAATGAGGGGGAGATGGATAGATCATTCAGCAAACATTTCATTCATTTATTCATTCATTCATTCATGTTAGCTTAGCACCCACTTGATGTAAAGTACTTTTTAGGTGCTGGAGATACAGAGGTAGATAAGACAGGCAGACTCAAGGGGACACAGCCAATCAATAGGAGAACAAATCCACTATTTAATTTCTGATAAAGAAAGCATCATTTATATTATCAGAAAAGGTCAGGCAATGCATCAGTGTTTGTGCCAAGATCTTCACATGCTTGCTCATGTAACCCACACGGTGGCACTAGGAGATGCACACACACAGTTGCCTCCCCTTAAGGGTGGCTTCATGCTGTGAAGTTCTGGCTCCAAGCCCCTGCCATGCCATACCACGGGGGACTGCCTGTCCTCAAGGTAAAGCAGGCCTGAGGGCTACACTCAAAGGCTAATGGTGGCTTTGCTGTTAAGGCTCACCTTAATCTGAGCCTTCTGGAGCTTATCCAGGAAGCTCAACTGGACAGAGAAAAGATATGAGGACAGTGGTCCTTGGACCCCCTGGGCCCAGCCAAGCCTCCCCAGGAGGGTGAGAGACCTCAGGGAGAGAGAGAAAGAATGAAGCCGCCAGTCAGGGGGGCAGGAGGGGGCTGCTGAGCCTTTATCCACTCTTTACTGGTTATAAATTGTGCTGCTACCAACATTCACGCTCAAGTTTTCATGTGAACATACGTTTCACATGTCCTGAGTGTAGCGCTAAGAGTGGGTTTGCTGGGTCATATGGTGACGCTAATGAAAGCGAGGGTAGTCGTCAGTGGGATCCACTAAACCGTAACTTGCTTAAGAAATAATGAACCGTAACGTGCCTTCCCTGATCAAGCTTGATTTAATTGTCTTCCAAGAGTCACGTAGCCTAAACAAGTTGCTTGCCCGAGTTGTTTTTCAGGAACTCGGACTCAGCTGTGTCCGGTCTGAGCTTGAGCCAGCTGAGACTGGTCAAGACCCCCGACCCTCCAACTGCGCGTGCGCAAATGTCTGATCAGTGCCCTTTTGACCTCAGAGGGCCCAACTCTCCACTCCCAGAAGAGGCGTCCCACGGAGAAGCACGTAGCTTAGTTGCACCTGCTCAGAACGAGGATTAACTCCCCTTTTCCTTATCCCCCAATCACCTTGCCCCACGCCTCCACGCTCGCTCTCCACGCCTCAGCTCATTCCATAAATAGCCCAAGCCTTGGCGGCTTTGGGGCAGGTGGAGTTGAGGTTTGGCTGTTTGGCTGTCTCGTGAATAAGCCCTTTCTCTGCTGCAAACCTCGGCGTCTGGGCGTTTGGCTTGCTGTGCTATGGGCGAATGAACCTGGTTCCGTGACACTAGGTTTTAATTTTTTCGGACAGACTGTTTCCCGAAGTAGCTTCACCATTTTACATTCCCACCGGCAAGGTAAGAGGGTTCCAGTTTCTCCATGTCCTTGTCAACGGTTACTTTTGTCTTTATGTTTTTAATGACAGCCATCCTAGTTGGTGTGAAATAATATCTCATTATGGGTTTGATTTGCATTTCCCTAATGACCAAAAATGTTAAGCATCCTTTTATGTGATTGTTGGCCCTTTGTAAATCTTTGGAGGATGTCTATTCGAATCCTTTGCTCATTCTTTAACTCAGTATTCGTCTTTTTGTTGTTCAGTTGTAAGAGTTCTTTCCATATTCTGGATGCTATACCCTTATCAGATATGATTTTCAAATATCTACTCCTGTTCTGCGGGTTGTCTTTTTCACTTTCTTGCTCATATCTTTGTATGCACAAAGGTTTTCAATTTTGTTGAAGTCCAATTTACCTGTCTTTTTTTTTAAATTATTTATTTATTTTTTATTTATTTTTGGCTGTGTTGGGTCTTTGTTTCTGTGCGAGGGCTTTCTCTAGTTGTGGCGAGTGGGGGCCTCTCAGTGTCGTGGCCTCTCTTGTTGCGGAGCACAGGCTCCAGACGCGCAGGCTCAGTAGGTGTGGCTCACGGGCCCAGCTGCTCCGCAGCATGTGGGATCTTCCCAGACCAGGGCTTGAACCCGTGTCCCCTGCATTGTCAGGCAGATTCTCAACCACTGTGCCACCAGGGAAGCCCTACCTGTCTTTTTATTGTTTACTTTGTCTAAGGAGCATTGCCAAATCCAAGGTCATGAACACATAACATTTATGTTTTCTCCTAAAGAGTTTTATAGTTTTAGCTCTTATATTTAGGTATTTGATCCATTTTGTGTTAACTTTTGTATATGGTATGAGGTTGGGGGTCCAACTTCACTGTTTTGTATGTGGATATTCAGTTGTCCAGCACTGTTTGTGGAAATGAATGTTCCACTGAAATCTCTTGGCACCCTTTTTGAAAAACCAATTGACCATACAGGTAAGGGTTTATTTCTGGCCTCTTTTTTTCCCATTGATCTGTAGGTCTATCCCTATGCCAGCACCCCAGTCTTTTACTGTAGGCTTGTAGTCAGTTTGGAAATCAGGAAATGTGTGTCCTCCCGCTTTGTTCTTTTTGAAGATGTTTTGGATATTCTGTATCTCTTACATTTGCATATGAATTTTAGAACTAAGTTGTAAATTTCTGCAAAAAAAACGAACTGGGATTTTGATAGGGATTGCATTCACTCTGATCAATTTGGAGAGTATTATCATCTTAACAATATTAAGTCTTCTGACCCATTAAAATGGGATGGTTTCCATTTATTTCGGTCTTCTTTAAATTTCTTTCAATGATGTTTTGTAGTTTTCAGTTTACAAATCTTGCACTCTTTTTGTTAAATTTATTCCTAAATTATTTTATTCTTATTGAAGCTATTGACACTATTGACAAGTTTTTTCTCAGTTTCACTTACAGATTGTTCATAGCTAGTGTATAGAAATAAGCTGATTTTGGGGTGTTGATTTTGCATTTTCTAAACTTATTAGCTCTAAGAGGTTTTTTTGGTGGGTTCTTTAGGCTTTTCAATGTACAAGATAATGTTTTCTGAAAATAGAGTTTTCCTTTCAAATATGTACGTCATTTCTTTTTCTTGCCCTGCTGCCCTGGATATAACTTCCAGTACAGTATTGAGTAGAAATGGTAAGAGCGGATGCACTTGTCTTGTTCCTGATTGAAGGGGAGAAGCTTTTAGTCTTCCACCATTAAGTATGATGTTGGCTGTGGATTTTTCATAGATACCCTTTATCATGTTAAGGAAGTGCCCTTCTATTTCTAGCTTTTTTAGTGTTTTTTTTTTTTATCATGAAAGGGTGTTGGTCTTGGGACTCATCCTTTTTTATAAGCATACTTTTTCTGCATCTATTGAGATAATCATGAGGTTTCTGTCCTTACTGTATTAATGTGATGTATGTCATTAATTGATTTTTTGTACGTTGGACCACCTGTGCATTCCTGGGATAAATCACACTTAGTAATGGTGTATAATGCTTTTCATATGTTGCTATATGCAGTTTGCTAGTATTTTGTTGAGAGTTTTTACATCTCTCTTCATAAGGAATATTGGTCTGTAGTTAATTTTACTTGTAATAACTTTATCTGATTTTGGTATCGGAATGAGAAAGTGATCTCTCCTAATTTGTGAAAAATTGGTGTTATTTCTTATTTAATTGTTTGGTAGAACTCAGCAACGAAGCTGTCTGGTTCTGGGCATTTCTTTCCATGAATTTTTTTTTTAAATTTCAACTTCAATATTTTTCTTGTTAAAGTTCTATTCAAATTTGTATTTCTTCCTGCATCAGTTTAGATAGTTTGTGTCTTTCTGGAATGTGTCTATTTCATTTGGGTTATCTAATTTGCTTGCATACAATTGCTCTTATCATTCCATTATTTTTTTTTTATTTCTGTATTGTTGGTAGTAATGTCTCCTCTTCTATTCTTCAATTTAGTAAATTGAGTCTCCTTTCTCTCTCTGTCAGTCTAGCTAAAGATTTTTCAGTTTTTTCCTTTTCAAAAGAACCAACTTTTGGTTTTGTTGACTGTATCTGTTTTTCTATTCTCAATTTCATTTATTTCTGTTCTGATATTTATTTCCTTCTTGCTGCTTGATTTGGGTTTATCTTGCTCTTATTTTTCTAGGTTCTTAAGATGAAAGGTTATTAGTTTGAAATCTTTTTAATATATGCAATTATAAGTTTCTCTGTAAGCACTGCTTTTGCCACATTAATTTTGGTATTTTTTTTATTTCATTCATCTCAAAGTATCAATATTTTCTACTTTCCTTTGTTTTCTTCTTGATCCATTAGTTAAGAGTGTGTTGTTTAACTTCCACATATTTGTGAATTTCCCAAATCTCTTTGTTACTGAATTCTAATTTCATCCCATCATGATTAGAGAACATACTTTGTATGATTTCAAACCTTTAAATTTATTAAGACTTGTTTTCTCACCTAACATGTATCTGTCCCAGAGAATGTTCCACATAGACTTGAGAGGATGTTGTATTCAGCTGTTGTTGTGTGACATGTCCTATATGTTAGACACATCAAGTCTAGTTTGCTTATACTGTTGTTCAAGTCTTCTAGCCCTGTTGGCCTCCTATCTAGTTGTTCTGTTATTGAAAGTTAGGCAATTCAACAAAAATAGAGGCTTTAATACCTGTTTCTCTCTCCAGTTCCATCAGTTTTGCTTCATGTATCTTGGGGCTCTGTTGTTAAGTGAATATATACCTATAATTGTTATTTCTTGATGGATTAACCCTTTTATCATCTTAAAATGTCTCTAGCAATAATGTTTATCTTACATGTGCTTGATTTTTCTCCTATTCATGTGTATTTTAGGAAATATTAAACATGTTCCAACCATAACACAAACCAGAAGGTAATATGAAGTTAAATTTTTGTTGTTTTCGAGTTCATTTATTACTTTTTTCGCTAATGTACATTTGTGCTAGAAATGTGATTCTGCGTCATGTTTTAAGAACTTCATGCTTATATCTCCCTCTAGTGGACAGCCATGTACACTGACACTTCCTCTAGTTACAGAAACCAGGAGCAACCCAGACTAACTCTTACTGATGGAACCATGAACTAGAATCCTAGAAAGCTCTGTATAAACCCAACGCATAGAAACAGAGCCCACTCTTGCACCCCACACTTCGGAGCCACCAAAACCTAGGCTTGTGGAGCCTCCGTTCCGTTGTTATAAGCCAAGGCACTGGTGTTCTCAAAACAAGGTGGTGGGCTTCCCTGGTGGCGCAGTGGTTGAGAATCTGCCTGCCAATGCAGGGGACACGGGTTCGAGCCCTGGTCTGGGAAGATCCCACATGCCACGGAGCAACTAGGCCCGTGAGGCACTACTACTGAGCCTGCGCGTCTGGAGCCTGTGCTCCGCAACAAAAGAGGCCGCGACAGTGAGAGGCCCGCACACCTCAATGAAGAATGGCCCCCGCTCACTGCAACTAGAGAAAGCCCTCACACAGAAACGAAGACCCGACACAGCCAAAAATAAATAAATAAGTAAATAAATTTATTTTAAAAAACAAAACAAAACAAAACAGAAAAAACAAAAAAAAAACAAGGTGGCAAGCCCAGGAAGGTGCAGGACCCTGGAGAAGCTCCAAACCCAGAGACACCAGGACCAGTCCACGTGAGCTTTTCTTTTTTTGTAGCATGCAGACAAAGATGAGGAACCCAGCAGTGGGTCAGGTTGCCAGTCACAGCTGCTGCTTGATTCATGCTGACCACACGGTTGTTTTGCCAGGCGGTGGTGCTGGATCTCTATGTAATGTGCTTCCCCTGTGACTGTCTTGAAAATTTTTCCCTTAACTTTGGTTCTCAGCAGTTTGGCAGTGATGTTTTTCGGGGTTTTTGTCCTTCTTGAATCTCTGGCTTGTGTTCTTTCATTGATTTTAGAAAATTCTTGCCTGTTATATCTTCAAGGATTCTTCTGCCCCTTTCTCTTTTTCTGGGACTCCAATTACATGTATGTTAGTTTGTTATCCCACAGTTACTCTTTATTTTTTTTCTCCTTGTTTGTGTGATTCCTACTGACTTATTTTCAAGTTCATTGATTCTTCTGTAGTTTCCAGGCTGCTAGTAAGCTTATTTAAGAAATTCTTCATCTCTGATCCCATGTTTGTTTCTAGCATTTCCACTTGACTGTTTTATGGTTTCCATCTTTCTAATGAAATTCCCCATCTGTTAATGCCCACTGTCCATTTATTCCACTAGATCTTTTAACATTTTAAGCATCGTTATTTTAAATTCCCTGTCAGTTCTAACATCATGGTCATCTCTGAGTCTGGATCTGTTGAATGCTTTATTTCTTGAAGATGGTTTGATTTTTCTTACTTTTTGTAGAATCCATCTATGATGAGATTTAAGTTCATCGATGTTTGGTAGCAGGAAATAAAAACTCATCGTGAGAGAATCTATACTGGGGACTGTGGTTCAGTAGGAAGGCTTGAATGTTTCTGGTCAAGAGCTGACTCTGGTTGAATATATGACTGAGGCAGAAAATGGAAAGTCCAGAATCGTGAGGGGAAACTGGAATTTCTCTGATTTGTGCAAGCTGGAGCAAGCAACCAGGGCACATATCGCCAGGACCCTTGGAAGGCTGCATCCTAAGACAAAGAGTTAACGAGAAAAAAATCGCTTAGACATTTAAACAAAAAAAAATTTTTTTGTCTAGTATTTTAGGGGTTTTAGTGGAAAGGAGTTCTTCAAGAGGTTAGCAGTGAAGTTTCTCTGATAATTGTTGACGTGCTGTGTGCTCCCCAGATGATGGAAGGATGAGGGGTTTTCTTCCCTCACCTGAAACCAAATCGGGTGGTTTCAGAGAACTACTCCGGGAGCTTGTCATGTGCCCCCTGGCATTTGGACGACACAGCTAATAGACTTGCTGGAGCCATGAGAGTGAGAGGAGAGAGAGCTTCGTAGGAAGTAGCCTCTACTGCCAGAATTGGGCAGAGAGAGAGTCTCTAGTTTTGGGTGTGTCCTTTTCAAAATGACTAAAGGATGGTTCGGGGGAGTCGAGGGAGATGGCTCCAGTAGGAAGGGTGCACGTGGGATGAAACTTCAGAAAGCAGGAGCTGAGGGCGGCTTACAAAAAAGGGCTTGCTGGTAGGAGGTCCCCCAAGGACAGGGGTGCAAAGCCTATACCGAGCGGACCATCGGAGAAAGCACCGAAATAGATGTTGGAGGCCAGAAGACAACCGCTCCAGCTTCTAAGCTCCACCCACAACTCTCCCTGCCTGGAGGGCGGGCGGGGGCAGAGGCTGTAGTAAACCTCAGACCTCCAGTGTGGGGGGGTGGTCAAGGAGGAGACAGAAGACGTGCGAAGCCCCTCCCTTTCTCCTGCAGGTTTCCAAGCTCAAGTCAGACATTATCAGGTGGAGGGGAGAGGCTTAAACTGCACCTAAAGAAAGCAAACTTTGAAAATAATCTGCGCCTAAAACAAGAGGAACTGTGGGATCTGCCTGCAACCCTCGGCTATTCAGGGAAAAACTGAGCTATTTTAAACTATCATCCCTAATAAACAGAGCTGCTTCAATAAGCCAGTTCAGTACATTTCTCTGGGTAATCATTTAATCTAAATTTCCAAGTGTGTTAATAGAGATGTACCTAGTGGGTTTTTTTTTTTTATAACATTAAAAATCTCTATGCCTGTACTTACATCTCTTTCTTGTTTCTACTGTTGTTTATATGTAACTTTCTTCTTGATCAGATTTATCTATTTTAGTGAGTTTTTCAAATAACAAACTTTGATGATATTGGTCAAATCTATGTTTTTGTTTCCTGTTTCATTTCTGCTTTTATATTGATTCCTTCTGTTTTTTGGGGGGTTATTTGCTATACTTTGCCTGTCTTCCTAAATTATATGCCTAGTTCGTTTTCAATCTTTCTAGTTTTTTAATGTCTGTTTTTAAGGCTATATTTTCATTGAATACTATTTTAACACTGCTTTTAAATTCTTAACCAAAGATTGCAGAAACACCCTTTTCCTTTTACAGTATTCAAGTAAATTTTTTTTCATAAGGCAGTGAGATTCAGAATGCCAAGAGACAGGCTTCAGATGAAATAGTTTTTCAAGACAGTCCCATTTATTTTTCACTTAAGATCATTAAGAAATTTAATATTCTCTGCTGTGATTTCCCAACCATCTTATATTTAGACTTCTCCAACATCGTTTCAGAGTTGTATACAGTGAAGAAACTCCCCCTTTTTATGTCTTTTTATGTCTTGGGAGAGACACAAACAGAAGAGAGATCTTCACAGACCAACTCTGTGAAAGAGCCTGGTCATTGAATCCAGAAATAATTGGCAGTGATAATGTTTAACTTCATAACTTTTCAATTTTTCTCTAGGAGTACCAAAAGACAGATTTCTTCAGTTTTCTAAAAGATGTGGTCCAAATCAGCAAGCAAGAGTGAATTTCCCTGACTTAGAGCAAGCTATAATGATTCAGCAACACATCTCATTTTTTCCCTCCTTTTGCTATAATTTATTTAAACTTCCTCTTGAGAAGGGCGTGGCCTCAAATTGTGTGGAACTCTGCTCTCCTAAGTGACAATATATTTGGTCTACCCTTTTTTCTTCCAAATGAAGGAAGTATTGTGACATGGCAAATTGCCTAGAAACCTTAGCTGGCAAGACACAATTTCTAAAGATTCCTTAGCCTAGTCTACTTTTCAGCATTTATTGATTGGAAATTGATGGATGTATTTAGGGCATAATGAATCCTTGCATTTGGCCATTAGCCAAGACGAAGTGCAAGAAAATAGCTGTTATCTAGTTCAGCTGCAACAGTGAAATAATGACATGCAAAGGCAGGGCTGTCATGCATGGGTGGCTTTACCCCGCTGCTTAGGGATCACCATCTATGAGTTCTAAACTGGTTACTAATTAGACAATGTGTCCACCGTGTTTTTAGGTTTGTTCAATGAATAACTTTATGGCCTCTCTTATCATATTGACTTTTTATACAGCAGTAGATAACATTATTTTATTTTGGTTTAAAGTGATAAAGATGATATAAATTTTAAGCTGGTGAGCCCAGTGATGTTATTTCTGGCTCTAATAGTTTTGATCCAAACATCAAATTCTCCTTTTGAGGTGTTTGATTTTCCTTCAGGCGATCAGGAGATATTTCCCATAGCCTCTCAGGCTGTGGCCTTCAAAGCAATATTGATAATTGATAATGACATTAATCGCTTTCATTAAATCATCATTCATCATTCTTTGGATCAATGTAAGAACTGCCCAGCATTTTCCCAAGCAGTAGTGGTACAGTATGGCCCCCACTGTCCCTGAAGCTTAGAGCAAGGCAGATATTTTTCAGAAGATGTGGTGACAGAAATGCCAGGGTTCCCAAACCGAGCCAGTAAAATCTCCTGTAGGATTAGCCATGTAGAAAGGGAAACCATCAATCACCAGCATAAGTTAAAAATCGAAGACCTCTGGTTAGAAGAAAAACAGAGAACTGATACTCCTGAGGATGTGGAAACTTCCTGGGCAGATTTCGGATCTTCACATACCATGGGACTCTGACATCATACCTTAGAACTGAGGCATAGCTTTCATCTCTTATTCATTATCTGGCTGTTATCAACTCTGCTTCCTGTGTGACATACATATTTAACATACCGTGACTCATAATGAAACACTACTTTCCAGTTTATCTGAACATGTTTCATCATTCCACAGGTTGTCTGTACCTGGTCCACTACAGCTATTGATTGGGCACAGGTGTTATGCTGGATAACTTAACCCACAAGGATAGCTAAATACTGGAAACTCGGACACATTGCACCGTGAGCTGGGCACAGCTGCACCCCTGCCCAGAGATTCCCGCAGTCCCTGCCCACCGCGCCTCTCCTCACCCACACCCCACCCTCCATCCGACCTCAGTCCCAGCCCATCCATTCCTACAGCCAGGTCAGGGTTTATTCCTTTCTATGCATTCTTATTCCGGGTTTGCCTGTTTCTCTAGTTCATGGAATTTTTAAGGATTGGCTGCAATGAAACATCTCCACATGGCATCCCTGTTATATACCACAAATACAAAGTTGAAAAAGAATTTCTTTACTCAGCGAATAGTTTGCCTTGCTGGTAGAAATTTATTTATACTCATTAACGCATATATGTGGAATCTAGAAAAATGGTATAACTGAACTTGTTTGCAGAGCAGAAATGGAGACACAGATGTAGAGAACAAACGTACGGATGCCAAGGGGGAAGAGGGGGTGGGATGGAGTGGGAGATTGGGATTGACGTATATACACTACTATGTATGAAATGGATGACCGATGAGAACCTACTGTGTGGCACAGGGAACTCTACTCAGCGCACTGTGGTGACCTGGATGGGAAGGAGAGCCAAGGAAGAGGGGTTATATTGTGTACGTGTGGCCGATTCACTTTGCTGTACAGCAGAAACTAACACGACATTGTAAAGCAACTATACTCCAATTAAAAAAAAAATTTATATTCAAATATTGTTGGATATATTCTGGTATACCTTCTCACTCTGTTCACATTGCCAGTCATCCTAGACATTGCTTTAAAGTTGAATGTGTAGACACCAATTACCAACATTATTTGTTTCAGCGCATTGATTTCCTCTTATCAGTTACTTCGAAGAAAATTTTGATCACTTCTTTGTAGGTGGGTTTGCTCCCGTACAGCTCAGCCTCTTCCCACAGGTACCTCCTAAACGTATTACTGGGCATTTTTAATACGTAAGTAGAGTCCTTGGCTGCTTCTCCACATAGAGGCCACCAAATAAGGGGAGGCTGGTACACACTCAGTCTTTCCTAAATATAAGGGTTTATCAGATAGTTAAAAGTCATGCCACCTCTCGGAGAGGGAAGAGTCTCTTCTAGATATGATACATGGAAGTCCAGCCTTGAAGAGTAGTTGCTATTATCAAGAACAAGAGGATCAGGAAAACATACTGGAAAAGGAAAATAAAGGATCAACTTAAAAGGTTGCCAGATCTCAAGTTATGTTTACCATACATTCTTTCATCTTGCATGTTCGGTATTACTTGACCATTAATTTTGCACTTTGTGGCTTAGTTCCTAGATAGTTCATTTGGACAAAGAGAAGTTTCCCTTTTTACCTATATCTTTTTGGCACATAATAAGTTGTGAATTCTTATTCTGGTTTATTCGGTAGATTGCTATCAAATTGTTTCCCTGGTTTATGTAAACAAAAATGTGTAAGACTAAGCAAGTAAAGTTTGATTCTAATCTGAATAATGAATGATAAAAATCAAGTCCATCAACTTTGTTAAAAATGGTTAGTAACTATCAGTGTTTGGTATGCGTTTTGTTTTTATGTTCAATTGATATAGAAAAATAATACACTAAGTAAGTTAATTTAAAACCCTTGTTTCTATTTTTTCTTTACCCAAGAGTTACAGTTGACCCTTGAACAACAAGGGTTTGAACCGTGTGGGTTCACCTATACGCAGATTCGTTTCAATAAATATACAAAAATATACATGGAGGACAAAGTGTGCAAGACTTGTATTGAAGTGGATAGCCTTATCCTTACATAGGCATAAGGTAAGTGATATTTAATATTTTCTTACTGTTTTATAACTTTGCTTTCAAAGAATGACAGTACAGCATGCCTCTCTGTCATAATTGGAAGAACTGCATGTCAGCCTACCATCACAAGTAAGTGTTCTTTTTTAAAGTGTAACAGTATTTCCAATACTGTATTATGAACATGACTGTAATTCTGTGTGCCATGACATTTTTATAAAGATTCATTCATTAGTGTACAGGCTGAGCCACTGTGAAGCAATCGTACTGATTACACGAGGCTACAATAGAGCAGTCATATTGCTGCTTCTTCGTTATCAGTGCATGAATCGTTATACTTGTAAATATGAGTTTTTTTGTCATAATACAAAACACTGCATGTTATAGGTATCATCCAAGACTATTGATACAGGTACTGACAGATGACTCATTTTGTAAACAGAGGTCGTAAACTTACTGTATCCATAAATACAGTACAGCACTGTAAATGTGTTTTCTCTTATGATTTTCTTAACACTTTCTTGTCTCTAGCTTTATTGTAAGAATACAGTATATAATACATATAACATACAAAATATGTATTCATCTACTGTTTATGTTATCGGTAAGGCTCCTGGTCAATAGGAGGCTATTAGTAGTTACGTTTTGGGGGTGTCAAAAGTTACACGTAGATTTTTGACTGAGCTGGGGGTCAGCACCGCTAAGCACCGCATTGTTCAAGGGTTAACTGTTTAAAAGGATGATTGTGAATCTTCAAAAGGAAACAGTGTGTTTATTTTGATTTATTATTATTATTGTTGTGAATTTCCACATTTTCTGCATTGTGGTCAGAAAATGTGATCTTTTATGAATTCTGCTTTTAGGGCTCTGTTTAAAATTTTTCAGTGTGGCCTAATATATCAGTTTGGTGAGTACTCCATGTGGATTTCACAACAAAGTACTATATATTTTTACATGTTAAGAGTAGGTTCTAGCCAGCCAATGAATCTGCTTACCTGAATGTGTTTCTGCAGAAATTTAGAAAATGCTGGCAATAGGAAAGCCATGTTACGAGCCTTATAGACATTGAAGTCTTTAAGGTCCCTGAAAATGGCTATAAGACATTTTAATGGTGGGAAGCATTTTCATGAGATGTGCTGATTTTTTTAAAAGCTATATTATAACTAGTGCTAACAAGTTAGTGGAGTTTCTCAATTTTAGTAAAATCACATTTTTTTTTGAGAAAAAAAAAAGAGTAGGTTCTATATCTTTTAATAAGAATTATTAATTATACTAATTTTTTTTATATCCTTACTTTGATATTTTGATTTCTGAGTTATAATAAACTTTCCTACTATGGTTGAGGATTTGTCAATTTCTCCTCCTCCTCCTGTCAATTTTTGGTCACTGTATATTTGAAGCTGTGTTGATAGGTATATACAGCTAGCCCTCAGTATCCATGGGTTTTGCAACTGTGGAATCAACTAGCCTGGATCGAAAATATTTGAAATAAAAATTCCAGAAAGTTCCAAAAGCAAAACTTGAATTTGCACACTGCCGTAGCATTTACATTGTATTTATAACTGTTTACATAGCATTTATATTGTATCAGGTATTACAAGTAATCTGGAGATGATTTAAAGTATATGGGAGGATGTATGTAGATTATATGCAAATACTATGCCATTTTATATGAGACTTGAGCATCTGCGGATTTTGGTATCCATGAGGGGTCCTGGAACCTGTCCCCAGTGGATACCCAGGGACAAATGAATAGGTTCATGATTAAGGAATGACTATCTCATTAATAAAAGCTTTTTGCCGTATAGTCTAATTAGTTTTGTATTTATGTTGTTAACCTATCTTCTTTCTATCAGTGTTTGCCTTGAATATCTTTTCCATTCTTACAATTTAAAATTTTTTAATGTGTGCTTTTTAAATACCAAAGAGCTGAAACTTGTTTTTTATCACAGTATGAATAAGAGCTTCTGTCTTTTAATAGAATGAAACTATCCTTTTCATGTGTATTTTGGTTTCT
This sequence comes from Balaenoptera acutorostrata, assembly GCF_949987535.1. NCBI lineage: Eukaryota > Metazoa > Chordata > Mammalia > Artiodactyla > Balaenopteridae > Balaenoptera > Balaenoptera acutorostrata. Next base: position 76,751,547 of record NC_080080.1, on the reverse strand, counting down.
CATATCTGTCCATTCTACTTTTTATTTGTCCATCCTACTTTTTATTTTCCAGTTATCACTTTATTTCTTATCCCCTTCCTACTTTTGTTGGCTTGAGGGTTTTTTCCCCCCCTCTATATTTAATTTTCATTCTCTTGTGGCATAGAAGATATATATGTATATATGCACATATATGTATTTGAAATTATGTCTATTTGAAATAATGTATATATAGTTGAAATTATATATAAGGATAATATATGCACAGAAGCACACCTCCAGGATTATGTCCTAGTAGTTCTGTACTCCAATCCTTACACCTACAAGCAACCTGCTCTTTCAGATGTTCGCTTACTTTTAACAGCTAAAATATATATCTGTGTATTTATATATTAGCTATTAGGAATTAATGTTTCAATGTTAGCAGTGCTCTCTTCTTGTATTTACTTATTTGGGCTTGGAGTTGCTGTGAAATGTGCTTGCCTCCAAATCAGCTGTTCTGCCTATGTTTTGGGCTAACATTTCCTTCAGGTCTTTTTTCTGGTGGGGCAAAAAGCGGCTCGGCACCTGTGCACGTTGCCTAGGTGCTTCTGAGTGTCCCAGAGGAGGGTTCCGTTCCACTAGGACCTGCCTCGGTGAATTCCCAGCAGCAGCAGACAGCCTGCCGGTTGAGTCACAGGTGGCCGTGGGGAGCAGTGTCCAAGGCAGGAAGCTAAACAATCTCTGTTTTCATAGAGGCCACACGTGCTAGGGTGGTGTAGTAGCCAATGTGCACAGGCAACGTGCACAGATGCCGAGCTGCTTTTTGCCCCACCAGAAAAAAAATGCCTGAAGGAAATGTTAGCCCAAAACATAGGCAGAACAGCTGATTTGAAGGCAAGCACATTTCACAGCACCTCCAAGCCCAAATAAGTAAATACAAGAAGCAAGAGAGCACTGCTAACATTGGAAAGGGATTTTGCAGGTGCTGTTAAGTGAACGATCATGAGGTGGAAAGACTATTGCGTAATCCCAGGGTCCTTATAAGAGGGAGGGGAAAGGTAGCTGTGGTTGCAGAAGCCGAGATTGGAGGGATGCACGGTGAAGATGGAGAAAGGGCCCCTGAGCCAAGGAATGCGGGCATCCTCCCAAAGGGGAAGGAAATGACTTCTCCCCCAGAGCCTCCAGAAGGGATACAACTCTGCCAACACCTTGAGTTCAGCCCATAAAACCCATTTCTGACTTCTGACCTCCAGCACAGCAAGATAATAAATCTGTGCTGTCTTAAGTCACTAAGTTTGTCATACTTTGCTACAGCAGCAACAGGAAACTAAGGCAGGTGGCATCTTTCTCCAGCAGTAGTGATCTTTGGGTGTGGGTTACCTATTCTCCATGCCATCTTCAGTGAAAGGTGGTCCCAGCCAAACCGGCCAAAGCTCTTCAGGTAGACCTGCTTCCTCCTTCCCTGCCCCAGACTCAAGAGAACGGACAGGTGCCGGTCACCGCACAGATGGGGCAGCGTGGAGGTTTGCGTGCGCTTCTGTGGAACAGTGCTGTTGCGTCTTATTGGATGATGGAAATGCAGAATGGCCCAGGCATGGAACCGGGGCTGGTGAAAGATGAAATATTGTTCAGAAAGGTGGGGGAAACGAAGCAAGCAAAGAAGGGCCCTCTGCCCTGAGGGAACCATGCCTGCGAGCTGGGAGGAAGGCCTGGTCCTCCTGGCTCCTTCCTCTGCTCTGGCTGGTCCCCCGGGGACTCTTGGCCATGCATCTACAGGGGAAGGAAATCTCTAGGATTACGTCCTTATAGTTCTGCACCCAAGCTCCTACATCTAGAAACAACAGACTCTTTCAGATGGGTGGGTGCTTCCCAAGCACAAGGTACCTTCTGGAGACTGGGCCCATCCCAGGACCCGACCTCACAGGGCCCCAGATGTACCATCCCTTCTCCACTTCTCTCTCTGACTCAGTATCAGAGCTGGTCCCCCCTCTAACTTTACAGTAACTCTATTTGGGGGGCCCCATTTTCTATACCTAGCCCTGAAATTTTATCTAAGTCATCATTTTGATTCTGGAAGACTCCATAACTTCAAATCTTAGAGGATTAGAGTATAGCTTCCTCTCCTCCAAGAAGTCTCTGACTTCTTTAATTGAACTTGAACTGGTTCTTCCTCCTCCTGTGTAAGAAAAATCTGCTTCAAGATGATTTTTCTGCCCCTGGCTGTGACTGGAAATCAAGTGGCAATCTCTCTATATAAAGAGAAAAGTTAAACAAATGTGGTTTTTGGCGGTGCACCCGTGACTGGGCTTGAATCCTCATTGTGTGACTTACCATGAATTTTTATGACTAACTTTGCACATCATATTCATTATCTCTACTGACAGAAATCAAGTTTTACTTACCTTTGACAGTTTCTGGTGTATTAAAAATGCTCAATACACATTAAATATTTTGAAATAATACTGTGGCAAAGAATGCCAATTGCCTGTCAAGATCCATTCTCCCTTCTTCCTTAATATCAAAACCCTAGGAAATGTGCTTGGCTACAAGACGCTATTTCTTAGACCCTTCTGCAACTGGGTGTGGCCAGTGAGATATAATTTAAGTGGTCTCTGAAGCTTCTCAGAAGGCTTCTGTTGGGTAAGTGTGCCTCACATGGCATATTGATTATTTTGAATTAAAGTTACTTAAGAAATGGCCAACACAGGAGGAATACTCTGACCCTCCCTTCTGTCTCCTCAAAAGCAGGAAATATACTCTCATGTGAAAGGTGCTCTCCCTGCATGTGGAGGTGGAAGGACACCCTTGCCACCAAAGATCTGGATCTCAGGGCGGAGAAGCATCTGTAAATAAATCTCATTACTTCTGTAATTGACGACCCCAAGCCCAAACTGAGTTTACATTCTTCACTAATTGGGCACCCCAAATCTAAGCTTATTTGTCCTGTCAGTTCCTCACAAATGTATTGTTTATTTGTCTAAAAAGTATAAAAGCTGCCTGCTTTGGCCACTTCTTAGATCCCATTTCTATGAGGCCTCTGTGCGCACAATGAAAATTTTTCTTTTTCTCCTGTTAATCTGTCTTGTGCCAGTTTTACTGAGTCCAGCCACAAGAACTCGAGAGGGGCAGAGGGGGAAATTTCCCATCCCCCAACACTTCATAAAAGGAGGGGGGCTTTTAGGCCCATCTGCTCTTCCTCTTCTTTCTGTCTGGGATGTGGATGTGATGGCTGGAGCACAGCAGGAATTTTGTATTATGAGATGATCTTAGTTCTGAATTTCTTTTATGTGAGGAAAAGTTAATGTCTATCTTATTTAAGCTACTTTATTTTAGGTTTCTGTTTACAGCTGAACACAATACTACTAAATCAAGCCTTTTTTATTTTTCTTTTTGGCTTGTAGAGCAAAAAAGAAAAGAAACATGGAGAGAGGATTGAGGAAACAGGATGCAAAAAACAAACCAAAACAGTGTTAAGATTCTAGGGGTGGTGTTTGCCCTAAAGTCTTTCAAAGGACAAAATGTATAGTTTGTTCTGCTATCACATGTGTTTTGGGAATGGGAATTAGCTCATACACAATTGATAAATGCAGGGTGATATCAGTGTAATGATGCTGATATGGGATTTCCAAAAGACCAGGAGCAAACTTTCTTCACAATTAAAAAGCAAGCCATAGCAATATGCAAACACCTTAAGAAAGAAATCCTACAGAGGTACCTTCCTTTAGTGAAAGCAGAGGCTGGGTTAGTGGTTTCAGGAACTGCTATGCATTTCCCAACATTAAGCTATCTGGTAAAGCCATGAAGACAAAGAAGGAAGTTGCAGAAGTATTTTCCTTGGTGTTAAAAAAAAAAAAAAAAAAAAAAGATAAAGGCTCCTAAATCAGATTTCTAATTTTGAGAAATCTGGTCTCTTAGAAACAAATGCCCCTATGTCTCAAAGAGGAAAATGCAAGCCCCCAAGTTCAAAGGCTGCATAGGGCAGGCTCTAGTGGAGATTGACTGAGCTTTTTTTTTTTTTTTTTAATAATTGTTTGTTGTTTTTGTTGGTGCTCCTGTTATAAAGTTGGGCGGTGTGGTCTGCCCCAACCCTGTTTATCCCATATGCCCTGTTATTTTTAGTGTATGCTTTTGGAGAATGCAAAGCTTTAAATGAATGCACGTATGACTTTATAAAGAACTGGCTGTTCAAAAGAAACAGTAGGAGTAGCATCAGAGCAAAGTATAACCAAAAAAAGACTCCTCTTTCACATCTTTTTTTTTTTTAAGAGATTGGAGTTTATTTATTTATTTATTTATTTATTTATTTATTTTTGGCTGTGTTGGGTCTTCGTCTCTGTGCGAGGGCTTTCTCCAGCTGCGGCAAGCGGGGGCCACTCCTCATCGCGGTGCGCGGGCCTCTCACCATCGCGGCCCCTCCCGCTGCGGAGCACAGGCTCCAGACGCGCAGGCTCAGCAGTTGTGGCTCACGGGCCCAGTCGCTCCGCGGCATGCGGGATCCTCCCAGACCAGGGCCCGAACCCGTGTCCCCTGCATTAGCAGGCAGACTCCCAACCACTGCGCCACCAGGGAAGCCCCCCTCTTTCACATCTTAACGCTAATTCTTCAGTCAAGGTTGGCTTTCCAAACTGCCACTTTCCATGATTTTCTTTTCTTTTGTCATCGAGAATAAAATCTTGAAAAATGCAAAGCCTTAAACACTTTACCTTTCACGCTCCTTTTCTCAGGAAGCTACTAGAGGATGTAGCTCTTCCAAAGCCAGGAGGGTGTGTGAAGGAAGGGGGGCGGTGCAGGAGTCCAGGATGCAGGAGACCAGGGGTGCAAGGACCAGGATGTTGGTGACGGAGAGTCCCCAGAAAACAGCTCCGAGGCTGACAGAGGAGTAAGTTACTCAGATGGGGCTTGGGAAGGGGGAGGTCCCAGGGGAAATGGAGAGGCTGTGCAGATGGAAAAGTAACGCCCTAAGGTCTGTTGCAGCTCGATTGGGGAAACCAGGAAGAGTTAGCTGGAAGACCACTCGGAGCCAGTTCTAACTTGATTTAGAAACAAGAGATAGGACGGTACTTGCGCCTCCCATTGTGTAGAGCGGGTCACCCATCCTGCGTCGGCTCTTAGGATTTAAGAATGAAAAAAGCCATGTCACCTTGTTACTTCTCAAGAGTTCCAGTATCAACCCTGTTCTTCAAATAGGAGATTTACTTGTACTGCGCACGTGAAATACTTTCTGCTGCTGTGCTAGTGGCCAGGCAGAGTGCGGCTCCGCCTCCCAGCATCCTGGTTGGAGGGCCCCGTCTCTGCGCCTTCCCACGGGCGTAAAATTCTGATTGTTCCTGTTGCTCTTCCTGAGTATCCTTATCCAGACCTTTGGCTTCAGATAACAGCGGTGCACCTCTGTCGCCCAGTTTCCCAAGTCCAGCCTAGATCTGCCACCTCAAAGTGTCCCCTGCTCATTTGATCCGCCTCTTTTACAGATATTAGGTTTACGGTCACATATGCCCCCTTGCAGAGGGTGGGCCTTCTTAGGGTCAGTCTCTGGAGAAGAGGCTAATTGGAGGAAACGAGACCCCCTAAAAACTGCCCAGGGTGATGGAAAGGAATTCTGGCCTTTACATTCTTTCTGGCCTTGCTTTGTTGCCTTTAATTGCACAAGCCATCTGCTTCGTCCCTAGTGGTTTTGAGTTTCTTCATTGGTAATCTTTTTGAAGGCATTTTCAGTGACAGCAAGGAATCCAAATTTAAGTTAAAAATGTAACAGTTGGAGTTGCTAATAATGCAACTAGGTGACTGTTCTCAGGGTTGCCGTGGAGCTGAAGGGAACACTGAGCTGGCAAAACAAACTGTCTCAACTTCTCTTTTCCCAGCAGCTGAAATATTCTGACATTGATTATTACAGAAATCTTAAGTTCTGAGTTGTTAAAAATGTGGCTCATAGAACCAGGAAAATACGGTAATTCCAGAATTCTAGAAAACTTTTTTGTTTCTTGGGAATTGTGCCAGGCGTCAAAGACCTTTTAAAGCATAGCCCCAGCCCTCAGGAAGTTTCTGTAAGATGAAGTAATGATTAATACAGAAGAAACCACAGGGGAGAAAAGCAAAGACCACTGCTGATCACATGTAAAATATGGTAAGGGCTATAACAAGAGCTGAAGGACAAGGGTGAGGTCCAAAGGTCAAATTAATACAATTGCCCTCTTATCCACACACACGGAACTAAATGAATGAAAGAAACTACTGTAATTTTCCACATGAATAGGGTTCAGGAGTTATGCATTTTCCTGGCTGTGTAAACACAGCTAATATGGTTGATTCTGAACATCTGGAACACTTTTGGCCACGTGTAACTTGGAACAGAACATTTGGCATCCTTTCTAAGGGTGTGTGTATTCACAACTTGGGAAGGAATCTCAACTAGAATTCCACAGTTAAAAGCAAATACAGTTTTTAACATACTGAAAGAGTTACTATCCTGTGTGGTAGAGAAACACCAGCCAATAAAAGATGGAACCCAGGGCAACACAAATGTCCATGTGGCACATGTCCTGTGGAATGTGGATGTATTCAGAGACTTCAGTGATTTTAAATTCTTAATGGAACCCAGATGCTCTTAAGTATTCCAGATATTATTAAAAATTAAACGGAATAAGAAGTGGCCACAAAATACTGTAGTGTTGCTATAATAATTGTTTTGAACACTGATGTACAAAGAGCTGCCTCCTTTTACCAACATGGCTGTTTCAGACCTACACTAGTAAACTTTTTTTTTTTTTTAGTAAACTTTTATGTATTATTAATTCCTTTTTAATATTTCTTGTTATAGAAATCCTGTACCAAGGGAGGTAAGATATATTTCAATTTCTTTCCTTCTAATTATTATCCATCATGGCCAATGCAAGAAGGTAGAAAATAGAACCTTGAAAATGACCCAATTGACAATTGAAGCTCCTTGTTTTCTGTTTTGTTTTTTTTTTTATTTTTTTTTTATTTTTGGCTGTGTTGGGTCTTCATTTCTGTGCGAGGGCTTTCTCTAGTTGTGGCAAGTGGGGGCCACTCTTCATCGCGGTGCGCGGGCCTCTCATTATCGTGGCCTCTCTTGTTGCGGAGCACAGGCTCCAGACGCGCAGGCTCAGTAATTGTGGCTCACGGGCCCAGTTGCTCCGTGGCATGTGGGATCTTCCCAGACCGGGGCTCGACCCCATGTCCCCTGCATTGGCAGGCAGATTCTCAACCACTGCGCCACCAGGGAAACCCAAAGCTCCTTGTTTTTAAAGTCACATGTTATTTTACCTTTGCTTTAAAGTTTTTCAGCAGCCCCACAAAATATTTTGTGGTGGAAAGAAACTTCTAAATGTCATAAAATTTGTTTTAATTTTTTAAGAAAGCAGAATTCAACATACACCTTTGAAAGGGGAGACAAATGCCGTACGGTAAGTTAATTTAACTTATATTTGCAAGTTATGTTTGAACTTAACGGTATGTCAACCAACCATATTTGTATCAAATGTCAGAGACATGGCTCATGACTGTGATGGAATCTTTAGTACAGATGATCACTTGACTAGGGGCAAAATAATCTCTGATGAAAGAACTTTACAAATAGCTTTGTAAAAATGGTAAATACCTGGGGAAATGGTAACTTAGGACGAGAGACTACTATCGTTTACAGAGGAATGTTTCTATTATCAAATAACCAGCTACACTCAATCCAAACTTAAAAAGTAATATTTACTAAGGAATAATTACTCGCCTTTCACAAATGTCTAGGCTGTACAAAATGATTTGCTTCAATGTTCTTTTTAAACAGCGAGCAGCCCTTGTGCATTTAAAAAGTGATCGAGTTGACAAAATATCATTTACATTTTTTTTTCAGGAACATATTCCCTTTTAAGTGAGATTCTCTAGAAGGTACATAAACAAATTTGTTCCAGGAAAGTCAGCTGAGGAGTGTTTTGAGTGGCAGTTTCACTTCTGAACAAAGCATTGTTCATAACCTTGTTGATATAAAACCCTGAGGAGGGAAATGTATTCCGGAACAAAGGCTAACGTCATAAGGAGTTTAGGGCAGTCTGGTTTGTCATGTGGCTGAGATTTTTAAAAGGAAGAGGAAGTTACATAATTCAGTAGATCAAGTGGTCTGCAAGGGTTTGACTATTTTTGGTCTTGATGGTGAAGTTAAATCTTCAGAGATAACAACACTACTAATTAAGATAGTGTTCATATTTCAGGAACCTTAAAAAGACAAAATTCTCAGTTCTGAAAATTGAATACAAATGCATTCGCCTCTTTACTCCTTCCCATAAGCAACATTATCAACCAGAAAGATATCTAAGAGGCATCCTTTTAAGTAAGAGCACTGTACTTTAGGTTTCCACTGTACATGGAATATTAAAGAGATTTTTAATGTGCAGTAATATCTTTGGGTAGTCATACCCTACCATGGTAATTGTTAGCGTATATTCATATTTGTGGGTCTATTTTTGTATCAGACCACTGAAAGTCCTAAAGAAAGTAACGTTCTGGGAAATAACTACATTTGAGCTGTAGCTAATATATTTATGATCACAGTTTGACTCTAAACCAATAATATTTTGATCTTACTATGTCTACATAAATATTATTCAAAGATGAGTCATGTAGAGTGATATGATTACATTTCTTGGTCAATTTTCCTCACTTTTTTTCACTGCTTTGTACTCTAATTTCTTATCATTAATTCACCTTCCCACTCCCAGAAGCAAGAATACCTCGCAATGTTCAAATTATTACTCTTTGGGGAATTCCCTGGTGGTTCAGTGGTTAAGACTCCGTGCTTTCACTGCTGAGGGCACGGGTTCCATCCCTGGTCAGGGAACTAAATTCCTGCAAGCTGTGTGGCGTGGCCAAAAAAAAAACAAAACGAAAACAAGTTATTACTTTTTCTGGAGACATTCCTCCTAGAGCCTTCTATCACCCAGTCTCATGTGGGACTGCACAGCCATCATCCTAGAATCTCCCTTCAACATCGTCCTTTAACTCTTTAGGCCTCTCTCCAGTGCTCTGGCAACCTTCTCATCCCACTTTCCTTTCTTGTAGTGTTCTTACTAAGTGCAGCAAAGTGTACATTTCCTTTGTCATTTACTTCTTGACAGAGGGAACATGAGAGAGAAGCTTGTTGATTCCTTGTTGATATCAAAGTGTCTTCACTCTATCAAACTGGAATGACATAGTTTAGCCCAGTATAGACTTCCAGGTTAGACATCACTTTCCCTCATAATTTTGAAGGCATTGCTCCCTTGTGTTCTAGCTTCAGGCATTTCTGTTGAGAAGTCCAGTCTATTCTGATTTGCAGTCATGGGTATATGGCCTGTTTCTTCTACCTGGGAACTTTTAGGATCTTCTCTTTAATGTTTAAAATTTCACATCTTCAAATTTGCCTTCCTTGAACTCTTAATTTTTGTTCCCTTGTATCCTTCCATAGTCCCTTGACCTTTTTTGTTTTTTAATTTATTTTACTGAAGTACAGTTGATTTATAATGTTCATTTCTACTGTCCAGCAAAGTGATTCAGTTATACATATATCTATTATTTTTCATATTCTTTTCCTTTATCACAGGATATTGAATATAGTTCCCTGTGCTATACAGTGGGACCTTGTTGTTTATCCATTCTCTATATGCCCTTGAGCTTCTTCTTAAACACCCATCACAACTCTATTTGTGTAATTATTATATTTTAAATTAATAGACTTTCTTAGAACAGTTTTAGGTTCTCAGAAAAATTGAGCAAATAGTACAGAGTTCTCAAGTACTCCCATCTCGCCACAGTTCACCCTTCATCTCTTGTATTAGTGTTGTACATCTGTTACAAATGATGAACCCACGTTGATACATTGTTGCACATCAGGGTTCACCCTTGGCATTGTACAGTGTGTTCCGTTCCGTCAACAATTCTTTGACACCACCTGGGTGTCCTACAGTTTCATTCAGTCTGGCCCTAGCTGCCCAGAGTGAGTGTCAGATCCCACAGGTTAAGGACAAGGTCTCTAACAAGACTGCACGCACATCACACAGGAGCCACAGATGGCGTCCTCATGATGTCAGCACTTCTGTCCAACTTGGCTATAAATTCGGTGATTCCCACAATGCACCTTCAAATTTGGTGCTTAGAGTGACCCACTGGAAGCACTATACTTTGGGTTACGGTTTTATTATAAAGCACACAAATGGCCAGATGAAGAGATACACAGGGCAAGGTCTGGAAGAGTCCCAAGCGCAGGAGCCTTGGTCTCTTGAGTTGGAGGTGCATCTCTCTCCTGGTACGTTGATATGTTCACTAATCAGGAAGCTCCATCGAGCACTGGTGTTCAGACTTTTTATTTGGGGTTTCATGACATAGGCGTGATTGAGTAAATTACTGGCCCGAAGATGAACTCACTCTTCAGCACCCTCCCCTTCCTGAAGGTTGGGGAGTGAGGCTGAAAGTACCAACCCTGTAATCTTGTGCTTGGTCTTTCTGGTGACCAGCCTCCATCATGAAACTTTCTAGGGCCCCTATTCCCCCACCCACATTTCAGCCATGAGCCACCTCCTTAGCATAACAAGGACACACTGGCACTCATGAAACTCCAAGGGTTTCTGAAAAACTAAATATATATATACATATATAATTATACCACGTATTGTCCGTAATGTCATGTATCTACCATTATAGTATCATACAGAATAGCTTCACCCTCCAAAAAAAAATCCCCTGGGCTTCACCGACCTTATCCTTCCCCGTATTTTCCAAACCCCTGGCAACCACTGATCTTTTTTGCTGCTGCTATCATTTTGCTTTTTTCCAGAATATCACATGGTTGGAATCATATAGGAGGTAGTCTTTTCAACTGGTTTCTTTCACACACAATATGCATTTAAGGTTCCTCCATGTCCTCCATGGCTTGGTAGTTCATTTCATTTTATTGCTGAATAATATTCCATTTATGGATATACCATGGTTTATTTATCCATTTACCTATTGAAGGATATCATGCTTGCTTCTAATTTTGGGCAATTATGAATAAAGCTGCTATGAATATTCCTGTGCAGGGTTTTATGTGGACATAAGTTTTAAGCTCATTTGAGCAAATATCCATGAGCATGATAATTGGTTCATATGTCAAGACTATGTGGAGCTTTGTAATTTCCAAATTGCCTTCCAAAGTGGTTGTACCATTTTGTGTTCCCATCAGCAATGAATGAGAGTTCCTTTTGCTCCATATCCTCGTTGGCATTTGGCATTTGGCATTGTCAGTGTTTTGGATTTTAGGTCTTCTAAAAGGTGTGTAGTGGTATATTTCAAATTGTTGTTTTACTTTGCAGTTCCCTAATGTCATGCTGTTGAGCCTCTTTTCATGCACTCATTTGCCAGCTATATATCTTCTTTGGTGAGATGTCTGTTCAACTCTTTTGCCCAGTTTTAAATTGGGTTCTTATTGTTGAGGTTTAGATGTTCTTTGAATATTTTGGATGCAAGTCTTTGAACAGATATGTATTTTGCAAATATTTTCTCCCAGTTTTGTGGCTAGTCTTTTCGTTCTCTAAAGAGTGTCTTTCATAAAGAAGAATTTAAAAATTTTAATGAAGTCTAACTTGTCAATTTTTTCTGTCATGGATTGTGCTTTTGGTGTTGTATCTAAAAAGTTATCATCAAACCAGAGGTCACCTAGATTTCCTCCTATGTTACCTTCCAGAAATTTTATTGTTTTGAGTTATAAATTTAGGCCTATGATCTATTTCAAGTTAATTTTTGTGCAAGTGGTAAGTTCTGTGTCTAGATTCTTTTTTTTTTAATTTTTTTTCTTTTGCATGGGGAGGTCCAGTTGTCCCAGTACCATTTGTTGAAAAGACTACCCTTTGTCTATTGAATACGTTTGCTTCTTTGTCAAAGATCCATTGAATGTATTTGTGAGAGTCTATTTCTGGGCTCTGTATTCTGTTCCATTGATCGATTTTTTCTCGTCTTTTGCTGATACCCCACAGTCTTGATTACTGCAGCCTTTTTTTTTTTTCTTTATTTTTGGCTGCGTTGGGTCTTTGTTACTGTGTGCGGGCTTTCTCTAGTTGTGGTGAGCGGGGTCTACTCTTCGTTGCGGTGCGCGGGCTTCTCATTGCGGTGGCTTCTCGTTGCGGAGCATGGGCTCTAGGTGTGCGGGCTTCAGTAGTTGTGGCTCACGGGCTCAGTAGTTGTGGCTCTAGGGCGCAGGCACAGTAGTTGTGGCACATTGGCTCTGCAGCATGTGGGATCTTCCCAGACCAGGGCTCAAACCCATGTCCCCTGCATTGGCAGGCGGATTCTTAACTACTGCGCCACAAGGGAAGTCCCTACTGCAGCCTTATAGTAAGTTTGGATGTTGGGCACACACAGGCCCGTGACTTTGTTCTTCTTCTTCCAATTTGGGTTGGCTCTTCTGGGACTTTTGTCTTTCCATACAAACTTTCGAATCAGTTTGTTGATATCCAAAAATATAACTTGCTGGGATTTTGACTGAGATTGTGTCAAATCTGTCAGGTTGGGAAAAACTGACATCTTGACAATAACAAGTCTTCCTATTCATGAACATAGACTATCTTTGCATTTATTTGTATCTTCTTTGATTTCTTTCATCGGAATCTTATAGTTTTTCTCATATAAATTTTGTACATATTTTGTTAGAGTTATACCTAAGTATTGTTTCATTTTTTTGTGCTAATATCTGTGATATTGTGTCCTTAATCTCAAATTCCAATTGTTTATTGCTGTTATATAGGAAAGTGGTTGGCTTTTGTATGTTAACCTTGAATCCTGCAACCTTGCTATAATTGCTTATTAGTTTTAGGGTTTTTTGTGGGTTTTTTTGGTCAATTATTTGGGACTTTCTACATAACCATGTCACCTGTGAACAAAACCAGTTTTGTTTCTTCCTTCCCATTGCAATTATTTTTAAATGTCTATCAGACCACAGACTCTCTGAGGGCAGTTTTCATCTTACTGTCATCTCTTTTATGCTCAGAGTTTTATTTTACCATAGATTAAATTATTATGGCACTAAATAATTTAGCTAGAAATAAAATGCTTCTAAGTTAATGCTGTTTTGTCAAGTACTCTGTTACTCCATGGTAAGTACAGAAAACTTAGGCAAACTGTGCCTCAGTGTCTTTGCCTGTTAAAGAAGATGTTGTAACTGTCTTTGATGTAAGGACCAAATAAGACTGCTCTATACATCAAGTTCTTAGGACAGTGCTTGGAACGTAGCCCTTAAGAAATAGTTTTTCAGTTTTTGTATTAGGATAAAGCTATTACTTTTGTGCACTACCACACATAACCTTCAACAACCAGCAAACTTCAGCTCAGACGAACAAAGAGTAATAAATGCCAAAGAAAAAAGTTGTAACGCAAAGAAGGCAGGAGTCGAGAAGGGTTAGTGGGAGGAATGTTGCAGAGCCCGTGGGTGTGGTGGAAGTTTAGGGCTGGCTGGGAAATCGGCGAACGGTAGGTTCTCAGGACTCTCGATGTGTCAGAGGTGATGGGGACTAAGTGACCGTGAGTGCGGACGAACAGCAGTGAGCTGGGGGCACCCGGCCGTTAGGCAGGGAACTGTCTGGAGAGCGGAGCAGGTGGGCGGGAGCGGCGGAGCAGGCGCACGCCTCGCCCCGCCCCCGCCCTGTTACCATGGGGAGCGGGTCACCTGACCGAGCGCGGAGACGGAAGGCGTGGGCGGAAGGCGGAAGGCGCGGGCGGAAGGCGGGGACGCGCGGCGCGGGGGGGTTCTCAGGCGCGCACTGTCCTCTTCTCTCTGGGTCTCGGAAGTCTGAGCCAGTGACCGGCGGCGGCTGCAGCGCGTGGGTCCCTGCGGCCTCGGTGAGCAGCCCTGGGGGGGAACGGGGTACGCTTACGCGGCGTCTCGGGCGCGGGCGTGGGGCCCCGGGCCGCTGGGCGGAGGGCGTCTTGGTGCCGCCTTCCCCTCCGTGGGCTCCGCTCCGCGCCCTTCCCGGCGCCCGGCCCACCCCGGGGCGAAAGTTTGAGCGAGCGGCGCCCTCCGAGCGCCCACGATCCTGCGGGTTTCGGGGTCCCGTCCGGGGGTGGAGGGCGAGCCTGGGGCCCGGCCGGGGGCGACGCCCGCCGCCCCCAGTCCCCGTCCGCCTCGACCCTTTTTGTTCGTGTCGGGTGAGCTCCCCGGGGCCGGTGAGGGGAGAGTCGCCGGCTGCGGGCCGTCCCGGTGCCGCGTCCCCGGGCTGGGCTGAGTCGCCTTCCTCGGTGGCCGCTTCGGAACGTCGGGACGTGGACGGAGGAAGGAGGTGTTGGGCGGGCGAAGCCTTGCCTTTCGGGAGGGGGAGGGGGAGAGGTGTTCGCGGGGCGCTGGCTTCTGGAGAAGTTGGAGGAAAGGGAGAAACGCCCCCGGCAGGGTGCGCTCAGCAGGAACGCTTCCTCGAGGGTCGCGATTCTGAGCTCTCGTTTCAGGGTTCGCTTGTAACGAGGGGCAGGCGGAGGCATGTGGATATGGATAAAGTTTTCCCGTTTTACCAAAATGGATTCATTTAAGCAGGGAGGCTCCTAAGGTGCCAGTTTTTATCGGGAGATTCCTGGGTTTATCTGGTGTGTGTATATTATCTGCACAGCCGTTCACGGTTATTTTTAATATTATGTACCTCTCTTAGGAAGTATGTTTGGTTTACGAAACTCACAACATCCAGTTGTTTCAAAGAAGAAGAAACAGTTGATTAAAAAGGAAAGTTACAGGGGAAGCCAGCCGCAGCCTGGTTAGCTTTATCGCCAGTATATACAAATGGTTAAATAAAATGTGTCCATTCTTTTAAGTGTTTCTCTTTGAGGTTGAGGACAAACGGTAAAAATGTGGGTTTTTTCCATTTTCTCTGTTACCAACTTCGTTCTACAAAACTTCTGTTCTTTAAACGGTGTGTAAATATTATAGATCAGATAGTTTGTGCTGCAAAATAAAAATAAGGAAATAGAATGTCTTTTAATAGGTTCCGGAAAGAGTCATTCTATTATAATCCACATTTAATTTTGACACCATTAAATTTTAGTTACGTTTGGTCATTATAAGAAAGGATATGAAAATCGTGACTAAAAGAGGAAGCATTTACTAACAGTTGGCGGTTGAGTGTACTATTCAGTAAACAGTTCCTTAAATTGAGCATGACTCAACTATTTTTTCTTTCCTGTTTTTGTGGGATTTAGGTACTTCTTTAGGTAGTAAATGCCATTAAGTTTCTAAAAAGAAAGATCCCCCCCCCCCAAATAACAATTGTTACATCTAGTAGTTATATTCACATTTATTCATTTTTTTCCAAGTGCTGCCAAGATTTTTTGCACATTTATTTAGTTTTTGAGGAGGTAAGCAGTTACAGGTCTCAACATTTAAGCCAAAGAAGGGTATACAGTGTAAAGCTTCCTTCCTTCGAGGTCCTCTAGCCAGCCATATTCTCTTCCTGTAGGAGCCAGCTGTTCGGCATTTCTTAGGTATCGTTCCGGGGATATTTTATACCTGTACAAACATATAAATATGTTTTTCCCCCTTCTGTTGTTGTTTTCTCTTTTTTTTTAATTGTGGTAAAGTACATGTAAATTTTACTGTCTTAACCATTGTTAAGTGTACAGTTCAGAGACGTTAAATACACTGACATTGGTGTGCAGCCATCACCACCGTCCATCCCCTTGAGTCTTTTCATCTTGTAACACTGAAGTCTCTGCGCGTTAAACAGTAACGCCCCATTCTCTCCTCCCACCAGCCCCTGGCAACCATCGCTGTACTTTGTGTCTTTATGATTTTGATACTGCAAGTACCTCGTGTCAGTGGGATCACAGTATTTGTCTTGCTTGTGTTTGGGTTATTTCGCTTTGCATGATGTCTTCAAGGTTCATCCATGTTGTATCAATAGTACATTGCAGAGTTTCCTTCCATGTTTAAGGCAGGATAAAGTTCCATTGTGTGTGTGCGTGCGCGTGCGTTCGCGCATATATATGTGTTGACATTTTGTTTATCCATTCATCTGTCGATAGAGACTTGGGTTGCTTCCACATTTGAGGTGTTGCGAATAATGCTGCTGTGAATGTAGGTATACAAATACCTCTTCAGATCCAGATTTTGATTCTTTTGGGTGTATACTCAGCAATGGAATTGCTGGATCATACAGAATTCTATTCTTAATTTGGGGGGAACTGCCATACTGTGTGTTATAGCACCTGTACCATTTTCCATTCCTGCCAACAGTGAATAAGGGTTCTAATTTCTCCACATCCTCGCCAACACTTGTTTTCCTTTTTTTGATAGTTGTCACTCTAGTGGGTGTGAGGTGGTATCTCATAGTTTTGATTTGCGTTTCCCTAATGATTAGTGATGTTGAGCATCCTTTCATGTGCTTATTGGCTGTTCCTCTATATTCTTTGGAGAAATGTCTATTCACGTTCTTTGCCGATTTTGGATTTTTGGTTTTAGGAGTACTCTAAATATTCTGGATATTAATTCCTTATCAGATATGATTTGCAAATATTTTCTCGCATTCAGTGGGTTGCCTTTTTACGCTATTGATAGTGTCCTTTGATGCACAAATTAAAAAAAATTTTCATTAAGTCCAATATGTATTTTTTTCTTTTGTGACCTGTGCCTTTGGTGTCATATCGAAGAAACCGTTGCCAAATCCAATGTCAGGAATGTTTTGTCCTATGTTTTCTTCTAAGAGTTTTAGTGTTTTAGGTCTTACCTTTAGATCCTGGATCCATTTTGAGTTAACTTTTGTATATATTGTGTTAGGTAAGGGTCCACCTTCATTCTTTTGCATGTGGATATCCAATTTTCCCAGCGCCATTTGTTGAAAAGACTGTCTTTTCCATTGAATGGTCTTGGCACCCTTGTCAAAAATCATTTGACCATGTATACCAGGGTTTATTTTAGGCTGTCTGTTCTATTCCATTGGTCTATGTTTGTTTTTATGCTAATACTATACCATTTTGATTGGTTTTTTAAAATTTTTGGCTGCGCTGGGTCTTTGTTGCTGCACGTGGGCTTCCTCTAGTTGCAGTGAGCAGGGGCTACTCTTCATTGCAGTGCGCAGGCTTCTCATTGCGGTGACTTCTCGTTGCGGAGCATGGGCTCTAGGCGTGCGGGTTTCAGTAGTTACCATTTTGAATACTCTAGCTTTATAGTAAATTTTGGAATCAGGAAGTGTGAGTTCTCCAGTTTTGTTTCTAAGATTGTTTTCAGTTTCTTTCAGCAGTGTTTTGTGGTTTTCGTTGTACAAGTTTTTTTACCTTCTTGATTAGATTCGTTAAGTAGTTTATTCTTTTTGATGCTATTGGAAATGGATTTGGTTTTGTGTTTTCCTTTTTAGATTGCTTGTTATTTACGTATAAAAATGCAACTGATTTTTGTGCATTAACTGTATCCCGTTACATTGCTGAATTTGTTTTAATGCTTTTTTGTGGAGTCTTTAAGGTTTTCTAAACCCTAAACATAAAAGGTCATATCTGAAAACAGAGATAATTTTACTTCTTTTCCAGTTTGGATGCCTTTTATTTCTTTTTCTTGCTCTGGCTAGAACTTGCAGTACTGTGTTGAAGAGTAGTGTTGAAAGTGGGCATGCTTGCCTTGTTCCTGACCTTAGTGGAAAAATATTCAGTCTTTCACCATTGAGTATGATGTTTGCTGTGGGTTTTGCATATATGGCCTTTATTATGTGGAAGTTGTTTTCTTCTACTCCTATTCTGTTGTGTGTTTTTATCATAAAGCGGTGTTGAATTTTGTCAAATGCTTTTTCTACATCAATTCAGATGATCTTGTGTTTTTTTCACTTCATTTTGTTGATATGTATTACTTTGAACAATTTTCATATGTTGAACCATCTTTGTATTCCAGAAATAAATCCCATTTGTTAAAAGGTGTCTAATCCTTTTAACATGCTGTTGAATTCTGTTTGCTAGTATTTTGTTGAGGATTGCATCAATGTTCATAAGGGGTGTTGGTCTATAGTTTTCTTTCTTGTGTCTTTGTCTGGCTTTGGTATCAGGGTAATGCTGTCCTCATAGAATGAAAGTGTCCCCTTTTCAATTTTTTTGCAAAATTTGAGAAGGATTGGTATTCTTCTTTAAATGTTTAGTAGAGTTCACCAATGAAGCTATCAGGTTCAGGGCTTTTCCTTGTTGAGAGATTTTTGATTACTGATTCAGTCTCTTTACTAGTTTTGGGTCTATTTCGATTTTCTATTTCTTTCTGAGTTAGGCTTGATAGGTTTTGTGTTTCTAGGAATGTGTCCATTTCATCTAGTTTATCCAATTTTTTAGTGTACAGTTGTTTATAGTGCTCTCTTGTAGAGAGCCTTAATGTTTTATTTTTGTAGAAACTGATAGTATTCCCACTTTCATTTAACATGTTGAGTTTTCTCTTTTTATTTCTTAGTCCATTTAGCTAAAGGTTTGTCAATTTTGTTGATCTTTTTAAAGTACCAAATTTAGTTTTCATTGATTTTTCTTTATTTTTTCTATTCTCTATTTTATTTATCTCTGTTCTAATCTCTGTTACTTCCTTACTTCTGCTAGCTTTGGGTTTAGTTTGTGTTTCTTTTTCTGGTTCCTTAAGTTCCCCCTTCCTTTTAACACAAATTTGAGCATACTTTATATACTGCGCTAAATAATGCTTTGTTTTTTCCAGTTAATGATAATATTTTGGACCTCGTTCACTATTTTGTGTATCTAGTACTTCCTCCTTTGTTTAAAGAATTTTGGTATTACAGTTGGTGCTTCAGTGAATAAAATTTTACATTTGTTGCTTTTTGTATGTAGGTATATTTATAGACTAAAACCTGAAGTGGTGTTGCTGGGTTGGAGGGTATCTGCATTTACAATTTTGGTAGATATTGCAAACTCACTCTTTGTGGAAATTATACTACTTTACACTTCTACCAGTAATGTATGAGTGTTTCTCAAAGCCTCATTATCAGAGAGTGTTGTCCAGCTTTGGATTTTTGCCAGTTCAATAGGTGGGAAATGGAATCTTACGGGTAAAACGAAGTTATACTTAGAGTAGACTTCATATGACCATATTTCTCAATTGCTTATCATCATAGTCTCCTGGGATATTTATTAAAAGAATAATTCCTACGTCCTTCCATGAAATCTGTGTCAGCTTGGTAAAGTATTTTTAACTAGTGCCCAAATAATTCTGATCTGGTGGTGAGCCAAGTTTGAGAAACACTGCCATGAAGACTGTTAGGACTCTATCAAAGTGTGTTGCTTGACACCATATATGAGTCATCTGGAATGCTTATGAATCCACAGTGTACTAGAAAACATGATCATTACTATTTATCATCTGGGTCCAGTGGATATTTTTTGTTTTTATTTTTATTTTTTATAATTTAGATCATTTTATGAATGACTTGCAGAAGTGAAAATAAAGGCATAGGGAAACACGGTTTTACTAGAAACAGAATTTTAATAACAACTTGAACATAAGAAACCAAAAATTTTATTCTAAGTTTTCCTGGTTTTGAAGGTACATATAGCTGAAATGGGCAACATCTTTGAGTATAACTAATTGCTCATCAACTGTCATCGATACAGTTGGGAGATATCCTTTTTATAAATATTGTTCCAGATTTCAATTACATCTCTAATATATCTTAGCTTATAATTACTTTGTTTTTCTTCATGCACTTGGTTGTCAAAACACAATTTTAGATTTCATATCCATCTCTAATATTTTCTAACATTACTGTTTGGTAATTTTTGTACTTGCGTTGTCAAAATGGAGTATTTTTGCAAACTTTCATGGTTCATGATTTTGCAGGGATGACCATCTGACTTATATTTGCAAAGAATTTTCATTTATACTTTTATAAATACCAATTAGAATAGTCAGTGGAACAGATTTTTAAAAATTTCTCTACATTGCTGTTTTCATCTGGTCACCTTTGTTTAAATACCTGCCTTCATTTGGCTACTTACAAACCAAATCAAGTAAGTTTTGCTGTATAGATATAAAAGAGGAAAGAAGGTGGTAAATATCCTTTTAAACAGGATCTAGGGACTTATTTCAAAATATTGCATGATAAAGTGCTTCCTTCGGAATGACTAACTGAAAAATCGTTATTTTTTTTATTAAGTACAGGCATATTGTTTACTCACTGATCTTTAAGTTTGAGGAATTTCAATTAGGATATCTTCATCTGAAAAGTCATAGTCTGAGGTTTGTTATGATCAATTCCCTCATTATCATAAAAGTCTAGAGTACAGCTATTTGTTTCTTTGTATTCATCTCTGATTTGTTTAATAAATGTCTTCCTCCAGTTTATTCTCTGTACCATCATGGGTGAAAAATGAAAAATCCCACATTTTCTACTGTGTTCAAAGAATACAGTTTAGAAAAAAGGCTACAAAGACTTTATACAAAGGCTCCAGACTTTATGCATTTTTGGAAGAGGATGCAGTACTTTGGGCAACACATACTGAAGGATGACATAATGTATTCCTAGAATGAATAAGAATGATTCTACTTTTTGTTCCTATTGTCATTTTAGTTTTTTCTTTAGCGTACTTGGGAGTAATGGATGAATAATGATTAAGTAATTCCTAGATAAAGTAGCAAAACTTTCAAGATATGGGAAAAATAAGTTCACTAAGATTCCATAACGGATCTTAGATTTATAAAGGAGTCCAGTTGAACCCTTGTGATATTTGTAAGGTAGAGTGATTTTACTCTATTTAAAGATTTTTTTTTCCAGTTCATTCCTCTCTCCCTTTCTTTTATCCAAGAAAGAATAAAAGTCGTGAAATAGAACTTCTGGAAAAAGAAACTCAAAATTTTAAATTGTGTCCATTGGACGCTGATGGTATACAAAGGGTTAAAGGGCAGATTTCTGGACTCTACTCCAGACTTACTCTTTTAGTTTCTGGGGCTAGGACTCAAGAATCTGTGTTATTAACAAGATTTCCAGGTTATCCTTATGGACTTGAAGACACAATGTTTTAGGACCTTAACAAGGTTTTTACTTTACTACCATATGGAAGTACTTTAGGTTACTTCTCTGATAGAGCATTTCAATTGTTTCCTGTGCTGTGAGGTGATATCTCACTGTGGTTTTGACTTGCATTTCCCTGATGATATTGAACACCATTTCATGTATCTGTTGACCATCTGTATATCTTCTTTGGGAAGATGTCTCTTCAGCTCCTCTGCCCTTTTTTAAATTGGATTTTTTATTTTTTTCGTTGCAGAGTTATATGAGTTCTTTGAGTTCTTTTTTTAGCTTGGCTGTTAACCCTTATCGTATATGATTTACAAATATTTTCTATCATTTGGTAGGTTGCCTTTTCAATTTATTGTTTCCTTTGCTGTACAGAACCTTTTTAGTTTGATGTAGTACCACTTGTTTATTTTTCTTCTGTTGCCTTTGCTTTTGGTGTTAAATCCAAATAGTCATCACCAAGACTAATGTCAAGTGGCTTATTGCCAACGTTTCCTTCTAGAAATTTTATGGTTTCAGGTCTTATGTTCAAGTTTTTTGTTTTTTTTGTTTTTAATTTTTATTTATTTATTTATGGCTGTGTTGGGTCTTCGTTTCTGTGCAAGGGCTTTCTCTAGTTGTGGCAAGCGGGGGCCACTCTTCATCACGGTGCGCGGGCCTCTCACTATTGCGGCCTCTCTTGTTGTGGAGCACAGGCTCCAGACGCGCAGGCTCAGTAATTGTGGCTCACGGGCCCAGCCGCTCCACGGCATGTGGGATCTTCCCAGACCAGGGCTCGAACCCATGTCCCCTGCATTGGCAGGCAGATTCTCAACCACTGCGCCACCAGGGAAGCCCATGTTCAAGTTTTAATACATTTTGAGTTGATATTTGTGTATGGTGTGAGATAGGGGTCCGATTTCATTCTTTTCCATGTGGTTGTCCAGTTTTCCCATTTATTGAAGAGAATGTACTTTTCCCATTGTATAGTTTTGACACCTTTGTCACAAATTAATTGACCACACATGCATGGGTTTGTTTTGGGGCTCTTTATTCTCTTCTGTTGGTCTATGTGTGTGTTTTTATGCAGTATCCTACTGTTTCGATTACTACAGCTCTGTAATATAGTTCAAAGTGAAAGTGTGATGCTTCTAGCTTTGTTTTTTCCCTCAAGTTTGCTTTGACTATTTGGGGTTTTCTATGATTGCATACAAATTTTAGGGTTGTTCATTTTCTTTTAAAAATGCCATTGGAACTTTGACAGAGATTGCATTAAATCTTTAGATTACTTTGGATAGTATGGACATTTTAACAATATTAATTCCTCCAGTCCAGGAGCATGGAATATGTTTCCATTTATTTGTGTTGTCTTTCATTTCTTTCATCAATGTGCTATAGTTTCAGTGTACAAGTCTTTCACCTCCTTATTTAAATTTATTTCTCTGATGCAATTGTAAATGGAATTGTTTTCTTAATTTCTGTTTCTGGTAGTTAATTGTTAGTGTATAGAAAGGCAACAGATTTTTGTGTATTGGTTTTGTATCTTCCAGGTTTACTGAATTTATTAGTTCTAACAGTTTTTTGGTGATTCTTTCAGCTTTTCTACATATTAGTAACATTTCACCTGCAAATACTGACAGTTTTACTTATTCCTTTCCAATTTGGGTGCCTTTTCTTTCTGTTTCTTGCCTAGTTGCTCTGGCTGGGACTTCCAAGAGTATGTTGAATAAAAGTGGCAAGGTGGGCATCCTTGTCACTACATTTTTACATCCCCCACCCCCGTTTATACTTTTGATGTCACAGCTTACATCCTTTTATCTGTGTTTCCCTTAACAAATGGTTGTAGTTAGTTGTTTGTTTTTTTTTTTAAACTTTTGTCTTTTAACCTTTATTCTAACTTTGTGATTAATCCACCATGTTTACAGCTTTAGGTTATTCTGAATTTTTTTTTAATATATTTACTTGTACCATTGGGATTTATACTTTTTGTTTTCCTATTACTAATTAGCACCTTTTTGTTTCGACTTAAATCTCTATACAACTTCTTATATAAGGCTGGTCTAGTGGTGAACTCTGTTAGCTTTTGCTTGTCTGAGAAACTCTTTACCTTGCCTTCAAATCTGAAGGACAACTTTTCTGAGTGGAGTATTTTTTTTTTTTTAAAGATTTTATTTTTGGCTGTGTTGGGTCTTTGTTGTGGTACGCGGGCTTCTCCTTGCAGTGGCTTCTCTTGTTGTGGAGCATGGGCTCTAGGCGCGTGGGCTTCAGTAGTTGTGGCACGTGGGCTCAGTAGTTGTGGCTCGCGAGCTCTAGAGCGCAGGCTCACTAGTTGTGGTGCGCGGGCTTAGTTGCTCCGCAGGATGTGGGACCTTCCCGGACCAGGGCTCAAACCCATGTTCCCTGCATTGGCAGGCGGATTCTTAACCACTGCGCCACCAGGGAAGTCCCCTGAGTGGAGCATTCTTGGCGGCAGTTTTTTTCTTTCAGCGCTTTGAGTTATATCATGCCACTCCCTTCTGGCCTGCGGTTTCTGCTGAAAAATCTGCTCATAGTCTCTTGGGAGTTCTCTTGTACATAACAAGTTGTTTTTCTCCTGTCACTTTTTAAGATTCTCTCCTCGTCTTGATATTTTAATTATAATATGTATTGGTGTGGATATCTTCATCTCTTTTTTGGAACTCCCTGAACTTCCTGGATCTGGATGTCTGTTTCCTTCCCAAAATTAGGGAAATTTTCAGTCATTGTTTCTTCTTTCTTATGTGAAGGAAACTGTCTTCACGTAAGTTTTCTGCCTCTTTCTCTCCTTTCCTTCAGAGAACCTTACGATGCAAATGTTGGTTAGCATGTTGTCTCGTAAGTCTCTTAAGCTATCTTCATTCTTTTTTCTTTTTGCTGCTCTGATCAGATGAGTTACACTGCCCTGTCTTCTGGTTTGTTTCTTCCTTTCTTCAGGTTCATTTCTTCCTTTATTCTGCTTCGTCTGGTTTGCTGTTGAACTCCTCTATTGTGTTTTTTAGTTAAGTTGCTGTATTTTTTAGCCTTATGATTTCTACTTGGTGCCTCCTTATATTTTCGTTATCTTCTGAAATTCTTACTTTGTCTATCCCTTGTTCTTCTGAGCCTGGTGAGCATCTTTATGACTGTTACTTAAAACTCTTTATCAGGTAAATCACTTACATTAAGGTCTTTTTTACTGAGCATTTATCTTGGGCTTTCGTTTGGATCATATTCTTCTGGTTCTTCATTTTCCTTGGCTCTCTCTGTTTAGATAAAACAGCCACCTCTCCCAGTCTTAAAGGAGTGGCCTCATATAGATGAGCCTTCTCGTTCGACCCTGCACTAGCTCTTGGTTGTATCTCTTAACCTTTCAGCTTTCCAAGCAGCCTCCTTTATTGCTTTTGGCTCCCAATAGCTGACGGTTGTCAAGGTCTGTCACTGGCCCGAAGGGGAGGATCGCGGTCAGCGGGGAGGATCGCGGTCAGCACCAAGATTCAGGCCGTTGGGAAGCCACACTCTGAGGCAGCAGTTTTAAAAGTATGCGAATTTACCTGTTTCAGGGGAAGATTGGGAAATAGGCATTTCTGTCTGCTCCCTCTGCACTGAGCCCTGGTAAGACTGCCAGTTAACTGTGGCTTTGTTTGCTACAGTCCTGTGTTGAACTGGTGAGTACAAGCCCCGCTGGCCACCAGGGCCAGGCTAGCCAGGGATGTCCCCTGTGGGCCGCAGACGTGTACACTGGCACTAGGTCCTTCCTCAGAGACGCTGGCCGCCTCGGATGGGACAGATGGAGAGTGCACAGATGGTACCTGCTGGCCCTCCCAGTTTCTGGAGAGAATTATAGCCCCTGGGTGTGTGTTTAATTACAAGCCTGCTTGCTCTTCAGGCCGCAGCTTTGAAGATAAGGTAATCGACCTCTTTTATAGGGAGTCTGGGGTGCATTTCAGTCTGCTGTCTTTACACTGTGCCCTGGAGGAGCACCTGTTAAGAACTGTTATCTCCGTAGGCCAGCTGGTGGGGCACCAACTTGTATGGGCTCCACAGTTAGACCATCACTGGGCCGCACCTTTGTGCAGACAGAGCCAGGTGATGGCGCTGTTGTCCTCTGCACAGATGCAGTGCGCTGTTGGCTTGGTGGTGGTGGGGGGGACTCGGGTAGGGTCTTCCTCATACCTGAAGCTACCTTTGGGGTGAGCGTATCATACAGGTCAAGCGCCTTCCACGCAGCCGTCTTGACCTCTTCCCTCTCCTCGTCAGCAGGAGCGCTGTAGCCCTGTGGGGCCTGTGAACGTACGCCCTGCTGGCAGCCAGAGCCAGGCGATCAAGGGGTTGTCCCCTGGGCGGCAGCTACAAAAACCGGAGCACCAGATGTGTTGCACTGTATTTTCTTTTTTTTTAAGATCAGTGGTTCTGCAGTCCTGACTTTTCATCATCTCAAGATTTTTTAAAAACAACTCAGACTAAACAAGCTGACAAACATTATTTTAACTTGAACGATCACACCATTTTTAAAAAGTGAGACCAGTTGTAGTGGGTGGTTTGAGAGAAGGAATGCGTCAGTCACTCAGAAAATGATGAGTACTGCCATTTTAGGTGATATTAACTGGATAACTTTACCAGCATGTTTTCTACTTTGTTAATCAGAGCATTGCTGCTAGAAAGCAAATTAACTAGGTGTTCCAAAATATCACATACAATATTTGAATTTCAGAGTTTTTTGGTCTGTACACATATTTAAAGACTAAGGAAGTTACCTTAACCTTGCCCTGAGGAGGTAGAGGATCAGATAGAAAACCTAATACTGAGGCAGAATAGTCAAATTTTTTTGTCTTTAGTTCTGGAAGAACCCTGAAACTGTTCTAAGCACTGAGAACTCTCTTAGTAGTAATTGATTTGGGGGGTTATTTTCTAAAGGCCTGCACCACGGCGTGCAGAGGCGTTTAGTGAGGCATGAGATGCAAGGAGGTTGCTGGAAGCATAGAGTGGGCCAAGCCTGGGTTTAGGGGTCAGTGAAGAGCGCCAGTTCTTTCCAGGAATTAGACCAATGAAACAAAGTTGTTACTTTGTCAGGAATGTTGTGAGCAGACCGTTAGAGTAGATGGCAAAGGTGTTGTGTCTACTGATCTCAGGACCAGCGAGAGCTGTAAGCTCTCCCTTCTCACTGATTGCTCGTCAGGTGAAGGGAAGGCCTGCAAAGAGAATTTTGTCTTTAGTTGGTACAGTCATAGTGTTTGATAGAGTTTTAAGTGAGAGTAAAATGGGAATTCTCACACTGATGTAATGGAATTATTTTCAGAGTTCTCTTAAATCTCATTATTGATCATTCTGAAATTCCAAACATAATTGAAAGGATTTTGAGAGTAGCTTTGTGGTTCTTCAAAAAGGGCTAAGTATGTTTTTAAAAATATTTATTTATTTATTTGGTTGCACTGGGTCTTAGTTGTGGCAGGCAGGCTCCCCAGTTGCGGCTCATGGGCTCCTTAGCTGCGGCATGCGGTCTTCCCAGTTGTGGCATGTGAACTCTTAGTTGCGGCATGCATGTGGGATCTAGTTCCCCGACCAGGGATTGAACCCGGGCCCCCTGCATTGGGAGCGTGGAGCCTTATCCACTGCGCCACCAGGGAAGTCCCCAGGGCTAAGTATTTTTGACACTTAGCTTTAGGTCAAAGGTTTAAATATACTATACAAGTGAGTTAATGGAGTCCTTCAAGAAAAATAATACAAAAACTTATTGTTTTCCTGGAACGCTTTTTAACAGTGTTGTTCAAAGTAGTAGATTTGTTGGGAGTTCCCTGGTGGCTTAGTGGTTAGGATTCCAGGCTTTCATGGGCCCTGGCCTGGATTTAATCCCTTTTCTGGGAACTGAGATCCCGTAAGCTGCTCGACATGGCAAAAACAAAACAAAACAAAAAACCCCAAAAAACAAACAAAAAACACAAACCCAATAAAGTAGTAGACTTGCAAGGTGAGACAACCAGAACTTTACAATAAAAGTTTTAACCATGTCTTGTTTACTGTAATTTTGATACTATTGGCTAAAATATTTAATAAACATTTGTTTCCTATCAGGATAAGGTATTGTGTTAGATAAATAAAAAATTAAATGTGGGCCTTGATCTCAGGTAGCAGAGTTAAACATAAACTAGCTGTAATGAAAGGCAGAGTGAAACTGCTAAACTGAGAGAAGCAAATAATGTCAGACTGAAGTCATCAACGGTGACCTCACAGAAGTCACCTTGACTAAGATTTTGATAGAAAAGTCCTGGGAGAATATTCCAGGAGGAAGACAAAGCTTTTATAAAGATGTGGAGACACCAAAACACTTGACCTGGGTAGGAAATGGCAAATCATTTGTGGCTGGAACGTTGTAATGTTTGGGAAGAAACTGGATGAGATGAGACCAAGAAATAGTTTGAAGTAAAAACACTGAGGAATCCTTTGTATTTTAGAAGAATGGTGAGATTTAATTAAGGTCAACATACTTAAAATGAACAAACTACATTTTTAAAAAAGTATAAGCTGGGGTGATATTTGTTATTTCTTTTTAAATTTTGGAAAGCCCATTTCTTGGCCTGAGTGTGTGGGTATGAGTGACCTCAGAGTTGTTGAGACAACTTCAGTTAATATTAGTTTGAAGAAAAGCTTCTATGGGGAAAAAAATTGAGAAAACTACTCAGTGAGTTTTGAAATGAGCCACTCATCCAGTTCATTTTTCATGAGGAAAAATGGGATCTTGTAGGTGACCAGTGGCAGAACCAAAAATAGAAATAGCACCTGGATTACTGGTCAACGTTAGTTACAGTGAATTTAAAATGATTGTGTTTATGATGTCGATAAAATGGTTGAAAGTTTAAATAAAATGTGTTTAAGGAGAAAGCTTCTAGGGAAGTGATCTTTTGAGACACAAAAGGTACTTCATTTTGTTTCCCTGGATTAATAGAGTTAAGCCATGTTTGATTGTGCTTTCTCAAGAATTTGCATTTTATTCACAAACCTAGGCTCTATTTTCCTCTTCAAAACTTTATCAGGCTACTGCTATTCAGCATTTTATTGGAGGTTCTACCCCAGGGCAATTAGGCAAGAAAAAGAAATAACATGGGCAGAGGATTTAAATAGACATTTCTCCAAAGAAGATATACAAGTAGCCAATAGGCACATGAAAGACGCTCAACATTATTAGTCATTAGGGAAATACAGATCAAAACTACAATGAGATGCTGCTTCACATGCACTAGGATTGCTGTAATAAAAAAAACAGACGATAGCGAGTATGTACTATGCCGTTTTATGTAAGGGCCTTGAGCCTTCACAGATTTTAGTGTATGCGGGGCGGGGGAGCGGAGCTCTTAGAACCAGTGCCCTGCAGATGCCGAGGGACAACTGCACTGGCCGAGATAGAGAGAAACTGGAACCTTCTCGCGCTGGTGGGAATGTAAAGTGGTGCAGTCACTTCAGAAACCAGTTCAGTTCCTCAAAAAGTTAGAGTCTGCCCATATAACCTGGCAGTTTTCCTCTTAGCTGTATACCAAGACAATGAAGCATTATATGTTTACACACAGATTTGGATATAAATGCTCATTAGCATTATTAGCAGCATTGTTCAGAAGTCAGAAAGTGTAAAGCCACCCAAAATGTCATCGACTGATACCCAGAAGTGTCATATCCATACAATGGAATATTATTCAGCCACTAAAAAGGAGTGAAGTACTGGTACCTGCTACAGCATGAATGAACTTTGGAAGCATTATACTAAGTGAAAGAAACTAGACACAAAAGGCCACATGTCCTGTGATTCCAAGTTAAATGTCCAGAACAGGCAAATCGAGAGGCAGAAAGTAGATTCATACTTACTGGGAGCTGGAGGGATGGGAGAATGGGTGGGCATGGGGTTTCTCTCTGGGGTGATGGAAATGTTATAATATTAGATGATAGGGACGGTTGCACAACTCAGAATGTACTAAAAACTGTCGAATTGTATACTTTAGAAGAGTGAATTTTGTGGTATGTGAAGTGTGTCAATTTAAAAAAACTCATTTAGCATCCAACTAGGAAACAGAAACCATATAGTAATTTGAACAGTGAAAGTTTAGTGTACAGAATTTTTAACGATACCATGATTGAAGAAACAGGGATTGGCCAGTCAGAAGTAAAGAGAACTTTAAAGAATACAGGAAGAGCACATTTAATAAGTGTCTGCTTACCCCAGGGCTGAGATAGAGTGCCCCAGGATCAGCTGTCCTCTTCCTGTGTCGGGATCCGGGCTTTGTTGGAGAGAGTGCAGCCGTCTCTCAATGGACGGTGAAGTTGCTGAGATACCAAACTTACTGGATAAGTCTCCCTTTTGGGTGCTGCACCTCGGAACTCGCTGCAAGCCACAGGAAGGGGTGCTAGGGAAAGCTACTCGTGAGGGATGCCTTGCTGGTGACACCATGCTGGGAACGTGCTCGGCAGAGTATTGGGGACGGTTGGCTGCCGAGCACTGCAGAGCTGGGTGCTTAGGCTGCTCGGAGCTGGCGCCCGGCTGGAGCCGTACACTGGAACTTAGAAGAAAAAACCCTTTCTCCTGCAGTGTACCTCCAGCTTCCTCTGCTGACAGAGCTCAGCATCTTACCACTCGGCAGAAGAGCAGATAATTAGAGGGCCCATCTCCATTTTCACAGAGCAGCCAATTATGGGTGGATTTTGATTGGGAGGTAATAAATTGATATGTCAAACCCTGTACCAATTTAGAATACATTCTGTTTTGTTGGGTTTAAAGGAAGTGTTCATCTCAAAACAGCTAAACAAAATTTTGGAGTGTATATCCCTGTAATTCTTTTAGAGAATTTTGTTTTAAATTACTACAAAAAGCAATTCATGGTCACTAAAAATCATTGAACAATATAAGAATGTTTAAAATATAAAAATGTCCCTCTTATCCCTCAGTCCCTTACCATCTATTTCATTGATTTCTCTTAAAGATAGAACTGTTCTTAACAGTTGGTGTATATTGTTTTTTACATATACATATTTATGTAATATGTGTATATATATATTTTCCTAATAATAGAGGTTTTATACATAGATAACACATATGAGCTGCTGTAGATTTTTGTTAGAAGGATGTAATAATACTTGCTCAGTTGCCAAGCCCTTGTGCAAGCAAGGTGAGTCACATAATCGTTCTCTTTGACTTTCTAAACTTCAGAAATGAAGGGACTTTGACTAAGGGAAGTTTAGGATCTGTAATGGATATAATTTGATCACAGAAGGGAGGGAGAGGTGGTTTGGCAGCTGTTCATCAGCCAGCAGTTTTTAGTATAGCTACACGCTCATATTTTTTTCCATGTGTTTTGCAAATTAAATGTCTCTTGTGTTAAACATTTATACACGTTTATGTGTATGTTGCTGGCTGCATGTACTGTTTAAATTTCAATAAAATCTGAATCATGGAAATTTTTTTTTTTTTTAAGGAAAATCCTGCAAAAATGTCTCTGTACCCATCTCTTGAAGACCTGAAGGTAGACAAGGTGATTCAGGTATGTTTAAGTCCTTTAATTTAAGTACTTTTTTTTTTCCATGTACTCTGCCATACGTTCTGGTTATAGGTGAAGTGAAGCAAGAAACTTAAATAGTAGATGTATTTGTCCGTTTTTACACTTTATAAACTTTTCAATTTTTTCTAAAGTTTTTCTAACTAAAACGTTAGAAAAGCTAGAGATTCTTCATTTCACTGTGGATTAATGGGTACAGGTTATTATTTCTTTGAAACGGGACTTAAACTCTTCAAAGATAGCTTGGTTTTATAACTAAGGTTTAAATTAAATACATTTTTAAGTTGGTAAAATATACTCCAACTTCTTAGACGTTCATTGTCTTGTTTAAAATTCGTACGTTGTTCTTTTGGGTTTTCAAGTATGACCGGTCTTTAACATAATTGTCTTCTCTGAAGTTAAAAATCATAGAAATAAAGAGGTACATGCTGCTTTAGGAAGAGTAGTAGTGTAAATGCACAATGAAAGTGTAGTGATTTGTTTCTTTTTAAATGTAAGCAGCAGTTTACTTGTTCCTGCTCTAAGTGACTGTATTAGTACAGTTTTTCTAATTTCATTAAGTCAGAAATTTTTGTATTCCTTTATGTAAGTATTAGCTTTGAAAATAGATGCTTCTGCTTAAGAAGAAAGTTTGTGATTGGGATCAATTCTTGCTGTTTTGTAAATTTTTATTTTTCTTTTTAACTAGAGATAATTGTATTTAATGAACCCATCGTGTTTCCAGTTTACTTTCAACTTGTTCTCTCAAAGTCAGAATTTTTTCAGCTATTATTTGTTCTTCTAATTTGACAAGATAAATTGAACTCCCTGTTATACTTCTTTATTCCTAAAATCTTTTTGATATGATAAATGTGATGAAATTCTTTCATTTTGAGTTGTTTAGTACTTCAAAGCTTCTTCCCCTAAAGATCATTTTACTTGAGGTCTTGACCTCAGTTTACTCTAAATGAGATTTACTTCTTAACAATTATTTAATGAGCATAAAACGTTTATTAGAAACTTGTGAGAAGAATACAAGAATACAAGTGTTTTTTAGGCAAAATGTTGGCCCTTTTAGGGTGAAAAAAACCCCAGCAAAAATAGTAACAAATGTGTAGCTGAAATTGTTAGCCGTGTAGCAGTGATTGGATAAAAATGGGGGGGAGATCATGAGCACATGTTTTCCATCATAGCTCCCCTATGGACGGGTGGTTTGTAAAATCTCTGACATCTGTTCAGCTGCAAAGGCTTTGATGCCGGACTGTTTTAAGTGGACTGTTCAGTCATCTGAAATCTCTGGTTTTTTCTTTGGTATTTTGTCATTGTTTTTCTCATGGTTTTTATTTCCACAAAGTTCATCTGAACAGGTACTTTCTTTTTAAAAGCTTTTATTTGAAATATTTACCCTTCAAGAATGACAGTTAAGCCATTAATATGATATCAGAGCACTAAGTGATAGGATTTGCAGATGGGTCTGAGAAAATGACTAATTTCCTTTACGTCCTTTTTTGTTAGTTTTTATGGAATTGAACTTGAAATTAACCATAGTAGACTTTGAGCAGAGGTTTCTTATTTTGAAAGCAGCAGAAAGAGAAGGAAACAGTTGATACTGGCAAATGTTGGATTGGAAAATAAAGAGGGCTACAATCTACATCAGGCTGACCTCTTTAAGGAGAAGCAAATTATATGGGTATTTCCATTAGAAGACTTTTTATGTCCTGAGCAGAAAGCTAGCTGCCTGGAGATGTAACAGCAAGTAAGGAGGGGGACACACGGTTTTTAAATTCTCACTGGATTTAAAAAGATTCCTAACCCAGCCAC
Organism: Balaenoptera acutorostrata; assembly: GCF_949987535.1. Taxonomy (NCBI): domain Eukaryota; kingdom Metazoa; phylum Chordata; class Mammalia; order Artiodactyla; family Balaenopteridae; genus Balaenoptera; species Balaenoptera acutorostrata. The sequence continues at coordinate 76,719,305 of NC_080080.1, read as the reverse complement.
TACAGTCTGGGGGCTGTTTTTGTCTTATTTTTTTCTTCATTTTCTATGGTAGGTGATACTTGGGTTTTTGTTTTTGAGATGCCTCTGTGAAGGTAGTGTTCATTTTCTCATCTTCTGGCCTTTTATACCACAGCAAAACTAAATTGCAGCAGGGAACTGGCGGTTCGTGTTTTGTAAACTGTTTTGCAGTAACCATCGGGCTTGTGGCTTTCAGTGTCATACGTGTCAGTGTCATTGTGTTCAGTGTCCCTGAACCTCCCTGTCTGCTCTGAGTCTTTAACGGGAGCCTGTGGTTGCCACACCTGTGCAAAACAAGCTGGTCAGAAACCGTGATTTCATCCGTTTCCTGTCACAGTGAGCAGAGATTGACACGGGTGGCCCCACATGCTTTCTGTGACGGCAGAAACCACACGCCCGGGCGTGACTGCGCGCTCCGTGGGACACCCCCTGCCTCCAGACACCATCCCCCTCCCACCCTTTTTTTAAAAATAGTTTGAGATTTCAAGAATGTGTGAAATGATGTGCTACATTTAATGGCTTATAGTCCTTAAGCCCTTATTGTACCATCTTTCTTTTGTTTTTACTACAGAATATATAGTCAGTAAATATATAACTTTGCTTGCAGAGAGCTTTTTATATATGTTCTTACTTCAGTATTCCTTGGATGAGAACAATCGCAGTGAATGAAAGAATAGAAAATAATAGATCAGTGTAAACAAGGATCAACTTTTTAAAATTAGTAAATTCTATTTTTTCAGAGCAGTTTTAGGTTCACAGCAAAATTGAATGGAAGGTAGTTTCCATGCCGGTGACCCCTCCCTATGCACGTCCCCCCGACTCCCCCTACACAGCGCGTGCAGCGCCCGCCTTCCCCACTGCCAGCACCCTCACCACAACGGTGTATTTGTGACAGGTGATTAAGCTGCCCTGACACGGTATTGCCACCCCAAGCCCAGAGTTACACTTGACGTTCACTCTTGAGGTTGTTCACTCTGCTGCTCTGGACAGATGTGTGGTGACGTATGGCCACCATTGCAGTGTCATGCAGACTATTTTCACTGCCCTCGCAGTCCTCTGTGCTCTGTCCACTCCCCCCTCCTTTTCCAGAATGTCCCGGAGTTGGAATCATACAGTATGGAGACTTTTCGGAGTGGTGTCTTTTGCTTAGTGATGTGTGTGCTTTTAAGATTCCTCCATGTCTTTTCACGGCAAGCTCATTTCTTTTTAGTGCTGAACAGTATTCTTTTTCTTAGAGATTAGCCAAGAAGCAGTCCACTGGCCACTAGCTCCTTTTAGCTGATAGTTGGTGAAAGAATTTTCATAATTCAGCATACTTTGAGTCTGTGGATATATTTAAAATTATAAAAACTTTCATGCTGTATTTTATTTCAGTTTAGATTGTGACAAATTATGAAACAATAAATATTAAAGAATGACTCAATAACAGGCATATCAGAACATTTACAATCCAGAGAGTGAAGTACCTTCAGTGGTTTTGTAGACTTTCCTTATTTAATTAAGCTTCCATCTCTCCAAGCATCTTTGGGACTACTCTTAGCATTGATTTCAGGGCTAGGTTGATATGCAGGTATAAACTTCATTACTTAATCGACATATCTCTGACTAAGTAAAAAATGATATTAGAGATGGATCTTACAGCTTACTGCCAACCAGTGACATGTGTCTATTTTAGAAAGTCACATGTATCTGTAAAGGAAAAAGGAGTTCCTTCAGTGGAATACTTGAAACGACACAGGCTGCAAAGGCAGCCCTGGGAGGAGTTCTGGCGTGCTTGCGCATGAGTCGTACTGATAAGTGTATGCGCTGTCAAAGTTTCCGCAAGTTTGACAGTTATAAATTAATTACTTTACCGTCATTTTTATGTCAGTGATAAATACAGTATGTGTTTTGCATACTTTGTAATATTTATGTATTTAGTATAACATAATCCCCTCTCATACTTGCTAAAATGTAGATAAAGATTGTTTTAGTGGGATATGCTAAAATGGCAAAATAAATATAAGTAACTTAATAAATATTTAAATTTTAGGTGTTTTTCTGATATTTGACGTTTTATATAAATACGGTTAAGCTTTTTTCATATGTAAATAAGATACTTAGACTAATTAGCAAAAGAATAATGAAAATGTAACGTGTAACCTTCATTTTATAATGCATTTAGAAAATATTAATTTGCAGTAGCACTGAAATATTGATTATATTATATGTAGAATGGTGCTAAGTCAAGTTTTATATGATAGTGTTAAATATTTAGAATATGAAATACACTTTTGATTTGTGGATTTTCTTTGAAAAATATATTGCTGAAAGTGTTTGAAATTAAAATTTCTTGAATAAAACTAATGTGTTTTAGTTTCTTTTTGGAATTACTGGATTTAACTTATAAATTATATAAGAAGTTTAAGTATCTGTATAGCATTGTTGTTAGAATTTTCTTTTCTTTTTCAGGCTCAAACTGCCTTTTCTGCAAACCCTGCCAACCCAGCAATTCTATCTGAAGCTTCTGCTCCCATCTCTCAAGATGGAAGTAGGTGTATACTTTGGGTTCATTCTCCTTGAACAGAGATACTTGTTAAGCCTTCCTTTGCTGAAATAGGGAATCCAAGATTTTTTTTTTTTTTTTTTTAACATATACAGCATGAAATGGTGGTTAAAGCTCTAATAGTAAGAAAAAAAACAATGTTCATTTCAAAAAATAACCCTTTAATCAAGAAACTGAACTGTGAATATGAAGGTGTGTTTTATGACTTAATGAAAATTAAGTTAAATGGAACTCGCTGGCTGAACTGTCCTGTCTTTGCAGGGCTCGGGGGTTGGTAGAGTTGAAATTTCCAACCACCTCCTTTTGAGGGAACTTCCCAAATCCCGGAATCTCTCCCTGGGTTCCATATCCTTCTTCCTGGTCCCTCTTCCTTCTAAGTTGATAGGGATTCAGGACAGAACCCTTAAATAACATGACTTAATACACAAAAGCAGTGTTAAATGGGTTTTTATGGCCTGTCATCTTATAACATTGTTTCTTTTAGAAAATTCATTTTAAGTCACAAAGCATGTCAAAAAGAGCTTTTGGAAATAGTACCTGACTTTACTACTCAGTTAAATACTGTTAGTATTTAAATGTACTGTTCCCAAGATTTCATTGGTATGTGGTTAACATTCTTAAAATGATATGACACTAAATAAATTTACAAGCTTTCAGTTTGTTTTTTTGTAGTTCAGAAGAATCATTTCATAGCTGTGTTTACTGAATGAATTTAAAAAGTAGCTGACTGGACAGTGTACATTTTGGTCAGTTGTTCTTAAGTGGAGAATCAGTGGTATGTTTACAAAATTCCTAATCAAATAGGTTTAAGAAAAAGGAAAGGCAAGGCAATTTGGAAAAATTATTTCTACTCTTGAGTATTGTGAAATCTGAGGTTTCAGTTCAAATGTCTTATTTACTTTCATCTTTAACTTTTTCTGTACTTTCCATTTCTAATTGTCATTACAGAGAGAGTGTGATTTTCCAAATTGCTAATTTAAATCCATCTTAGATTTTATAAGTTAAATGTAATTTTTTAACACAAGTAAAAGTCCATAATAACAGTTTTTGAATAGTCTACCAATGTTTTTTCTTTATTCATTTATTCGTTTATATTAGATCTCTATCCTAAACTGTATCCGGAGCTCTCTCAGTACATGGGCCTGAGTTTAAATGAAGAAGAAATATGTGCAAATATGGCCATGGTCCCTGGAGCACCAAGTCAGGGGGTATGTATAGTGTGATTTTGAATTCTATAAAATCATACTTTACACATAGATATAAGCTAACTCGTCTTTGTGGCTAACTCACAGATTTATAACTTTAGCATTGACCTCTTCTCAGGAATTTTAGATTGCCTTCTGATATCACTTTTTACGTAGTCTACTTATGTGCTGTGACCGCTTTTCTAATTTATTAGGAGTTAAAGACTCAGGTGCCTCTGACTGGTCCATTCTCCTTCATCTTCTGCATTTGGTCAGTTAAAGACCTAGTGATTCTGTTTCTACTGTGTTTCTTCTATTCATGTAATCCATTCCAGTCCTGGTATAACCCTATTCAGGGTTTCTATACTTGTAACCTAGATTATTATAGTCGTCTCTGACTTTTCCTCTAGTAACTTCTTATATCAAACAGTACTAGGCTGCTGCTAGACTCATCATTCTGAAGTATAGGTCTGTCATACCTTCTTTTTGCTCATAATCTTCTAACATTAAGTCTAAATAAAGCTCCTTGTAATTAGACACCAAATTCTCGGCTTAAATACAGTGTATCTCAGTCTTTTGGTAAGATTATTGCGATAAGACCATAGTACTTTATAGCACTTGTCATAATTATAGGTAAATGCTTAACTTCGTGAAGATGGGGTCCATGTCTGTGTTTTTGCCATGACCCCAGTGCTTAACACAGTACCTGGCTTTTATTTATTCACCAAATATTTATTAAAAACTTACATAAGTCAGGACAGTTGGGACAATAGAAACCACACTAGATTTTTCAACAGAGATAACTTAAGAAATCAGACCGACAGGTTGAAGAATTTAAAAAAGCAAAAGTGGAACACAGATGTAATTGCAGAAAGTAGCTGCTTCTCCTAGGCCTGGGGCTACACAGGGTGGAGGTTGGACTTATCAGAGCTGACAAGCATGGTGGAAGAGCCCCGTGACCTGGGCCTCGGACCTCGGAGCGGGGGACCCTGGCTGTGGGTACTGGTGCCTCTGAGGGGTTGTACCAGGGAGGCTGGTCCTGGGAGTGTCAGTAAAATCTGGAGAATGGAATCAACTGCTGTCAGCAGCGTTAAGGGCAGCTAGACCCAGGCAGTGCTGCCAGGAGCAGGGGCAGGCAGGAGGGACGAGACACTTGCCCTCTTGCGCGTGTGCTGGGTGCTAACCAGAAACCCCTGACGGAGGAGTATCATTTGCACGGTCAGGCCCCAGCCTCACCAGCTCAGGTGGGTGTGGAGCTGACAGTAGCTTATACGTGGTGCTGCGTGCTCCTCTGACCATTCACTATATCCACACGCTTCCTTATAGTTTCCCCTTAAAAGATGCAGTTCTTCCTAAGATTGAGGTTCAGCAAATATTTTCTATTAAGGGAACCATGGTAAGTGTTTTAGGTTTTGCTAGCCACATATGTCAGTACAGACAGAGAACTCGGAGGCCTTCAGGCAGAAGTGAACTTGGCAGACCTGAGAGACAAGGCCGAGGTGATGGGCAGACAAGGCAGAACATGGCAGCAGATGGCGTTGGAGGGGTAGTTAGGGCCAGGTGGTCTGCAGCCTCGTAGACCATGGTAAGGGATGGTGGGAGTGACATAATCTGATTTATTTAAAAAAGGTTTCTGTGCTTGCTGTGTGGCGAATGAATAGAGGGCAAGATGGAAGCAGGGAGGCTATCTGGAAGGTTATTGTAGCTGCCCTTGGCAGGAGGGGGCAGAGGTCACGTGGTGTTGATCATGCGGTCTTAGTAAGAACACTAAGCAAGTGCTTAACAAAACTTGCTGGAAAGAATGAAGATTTCTTTTCCAAAAGTAAAGCTGCTCCTTTTTTTGTCCTATATTTCAGCTAAGTTAAATAATTCATTTGCTGAAATTTTTCTTTTTCTATCCTGTTACCTAATTTTCCTGTGCTCTTATAGCTGTAATCATTGACTTTTTGTAATTCTTCAAAAGTTGTATTTTCTGGTATTGTGTTCTAATTTGTAGTATAGCTCTGTGTGTGTGTTACTCCGATAGACCATCAACTTTAGAATATGGTATCATAATTACCATGGATTCTGAACGAAAGAATTTGCAGTCTGTGGTATGTGTGTAACTGAGGTTCCTCTTTCCCTGTCGTTGCTGCTCTGAGCATCAGTTATTAGGTAGATCAGAGCTTTTTATGACAGATTCCAATTAAGAAGCCTTGGGAATAAATAAGCTCTTCCCTCACTGTCTCTGGTAGAGGAAAGGGTCCACTTAAAACAATAAACCGATTTTGGTCAAGAAAACTTGAAAAAAATGAACTTGAAACAATGGTACCTGACAGAGTCCCTAGTATAGCTATTCTAGGGCAGTTTGGTGTGTCTGTACAGTTGGTTAATCCATAGATGTTTATCACTGGGGACGAGAAATACCATTTGACTGTCTTGTGTGTGTCAGCACTCGTATAACATGCACTTTTAATCCTCCCAGTGGAGCTGTGAGGTAAGAAGTTCTCCCCTTTTATAGAAACTCTGAAAGCATAAGTAGATTGTTGAAGATCAGGCCATATAAAAGGACCCTCTGGAAAATGCTGAGTGAATTTCAAAAGTATGATATGGCCTTTATAACGTTCAAGGATAATATATTTGAGTTGAAGACAAGCCAAAGTACACATGAAATAAATGCCAGTGAATGCATGAGGCAGCAGACATAGAGTCTCTTGGAGACATATATGTGGGAATAAGTTACCTGAAGAATTAGTTTAAAAAAAAAAAGTCATTTTTGCAAAAAATCAAATTTTATCTGAAGGAAATAATTTTCAGATTATATTTTGGGAAACCACAACTGAATATATTCAAGTAAATTATCATTTTAGATTTTTTCAGGGAGAATGTTTCTAAATATTGACAGGTTGTGTATGTTTCTCTGCCAGCAGTTGGTAGCAAGAGCTTCCAGTATGAACTATATGGTGGCTCCTGTAACTGGTAATGATACTGGAATCCGCAGAGCAGAAATTAAGCAAGGGATTCGGGAAGTCATTCTGTGTAAGGATCAAGATGGAAAAATTGGGCTCAGGCTTAAATCCATAGATAATGTAAGTATTTTTTACTATTTATTTGAATTTGTCTAAATAGCTATTAAGTGATCAACGTTAGAATAATTTAAAATGTAGATGCTTTAATTAATTTTAATGGTGCTCTGTGATCGAGAATATTTTAAATCTGACTTTGCACTTGGAGATGCTGCCCTGCTCTGAAGAGGCAGAGTTGGGACTTCCAGCCATTACCTTGAATGAAATTTTTTTTTCTTTTGAGTCCTTTTCTTGGAATAAAGTTTACTAGTCTGCATGTAAACATAACATAGTTTATACAAGTAGAATTCTGGCATTGAAACAGGGCAACACATGTGGAAGTTAAGGGAAGACTGACCAGTGAAAATCAGTGGTCTTATGATGTGTGTTTTTAAACTAAATGAAGATCATATAACTTGTTGTAATGTGGTTTTACAGGTTTGTTATTTCCATCCTTCAGTTTGGGTTTAATGAGGCATTTTCTAGGCAACAGTGACTTTCAGAAGTACTTTAGAGTTACTTTTGCCTCTCACCTTACCAGATTGAAGAAATTAAACCCGGTTACTCTGAGGAAGCATTTAGCAATGTTGAGGATGTGTGCTGAGTCTTTACCCCGATTTGTGGGTTTATGCATTATTTATTGGATTCCTTTTCAGTCTTCGGTCTTGTTAGCTCAGTGTGACCACCTTTGCACATAGAAAAGGATGGTGTGGCCCATGGCGGAAGGTGGCTGAGGGCATTGTGTCTGTCTTTGCACACTCGTGGCTTGTGCAAGACACATGAGCGTGCTGCTCTGGGAAGCTTGGGCTTCTCTGCTCTCCCTTCCTGTGCGGTGAATCGAGTACAGTGCTGGCCCTTCCTCTGTCCTAAGGAGGAGCCCACACTCGTCACAGCCCGTCCCCCACAGCACTTACCCTTGCAGTGGGCTTGTCCACTTGGCTGAAGCTCGCTGGTCCAGCCACTTTGCTGGGTGCCGCCTAGTTTTCAGGCACTGCCCTAAAGTCTAAGACATGCGACATCATGTCTGACCCAGCTTAAGATGGGAGAAAGGATCTAGCCTTATAAATGCTTTCGTATTGATACTTTACCATGCTTCCTTTTCCTTTATGCTTACTTATTTATATTGTGCTCAACATCTGAGATTGAGAGTTTACATAAGTAAAAGTATCCCTGTGGGTTTAGTTCTCAGTTAATTGTACTTGAGTTTTCTGTATTTACTTCATAGTAGATTCTTTTAAGAACTGGAATGGTATTGAATGTGCCCACCTTTTTAGGCTGTTAAATCTAATCGTAGTGATTATGCATAATTTAGCAAGTGGGTAAAGGAGTTCTTCAGCTCAAAAGGTAGAGTTCTGACCTTAGACTATCATTTTTTAAACTGTAAGAGAAATCACACAACTTCTAACACTTTACTCCCTTGCCCCCTAAATAATGATCAGGTGCTAATACCTGTTTGGTATTCTATCAAACTCATAGATGCTTACATTTATTATAGTAATCTGACTTTATTTTCCTTAGTCTTTTTATTCCAAGATGGAGGGGGGGGTTGATGGAGGTTGGTCGGGGGTCATGATTTGAGGTAGAAATTACCACTGAGATCTCACTTTCTTACCTATTTCTTAGGGTACTGCCGTGATAAAATTTTCGATTTCTTTCTTGGGGATGATGACACATTCTCATGTAACTTTTGTTTTTTTTTTTTAATAGGGTAGATTCCTAACCAGTTGGTTCCCAATTTTCCAGCATTTTTGAACATGTGACGGTGGTGAATGACGGTGATTTTCTTGTTCTCTAGGGTGTATTTGTTCAGCTGGTCCAGGCAAATTCTCCGTCCTCGTTGGTTGGCCTGCGATTCGGGGACCAGGTGCTCCAGATCAACGGGGAGAACTGTGCTGGCTGGAGCTCCGACCGAGCACACAAGGTGCTCAAACAGGCTTTCGGAGAGAAGATTACTATGACCATTCGTGACAGGTGAGCTGACCAAACAGTTCACGGGGAAACTCAAGACGAGTTTTCCTTTTCTTGGGCTTCTAAGATTCTGTGAATATAATATTTTGTTGCAGAAAATGATCAAGTGTTACTGATTAGCCTTATACTCTTGCAGTTGTGCGGTGCAGATTTTTCTTACATAGTTTGACTTTTTAAAAATGGCATTCTGGTTTAGCATACACCTTATTTCAGAGCTTATAGAAGTTTGTCCTCTAAGAAGTTACTTTCCTTTCTTAATCTGTTTCTCTGGAAAATAGAGAAGGCGGCTGGAAAGGTAACTGAGCAGCAGGCGTCTCAGCCTTGCTTTCCGGTCTCCTGCTCAGGGTCGACGTGTGGCGCGGGCCCTGCAGCACTCCGCAGGGCCTGCGGCTTCAGAAAACCCAGCCTGGCCTTCTGGGTGGGTGAGGCTCTAGTTGTCAGTGGGAGGATGGAACGCTCTCTTTAGCTTATTGATAATGGAAACATTCAGCACATGTACTGCGGGCCTCCTTCCCGGCCACATGGGTGTTGAGGGCAGACCTGTATCCCATTGTTAGCTTTGGGGTTTTTATTCGTCTTAGTTAAACTTGTTTTATCTACCTGTGTGTTTCCATTTCTCACACATGGTAGGTGTTGAGTAAACGTGTTGTAGACGAATGCCACTTTTGTTTTATATCTAAGGAAATTTTCAAAAAGTTAACTTGGACTAACACGAAGACATGACTGTTGAGAAGTTTATAACATGCAGTTCGTATTTTGTCATGAAACCTGTGCAGTCACGTGGCAGCAGAGTCGCAGAGTGGGCAGCTGCAGCTGGCGGGCGGCGCACGCAAGCTGACGGCCGCCTTTCTGAAGCTCCTTTTCTTCTAAGGGGCTGGGGAGCTTCCGTCTCACTGCTTCTGTGGTTCTTCTAAAACAGCAAAAATATCTTCTATAAAGTTTTCAAAATCAAGATGTGAGAAATATTTTAAAGGTTCTAAATAAAATAAGTATTTCCTAAGAAAAATTAAGCTCCAGGAAATACTAAGAAGTTAAAAAAGATAAAAATTCATTTTTAAGACTGATTTTTGTTCAAACTTATCTTCATGTTAAATTACAGTGAGGACTGTAATTTCAAGGGAGGAGCATATTGATAAACTGCATGAAGCGTTAATTTAAGTCTTTGATGCTTATAAGAAGGAAATGGTAAGTTAGGCAAACCATGATGGAGAGAATTTCTTAAAAAGTCATCTTTTGCACTAAGATGTACAAAATCCCTGCCATACATACTAAGTAGCTCTTATCGGAAACAGTGAGTTTATTGTAACAAAGTATCCAGTATGTCAGAATGGAAATCCATTAAATTGCTTACTTTGGAATTAAAATTTTAATTGAAGCCATTATGTTTACAGGCCCTTTGAACGGACAATTACCATGCATAAGGACAGTACTGGACATGTTGGCTTTGTCTTTAAAAATGGGAAAATCACATCCATAGTGAAAGACAGTTCTGCAGCTAGAAACGGTCTTCTCACGGAACACAGCATCTGTGAGGTCAACGGACAGAATGTCATTGGACTGAAGGTCAGGAGCAGAACTTCGGACTCACTCTGCTGCAGTTTTATTTTAGCAAGCAGCATCTTTTTCATTTGTCTATTTCACTGGTGCTGTTATTGACCAAAATGTAGAAATTCAGTGGGGTCCTGGGCTCTGGCTGTGCTGTGTGCTGGCCGTGCTCTCAGGCTGGGGCTCCCACCTGGAATTGTGGCTTCTGTAGCAGGGAGGCTAGGCTAGATCTCTGAAGTCCCTCGACTAGAACTGTGGAGACCTGAGCATTGAAGATTTTGAGGACACTCTGGATGAATGATTGCTTTTTTCAATCCAGGAGTTGTAGGAAATGCATGATAGTTTATGTTCAGATTAGTACTTCATTCTTATGGTTTATTCCCTCCACATATTCCTAAATAGAACTATTTTGAGGTCTAAAGGTTTTCATTAAGACCTGCTCATTTCATTAACCTGGGTTAAGAATACACAGTTAGCTGAGGGGCTGTGGTAATATTGTAAATGGGGACAATGATTTAATCGTAAGTAATGAAAAGAATGATTTGTTGGCTAATATTTTCAACTCAGTTTACTTAAGTTTTGTTACCGCTGATGAAATTGTGATTCTGTTGAATTGAATTAAAACTTGGTAAAGAAACTAGAAAAACTATAAATACCAAGGGTCAGGATTTTAGAGACATTAATTGGCAAAACCTGAAAGGACATATATATATATATATATATATATATTTTTTTTTTTTTTTTTTACCAAGAATAACTTAGTTTTGTATGTATTTAATAAAGCCTCAGTAGAATTAATTTTCATTGTGTGTTTTCAACAGGACTCTCAAATCGCAGACATACTGTCAACAGCTGGGAATGTAGTTACTATTACAATCATGCCTGCTTTTATATTTGAACATATTATTAAACGGTAAGTAGACAAATTCTTCAACCTGATGCTATGTTCATGTGACTTCATAGAAGCACTGTGCTTCTTGTAATTCTCAAACCTTTGGGTTTTTTTTTACCTAACAGATGACATTGGCATTATCTAGAAATTTGAAGTAAATTATTTAAATCAGAGGAGTTGGTTGGTAAGGATGACCCCTCACAAATTCCCAAGTATGGAATAAAATCCACTTTCTAAATTTTGATGTTTCCTAGTAGAAAAAGGTACACAGCAGAGGTGGGCAGGCTGTCATCTCAGTTTTCAGTGAAATCGTAGTTGTGGTCTGCCTGCAGCTCGTCTGCTCAGTAGACACCTACTTGCGGTTCACGAAGAATTCTTGCATGTGGGGTGTTGGAGGAACAGTCTTTTTTTTTTTGGCTGCGTTGGGTCTTTGTTGCTGCACGCAGGCTTTCTCTAGTTGAGGCGAGTGGGGGCTGTGCTTCATTGCAGTGCGTGGGCTTACTGCAGTGGCTTCTCTTGTTGCGGAGCACGGGCTCCAGGCACGGGCTTCAGTAGTTGTGGCTCGTGGGCTCAGTAGTTGTGGCACACGGCCTTAGTTGCTCGGCAGCATGTGGGATCTTCCCGGACCAGGGCTCAAACCCATGTCCCTGCACTGGCAGGCGGATTCTTAACCACTGCACCACCAGGGCAGCCCTGGGGGAACAGTCTTGATTCCCGGGAGCATCTCAGGAGGCGGCAGAGCGTGTGGGGTGTGCTGTCCGTCCTCAGGAACAGGGGCTGGACAGCTGAGGAGGGAGAACAGAAAGGGGGCGGCCAGGGCTGTCTGCCCAGCAGCTTTTACACGCTGGCTTGGCTAAGCCAGTGTAGAATTCTTCTTTCAGAATCTACCTTGCATGTGGAAATAGAATTTAAAATACTAAAAACATACCACCTGTAATGAAGTTGGTTTCAGCTTCTGGGTAGAATGCAGCTAGCCGCTCTTGGAGTCTTGGCGGGGAGAGTTGTCAGGACTGATCCTGCAAGAGCTCACTTTTCTTAAATCAGTAATAGCTCCCGCCCACTTCCCGCCAACAATACCTGGCATTGTCGTTTTCTGTCTTTCTTTTTAACCATCCAGCTTTAATATACAAAGATACAAGGACTTTTCTGTATCTTATCTAACTTTACTAGCCAGGATGCAGATAGCTTTTCACACTGGGTATTTTGCCAACAAACAACTAGATTACCTGAGACCCTTAGATCTGAACTCATTAAAAAAAAAAACCAAAAACCTTCCCCCGCGTTCCCACTTGATGCGAACGGTGCCGAGTCTGGATTGGAGTCTCCTGGGAACCCAAACCTCAGTATTTAATGAAAGTGACTCTTTCAGGGTGGCACCAAGCATCATGAAAAGCTTGATGGATCACAGCGTTCCTGAGGTTTAGAAGTCACGGCGCCGTGGGAACTTCACTGAAGTTCTCCCGTTCACGTCTCCGGCAACTTACCTGTGTATTGTGCACATGAAGCTTTCTAGGAGCCAGCAAGCATATGCTGCATGAGGGCCTTCCTGTCTTACAGTAGGCCTGGGAATCTTACTGTGTGATCTGATATCTTGTTCAGACTTCAAGATAGTTGTAGCCTTATCCTGATTTTACAGTGGAAAGACTTACTTTCATAGACTAGTGTCTTTACTGGAAACCAGATGCTTTTACACCCGTGTCATTAGGATGACTGATAGAGGCTCCGCTTTGTTGGAGCCAGTCACCTTCAGTCCTGGGTATCAGGTAGTGCTGTTCATATCACTTTAGTTCTATGGTATAGGTGCATTTTTACTGTTACCATAGTACATTTAGAATGATTACTTTTTTCTTTCAGTTCTGTTTGTATAAAACACCGATTAAGTAACACTGGTTTCATTCCGTGTAAGCATTATTATACAGTGTATGTAGGCTGCAAGAGACTGTATTGACTATCATTACATTTTAACTACCTTTACTTAATATGCTTGGACTGTCGCCTTAACAAACAATGTTAAGCATCTAGAATAAAAGCCAAACTATTGCTGCCTTTCTAAAACCCCAAATGCAGTTCTCTGTTAAATTGAAACGGACACTAGCCAGAGCAGTGTAACGGTACATACAGCTGCTCAGTTGCATTTGAGATTTTCTAGTCCTTGTGTAATGGAAACTTTTCCTCTAAAAGTTACTGGTATCACTTTCTGAGAAATGAATCATTATATATTTAATGTAAAAATTCTTGTACTAAATAGGATAAACTTTGACTTCTTTTTCATGTGTAGATTAAGTGGGATAATACCTGGTTTTGGCACTTACATGTAACCTAGCTGCTTTGGGATGTCTTAGAATGCTATCCTGTTAATTTGTTCCATTTCCTGACCCCTCCCTGCAAACAGAATGACAGTGATACGTCATCCTGATTTGTTTTTCCTTCTCTTTGGTTTATGCCTATTCTATTTTAATTAAAAATGTATAAATAAAGTTAGATTTTTAGTCTGTCTGTTATTGCATCATTGGAAACATGAGTCCTGTGGGAGAGAGTCATCTCCCAGAGCGGCCGACGCCCGGGGGCCTGAGTGTCGGGAGAAGCGCTTCCAGCCGGGAAGCCCAGACACTAAGGCTGAGCCGCAGGACCTCACCGAGCCTATTGATTCCCCGGAGGCACCCAGGCCGAGTCACATTAACATTCACGATACACCAGGGTTTTTCAACAGTGTAGAAAATCTTACATCGCATCCTTTCTGTGGTTCAGAGGTCGTCAGTGCTGCTGCTTCACAGCTTACCTCCTGTGAAATTCAGAAAAGCCACGCAAGGCACGTTTCTCAGTTTGACTCTCCCTCGTTCTCTGGACTTCAGTCTGAAGACAGTTCCAGAAGCACAGGATGATGGTCACGATGCTCGGTATGGTTTTCTAGAAGGATCAGTACTCGAAGGACCCAGTACTTTGTTAATAAATCATTTAAATGAGAAAATGGAAACTGCTTTCATTACAGAAAAATATTTTTAATGTCTTAGAAAAGATGAGCATTTAATAGCTATAACAAAATGAACCGTTCCCATACACAGTAAACTGTTACAGGAACTGCTAATCCTTGCCCAGGTTCTTAGAATCTGGGGCCAGTCGGTTATAGAAAGCAACCACTGCATGGAAACACACATCCCAAAACCCAATGGGCAGCAATTGTGTCGATGAGGAAGACATAATAGAGTGACCCGGCAGCAGAGAATACTCACATTTTCTTGGGAAGTTTCTCCACCTGGTTTAGTATCTCTTAGCTGCGCTCTTTGCCACCCAAACTTGTCTTCTGACCATCGTCATCCTGGGATGACCGCCTGCCTTACAAATGTTAATGTTCTTCTCCCCAAGTACTGCCACATCTTCATCTGCCTTAGAGGATGACAACTAATGGCTTTCAGTGAAGTCACCATGATTTAGAAAGTTTAAAACCACAAATTTCTCATGTGGTAAGACTTCTAATTACTGTAATTGCACATTCACCAGTTCACTTAAAAGTTTGGTTTAAAAATGCATTACACAGAGTGCAATAATATTCGAGGGAAAGGCACTTAACACTGCAATTTCCAGAACATAATCTGTCTGTCTGCCCCTCCCGTGATGACACGGCTGCACTGTTCGTTCATCCACATACACGTCACGGCACCTGCGGGAAGAGGTGTGTGCTCAGGGGGTGAGCGGACCAGGAGGTGCCACGTGGTCTCGTCCTGTAACGCAGTCTTTGCGGGAACTCAGAATAACTACTCAGTACAAGGAACTAGGGGGGAATAAGAAACTATTTGAAGGTAAACCTAAAGCAACTGGAAATTGCAGAACAGAATACAAATATTATATACACCTGTGACAAAAGTCAGGCAGCAGATGAGGAAGCAGGGAATTGGTGTGAGTTTGCCAGTTTACTTCCATTTCTATCAGGAGTGAAAATGTTATTTAAAGCTCGTGAGCTGGGGAAGAAAGGCACAGACAAGTCACTTTAATGTATAATGTTACGAAGAAATAACCACACACAACAGTGACAGAGGGAAGAGAGTGAAGGTGGGCAGTCAGTAGATACTTAGAACTATAGCCATTACAAGAATTAACCATAATCCTCCAAGTGCTCGAGAGGAGAGGAAGACGTGCAAATGTAAGCAGAGTGAGAAACCAACGGGCACAGCGAGGACGAACGCAGCAGCGCACCCTTCAGTAACATGAGACACCTCCAGAAACCCAGCTGCAGAGCCCTCCCAGGAGGAGGCTGGGAGGGGGGTCTGTGGGAGGAAGCCTTCGTTTCCACTGTAATTCATTACTTTTGTACTGTTTCCATTACTTTTGTATTGTTTCTTTCTACCGTGTGCATGTATTAAAAGCACATACAGCTTTTACTTGGCTTTTAATTCTCCATGTGGAAGTTAAAAACTTCCATTCTGGAGTCGAATGTCTCTCAACCCAAGAGATGCAGATGGCCTGGCCAGCCAGGATCTGGAGGGGAACGTCCCCTGCACAGAGGACACACGGGGAGTTTTCTGCTTGAGAAGGGCATGTCCGCTGGTGGGAAAAGCAGGTTTGGTGGAGGCAGGTCAGCGGCAGACAGCTTACCTGTGTGGCCCTGGATTCTCTCCCTGATCTTCCCCCCGAGGAGGTCCCAGACAAGCAGCTCACCGGACTGACTCCCGGATAAAACAGAATTTCCGTCCCAGAGAAAGCACCTGCAAGAAGGATTCAGAAATCATCCTTTCATCGTTGGTCATGAAGGAAGGGCCAAAGCAGGCCCTGCGCCGTGATCGTGAGCCTGTCCATAAATGTCTTCACCACGAGTAACTCGAGAAAGTGCACCTCTGGGGCTCGTCCGAAGTCATAGAAGAGATGAGCATTCCCGTCTGCACATCGACGACATTCAGACAGCCGTCTTCTCCTGCGCTGAGGACGTGGCGACTGTCTGTAACACAAGGCGGAACGTGGATACGGGTTACAGCTGCAGAAGTGTGGTTTAGATTAATCTGAGATTTTACTTCTGAATCCAGGGGCCAAATGTTCGCTTGAGCTACAGCTACTTGTTGTATTGAACCAATGATGACTAGCCTCTCCCTGAGATGCTTCTGTTTTTAAGACACTGGGCTGATGACCCTTTGGTGTGAATTCATTTACACCTTATAAATTAATTTCTCCAGTGAAGTGAGGAACTAAGAACAGTACCTGATACTGCTTTTCTAATAGATACAAATACCACATATACCGTATTTTACCACGAAGCAGCCTTACCCATAGGCAAAACCTCTTTTATCAGCAAACAGTGCTTTTCTTTTTATATTCTTACTGTATATTTCAAAATAATAATTCCAGTTCCCCTGGTGTTATCCGTATTGAAAAGGCTAATAGTACCTGGGCTGAAAGCAGTGTCACATACAGTCCCTGAGTGACATGGAATCTGGTGCAATATGGTAGCTGCAGTGAGGTCCCAGATAGTCACTGTGCCTTCTTTGGTGCCTGAAACCAGCAGTGTGCTTGCAGCGCTTAAACTGATTGTATCGACCTAGAGAAGAAAACAGACGGTGCTCCATGTAGAATCATGGTCGTTCAGCTGTGTTTCCCCGGCCCATTCTTTCAACACCACCTACTGAGTGATACTTCATTTAAAAGTGAAATTCTTCATATGCCAGCGAATACAATGAAGTATTGCTGGGGTAAATGTAACACTGTTTTAAAAAGAGCTTAAAATTGACAGTCTCAGAATGATAACTCCATGAGTAATAAGCGGTAGCAGGATGCCAGACTGCCCGAAGCACAGCGGCTCCACGACCACCTGGGGGAGGTAGGCATCTCTCAGGGTTATGCTCGCGTGCCCTTCTTGAACTACATAGTAAATCACAGGTCTCAACCCCAGTCAGTCTGCTGACCATGCAGATTAGGCACCAGTTTACACCCTCAGAGGAAAGGCAGTACCGCAGGCCAGGGCAGGAGATGCAGCCGTGACCTCGTGGAGACGGAGCGAGGGAAGAGGACGCGGTGACAGCCTTGTCCTGCGCCCGCTGCACGCACCATGCAGATAGGTCGGTGTCCTCACCCTAGACAGAGGCCCCCTTTCCACCCTTGGTGTCAGAAAACATCTCTAGTTGCCCAGATAGTGTGAGGATACCCAGGTATTCAACGTCGTGCTCAGACACTGGTCTTTTGGAAGTCTAGCTGGACGGTAGCTAATTCTCAAAGAAACAGCAAACTGGAGAAAAAAAGACTGGGAAGCCCAAAGAGTCAGCTCCAAGAAAAGAGCTGAGAGTTTGCCTGTGCTCTCCTCCGATGAGCAAAATAAGCAAAGCAAAAGATCGTAAACACACAGGTGAAGCCAAGAACCTCCACCACCCCGGACGGTTCAGCTGGGCTCCCGTGCAGCTCTGTTGCCGGTACTCACGCTGACGTCGTGCTCCAGCTCAGCCAGCAGGTCAAACTGGTGTCTCCAGGAGCCTGGCATCTCTGCAGGAACCCCGGACCACACCTAGGACGGGACACATTGCAGAAGGTAGTTGCAAACACTTACTATAAAAGCATTTCTAACACGTGCAGGAAAAACTCTCCTGACTGACCAACTCCCCAGCTGCCAACAAAATGAAGTGTCGTGAGGCCTGGTCCCTCTGCCACATGCCTGAGCTTTTATTCCCGCCACCACGTGCTTCCCGAGAGTCCGCTGTACCCGTGTCTGCTTCCATCTCTTGCACTTGCTGCTGTGACTTAAGTATTGTGTGAACTAAAGAAATCAGAGTGTGGAAGTGTTGTGTCTATTAAGGTTTTGAGAAAACTCAAAAAGGCAAGGCACCAAAAAAATTTACTGAAATCACACGTAGGCAAGAAAACTTAACCTACAAGAATACCCCTCAGGGGCGGGGGCACAGAAATGATGAAAACCTCTTGAAGGAATTCTGATGGTTTTAGGTTCTTGCTTTCTGTTTACATAAATGCAAATTGGAAAGCAGAGATGATGAATACTGCTGTGGTTTATGCAATAAAGTTGTGCAGCATTCCGAAGAAAAGGCCAAGTATGGTCCTACGTCAATAACGGTGAAGGAATGTGTGTTTCTGTGTCTGACTTTAAATACAATGTCTTGCCTTTCAGTGATTCTCCACTTTAACTTGATATTTACTGATCAACTGCTAGTTCCACAGCTGCGTGAGGTAAGAGGGGCTGCTGTACGTTTCCCTCCAAGTCCGCTGTCTAATGCACCACCCAACCCCCAGTGGGACACACAGGACAAACTCAGGAAGACGTCCTCTTATATTAAGACGTGCACACACTAAACAGAGGCAATAACCTTCCACATCCTTATATATCACTCACACTTTGTGAAAAAGTGACTGAACACACCAACAGCAGGGAGCTGAATGGCTTATAATATTTGTATTATCCAAACATTTTAATTTAGAAATTGTATATAAACCTTTACAGTAGAGTCCCACGACGCAGAATACAGCCTGTTGTCATGCCAACAGATCTTACTAACGGCATCATCGTGTCCCATTAATGTGTCCTGGCGTCTTCCAAATGCAATGGAGTAAAAATAGCTAACATAAAAGATAATGAGAACTATTAAGACAGCATTCCAGCTTAATGTTAAGACTCTTAAATACATTTTCAAGAAACTTTAGATCATTTAATTCTATACTTATTAAGGCCCACTGGAATTACAAATTACTTGTTACCAAGTACTCAAAATGTGAATTTAAAACTAGAAATTTCCAGGTCTGGCTCATCTGTGTTTTCACCTCAATTTAAAAACTTAGAGAAAAATAGAGTCCAACTAGAGAAATTAGTAGATTCAGATGATCACATCCAAATCCAGCTGTCCTCATCTGTCCCTTTTGAAAACAGCGGGAGATCCGCCCTCTCCTGCTTCACGTGCACACAGGGAGCTGCACTGCGTGTGGAACTGCGAAGGGGCCCGCACAGATACATACACGTTGTTATCCCACGAAGAGCTTACGACGGTGGCATCTCCTGGTAAAAGTAAACACGATGATAAAGCCTGAAATACAAATGATCCGACGTTAGTAATTTACAAAAATTAGTGAATCCTTAATGGGGTAAAACTGTCTTACAAGTTCCCCCCAAAATTAATGCTCAAATTCCGTTTATGTTGGCCTTCCTCATATTCATGAAGTTTCTTTTCATCTGGCTAATTCCAGATGCCTAGTTTCTTCCCAAATGTAGAAAAGTCAAAGGGTGTTGAGTGCATGAGGACCTAGCCTGACGGTCCTCACTGCCCTGGGCTGAGGGACCCCTACTTACATCAGAATGAGTCGTGAGGGGTGCAGGTGGGGACTGTCCTCAAGAATCCAAACACTGGCTCTGGGTTACAGACTCAGGTGGGGAAGGAAAGCTTCCAAAAGTCTTTAGGGAATTCCAAAATCTTTCAGATGCTTTACATTAACAATAAAATGTATTTTTTCAGAAGAACTGATTTTCTAGTATTAGGTATCCTATCAACTCAGAAATGCATTAAGTTATGTAAGCAGCACATAGACATTTAGTCTGGCAGTTCCAAAAAAGGCAAGATTTACTAAGAAGAATTCTACTTTTTCGGTTACAAATAAAACCACAATAACGTGAGAAAGAGGCAATCTGAAAAAATTTCTAATTTAATTTAGAAGGAATCTATCTAAGGCATTCTGAACAGAAATAAACCGGATTGTTTGGGAAGAAACAAACTGTCATATATGCGTGTATATAAAACAAACTGCTACATGAAATGCCACCATAACACTGATGTAAAATTAAAATGAACTCACCATATTTGAAAATGATATACTTCTTTGTAGCATCTTGGATTCTTTGGAAAACATTTTCAAGGTGGAATCTAATTTAATAATGACAAAGCAAACATATAAGAAGGATTTCCTGACCCTTACAGATGACCAGCACACGCAGAGGTAACAGGCGAGGCGACCGAGGGCCATGTCCCCGACGAGGACGCTACGGTCTGTGGAATTCTATGATCTGCGGCTCCACAACAAGGAGGTCAACTCAGAGCCATGGCTGAAGGCAGAACTAAGCCTAATGACTGACACAAGCTAAAGAGGAAGAAAAGAGCAATTTTAATATTAAAGAAAAAGAGATTTGGGCAATGTAAGTTTTTCTTTTTCACATAGCCCAATTATGGTGTGATATCCTTGTGGTGCATGACCATTTACGGAAGAGAAGCACTAACTTTCTAAATAATAATAAACTAGGGATTACAATGTCCAAGCTCTTAATTTCCTTGCCTGACAGAAGCTTCTAGAAGTGCATCAAGGTAAACCTCTTAAACGACAAGAGTGCAAATTACAATGTGCTCCAAACATCCCATATTTGCAATATGTAACATTACATTTCCTAATTTGAAAACATACAGCATGATAAATAAAAGGTCAGATGAGCTTTAAATAATGTCTTCTGTATAGTAAAATCTAATATTTCCACCTAATTTTTGCCAACACCAACACGCAGACGTGCACTGGGGTGTCCTACAGAAAACGGTCAGCCAGCCTGGTGTGTAAAGCTGCTTTTCTCAAAATCAGAGGTTCCCTCTCGTACTAGAGGTAATCACGTCAGAGGCCGCTGAGAGCTGGTCCCCCAGGTGATGGGGTCACCCGTGGGGTCGCCCATAAGCCTGGACACACACTGCACCTCTGAGGAAGAACCGTACTATGGGGTGATCAGCAGGGTGTACGTAAGTCAGTGATGCAGGTGTAGATAAAAATGCATATAGATCAGTAAACATGAGTTATTAACAGTGAAGAAACAAACAGAAAAAAAACCCAAAAGCTTTTGACTGAAAAGAACCCCCCCATGCCCCCTTATTTGGCAAGTTCACAAAGAAGTGCTAGACTTAATAAGCCTCAGAGGGTTAAAAAGCCCTGATGCTCGTAAAACTCACGGTTTACAAGGTCAGACCAGTACAGGGAACTGAGGGATTTAACAAACCGTGACAGACAAATCCAGCCAAGAATGCTGGCTTTGCTAAAAGGTCAGGGTCTCATCTCGGGCGGTAACACTGGCGGGAACCCTGGCAAAGCGCGACCGCTCCCTCATGTCGCAGCATCATCGTCTTGGGGACCCTGGAGCGGCCCCGTGTGTACGCTGCACGCGAACCTACTTTGGTCCACAGTGGGATCATTTTCTGTGCTTTGTGGAAAACTCTTGTTTTACGAAATCTGAGATCATATTTGAAAGAGAAAGGAAGGACGCTATGGATGTGAAGCCAATATCCCAGAATCTGAGAGCAGTAACTGATTTACCCGGAACTGTGTAGTTGGACAGCACCTTTCCTTAACTTAATGGATGAGAAAGAATTTCCTATGATGACGACCAAAGCGCCAGTAGCCAGCCGCTCACAGCCAGGTACGAACTCTGTCCAAACCAGGTGTCGTAAAGCCCAAGCAGGGCAGCTAAGCTACTCACTTCTCATCTCTGCTGCCCCCAGCGCGCCTGTCAGCACGCTTCAAACAGGACGGGGACGAGAGAAACAATGACTTACGGTGTAGACGGCCAGGAAAGGCAGCGCTATGGCTGCCAGCAGAGGCTTGACGCTTAGCCCTTTTGTAGGATCAAAACAGTGACGTTCCAGTGTGTCATCAAGCTATAGTTACAAGTCCTATCAACCAGCCACTGCAGGGCTTCTGCGTGATTTTGATAACGTATAAAATGTATAAGACATTAACAATGCGTGAATTAGATTTCGAGCTAAATCCTCCAGTCAACACCCAGAAGCACACACCGAGTGACGAACGTGAAAAGCTGACAGCACGTGTGCCCTGTGCCGGCGACGCCCCGTGGGTGGCTCGGCCCTCAGGGCGGGAAAGGTCCCAGCGCACGCTCTTGCCGCCCCAAATTCTGGGAAACCTTACCAGCAACAGAGAGGCATTTTTCATTATTGTTTTTGGCGAATCACAGTGGAATGTTAGGCAATACACCACGAACTAACTGCTCAAAATTTATTTCACGTGGAGGCGGCACATGAAGGTACAGTCCTGCACTGAGTCAGGAAACTTGGACATTTATGATTTCAGGTAACCCCCCTTTCAGGTAGGAAAACCTACCTTGTGAGGTTGTGAAGACAGACGACCCACTGTGAGAGACTGCTATTCCAGTGACTGCCCTGTTGGAAAACAAGGTTTCATAAATTACCATCAACCACGTGCTAGGACACCGGTCTCCTTCAAGGCCTTGATTTAATTTAATTCAGCCCAAGTTTCTGCCATCGTTTTCATCACAACTCGTTCTGCTGGACCTGTGCCACCTTCCACCAGGCGTTAGCAAGTCATGGCTCGGCAACTCCTAATTCTGTCCTGGCAACGCCTGCGGCCAGAAAACACCCCGACCCTTAGCTCCCGGGCCGCCCTGTGCGAAGGCCGCCCCACATCTGCCCCCTGGATAACCAGTAACGCTAGGTGACCGCCCCCCAAACCACTGATGCCCCCGAGCAGTCACTGCACTCGCTTCATGACTTAGCATCTGGTCCTGAGACAGGCTGGGACCGGGGACCCTTTGCCGCAGTGCCTGCACCTGGACAAACGTCTCCTCCAGCAACAGATACAGAGAAACCATGAAACTATAAGGGACTGAAAATAACTGCGTGCATGTGCAGCTGGGGCAAATTATGGGCAGCAAGATACAAAAAGACCAAAACACCCAAATGCCACTTCTGAAGAGCACTGCCCGTGCCCCCTGCACTCAGCACCATCCAAGGGGTGGGCACGCCACCTAAGCCCCACCTCCGGCCTACCCCTGGACACACCCCACCCTAACCCCAAAGAGGGACCCAGCTCGCCACTGCCTCGTGGGCCCAGCAAGGGAACCTGCTGTTTGTTCTCACTCCCCTCCCCGCCGCGGCAGCAGGAGCCCCAGTAAAGCCTTGCCTGAATCTCCTGTCTGGCCTCTTATCAATTTCTAATGATTAAGGAGGCCAAGGACCCTGATTGGTATCAGTCCCGGCATGTCCTCTTAAAGGTTCACTCATGTCTTCACTGCCTCGGGTGACAAGGCCCCTTTCTACGTGCCGTTTAGAGAAGGTGACAAAGGAAAGCTGTTGTTGTAACGAATAAGGTGGGACTGTGGGTTGCTTTGCAGGAGGCTGTGCTCTGATTTGGAGCCATCGATCGGAAGGGGACCGGCCCGTTCCGTTCCACCCATGGCCAAGTGTACGTAATATCAAACGTCAGACAGGACGTCGGTGGCCCTGGAGCAGAACAGTGGGCCTCGTCCCTGGCCCTGAGTTTTCTTTTCTGGAACAGGATGGGTCAGCAAGGTCAGTGCTTCCCCAGCCTTCCCACCAAAGTCCATCACCGTCCCTGCAGACAGGGGACCAGGGACCTCATGACCCCCCTAGGGCCAACAGCAAGCCTGATTTGGGGGAAGAAAAGGTTAGTTTGTTTTTTTCATAGATCTTTATTAGAGTATAATTGCTTCACAATACTGTGTTAGTTTCTGTTGCACAACAAAGCGAATCAGCCATATATATACATATATCCCCATATCCCCTCCCTCTTACGTCTCCCTCCCACCCTCCCTATCCCACCCCTCTAGGTCATCACAAAGCACCGAGCTCATCTCCCTGTGCTATGCGGCTGCTTCCCACCAGCCAACTATTTTACATTCGGTAGTGTATATACATCGATGCTACTCTCACTTCACCCCAGCTTTGCCCTCCCACCCCATGCCCTCAACTCCATTCTCTACGTCTGTGTCTTTATTCCTGCCCTGCAACTAGGTTCATCAGAACCTTTTTTTTTTTTTTTTTTAGATTCCATATATATGTGTTAGCATACAGTATTTGTTTTTCTCTTTCTGACTTACTTCACTCTGTATGACAGAGTCTAGGTCCATCCACCTCACTACAAATAACTCAATTTTGTTTCTTTTTATGGCTGAGTAATATTCCATTGTATATATGTGTCACATCTTCTTTATCCATTCATCTGTCGATGGACACTTAGGTTGCTTCCATGTGCCGGCTATCGTAAACAGTGCTGCAATGAACTTTGCAATGTTCTCTGTGTGTGTGTATACACACACATTTGTTACCATGTTTTAAAAAAGATACATTTTCCCTGACAATATCAGTAAATGCAACACGTGGGTAAGACATATCCTGTTCCTCCCGAACGTTCCCACCATCAAGGACTGGAGGGGCCGTGTACTTCTCTGAGAGGCACACAGCTGCCTGCTGTCTGCAGACCCCATCCCGTGCTCTAGAGTGACCAACAGCAGAAATGACACACATCCATTTTGTGCCAAGCTTTCCCGTGCCACACTGACCCCTGGTGGCTGATCACTACTATGGACGGTTTAGGGGGATAAAAACCAATCAAGACCCCCAGGCCAAGACCCCGGCATGTGCGCAGCCGTGGCCGAGACGCTCTTACTCTTTGTGGATTTTGTGCTGCTCGTGGAGCTGCAGTCGCGTGATGTTACTCCAGGCCAGCGTTCTGCTTTCTTCCGTCAGGTCTTCAAAAGACTCTTCACCTGGAGAGACTACGTTAAATTGCGGCTCAGTCAGTCAGCTAAATTTCTAACCAGTGTCGGAGACGACAAGCATCAGAGGCACAAGATTTTCTATTAAAATCAAATAACCAAGAAAGCAAAACGCGCACTGAAACAGAACTGCTTCGAAAGGTACTTGTTAGATAGCTCCATGTTAGTCAAGGGGAAGGATGAGGTGCACAATCGAAATAAAATAACAATCATTTGGAGAAAGATTAAAAAGTATCTTTGAATACTGTGGGTCTTTGTATACTTTTATAAACGTTTGCAGAGTTTTCACTCCGCCCCTAAATTGGGAACTTCAGGAAATATGACACTGAGTAACCATTTCCTTGTCAGCAATCTCTGTAAAAACCTGACAGCTCCCTAAGAACACTGCCATTTGCTTCTGGTTTCCAGACAGAGGAAGAAGAGATGAAACCAGTTACTATCGTGCTCCTGGACAGGACTAGCTAAGCAGTCCCTTCACTTCTGTTTTAAGAAAGGCGGGAACAATTTCCCTTTTAAGACAGTCCTCGTGGATGGGGCTGGTGACTAAGCAGAGCACGGGTTTAAGGGCATCACGAGGTCATCTGCAGTCTTCATGACTTAACCGGAGGGGCTTTATCTCCAGAGAAGCGCTGCCGCCAGCCCTGGGCCGCCTGACTGTGAGGAGCCCCGCTGTGTGGCCCGAGAAGCCTGGACGCTCCTGGGACAGAGCGCAGGACGGGAGAACATGAGAAACCAAGCGACTCTGCTCCCGAGGTTCCGTACTGTGTCAGACTCCTGGGAGCCTGGGGGTCTGAGGCTGTCGTATGTGAAGTGTAAAACGTGGGCAACTGGATGAAGGGAGCATCTTCTCCTCCCTTTCCAAATACCAGACGTGAGAACAGAGTCAAGTTCATTTTAGCACCTGGCATAGACGCTCTGTAAATGTCTGTCAAATGACTGAATAAGAAAACAGAATCAAATGAAGAAAACAGAGCACCCCGAATTCAAGATGTGTGTGTCGGGGTGGAAGAGGAGAGTCACGACGCTGGAAGTCATTCCTGGGAAAGAGCAGGAACGAGCAGGGCTACAGCAGTCACGGCCAGGGCGGATCAACAAGAACACAAGAATGGCTAAGAACCAAACAACAGCTGGGCAAACCTCAGAAAAGAAAGCACATAACAACAACAATGAAAAATACTGCCAAGTCTCATTAAATTACCAGAAAGTAAAAGTGATTTCATTTCCTTTAAGGTCAAAAGTTAAACAAAACAACAAAAAAACAACAAAACAACAAACAAAAAAACAGAAAAGATTTGCTTGTTTGCAGGAGAAATGCAGTGAGAGACAGTAAAACAGATCCTCTCTAAGCTGCCCAGGGTTCATGATTGGTCTTCTCTCCAGAATCCTCAGAAACGTCTTAATCAGAAAAGAGAAACAGAAGGTGCTCACATGGTTTATTCTCTTTTCAAAATTTACCTGGAGAATCTGCCATGGAAGCATTGTAACTGGAGGGCTGGAACAAGCTTTTAAACTTTGGGGTGATCCTTCGAGGATGCGGTGTCACGAAGAGCTGCTTTGGCGTCTGCCCGAACTCCAGGATCTGGGTGAGCATGGCTACCTTCTCGTCAGGATCCTCAATGCTTTAGGACAGAATACAAACCATGTGGTGACCTCCAGGCGCAAGCTCCCTGATCTGTAGCACTTGAAATTTGTGCATTCAACAGGAGAGAGATGAACCCTCAAACAGCAACAGACACTACGGCTGGGACTGTCTAGACCGTAACACACCTTTTATTTCTGAGACTCAGTAATTTACATAGTGGTGAAAGCAAGCTGTAATTCACTGTAACATTTCCATACCTTAATATCATCAAATAACTGCACTAATCATTTAGACAAAGAGGTCATCTGTACTCAAGTAGAAACTCCTTACTGACATATAAATACCTGTTCAAGTCGACGCCTCCTTCGTAGGTCAGGGGATGAAACACTGAAAAAAAGAAATGTAAAACACTATTGAAAGATGTACTGTTTTGTTATAATATACACTCTGTTTATTTAAAAAACTCAACAACTTTAAACGTTTATTCAAAGAAACTGATTTTCACTTTGCGAAACAGTCTAATAATATCCAGCTTGGGTCAACATCAAGCTGAACTATCATCTGTTCTGAGCAGCGATGTGACCGGCGGTGAGACGGTCTGCCACCTCAGTACCTCCCGGTCAGCGTGCCTCTGCCCGGGGAGCACAGAGCACCCTGTGCGGCGTGTGAGCGGTCAGGCCCACACCCATCCCCGTCGCCAGCACCGACAAGCCCGGCGGAGGAAGAACGGGCCCCGGAGAGGAGAGGGCTACCGCGGGCTTCTCTCCACTCAGCCACAAAGACACTCTGGGGCCTTCGTGGGAACCAAGGCCACTGTTCCATCCTACTCCGACTGAGCTTTAGTAAAAGTGATGGAATGGGATGGAGAGTACATGCTAAAATTAGAAGACTCTAGCAAAAGACCTCTTGGGACCATGGCGAAGCGGGTATTTTTAGACAAAAGCACTTTCTCCCCCGCCTTTTATTCAGTATCTAATCGGGGGTCGCTGAGCCAGGAGGCCGTCTGCTGAGACAGGATGTTTCTGCTAAGGAAATAAGCTGCTCTGAGCTCAGTTTGGGGGTTGCTTTTGTTTCCATCAAATGCTAAATGGAGTTTCAGTGACTGTTACACACCATTGTGGGCTCCAACAGCATCCCTCCCCTTCTGCTTGTAGCCAAACACGAGATCGATCCACTCGTGAAGGTGCTCTGACACGTAATCGCTTTCCAGGGCGTCTCTGCTCTTCTGGAGAAAGTCCTCGGGACCTAGCAGGTTAGACTCGATCAAAACACCCCAAGTCGCCACTTTACTTTCTCCCATTCCTTTCATCTATCCATATGCAGACAGAGCTTCTGGGACAGGCAAGAGGGACATATTTCTTAATGAGTCTCCCCCCAATCATATAAAATATAAATTTTGGGGGTGGCTGGAGAGGCGAAAACCATTTTTACGACACTTAGCTCTCTCGAATGCATAATAATGGTTTTACATCATAGACTCATAGAATACTTCGAATTTGGAATAAGACTTTACCATCTCATTTAGATAGAGGATTATACTGTTATTTTGAAAAATCTAAGCAACTAAATAATAATACTGCAATTGCATGACTAAGTAGAGAATTTCTATAATTCAATACTTCCAAGGTGGTACTCACTCCGTGCCCAAGGGGGAAGTTCTACGTCATCAACCATCTGCCCTCCTTGTCTCTTTCCCAAATCCAGCTTCAGACTATTGACTAAAAAGCTGACATCATCACCATAGAATTCCGGAATCAGCTGAAAGTTTCAGGGGAAGAAAAAAAAAAAAAAGAACAGTAACAAACATTTTTTAAAGCAGTTACAAACCACAAGTCCAGTGAATCATCGGCTTGGTAACTGCTTACCTCTTTAAAATCAGTTGCACCATCCAAACAGTTTTTCCAAGTTTCTGCAATACTAAATACGAAAAAAAAAATTCAACTGATTTTAAATCTAGGGTATGGAAACAGCAACAGCAGCACTTTCTAGGCTCCTGGGTGCTATTCTACACTTTACCTAAATTACATCATCTCTCTCATTAATTCATAATCCCCAATATTCACATGAGCTACCCCACCAGAGAACCTCATGTGAATACTGTGGATTCACAGAAGAGAAAACTCTGGGCCCACATAGGGAGTGAGCAAGGAGTCGGGATATTGACCCGGGGGGATGGCCCCAAGTCCAGGCCGGGGACCTCCCCCATACATGGCCTCATCGAAGGGCCACTCGGGGCAGGTGCTTAAACATGAAAAATCAGCAGTTATTTTAAGGGCTCATTTCGAAAAGGGATTATAAACACACATGTGCAGAGCTTAGAAAAAGATTGGAAAGACACAGACCAAAAGATGAACAATGAGTGTTATCTCAGTGTAGTCAGGTGCCACATGAAATTTATTTTCTTCTTCATATTCTGATTTTTTGGGGTAAGAAAAGATTACTTTTATAATAAAAAAAATATTTAAACACTCACAGGGATTGTATTCAATTCATAGCAAGATTATTTAGAATAATGAAATGTTGGAAACAGCCTAGGTGTCCAACCATAGAGAAATAGTTAAAATAGTTAAAATAAATTATGGCATATGTTAGGATGTGATACATTAATTAAAAAAAAAATCACCGTTTTGAAGAACATCCAATAATATGGGGAAAACTTCAAGATCTAACAAAAGCCTATAAAATACAAAAGGCAGGACAAAAAAACTGTATTTAAAATATGTTCTCCATCACTAATCATTAGAGAAATGCAAATCAAAACTACAATGAGGTATCACTTCACACCAGTCAGAATGGCCATCATCAAAATATCTATAAACAATAAATGCTGGAGAGGGTGTGGAGAAAAGGGAACCCTCTTGCACTGTTGGTGGGAATGTAAATTGATACAGCCACTATAGATAACAGTGTGGAGGTTCCTTAAAAAACTAAAAATAGAACTACCATACGACCCAGCAATCCCACTACTGGGCATATACCCTGAGAAAACCATAATTCAAAAAGAGTCATGTACCACAATGCTCACTGCAGCTCTATTTACAATAGCGAGGACATGGAAGCAACCTAAGTGTCCATCGACAGACGAATGGATAAAGAAGAAGTGGTACATATATACAATGGAATATTACTCAGCCATAAAAAGAAACGAAATGGAGGTATTTGTAGTGAGGTGGATGGACCTAGAGTCTGTCATACAGAGCGAAGTAAGTCAGAAAGAGAAAAACAAATACCGTATACTAACACATATATATGGAATCTTAAAAAAAAAAAAAATCGCTCTGAAGAACCTAGGGGCAGGACAGGAATAAAGACGCAGACGTAGAGAATGCACTTGAGGACATGGGCAGGGGGAAGGGTGCGCTGGGACGAAGTGAGAGAGCAGCATGGACATATATACACTACCAAATGTCAAATAGATAGCTAGTGGGAAGCAGCCGCATAGCACAGGGAGATCAGCTCGGTGCTTTGTGACCACCTAGAGGGGTGGGATGGGGAGGGTGGGAGAGAGACGCAAGAGGGAGGGGATATGGGGATATATGTATATGTATAGCTGATTCACTTTGTTATACAGCAGCAACTAACACACCATTGTAAAGCAATTATACTCCAATAAAGATGTTAAAATATATATATATATAAAATACACAATTGAACAAATATCAAAAAGAAAAAAAAGATGTTAAAAAATAAAATATGTTCTCACATTTACACACACACACGACTACACAAAGCTGGAGAGGAATAGATACAATTACTGTAGTGTTTTTTTTCATTTCCTTCCATTTTTGTTTATATCTGGTTTTTTTAAAATGAATACATTGTACATGCATAATGAGAAAGTTTAAAAAGTGGTAAGTGAGGCATTTATGCCAAACCTGTTGAACATTCTGTCTGCATTGTCGAATCTTCCGTTCTGCAGACACAGCATATACTCTGGTGCTAGAGGGGAAAAAAATCAGAGTTAAGCAAGATCACAGAACCACTGAAGAGTCCACTTGAAGTAACCTTTCCCTGGGAGTGACGGTGAGGAGTCTTACCAATCCTGACCAGATAAAACAGCACGTAGCCCGGGGAGGAGTAGTGGCTGCCGTACATGAACTTGGGCTCCGGCATCTCCTGGTAGCGTGTCTACAACACAGGGAGAAAAAGTCCTGCTGAGTGCTGGCTGTGAAGACAATAACCGACTCCAGTAGTAAAAGCCTAAGGAAATCATGGCCTGGACACATTCTAGCCCCTAATTTCTCTCCTAAAGAGGAAAAGGAGAAGATAAAAAAGAGGGGGGAAAATCTGAGTAAACACAGCATTCTTGCGACAAGTATCTTGGTTTTCTTGGCCTCATGGTAACAATGTCTGTCGGGGCAGGACTGAAAAGAAGAAATTTTATGCATCTCTTGTGCAGTTCACCAGAGAGCACCTTCGTGAAAATAAATGGGTAAACCTGTGATCGGCTCAGCTTCCTACTTCTTGAATTGTAAGCAAAAATGCAGATGGTGAGCAGTTGAATTCACAGGGGAAGGAAGGCAGCGGGCAGAGAGCAGAGGGAGAGAGAATACGCTCAGAAACTTCGGTCTCTCCAGGTATACTTCCCCTAAGTCTTGAAGAAACGAGTTTCAGGCACTATAAAAACACAGGGGAAGGGGGTTCAATCCCTGGTCAGGGAACTAAGATCCCACATGCTGTGTGGTGTGGCCACAAAGTAAATAAATAAATTTTAAAAAACCAACAAAAACAATCAAACAAACAAAACATATGCCAAGGCTCCCGGGTTGCTTAGACACCAGGAATTCCTGAGTCCACGTACCAGCAGCCTCTCCAGACGTTCCTTGTTGAGGGCCCCTACTGGCTTACTGAGATCCCGGAAGGTTCCTGGATTTGACAGATCTTTAAAAGAAAGAAATTTTTAGAAATTACTTAAAATAAATAAAGCAAACAAGCTTACACTTAATAACATTATCTCCCTGAACGAATTCACATGCACATTTATTTCCAAACAATAAATAGCTTTTTAAAAACTGAGACAGATCCATTAGAATTAATATTTCCGATGATTATTAATATAGCTGTAAAGGTTAGAATTTGAAGACCTACTGATAAAAAAACTATATTCCAAGTAAAACAGCAACGAAAAATAAATTTCAAAAGCCATTATTCTACCAAAATTTACTTTTTAAGTTTGAATTATAGTGAATATTATTTTTCTGTGATAATAGCATAATTTGAGAACTGGGGACCTGAATATTATCAGATAAATAAATTATATTCCTAGAAAATCTGTTACCTATTTCAACTACAAGGGTGCAATCAGTGAACTGTCAAAAGTAATGTAGTGTTCACAATATCTAATTTTAAGATATGACAAAATAAAATTACAGTACAATCACATTTTTGGTAAAATAACTTGAGAGAGAGAAAGAAGTATATATACCACAAAGTTAAAATGGTTCTCTCTCGGTAATGTAATTATTGATGAGTCTTATTTCCTTCTTTGAGTATTTCGGTACTTTCTAAGTGTTCTTTAATGAACGGCTATTACGTTTGGTAATCACATTTTTTAATGTGAATTGAAAAATAATATGGTAACCTGAGGCGCAATTTTCAAAGTGAAAACTTAAGTATTTGAAAACATAGTGCTTATTGGTAGCAGTGGTAACGCTGGCTGAAGATCCATGCATGTCTTCTGGGTATGGCTTTCAAGAAGTATGTGAGTAGTTTTTTTAAGAATCAAAAACAAATTCAGAGACAGTAGAGAAAACATATAGAACACACGTAATTCCCATGCCACCCATCCAGTATCGTGGCAGGGAGACGGGCCGTCCTGAGTGATGAAATCAAACGGGTTCTCCTCTGCTCACGAATCACAGCGTGGTTCTAGGAGGGAACGTGTTCTTTGCTCTGAAAGCCCGGCTCTGTGGCACGTACCCAGCTCGGAGCTGCTGTAGTCGGAGACGACCCAGGGGAACACGGGGTACTGGGAGAGGTCGTTGCAGCTGCGGTCGGCCAGCGTGTTGAGGTGCAGCAGGTACTGGTAGTTGGACAGGAGCCCGCGCTGCCACTGCAGCGTGTAGCCCTCGGCCGTGCGCTCCGCCACGTGGTGCTCTGGGGGGACAGGTGAGGACAGGCCCGGGTCACACTGAGCTCCACGTGTGCGGGCAACGGTCACTCAGCATGTGAAGGCGCTACAGAGGCTTTCAGTGTAGACCCTTCAACCCATCTTTGAAAAGTACATTTTACAAAAAGAAAACTAGGCTACAGTTTGTTTTCACCAAAGAGTTGTTCTGTCAAGTATGAATGAGCATCTCCAAGATCCAGGAGGGAAATTATTAAACGTATGATATAAAACATCTCATATCTACTAAATATATGATATAAAACATATCACACCTATGAAATATGATATAAAACAAATATGAAAGTATGGAGCAAATACATAAATATGACATGGTAATATATGTAACATTTACTATACTGATATATAGTCTACAATATGTACTAACAAAGAATCCTTCCAAACGTGCTCGAGTTTTAATGCCTTTAAGAAGCCATGACCATTTGTAAAAGCTCATTTCCTCCATGTCTTATGAAAAGTAAAACGAAACAATCTTTTAGTTTTCTTTCAGATCTGGAAGCGGGGTACTACGGCTAATTTGTCACTGACTACGTATTATTTATGCAAGTGAGGAATAAGGAAAAGAATAGAAACTGCTGAAGGAGAAAACAGGTATCTGTCAGATTTCTCAAACTAGAAGGACCAGAAGGACCCCCCAGAAATAACCTCAGGAAAGAAGGAAACACAGATGGTGTGGCACCAATGATAACGTTCCTGGAAAATGAGTCAACTGCTCTAGTTTGTTTAGAAAATCCTGCTTTCAGCTTGGTACTGGCTGCATCAAGCTTATCTAACTCATTTGCGGATTCAATATTTATTCTTATATACTTTGCCAAGTTTCTTCTCTAATCAGCTACCAGGAAAGGGCTTAAAAACTCGAAACAATTATCCTCTGATTTTCCACTCTCAGAACGTCTCAGAGAAAAGTCTGAACAATCTCAGGAATAAACTCAGAGAGAACAGATGCTTCACAGAAGCAGACCTTTTAGGCCATGGCAAGTTTTTTGACTTGAGATTTTAGGACTCACCATGAAAGTTGAGTTTTTTGTTGTCATCTTGTTATAGTTAGAAAAATTAAATGAAAAAAATTAAATCAGGAGGCAGGAGATAACAGTAAACTTATACCAAAGCTATACTTAAGCATTAAGTTAAACTGAATAACTTAGTGAGAGAAGAAAAAAAATATGAACCCTAAACCTACTGTAAAATATGTTCTTTATTGAAAATAAACTATTCCTCCTTGAGAGAAAACTTCTTTTCTAAGGGAGTAACTCACTATATGTCTCATAAATGGTTTCACTGCACACGGGAACAGCAAACTAAGATGGTATTAATAAAATCCCAACATTGATTTTTAAAAATCATTCCATTCTAGTCATCTGGCCATTTTGAAAACAAGAATAATTTAATTCAACCATACAACTTAATGTTTATGCTTGAAAAGAAAAATACAGGTGTTCTCTCTGATAAAAGTGGGAAAATTCACATTTCCCATGGAAGACTGAGGAAATATTAGTTATAAGCAAACTGAGTCCCACGGTACCATACTGAGCATAGAAGGTTCATGTGTTCCTTCTGTACTGTTTTCCAGCTTTGTGATTAAGACCACAATTAATGATCACAGACACATGACTGGGTAACTCACTGTCTCACATGAAGAAACTGAGTCCTGGTTTTCATGAACTAACATAAGACAGGACTGGACATAAAAATAATTAGGTGGATTCTTATATAATCCATTCAACTTGGGGGTTGTTAAGATACAAAAAAACATTCAAATATATTTACCAAAAGTTTTTTAAAACACAGGATTGGAGTGAACTATTACCAAACTTCATTTATATTTCCCGTAATTTTCAATATGCCATTCTGCTAACTCTAGTTACTGGTGAGAAGAAATAAGCAGAACCACAGAGAGGCGATTCTAGATACAACACTATTCTCCTCTTACTTCCCATCCCAGTTACACGGGAGTTGAACTACCTTCACATGAACAGATACAATAAAGAGTGAGCACCAAACCTAGGTAAGTAGCAATGTAAAAATAGAGGTCATCTCGGTCTTGACGTTCATAGAACTTCAGGTAGACGTCGGAACACAGATCATCTTCTGTGCAAAACACTTCCAAGCCCTACAAATCCAGAAAGAGAAGAATAAAACAAACGGCATCTCAATGTGAGTGACGCAGCTACAAAAGCCTTTCAACTAAACACTTGTTATTTTTTATTTGTAGGTCTTGTATGCATATTCCCCAGCAATAAATTTGATTTATAAGGACAAGACGTGTGTCTCAGCTAAACTTTACAAAATCCCTTTTGGCCTTGAGGATCTTTATTGATGACAGCATTTGTGAGTTTATTATGTCGAAATTCAAAATTAGCTGATACGTGTCTTCACCTATCTTCTTCAGAGACAAAGGTTTAGCTTTCTTTTACAAATTAAATCATAATTATGTCAACTTAACAAACTGATAATTGAATAACTCATTTAATTAGTAGGATGCAGTTATTTTAAGAAAACTATGAGCTGCGTGAATGTTGTGAGGGTGAAGCCGAGACAGGACAGGAATGGACAGAGAAGGGATGAAAGCGCAGCGCTGCCCTAGGTTCAGATACAGGCTTCCAGCGTTACTAGTGAGGGAACTGAGGGAGTGAACTCCCAGAGTCTCAATTCCTGTGTAAAACAGGGTATCATCTACCTCACAGGGATTGCGCTGACAAACACAAACGAATATTGTACATAAATTGCCCAGTAGGCAGAAGGTACTTAATCAATGCCAATTTCTTCTTTTTCTGACTGCATCTCTATACCCAAAGGAGGAGGAGATTTTTAATAGAATCTGTTTCTCTAATCCTCTGTTGGCACTGGAAATGGAGAATTGCCTTTTACGTAAAATAGGCAGGAAAACAGTTAAACTTCATAAATACAAAACACCAAAATGAGATGCTTAAATATCCACAATGCTCTTGTAATGCCACCAACTTACTGGTTAATCTTTGAAGGAGAACAAATAGATTTATATCAATGTCAAGCTAAAATCCCTTGGAGTCACACCTTCCGTGGTGACTGGTTTCTACAGTAAGCGTGTGAGACTCGCAGAAGTGTGGACACGGGCTTATCCAGGAGAATGGCGGGGAGGGCCACCCAGGTAACTGAAATGGTTATTTTATCCATTCCTCCCTCTCAGCAAGCCTGAAGGCTGAATTAATACAAGTTAACCGTGAGGATACTACAGTTCCACTGAGAGCTGTTGTCACAGCTTCCAGACTTTGCTCGGAGACCTCGCTGCTGCAACTGGGTGACAGCAAGGATCACTGGACCAGTTCTGCGTCCGTTATCCCCACACAAACCCAGGAGGACCCCGAGAACTCGGGAGGGAGAAACTCAAGGGCACTTGAGCCCGCCTGCTCTTGGAGCCAAAGCCTTTTTCCCAACAGCCCTACCCCTACAGAAAGAGTCGCTCCTTCATAAACTTCCAGCGCAGCCAAAAGAAGGGGCGGCGGGCCTCAGGGCCCCTCTGCTCACACACAAACACCCGCGACTTTCAGACGAGCCCGAGGTGGGTGCAGGCCAGTAAACCACTGGCCAAACCGAAGATAAGACAGTCATCCTCTAGAGGGGATGCTCCCCTCGAACTCACCAGAGGCATGAGACCGTGTCTCCTCTTGTAAATGCGGCGGACGTCGTGGAGCGTTATCTGGACCATGGGTTTCTTTAAAAGTAGAAAGACAATCTCAAACGTCAAGATTCTGACACAATTAGAAGCTGCCCTTCAGCTGCCCCACCTTAACTTCCTGACGGGTCACACCTGAACACCTGGAAAGTGAGCCCTGAGAACAGGGCATGCCTCACTTTACACGCTGGTCTGCCCTTTTCACTAGCTTTGTGACCGTGGACCACCCCCCCACCAGTACCCCCCAGGATGATAATGCAGGCGTCTGGCTTTCAGGTTTCTGCAGGGTTGCTGAGTGGTAAGAAATATTAAAGGGTTGGTGTAGACCTCCTCTCAGGAATTTTCCTATTTTTACAGACCTACAGTTTGCTCAAAACTGACATACAGCTTTTTTTTTTTTAGAATCCTGTCTTTTAGCTCCTTAAACTACAGTGTAAAAAGGCTCATAAACAGCTATAGTATAAAGCAGGGCCTCTAAACTTTATAAGGAGGAAAATTTTCTCGCTTCTCTGGAGCCTTAAAATGCTAGTGAGAGAGGAACAAGGTCGTAAAAGGTACTGAGATTGGCTAAAAGGCGACAGGTCCACCCTCCTCCCCCCAAGTAAGAGGGAGGGAGAGCCTGCAGACGCAGGGTGTGTAGCCGTGGAAGCTGCCTGAAGACTGGCCAAGGCCCCCAGCCCAGACCCGGAACCCTGAAGCTGTGGCTTATACTCAGATATTGTTGCTCAAGTATTGACCCAAGCCACAGCAACAGCGTTGGTCCAGCCAATTGATGACGCCACAAAGAATGCCATCAGCAACGTGTACTGTGTCCACTGGAGGCCCCGGCGCGTGTGCCCCACCACCTGGTGGACAGAATTGTTATAGCATCACCTTTCACTAAGGAAAGTGTTCATGTTTCAGTGACACGTAATGACGGACCAGCCTGGAGAATTTCTTCCATGGCAGAAAACACTCCTGTTCTTGAAGCTACCTGCCAAACGGTCCAACTGCACCAGCAGAGTACTAGGGTTTCTGTTCCTTCAATGAACCACTCTGATAAGGGTCTGTATCTAGATAAAGCCGCCAGTGTTTACAAGTTTTAGTGCAGAAATCTGAATTCATCTTTACTGTCTGGCCTCGTGGGTCTAAAGCCATCATGCAAGAGAGGATGCTTCCAGCGTCACAGCAGCAGGACTGCAGCTGCCCAGTGACAGCAGTGCCACATGCAGCTCTGCACGGGCTGGAGAGGCCACTTCTTACTGCTCCTCTGGGACAGCTGCAGACCTACTGATTTGGTTTGTAATTAAGGGAAAACGAGAAATACAACTTAGGTGTACATATAAGCAAGTACACAGAAAACATCCATCTCTTCTTAACCTTAGTATATTTCATTGCTCTCTTGCAGAAGTGCTTCCGAGTAGAAAGGTATAAACCTCTCATGACCCTTTACTAAAATCGGAAGGGGCGGGGTTTCTTTTCCCCCGAAGTAACAGAAAGTAAGTCAGAAGAGCTCAAACACAGGTGAGGGTGCATCAGGATTACA
This sequence comes from Balaenoptera acutorostrata, assembly GCF_949987535.1. Taxonomy (NCBI): domain Eukaryota; kingdom Metazoa; phylum Chordata; class Mammalia; order Artiodactyla; family Balaenopteridae; genus Balaenoptera; species Balaenoptera acutorostrata. The sequence continues at coordinate 76,681,734 of NC_080080.1, read as the reverse complement.
CGGGGAGCCTGTTAAATACCAGATGCTGGGTGGGGACGGGGGATAATTCTGACCCTCCCCAAAATGTGAGAACACTCTAACTGTCAAGTCAAGTTCACAGGAAAGAGAGCTTGCAGACGCAAACGGGAATACCCAAGGAGCCCTCCGCTGGCCTGCAGACTACTTACCGGGTACCCATTGAGAGGCTGGAAATACAGGGTGGTGTCGGTGATGCACACGTGGCCGGGATTCGTCACCAGAGGTGTCACCATTTCTGCTTTGCATTCCATGTGCAGCTTTTCAGAAACACTTTGGAATCTGAGAATATGTTTTTTCCAGCAAAAGCAAGAATTATCAGAGATCGATCTACTTCCTAGATTTAACTTTATCTGAGGGAGCTACAAAGTGACTCTGCAGAACAGATGTCTAAACACTGCATCTGATACAAGAAAACTGGTGATATAAATCAGTTGCCTAAATAAAACTGACTTTCTTTTCAATGGTATAATGAATACTTGATTTTTTTTAAAAGCAGATGAGGTTATGTATCAAAGAAGAGAAGACAGACAAGTAAACAATACCAAATAACCCTGTTACTGGTACTCTTCACTCCTCCCCAAATAAGTCGGCCTTGAAACTACTCTTACATTAACATAATTTTCTATTTTTGTGTCATTAAGACCTATTTTATTGTCATAGAAACTGTTTTGGCATGGGTAGCACTTACTTCACACCACATTCTATAAGGCTATGAGTACATAATTACAATTACTTGCATGTCCGTTCCAATGTATAGTCTTTTGTGGATCTACTGCAGTAAAACCAGTCAAAGGTGATCACCACTCACTCCTAAATTATGTTAACTCATCAAAAAAGTCCACTTTCGTTCTGCTTTACTAATTTAAAAAAAAATAAATAAAAGGGAAACAACCAAATCATCAGGAGTTTAAGGCAATTACTTAGTTAAATAACTGAGCTAAAAATAAGTCTCCTCTGGGACTTCCCCGGTGGCGCAGTGGTTGGGAAACCGCCTGCCAACGCAGGGGACACGGGTTCAATCCCTGGTCCAGGGAGATCCCACATGCCGTGGAGCAACTAAGCCCGTGCGCCACGACTACTGAGCCTGTGCTCTAGAGCCCGTGAGCCACAACTACTGAGCCTGTGCGCCACAACTACTGAAGCCCACATGCCTAGAGCTCGTGCTCCACAACAAGAGAAGCCACTGCAATGAGAAGCCCGCACACCGCAACAAAGAGTAGCCCCTGCTTGCAGCAACTAGAGAAAGCCCACATGCAGCAAGGAAGACCCAATGCAGTCAAAAAAAAAAAAAAAAAAGTCTCCTCTATAAGTAGTAGAACAAAAGCAGGGCTTCCCTGGTGGCACAGTGGTTAAGAATCCGCCTGCCAATGCAGGGGACACAGGTTCGAGCCCTGGTCCGGGAAGATCCCACATGCCGTGGAGCAACTAAGCCCGTGTGCCACAACTACTGAGCCTGCATGCCACAACTACTGAGCCCGTGAACCACAACTACTGAGCCTGCGAGCCACAACTACTGAAGCCCGTGTGCCTAGAGCCTGTGCTCCACAACAAGAGAAGCCACCGTAGCGAGAAGCCCACCACCAAAACGAAGAGTAGCCCCCGCTCGCTGCAACCAGAGAAAGCCTGTGCACAGCAGTGAAGACCCAACGCAGCCAAAAATAAATAAATAAAATAAATAAACTTATTTAAAAAAACAAACATAAAATCACACAGGAGCAGGCTTCCTCTTCCAGTTTGGACGTGAAGGAGACCTCACAGCTCTCATCCCAACCACAAAACCTGCCAGATGAGCTACACAGTCCTTGCTATGTTTAGAAACCCATCAGAGAGCTCAGATGCAGAGAAACCTAAATGAAGGGACCAACAGTTGAGTGGCAGGAGGAGGAGCAATCTTTCATAGGGGGTAAGGGCTGCAGGACGAAGGGAGACGCCAGAGAGCGGGAGTCAGGCCTGGAGGGCAGAGGTGCTCCGTGGGCGGAGAGCTGGATGCTCAGCTGTAAAGCACAAGGGTATCTCCAAACCCTTCAAGGGCCCCGACCCCAAGCCCCACTGAGGACCGTCCTGCTCACTCCCGCCGTGGACCTGGGCATGGGGACCTGGATTTAACCCAGCTCCACTCATTACACTGGCAGAGCCCCCAGGGCAAGCAGCAGGCAGGATAGGGGTGGGCATGACCACCTCTGGAGGCAAATATTCCTTAGGTCAGTCTCTACAGTTCCTTTAAAACAAACTTCCCAGCACACAAAAAATTACAAGAAATACAAAGAAGTGAGTAAATATGACCCGCACTCATGAGAGAGAAGATTCCATGGAAGAGGACCCGGCTGTTGGATCCATCAGAGGGAGACCTTAAGATGGCTGTAATAAATGTGCTAAAAGATCTAGAAGAAAAGACGGAAAACACATGTGAAGGGAAGGAAAACTTCATCCGAGAAGTAGAAACTACGAAAAAGAAGTGAAAGGAAATGCTAGAAATGAAAATCTGGGCGAGAGGAAATGAAGAATGACTTAAACAAGCTTAACAGACTTGGCACAGCAGAGGAGAAGTCCAACGCGGCTGAAAACAAGGCCGATAAAAAACGTCCTAACTGAAACAAGACAAAAGGAGAATAATAATAATGATTTAAAAAAACACAGAACAGAGTGTCTGAGATCTAAGTGAAACTATAAAACATACTAACATGAGTGTAACTCAAGTCACAAGAGGAGAGACAGGAGACGGGGCTGAAGAAACAGAGTGGAGAGTGGTGGAAACTGTCTCGTATAAGACACCAGTTCACAGACTCCGTTACCCAGAAAGCCCCAGCAGGACAGGCGCAGAGAGACTACACCTAAATGCACAGTAACAACAGGACAAATGATGTGACTTTTCACAGAAAACAATGGACAGCAACATACAACGGAACGAAAACCCTTCAAGTAGTGAAAGAAAACCCTGTGAACCTAGTATTTTATCTCCAACAAAAACACCCTTCAAAAATGAGGGTAAGATAGAGGTATTTTCAGACAAAGCTAGGAGAGTCCATCCTGACCAGATATGCACCATAAGAAATGCTATAGGAAGTTCTTTGGGCTTAAGAGAAATGACACCAGATGCAACACCGGTTCTGCAGGAAGGAAAGACAAGCATCAGGAAACATAAGTATTCAAATATCCAAGTAAATAGAAAAGAATTATTTCTCAGTATTTTAATTTATGTACCTATAAATGCATGTATCTCAATTCTTGGGATTGGGAGTTTGGGACTGACATGTACACACTGCTATATTTAAAATAGATAACCAACAAGAACCTACTGTGAAAAAGAAAAAAAAAGTAAAAAAAAAATTCCTTAAAAACCTAAAATAAGAACACCATGTCATGGGTTTTATAGTATATGTAGAAATTTAATATAAAACCACAGATCACAAAGGGCAGGAGGGGTTATGTGGAAACACACTGCTCTAAGGCTCTTGAACGACCGTAAAGGAGTGTAATATACTCTTACCTGAAGGTACACTATGTACAAGGTGCATATCGTGAGCTCCAGAGTGACCACTAAGAATGACACCAAGCACTACAGCTAAAAAGTAGAATACTTAAAAATACCAGATTTACCCAAAAGAAGGCAAGAAAGGAGGATCAGAGAAACAAAGAACAAATGAAATGCTAGGAAACAAATACTAAGATAGTGGGTTTAAAAACCAACTATATCCATAATTACATAATTATAAATGAGTTAAACAATCCAATTAACAAGCAGAGACTTTTGGACTGTATAAAAAGACTCAACTATATAAAGTGTGTTTTTTGGAAACGGAATAAGACACAGACAAGTTAAAAGTAAAAAGGATAGAAAAAGATACAGCATGCAATCACAACATGTAAGAAAACTGGTGTCTTATAAATGTATGTAAACCTAATAACAGAGTCTGCCAGTACACAAGGCATAAATTGACAGAAATACAGGGGAAAAGAAACAATTCCACAATCATCACTGGTAATTTTAACACCCTTCTCTCAGTAACTGACAGAGCAAGTCAACAAAAAGTCGGTAAAGTACAGATGATCTGAACAACCATCAGCCAACTGGCCCTAAATGATGTGTACAGAGCACTATACTCCACAACTTCAGAGCACACGTTCCTTTCACAGGCCTGGGAAACCTTTGTCAGGACAGACTGTACGCAAAGCCATACAACAGATCTCAACAAACTTCAAAAGACTGAACCAGGACTTCCCTAGTGGCGCAGTGGTTAAGAATCCGCCTGCCAATGCAGGGAACATGGGTTCGAGCCCTGGTCCGGGAAGATCCCACATGCCACAGAGCAACTCTGCCCATGCGCCACAACTACTGAGCCTGCGCTCTAGAGCCTGTGAGCCACAACTACTGAGCCTGTGCTCTAGAGCCTGCAAGCCACAACTACTGAAGCCCACGAGCCACAACTACTGAAGCCCGTGCACCTAGAGCCCGTGCTCTGCAACAAGAGAAGCCACCGCAATGAGAAGCCCGCGCACCGCAACGAAGAGTAGACCTTGCTCGCCGCAACTAGAGAAAGCCCGTGTGCAGCAACGAACACCCAACGCAGCCAAAAATAAATAAAATAAATAAATTTATATTAAAAAAAAAGACTGAGTCATATACTCTCTGAACCAAGAGAGTATTAGATTAGAAATCAATAACAATACAACAGTAACAAGATCCCCAAATACATAGACAATAAACAACATACTTCTAAATAACCCAAAGAAAAAACCCAATGGGTCAAAGAAGAAATGACAAAGGAAATTATGAAATATTTCATATGAATGATAATAAAAACATATCAAAATCTGAGGGATGCAGCTGAGCAGTGCTTAGAGGTAAATTTATGTTCTAGTCCTACTTATAAAAGAAGGTCTAAAATCAGTGATCTAAACTTTGTAGGAAGCTGGAAAGAGAACAAGTTAAACCCAACGTAAGCTGAAGGAAGGAAATCATAAGTGTGGAAATCAATTTTATATAAAATGATTTTTATATAAAAATAGAGAAAAATCAATAAAGTCAAAAGTTGGATCTTTAAAAAGGTTAATAAAATTGGCAAACCTCTGGCAATACTGATAAAAAAACATAAAGCATCAACGTAAGGAATGAAAGAGGGACCATAACTGCAGATCCTACTGACGTTCAGAGGACATTAACAACTTGATGCCAGCATCTGACAACTTGGATGAACTGGACAAAGGTTTTGAAAAATGCAGCTTGCCAAAATAGACACAAGAAGAAACAGACAACCTAACTAGTCCTATGTGTCAAGCAAATAGATTGACCAAGTAAGAACACTTCAGGCCTACATGGCTTCACCAGTAAATGTGGTTAAAAATTTAAGCAAGAAATACAATCCTACACAAACTCTTTTGGGAAACAAAAGATAAAGGGACATTTCTAAACTCATGTTATGTGGCTAGCATAACCCTGACGGCAAAACCTCACAAATACACTAAGATTTACAGAGCAATATCCATAAACAGAGATGCAAAAATCCTTTACAAAATCCTAGCAAAGCAAATCCAGCAATATGTAAAAAGAACAATACATCATAAGTTGGATTTATCCCATGAATACAAGGGGTGTTTTAACACTGAAAAAACAACATAATTCACAATATTAACAGAATTAAAGAAAAAAAAAGATCATCTCAATAAATGCACAAAAAGTACTTAACAAAATTCTAAACCTATTTTTGAAAATACTCTCAGCAAACCAGGAATAAAAAGAAACTTCCTCACTCTGATAAAGGGCATCTATGAAAAACCTACAGCTGACATCATTCTTTAATGGTGAAACATTAAACCCTTTTCCTGTAAGATCAAGAACAAGGCAAGAATGTCTGCTCCCACTGCATCTATTAATCAAACTGTGCAATGAGGCAAGAAGTAGAAATAAAAGCCAAAAGTATTTCTGTGAAACTGTCATTATTCACAGATTAAATAATTATGGATATAGAAAACTCTATGGAATCTACAAAAAAATCTGCTAGAACTAATGAGTAAATTCTGAATTTGGAAAAGTCACAGGATACAAGGTCATTGTTTCTAAAAAACAAAAAAACTAAAAACAACAACAACAAAAAACTACTTCTATATACCAGTAACAAATAATTGGAAAATAAAATTTCAATAGCATCAAAAAAATAAAAAATCTAGGATTACAGCCAACAAATCTAGGATTACAGCATCCACACCCACTAAACATATAATAATGGGGGAACTGGATGAGGGGAAAAGAACTCTTTGCACTGTCTTTACATCTTTTCTTTAAATCTAAAATTAGTCCAAAGTATTTTAAAGAGGACATTTTGGGGTACAAATGGGGAAACCTGAATATGGAGCTATAAATTACCCAGCATACAGAATATTGCTACTTGAGTGTTATAACAGTACAGAGGAATGTCAGAGAACTTTCTTGTGAGAGATACATGTTGAAGTAGTTACGGGTGAAGTGTCAGGAAGTCTTGCAGTGTCATTTCAAATGGTTCAGGGAAAAGTTGTATGCATATATTTTATATGTATCACACAAATGTACATACATATGCACATCAGCTATACATGTATACATACATATAACATATATATAGACATATATGCATTATTTATACATGTACACACACACACACAAACACACACACACACAGCAAGCAGGAGCATGAGCATGTAAGAACCGAAGCAAATTCAGCAAAATGTTGACAAATTAACGCTTGGTGACTCATAGGGTATCTGTGTTCACTATATTATCTTTCAACTTGTGAGGACTTGAACTTTTTCAGAATGAACAATAGGGAAAAATAAGTATAGTTTCAATAAAAAAGCATTTCCTTGGAAGTATGATGAAAATTTATCTCAGCAAAAATTTACCTTCTTTCTTTCAGAGGAAGTATACAATCCTGAAATATCTCACTTCATGCTGCAAAAAAGTCTTCCCCAAATTCTTCAGCCTAACACTTTGGAGACTGGATAAATCAAAAGTTTCATAGGGAACCATTTTAAAAATTAATGTCATGCTGAAGCCCAGGATTAAAGTCTAAATTGCTACTTAGAAAAATTACGCATTCTAAGTAGGTCAAAAGAAACTAATTCTTATTACTCCTTTTCCTTCCTAAGATGGAAGGTATTCTTTCCTCCCAACATTTAACTAATATATCCTACAAGTACAAAAATGAAAAGAAAATTAATGCTATATAGGTGAAACAGAAAAAGAAGTAAACAAACATAAACACAGAAAACACGTTATTGGCCAGATAGCTTTTCTGGCAAATTCTTTAACATTTTAAAATGTAGTGTAAGGGTCACAAATCTCACAAAGGTAGCAATAAAACAGAATATTACAAACGAATCTCATTTATACACATAAGCTTCTAGCAAAAGCCTAGCACATAATAATCCATAAATGAATCTATTCAACCAATACTTTCTACTTTGTCCTAGGCCTGAGGATTCCAAATACAAAAATCTAAAAATAAATATCTAAAATAAAAATGATATCTAGTGACTAGAGACTGAAACAATCGCTACGTAAGATTTTGTACATATTAGAGAATCTACATATAAAGTTAATGGAATGGATCACAATGTTTAGCAGGGTTGCTGAAAACAAAACGAATACACAAAAATCTACTACATTCTAAGTATCAACAATAAAATGAAATATTTCAGGATATCATTTACAACACCATCAAAAATACAAAGTACTTGGAATAAATCTAGCACAAGAGAAGAAAGAAGTTTATAAAGAAAAATCATAAAGAAGACTTAAATAAATGGAAAGATTCACTGCAATCACAGTCAAAATCCCAGCAGGCTTTTCCTTTACGAAACTTGACAAGCTGATTCTAAATTTATACAGAAGTGCATAAGACCAAGAACAGTGAAGACATAAGTTAAGAAGGGAAATATGGTGCAGGACCCTGCACTGCCTGATATTAAGAGTTGTTCTAAAGCTACAGTAATTCATACGGTGGTACTGCAGATGGAGGTACAGACAAATAGCCCAAATCTACTTAATAGAAGGAAATCTACTTAAAATAAGGCAGGAAACAAATAAGAGAACAGGTTAATATAAAAGTATACTTACTTGCAGAAAATATATTGGATACTTAGAAAAGCCAAAAAAGCCCAAAAACAAACAAAAAACCCAACACACCCCAAAACCAAAAACCGAAACAAAACTCCATTAGATCAGTAAGAATGCGGTCTCTATGTCCCTGCAGGACACCTTAGGAAGGTACCTAACACAGCCTGACGGGACGGGAAAGACTTTCCAGAACAACTGCCAGCTCAGCTGAAATGAGAAGCGTAAGGAAGAGTTGGGCAGGTGCAGAAGGGCAGGAGGCTGAGTGTTCTGAGCAGAGGCTCAGAGGCAGGAGGCCGTAAGGCGCCTCGGGAATCGCACAGAACGCAGAATCCAGAGCAGAGCACTCGAGAGCCACCGGTGGCCGGACCAGTAACAAAGGCTAAACCAGAGCGCCCCGTGTGCAGGTGAGGTTAAGACTTTACCCTGAAGGCAATGGAAGTCTGGAAGAATTTCAGACAGACAAGTGGTATAAAGAAATAAGTTCTTTAGAAAGACTGTATTTTAAAAGTACATTCGACACAGTGAGGAAAACGGGATTGGAGCAGGGAAGGCTGGAGTTGGGGACAAGCTAAACGCTGTCACTGTGATCTTAGTGGCAGGGGCTCGCGGCCTGAACGGAGGCACTAACATGTGAAAAGACAGAAGCTTGGAGACCGGGAAGATGGTGGAGAGCACCCAGCACCAGGCCTTTCTGGCGGACAGGTGTCAGCTGGGAGGAGTGGCAAGGAGGCCCCTGGCGCTGCTCTGGCACTGACGCCGGGGCCATTCCCCCGAACAAGCAGGCTTGGGGCGAGGCAGGTGGTAACACCCACTATCGGTTCTGGACACACTGAATGAGGCACGAGGTGACGACGCCACTGCTTTCGTCATCAGGAAACAAAATCATTGAAAACTTACCTGTTTTTGTCAAATGACGTCCTAGCCAAACGGGACTGCAAAATGGCTGTAATCTTTAAAACAGAATCATTTAAAAATTATGGATATAAGGATTTATAAGTGACATATCAATACACGTTCATTCACGATAAAGATACAGATCTTTAGAAGCTCTTACCATAGCGGTCTGGTCCCCAAGTTTGTCCAGACAGGATGCTCTGTGAAGCTACGATTATATAAATATACATGAATTTATTTTTTCTCTCAGACGCTTTGAAGATACTTCCTTAGAAACAATGAAACACAACCACCATTCTGTTACTTAGTAACAGGTAAGAATGACTCTGATATATCTATGGCTTCTTCCTAATGTATAGTTTTCAAGTTCAACATATTCAAGTAAATCTGTTTCAGATTTATACCAAAGGTTATGGTTTTGGTAAGACATATGAGTACGAAATTCTTTAAAATAAACTTTATGCCTCAGTTTGCCAGTGAATGTCTGAGAAAAGCCCTGGCTTACCTGAAGCAATGTCTCCACGACATCTTCCACCTTCCCTGAAACATCCAACTCGAAGACATATTCCATTGTGCCCTGAAAAAGAGGGAGACCAAGCACATCAGGACCCATCACTTTAAGACATTTGCAGCCCCCTGCTGACCTGTGCAGGGACCTGCCTGGCGTGTCCTCCCGCAGCCCGCATGGAATGAGGGCCCCGGGGGAGCAGTCTGTTGGGTTTACTGCTATATTTACTATTTCCTTCCTTCTGCTAATTTTGGGCTTAGTTTGCTCTTCTTTTTCTGGTTCCTTGAGGTGTATAGTTAGGTTTTTAAATTTGAGATCTTTAAGGTAAGCGTTTAACACTAAACTTCCCTCCTAGGACTGCTTTTGCTGCATCTTTTCAGTTTTGGTATGTTCTGTTTTCGTTTTGATCATCTTGAGGTTTTTTGGTTTTTGTTCTTTTACTTCTTTATTGGATTATAATTGCTTTACAATGTTGTGTTAGTTTCGACTGCACAACAAGGTGAATCAGCTACATGTATACCTATATCCCCTCCCTCTTGAGTCTAATTTCTCCTTTTTATTTCTTTGAGCCATTGGCTGTTCAAGAGTGTTAATTTCCACATCCATGTGCATTTTCCTGCTGCTATGGATTTCTGGTTTCACTCCTCGGTGGTTGTAATCTTCTTAGATTTGTTGACTTGTTTTGTGACCTGACACGCGACCTGTCCTGGAGAAGGTCCCATGTGCACGTGAGAAGAGTGTGTGTCCTGCTACTGTTGGGCAGGATGTTCTGTGTGTGTCTGTGAGGTCCATCTGGTTAGTGCTGGTCGATTCCTCCGTTTCCTGAGTGACCTTCTGTCTGCATGATCTACCCATTACTGAAGGTGGGGCATGGACGGAAGTCTCCTCTGTCCTGTGCTGCCGTCAGTCTCTCCTTTCAGTCCTGTCAGTGCTGGCTTCACACACTCAGGTGCTCTGAGGCTGGGTGTGCAAGTGCTGTGACAGTTAATTTTATGTGTCACAAGCTGCACTCTTCTCTTTCCCCTGAGGGTGAGTCTGCTGGGCTGTATCTGCCTGTGTCTCTGGTGCAGGGTCCCCCGGAGCAGCTGCACAATGCCCAGCTCTTTCCTGTTTTCAGGGGTCCCCAGGCATCTAGAGCATTAGGGGTCCTGTCAGAGGTCCAGGACAGATGAGACAGAAGCCAGACCCTCAGGCAGCTGCCCCCAAAAGCCAGAACATTGGACCTATGGTCCCATCTTTCCCTCCCCAGGGAGAAGATGGGAGCTGGGAGTTCCCTCCAATCACGTGGCACAGTGCCGGGGGAGGGACTACGGTGAAAGGATGCTACAATGTTCCCACAGCTTCAGTGTGGCTCATTTCATGCTCACCTGGGGCGCAGGGCACTCTTAACTGGTTTCTGGATTTCTCACAAAGGGAACTGAGTCAGTCTCTCTGTGAGAGGAACAAGGGTCTGGGGCTTCCTAGTCTATCAAGTCTCATCATCATGGTCGAAGTCACAACCCCGCCCCTTTAAACCTGAGAATCCTTTGGTGTCCTAATTCACAAGAGCTTTTCTTTGCTTCAGAAAACCTTACTCATTTCCTTTTGTGTAACTTTTCAGCAGCTTTGCACTTCAGGTGGGTGACAGGAGAGCCTCTGCTGGGAGAGCACACCAGGCAGCGGCTCTCAACTTGGGGGGCGGGGGGGGGGGGGCGTTCCACCACCCCTGCGGGGCACTTGGCGGTGTGTGATGCCACACAACAAAGGGGGGCAGTGCAGAGGGGGCACTCCGTGGGTGGGAACAGCCTGTCGTATAAGGGGCAGCCCCTCACGATGAAGAACCGTCCTTCCCAAGGTGCCAACAGCACCGCCTGTGAGTGTCGAGATCTCCGTATTCTCCGTTCTGAGTGACTGGCGCATGCAGACGTTTCTTGTACATAAAACTCAGAGGGGGCTGCACGTGGCTGGCGCGGCCCCCCCAAGCTGCTGCTGAGAACCCGCAGGCTGGCCTGTGGCCGGAACTGCCATGCAGCCTGTCGGACGTCTGCTCAGAGAGGGTGGCTCTTCCTAATTCAGAGGTGTCGTTTACAGGAGCACTAGTCCCATCTCTAGGTCTCGTAAAAACTCTTCTGCTAGGAGTTATCGCTTTACTGCACACTAAGCTGCAGCATAAAGCATTAATTAAAGCACAGAGTGGTTGGATGTAACGTCTAGTTACAAGTCCTGTGTTCACGGCCCCTCAGAGCTTCTACCCAATCAGCAGCATTTATAAATTATTACTGAGCTCTTAAATAAGGGTATTTTATAGCCTATAAGTATTTCTCAAACACTTAAAAGAAGTTCTCAGTGATATCCAGTAAATAATCTTTTAAATGATGCATATTCTGATTTCAACTTTTAACCTAATAATTTAAGTTTTTCCCCTAATAGACACACCTATTTTGAAGTTAAAAAGTTAATTGAAATCTCTTGGACTAAAGTCTGTCTTCCCCTTGGGTAATTCTGTTATAACTGCTAGGTAACAAGCTTTTAAATACCCATTATATTGCGTTAAAGAAGTTAACAGAGACACAGAATCTTATTGCTCAAAATCACTATGTAAATTGCTGGGGATAAATGAAAAGCTTTACTTACCCTTTCTATTTTATATGGTGCAACAATGTTGTGTTCTTTAATGAAATATACCTGAGAAAGACAAATCGATACTTGTAAAATAATTAAACACTATCATAGTAATGAGTTACTGTTAATTAGGATGTTATGAATTGAATTTAAATCACTGTTGCATAATCTATTTCCAAAAGCACTTGCATTAATATTAGTATGGCTTTAAGGTTCTGATGTTAAAATAAGAAACATTAAATTAAAAAGAGATTCATCAAGGCAACAAGGTAGCAACCACTGCTGGATAAATACAATGTCTAAGATGTCTTATGAATGTCATCACTTGTACCCAGTAACCAGACAAGTGAAGGAAGCTAATCTAAGGCTGATTTTCTAAGAAATGAGTAAAACAAAGTCACTGTGGTATGAAATCCATTCATCAACATAAAGAAAACTCTCTTCTCTAGACAGACACAGACACACACACACACACACTCACTCCTCTTTATTCTATCAGCAAAAGAATATTTGGAAGCAAAACTCTAAAAGCCTAAAGAACCATAACATATTTCTGAAACACTGTGACCTGGTAAGTAATCAAAAAACACAAAAGTTGTGTTTATTTGGTTGTGTGCTTAACCCAGGAAGCTTAATACTTTCAAGAGTAGCTTATATCTAGTCACGCCTTGATGTAAAGCTGATTTTGAGTTTATTTGATACGAGACCTCTTATACAAACTATTGAAAGGAGGTGGAAGAATTTGGGGGCTTTATTCCTAAGTTTATTAAAATTATACTAAAATGTATGTTTTTATAATGGAAACCATACTTTCAACTGAAAAAGTACCTATTCCTTTCAAGATACAGACTTTCTAGAATAAAGCGACAGTGTAGAACGATACTCTAGAAATAATGAGAACACAGGCGTGGACCAGAATCATCAATAGTGGGGTTCCTTCCCCAGACAGGTGGCCATAACTGCTTTCATATCTGCCAGTCACAACAACATGAGGTCAAAGATAGCTTCTGAAATGTTTTCTTCCCTAAAATTATTAGAATCATGGAAGGCAGACTTAGAAAATCACCTAATCTGACATCTCCCAGGCTTCATAAAATAATTTTCAATATGCATTAAAAAGAGCCATGAACAAGAGGGCTGAGTGACCCAAAAACCACCAGAGGCTCTCTGCTCCCGACCATTCACCCCTTGAGAATCTCAACGCTTCGTGTCCAGTCCTAGCGTAAAGAAATCTCTGCATCTTTGTTTCCCACAGCTTCTCCCATGCTTGCTTGATCACAGAATGATCCTTTTCTTTGAACACTTCAAGGAGCTGGGGCTCCGCAGAGAGTGGAGCCAGCGCTGACCTCCTCTACCCTTTCATTTTCAAGGTGAGGAAGGTGAGATTCACAGCAAAGAGGCAGTGGTAATGAGCTCTACTCCTCTCTCATCTGTAAGTTTTTAAAGATCTACAGATGAATTAAGTGCAGCTAACCCTTGAACAACATGGGTTTGAACTGCATGGGTCCACTTACATGTGGATTGTTTTCAGTAAATATATTGGAAAAGTTTGTGGAGATTTGGGACAATTTGAAAGAAGATGAACTGTGTAGCCTAGAAATATCAGAAACATTAAGAAACCGTTATGTCATGAGTGCATAAGATATATGTAGATACTAGTCTATCATATCATTTACAACCATAAAACACACAGAAATCTATTATAAAAAGTTAAAACTTATCAAAACTTATGCACACGCTAACAGACCGTACATGGATGGCTCCAATCTTAGTTGAGAGAAATGTAAATAACTGTAAAGATGCAGTATGAAATCACAGCTGCAAACGTTCACCATAGTTCACACTGTACCACGGTCATAACTTCATAGCAGCCTCCCGTGATACTGCGCTGAGGTCAAGTGTTGAGTGTAACCCAGAAGGCTGCGGGACGCTATTCATCTCCGCGTAAGCAGCAGTGAATTGGGCATTGCAGTAAAAAGTGATCCCTCCTGGTTCTTGTGCATTTTTCATCGTGTTTAGTATAAGATCGTCAACCTGGAATAACACCATGTGACCCACACGAAGTGCCACTAGTGATGCTGGCAATGCTCCCGAGAAGCAAAGTCATGACGTTACGAGAAAAAGTTGAATTACTTGACATGTGTACCATTGATTGAGGTGAGGTCAGCAGCTGCGGTTGCCAACATTTCAAGATAAATGAATCCAGTGTAAACACCATTGTAAAAAGGAAAAGGAAATTCATGAAGCCATCAGACAGCTACCCAGCAGGCAGGAGAACCTGGCACTTTTCGTGAACTACCTTTTTATCACGTATTGAAAATGCAGCTTTTATGTGGGTGCAGGGTGGCTGCGTGATGACTAATATGAAGTCATCATATAACAACTTAAAGCAAAAGGAAGGTGAAGGATCTAAAGCTGGAAAACTTAATGTCAGCAAAGGATGGTTTGATAATTTTGGAAAGAGATTTCGCTTTGAAAATGTCAAGATAACAGGAGAAGCAGCTTCTGCCAACCAGGAGGCAGCAGACGAGCTCCCAGACACCATTAAGAAAATCACTGAGGAGAAAGGATATCTGCCTGATCAGGTCTGAATGCAGATGAAAGTGCCCTCTTCTGGGAAAAAAAGAAAAAAAATCCACAAAGGACGTTCATTACTAAGGAAGAGACGTGAGGACCAGGATCTAAGGCAGGAAGGGACAGGCTAATTCTGCTGTTTTGTGCAAATGCAATGGGGTCGGTGACCAGGACCGCCCTGATCTGTAAAGCTGCTGACCCCCAGCCTTGAAGGGAAGAGGGAACCCCGGCTGCCAGTCTTCTGGTTGGACAACAAGAAGGTCTGAACAACAAGAACCCTTTTTCTGGATTGGTCCCATCGATGCTTTGTCCCTGAAGTCAGGAAGTATTCTGCCAGAACGGGACTGCCCTTTAATGTTCTTTTAACTGGACAATACCCCTGGCCACCTAGAGCCCCATGAGTTCAACACCAAAGGTGTCAAAGTGGTCTACTTGCCCCCAAACCCAGCATCTCTAACTCAGCCTCTAGATCAGGGGTCCTAAGAACCTTTAAGGCTTATTGCGTATGGTACTCTGTGCAAAGGACTGTCAACGCTGTGGAAGAGAACATCATGAGAGTCTGGAAGGATTACACCATTGAAGATGCCATGGTTGTTATAGAAAAAGCCATGAAAGCATCAAGCCAAAAACAATACATTCCTGCTGGAGAGAACTGTGTCCAGGTGCTGTGCATGACTTTACGGGATTTACAACAGAGCCTATCAAGGAAATCATGAATCAGATTATGGATATGGCAAAAAAAAGGTAGGGGGCTGAAACGTTTCAAGATATGGATCTTGGAGAAATTCAAGAACTAATGGACCCCACACCAGAGGAATTAACAGAAGACGACCAGATGGAGATGAGAGCTTCCAAACCAGCGCCAGATAATGAGGAAGAAGATGTAGAAGAAGCAGCGCCAGGAAACAAAGTGACATGAGACCACCTAGCAGAAGTCTCTGATTTTTGAGACTGCTTTTTGACTTCTTTTATGACATGGACCCTTCTATGACACAGGCACTGAAACTAAAGCAAACGGTGGAAGGATTGGTACCGTATAGCAACATTTTTAGAGAAATAAAAAAGCAGAAAAGTCAGCCGGAAATCATGATGTATTTCTGTAAAGTTAAACTGAATGTGTCTGCCTCTCCTGCCCCGCCCCCATCCCCCCTCCCTCTCTGCCACCTGAGACAGCAAGACCAACCCCCCCCTCCTCGTCCTGCTCAACGTGAAGACAGACGACAGGAATGAAGACCTCTGTGAGGCTCCACTTCCACCTAATGACTAGTAAACGGTCATCCTGCCGTGCAGTTAATGAACCCACCTGTTGTGTGTGTGTGTGTGTCTTCATGTGAGCATCTAATAACCGCGTGGAAGAAGCGTAGGAT